>NW_009260028.1:7654708-7663007 GCF_000687185.1 Egretta garzetta | reverse complement strand
GAATGTTGAAAAATGGTGCAAGAACAAACTATCTCCACAATCATCCACTTCTGCATTGTACACTGTGGGTAAAAAAAACCATGAAAATTTAGAGTTTGCATTTCACTTTTGTATTTTCCACAAGCACATACATTTTGATCAAGATGGAGACTGGTTTGCCAACCTCTGCAAAATTCAAAAAAGCAATATACATTTGCTAACTACTTCTGCTCCTGAAATAGGATAGAAAGCAAAAAAAAAAAAAGTTTAATACTTAGAACAAATGCGAGCTTTTATCTACTCTCAAACAGGAAAGCATGTCCTAGTCAAATGGTTGCATACTTACTCCCTTCTCATCTTTTGTTTTAAGTTACAAATAAATGTTAGCTTAAATCTGGTTACGGTCAAACGTGGTTGTTCTCCTGACTCTGTTGTGAAACCTTTCTGTCTTCGTTCAATCCATCTGTCAACAGGAGTGTGATTCCACTGTAGGTATTTGAAGCCAGATATCAACTATACCCAGTAGGGAAGTATCTCAGAATATTGATTCTTTCCTATTCAGGCACCGTGAAACAAAAATGGGCTACAAGGTTCATCTAAGTCCCGTGCCCTGGAAAGCACAACTTCACTCAGTTGTTTATGGTTTGAGCCAGAGAACGACTAGTAAAACACCCAATTCAATTTACAAGTTGCCAGTGATGGACAATCGGTCAGATCACATGACAATTTGTTCCAGTGGTCAATTCAAAATATGCCTCTTACTCCTAGTTAAACTTAACTAGCTTCAGCTTCCAGTCAGGGCGTACTGTTATGCTTTGTTTACAACACTGAAGAAGCCTGCTACCATATTAAGTAGTGGTCAATGCACTTTCTGATTGTTCTCTTTATTAAGCTAACTGCTGAAAGACTGAAGGCATCCACCTCAGATGGATGTTCTCAAATCCTTCAGTTATCCTTGCGGCTTTTCTCCCCAAGCCCTCCAACTTTTCATCATTTCTGATACTATAAGTGGACACAGCAGCGGCTACCTCTGTGCTGAATTCAGACGTAACACAACCTATTTCTCCCCCATACTCCTCTAATTGTTCCTCAATCTCTGTCTCTTACTTCAAAACCAAATACTAAACACAACTAAGGGTGAAGCCACCTCCGGCATTAGAAGATGTCAGAGCTAATAAGCACCTTCTTTCAGCAAGGAAAGGGAAAAGAGGGAGTTGATGAACAAACAAGTCAATCTCTTCCCCTAAACCTACTGCAGACATGGTATTCCTTTAACTCTTAACATCGGCTACTTGAAGACATAAAAAACCCCACCCCACTGTTTTTAAGTTATATCTCTTATGCACTTAGATATTTTTACTTTGTGCTTGCCAATGCTTGACACGACACTATTTCCTCTATATCCATATATATATATATATTATTTCAAAAGCAGAGCCTCATCCATTTATCAGAACTACTGTAGCCACTAATTTTAGAAAGCTATTATATATTCTATGTCTTGTAACTGATAGGTGATAGATTATGTACAAATTCATATTCTCTTAAAGGAATAAGCTACTGACCAAGTTAGTTTGGAGTGTTTTACTGTAAAGCTAGCAGAACATCATTTATACATCAGCTACAAATAAAAACTACTAAAATGAGGATATGCAGACAGAAAACTTACTGTCAGTATATGGCGTAAAATCAAGTACAGAAGAATTGAATACTTCAGTTCCTATGAAGCTCTGAACCAATGCAGAATACTGAGTGGAATGCTCTTTAAAATCATCTGTTAGATTACAGGAGAGTTGTGTAATATCTGAACATTGTTTAGCTGTCTTCCAGTTCCTGTAAATCAAAACAAATTAAAAAAAGATCACAATAATCCATCTGGATTCTCTGATACAAGAAAGCGGTGGTGGTGGGGGAGCATTTCCAAGTGGAAAACCAGGCAAACAAACAAGAAAATCCCAGCCTTAGTATTTTGAGTTGATAAACACTAAAAGTAAAATTTGTGTCTTATAAAATAAGACTTGCCTGCGGTCAGTGTACAGCACACGATAGTATGTTGGCACAGTTGGATCACTTTCTGCCTGCCAGGACAAAATGTGCTGAAAATTGCAAGATTCCATTCGTAGGTTGGCAGGTGGTCCTTCCAGAAATCCTTCTAGAAAGGGGAAAAAAAAAAACAAAACCCCAAACCAAACAACCCACCAATATGAATGGCAAACAAATGTGAGATTGCAACAATTCTAATCAATAAACCCAATTACAGCAGCCCAATATTTACCCCAAAATAAAGCAACCATAGAATAGAGTTCAGCACAGTAGAAGCAACAATGCAGAGGACTGTCCTCCTGTATTATATTTCTATTAAATTCTTTCTTCAAAAAGCATTAAGTTTTAAAATGATGCTTGGTGAGAATATGCAAGTTTTTGAACTGTGTTAGGAAAAGCATTTGAAAGACAATAAAAACTCTTACCAGGCAAGCTGCAACAATCTGTAGACAGAATGCTGATGTACACTGGAAAATTAAACTATGTATCAATGCATTTGTGTGTCTACAATATCCGATTATTAGTTTACTATTTGCAATATTAATTTGCAACAATTAAGAGACAATACTCACTACTCCCTCAGCAGAACCATTTCTTTCTTTCACATCTTCTTCCTGCTACTTTCCTCTACCCTTCCATCCTTCCCCAGAGTATGGGAGGTCCCCTTCAAGCCTCTGTCATTAATTTGAGGCTCCTAGGAGCTAGTTCTTTGATAACTACCCTGTGGTTCAGGCTCATGCTGATCCCTGCCAGATGAGGTTCAAGACTGAGTGTGACTAAGTGTAGTTAACATGTTCTTATCAACTATTGTCTTAGAGGATTCTGACTATATTTCAGCTAGCTCACTCTGCCTGTTAAACACCATTTTCAGTCATGACAAGAATCTTAAAACCGGTCTGGGAAAAGATACTATTACTGCTTGAAGAGCATTACTGAATTATCTTCACAGCTGTCCTTCTTTGCTAAATGTGGGGAGTCCTCAAGGCTGTAGTTTAACAACTTTGGTATATTCATCACTGCCTTCAGTCAGCTGACTCCTGTTTCAGGCTAATAGCTAACTCGCTATTTCAGGCTCTATTTTGTATCTCCCTCTCTGGTTTGGGTCCTGTTTCTGTGACATTTCCCTGTGGGTGTTTACAGCATTCTATTCTCTGCCTGCAAAATAAAAGAAAAAGAAAACACCAACAGATGCTGCATCACCTCTTGTCCTGTCACAGGGCATGACTAAGGCCACATTCAGCCTGTCAGTCAGGCCTACTGTCCGAGCAATCTCTTGAACCCGGCCTTCTTACAGATCCTGACATTCTAGAGGTCCCCACATCTTCTAGTATAAACTCCACAAGAGACTGTTCATTCACCCAGATTCTCACTGTATCCAGAATTCTTTTCCTTGACGAACCCAGTCTTGCATCATTCATAACTTTTCAGCATGTTGTTTCAAGACACTCTTGAAATCATTGTTCTGAGCCTTCTAATTTTTTTCTCAAGATCCTTTAGCTCCCTTCCACTTTCAGAGTACAACAAATACAAACTTTCTGTCCTCATTTTAAAGGCATTTTGTGGCCTATCCTCCTACTGATGAGATGCTGATTCCTATACTCAGTTGGACGAAGAAGATATTAATTTCAAACATGCATGCTTTTTCTCATGCTTTAGACAAACTCCATGGAAATATCTGCAAAATTACTTCATTATTTTCCCTAAAACTCTTCTCCATGAACTCTCTTTTGTCTTGACACCTAAACCACCTACCCAAAAACATATCAATACCCAAAACACCGCTGGCCTGTTACCTCTGTTGACCTATGCTGATTAATACTGCCTTAACACGTTCTTTTATTCTCCTCGTCTCATTTAGAATGGTAACTTCTGCAGCATGAGGAATGTTACATTTGTACAAGCATTACAGCATCACGTTACATTTGTACAGCAACTAATGCGGTAGCACTCTGGCCCACAACTGAGGTTCTCAGGTACCAACCACACTATGGCAAACAATGTAACAGAACTAAGAATGACCAAGAAAAGAGAAAAGAAATCTGGGACATACCTCATAAAAAAGTAAAACAAGCTTTATGGAGATCTACAAATAATGGATAGGACAGGACTATCACAGAATAGTTGCGGTTGGAAGGGACCTCCAGAGGTCATCTGGGTCCAAATCCCTGATGATGTGAAACACAGTACCAGAATATGTATTCTTGGTAAAGTAGAGGGGATTCAGAATAGTAGTGGGTCAGTGAGAACTGTTCTGTCCCAGACACACTGGGAGAATTTCCTAATGGATTAATGCAGTTATTTTAGGATCCTTGTTTGCTTCTACAGAGATTGGAAGAGGAAAGGAAAAATTCCCTACTCAATTAATTAGAGATATCTGCACAGAATCTTCATGGCTGCAGAGAATTGCCTTAAAAATGTCCTTTAATTAGCAGTGGGCACACAGAGAAGCACACACAAATACACCTGAGCACCTAAGTTAGTAGAAATCATTTGGGATGGATACTTAGTCAAGTATCTCTTACAAATCTGGCTCTTTGGACATCCATCTCGCAAGTATTAAACTATGCTCCCAGCAACCCTTCTGAAATTAGATGCAAAGAGATTAAGCAGCTCACTTGAGCTGCACATGCAGCAAATTTATATTTCCACAGGACATAAAACTCATCTCTCTCAAGCTTCATTCTGCCACTCAAACCACAGACAACTCTCTTGCACATCTTCCTTTTGCACTTGTTCTTCTATGTTATTACTGAATAATACACATACCCTTAGAGAAGTGAAGTCAAAAGTAGAACAATTGATTTCTGGCCATACAGTAACAGATCACCTATCTGGAAAAAACATCCAGTAGGTATGAATAACAAAGCAGTACTTTAACAGTTAACCTTGGATTTGTAATCATTTATGGCAGGAATTCTTCCTTCTCCCAACAGGCGCACAGCCTTTAGCACATTAAGACTATTCCCATTATAGAAACATAGTGTTAGTGCACAGGCTCTAGGAGAATCACAGAATCATGGAATCGTTTAGGTTGGAAAAGACCTTTAAGATCATCAAACCCAACTGTTAACCTAGCAATGACACACTTCCTTGGAGCAAGCCCTTTGGATTAGGAGACGCAAACAGTCTTTTGCCATTCTCCCTTATGCCAGCCACCTCACATGTATCAGCTGTCTGGCTGATGTATTTCCTGTTGACATAAATGTTTTTCTATTCTGTACGTATTTGTGATTTTTAAATGCCTCTGCCCTACCAAAATCAAATTCGTTTATCTAGAGTTCAAACTGCCTCAGGACTTTGTTTCAACAAACATGTTTAGCAAAGATAGTTGGAGAGTTGCAAAATTCTGTAGGTTACACTCTTACATAAGACACAGACAAGAAAAAAATCGTAGACCAAGTTACTGGGAAGATTAAGACTGGAGAAATAAAGATGATCTCTAAACTGAATGGGGAATCTTCTTTACCATCTTATCCTTTTTACAGAATTAAATGATCCTGTCAAAACAGTTTCTCATTACAGCTACGGCTCAGCCAACAAACTATGTTTTATGTGCCTGCTAATCCAGAAACTAAGGAGTCCTGAAAAAAAAAATCAGAGTAAGAAATGAAAACCACTATCAACTAAGAGTTCACTAGACATTTAGAGAGGCAGAATGCATTATGCTGTTTCAAAGCATTTCTTTCTTATGGGAAAATCATGGTTTACATACAGAATGTAGTATGTAGAATATAATATACTAGATTCTTGATTCTGTGAATTATTATATTACAATACAAAGGTACAGGCAACTTACCAAGTTGATAAAAATGTATTCGTCCACCCATCAGTGTCTCCACAGTGATTAAGAAATATAACCTACTGACTGTAAAAAAAAATTTGCTTCTGTACCTGCAAATACATTAAAAACAATCACAGTCAGCAAATAATCTTAGTAAATTACTCTGAAGTAAAATGAGGTCTATGTACAAAGAGTTATTTTAACCTCTTCAATGTCTGGGGGGAGGCAGTGGTACTGAAACAGTTACTGCTATCGCGGCGGTGGAGGGCAGGGGGAGGGGGACAAGGATCCTCAGATCAGGCAATTTCATGACAATAGCACTTTTTTTTTTTTCACATGGAAAGGGCTCTTATGAGTTCAAATAAATACAGAAAGCATTGTATGATTATTTGTATTAATTTTGCATGAAGATAGCATCTGAAAATTCTATGCCGCTCACTCCAACTTATTAAATACAATAAAAATAAACATTGCCTGGCTTTATTTGAAATAGTAAAAGAACTCATCACTGTTGTAAACAATGTTTCCAGGAACAGTTTTCCACTGTTTTCCAGTGTTTCCTCCCTTCCAGATGGAAGTTAGAAAAAACCCCAACTATTAAAAAATTATTAATTATAAGGAAGTTATGAAGCTTGTTACAACTTTTAATACATAAGATCTATTAAAAACGTTCCCTCTCCCCGATATTATTTTACTCTATTGGCAAACTAGATAGTGATTAAGTGACACACATCTATCAAGTCCATCTAGTTTTGGCATTAGTGAATGTGACAAAAGATAAAATAATTTTACTTTCTCACTCAGATCAAGCTTACAGACTACACAAGTAGGAAAAAAAATAAATCTTTCTACTTCAGCAAGGCTACCAGCTGTGTTCAGAAGTCACAGAGAAACCTAATGCCAAACAATATGACTTTCACAATCACTTTAAAGAACGGTTACACCTGCGGGATCTGATTTTTCTGGCTGTTCAGAATTTTCTCTTAAGGGGAAAACTTTGAGGATCCTGAATTCACTTAGCAAAATAATTCCTTTATGTCTTATTCCTTGTAATTAACCACAAGACATGTTCAAAGCACTCCATATGCAATAGACGTATTTGTCTACCTTCAATCCTTGCTGCACATGCTGTCATGATTAACAACTATCCCACTCTTGGAATCTGAAGCGACTTATGTATGGCTCTGTATGCTGAACACCACATGTATCTTATATGATACGTATTCAAAGCCAAGTTATGTGTTTAGCACCTTAGAATATGTAAGAAAAATGGGACAAACCAAGTTTATCTCCAAGTTTGCACAGTTGTCTAAATCGGGATGTCTTCTGCAGCTCTATCAATGCCAGCAAAATTCCAGGGGATATTCCAGGAGGAAATCATTTCTGTCAGAACTCTGACTAGGTTTTGTTACTCTTCCTCTGCAGAGCTTCAGCAGAGCTTCCCTGGAAAGAAGCCATGGAGATACTAGTGAGTCCAGTCCCCACTCACGTCATCAGCCTGGGCTCACAGTAATTCCCCTGGGAGCTGCACGAAGCCCACAACGCTTTCAAAACTCAGCTTCACACTTCCACATCATCTTCAGTGGCAGCTCATTTTTAATAACTGGAGTTCAGGCTGGGTTGTTTTTGTACTTGCTTCCAATCAGAAAAAAAAAGCAGGCATGAAGTTTTGAAAGTCACGGGCTTGTACTTCAGAAAAGCTCCACATCAGTAAAGCAGAAAACACACCCTATTCTTTGAAACAAGCAGATGGTGTATTTATTTATAGAAATCTACTTATCAGAATATTGAGAGAGACAAGATGTTTCAGGCAGAAAAGTAGGCAGAAGAATGTTCTAAACCTACACGGCTACTACAACATATGGATCAACTTTACTACCGAAACCATGTGAACTAGGGAATCGCGCTGTAGGTTGCAATGTTATGCCCACGCTCCATTCCAGGTTTTGCTGAGGGACTCTGCCTAAGTCACTTCTAAGAATATCGAAATCACTTAACCTTAATAATCCAAGTCCATTGACCAGATGTCCACTTCCCATACACTGCCAGCTGCGCTCCTGGTGAGCTGGATGTGTCCCTGGAGGAACTTGTGTGGGACAGGCAGCATTAAAACTCAGGCTCCTCGGCTGCCCTGTGCCGTGCTAGCCTGGCTGCAGGGGGACAACGAAAAAGCATTTGCGGCGACAACAAGCTCTGTCAGAGTCCTACCGTTGTGTGTTTCTCCTTACAAACTTCTGGCCTTGAGCTACACGATCACCTGCATCAAAGGCAGGTTACAATGCACCTCACGGACTATCGCTAGGCTCAATTTTGCGTTCCGTGACACCGCCGAAGAAGCAATCCCAATAACCCGCTGGTTTTATGTGCGATGCAGCCGGGCTTACGCCAAAACGTGCTGCGGGGCGACGGATTTCGGCCAGCAGCGGCTTCCCCAGCGCGCCCAGCAAAGCACCAAGGGAAACCGGAGACCTTTCCAGCAACCCCCGGCAGCCGACC
>NW_009260028.1:7643857-7654362 GCF_000687185.1 Egretta garzetta | reverse complement strand
GTCGTCCGTTTGGGCCGTTGGGCACCGGCCTGAGGGGGCCTCTTCAGCCGGAGCGGGATCTGCGCCTCGCCGGTGGCCGGAGGCTCCCCTGGCGACGCACAGCTACCCTGGAGACCCACCCGCGTGGAAAGCGGTTTCTGCCCTTGTTTCGCTTTCTTTTACCCCGCCTCCGCCGCACCCCTTCTCGGTCTTTGATGCTTCTTGTTGTGATGGGAGTCTGGTCGGAAAGCTGCGAAAGCGCTTGGTGATCTCCTTCCTTGTTTGTGGTCCCTCTGTCCTCAGTGTTGAGGGAGCGAGGTGCTGCTTCTGACCGTTTGGCAAATATTGGCCCTAACGGGCACCCCAATGGATGAGGTGTCCTCTGTCCAAGTATTTTCTGATAGTGGAAACAGCAGTCGTGGTATTAACTGTAGCCTGTACCGTGTCATGTGAGAGATCTTAATGAGAAGATCTTGGTACCTAACTAAGGTGAGCGAGGAGTAAGAAACCAGGCCCTCTTAGTGGCCGTGCCCTGCTGCACCGGTGGCCTCACAGACTACACCTCCTTCTCCATCGGCCTCTGTTTCTTCACTGATGGTGACATGTAATTTTGGAAGTTGTTTGGCGGTTGCACATGAGGTTGTGTGGCATCTCCATAAGCCGTACCAGGCAAAGCAAACCTGACATTTCCAATCACCAGCTTTTAGGCTTCTACAGTCTTTCTGGTTAAACGTATCTGTTGGTTTAAGCCATGAACAGCTCAACAGTGGTAAAGACAGTTTTTCTCCAGTTTACTTCTTGAAGAAATAATGTTGGATCTGAGATGCAAACGGGAAAAGTCCCGGTTCTGACTAGAAACTCCAAACAGGCTAAATTCAGTGTATGTTTTTGCATGAGTTTGTCTCATGAGTGAGTATTATATGTGGCACCATTGTTTGTGTTTCTTGATTCCAGTTCCAAACTAACTTTTTGAAGAGCAGAGTCTGGAATGAAAATCAGAAGGACAATCAAAATTTTAATGATACTCTGCCTTCATCAGTTCTGCCGCAATAGTACTGTGCCTTTTGTCATGCCTACATCTGCTTTATACACAGAATCATAGAATTGTTTGGTTGGAAAAGACTAAGATCACAGAGTACAACCATAAACCAAACATTCCAACTCCACCACTAAACCATGTCCCTAAGCATCACATCTACCCATCTTTTAAATACCTCCAGGGATGGTGACACAACCACTTCCATGGACAGCCTGTTCCAGTGCTTGACAACCCTTTTGGTGGAGAAATTTTTCCTCACACCCAATCCGAATCTCTCTTGTCACTACTTGAAGACATCTCCTCTTGTCCTACCGCTTGTTACTTGGCAGAAGAGACCAAAACCCACTTCACTACAACCCCCTTCCAGGCAGTTGTAGAGGGTGATAAGGTCTCCCCTCGGCCTCCTCCAGGCTAAACAACCCCAGTTCCCCCAGCCGTCCTCATCAGACTTCTGCTCCAGACCCCTCACCAGCTTTGTTGCCCTTCTCTGGACACACTCCAGCCCCTCAATGTCCTTCTTGTAGTGAGGGGCCTCAAATTGAACACAGTATTCGAGGTGTGGCCTCACCAGTGTCCAGCACAGGGGGATGATCACTTCCCTACTCCTGCTGGCTGATACAAGCCAGGATGCTGTTGGCCTTCTTGGCTACCTGGGCACTCTGCTGGCTCATATTCAGCCATCTGTCAACCAACACCCCCAGGTCCTTCTCTACTGGGCAGCTTTCCAGCCACTCTTCCCCAAGCCTGCAGCTTTGCATGGGGTTGCTGTGACCCAAGTGCAGGACCCAGCACTTGGCCTTGTTGAACTTCATACAATTAGCCTCACCCCATCAATCCAGCCTGTCCAGGTCTCTCTGCAGAGCCCTCTTCCCCTCAAGCAGATCAACACACCTACCCAACTTGGTATCATCTGTAAACTTACTGTGGGTGCCCTCGATCACCTCATCCAGGTCATTGATAAAGACGTTAAACAGAACTGGCCCCAATACCAAGCCCTGGGGAGCACCACTTGTGACCGGCTGCCAACTAAACTCAACTGAGTGACTGGCAAAAGGGCCAGAAAAACCTTGAAAAACATTTCCAAGGAACCCTTTCATAAAAGCTGTAGCAGAAGATCCAGTGGATCAGGTTCCCTTTTTATAGGTCCCCAGCTAGTGGCTACAGGGAACTGTTTAGATCCATGCAGTCACTGCTGAGTAAGCTTATTTTCTAAACTTCCTACAGTAAAATTGCAGTTTGCCATACCAGCCATGTGCTGGTAGCTGTGTTGGCTCAAAGCCAACTTCACGATCTCTGGTATTGCTGAATCTTTTAACTTTAGGATATGTCTTTTTTTTTGCCTTTGCTTTTTTCTTTCCATGGCTGCTGGCTTATTATTTTTGCTCAGGTTAACAGAGATCACCCAGAGCTGAATTGTTCCCTTGGCTCATAGCATACCTGAAGAGCATTTGATTCTTTTTGTAAGTTAAAATCCCTCTCACCTACATGTGGTATCTCTTAATGTTCTGCTTTCTACTGCCACGCAGAATGTTTTTCTTCCTAACTAGCCTCAGGGTCTTTCTTACATTGTTTCCCTTTCCTGGAATTATGCCTTCCTGCATTTGTTTATTTTTTTAAATAATTCGGATTAATTTTTCATAATATCATACTTGTTATTTCTGTTTAAGTAGGGTTTTCCTTTCATGGGCTTCAGAGCCCTTCACAGGGCATGGGAAAATATTATTATTTCATAGGTGAGATGACTAAGGCAGAGAGGTAGGGAGGTCTGTTTTCCAAGGTGCTTGACCCTTCCAGCCCCTGGTGATTTTCAGGTGAGTTACAGGTTGTTGGCCGTTCTTGTAACCAGGATTAAAGTCAGAAATTACTTGTCCAAATTTATCTTGTATGTTGTTGGCAAAGGAGAGCTAGAACTTAGTTTTCACAAATTTTTGGTCAAGTCACCAGGTCATAGCTATTACCAATATAAATAAGAATTGCCTCCCATAATGATCTGTCTGTGACTTAGAAGTAAATGTATCCTTGGGTGCTGAAATATTACTTCTAATCCTAGCTGTTCCTGATGCTGCAGCACTCAGCAAAGTACTCTCACTCACGTACTGACCTAATGCAGGTGGGGAGGTGGGTAGGGCTACAAGCAAGGAATAGTGAAGATTTGGCTAGTGCAAAGTATAAAGCCTCTCGATTTTGGCAGCTCGTCTTGCATTTCCCATGAGGCAAAAATTGTGCTGAAACCACAGGGATGCTCAGCTATACCAGGAATAAGATTCTGTAATGAAAACTCCAGTAGGTTGTTGGGTTGGGTTTGGTTTTTTTTTTGGGGGGGGGGTTGGCTTTGGTTTTGTTTTTTAATGTAGAGGATGGCTCCGTCTGTGGCACTTCATGTGAAAAATTGCTTGTAGAATTTGTAAGTGAAATGGGGAGCCTGGTCTTGGGCTCTGCCATAGTAAACACTGATGTTATTCTTCAAAGAAAATTGGGAAGAAATTGCACAGACTACATACACTGGTATTGCAGACAATTGTTTTCTTAGTTCTGTTAATGTGTGTGTGTGTATGTGCATGCACATCTCTGTGTTTATACATAAATATCTATTTATATGCATGTAACCGGTTGATCAGTCACTCTCTGAGAGATCATCTGATGCATTACCTGTGCAAAGTCAACGCTGGGTGAAGAGCAGCTGTTACATGTGAAATATGCCATGCAAAGCTGATCCTGGGGAGGAACAAAGGCATTTTTAGGAAGTAACTGAGATACTAAATTTCCTGTTCAAGTAAGTAATCTGCTCTCTATTTCTCAGTTTCCCTTGTTGCGATGTAAGGAAGGTTTCATAAAATAATCTGGAGAGTTACAATGAATCAAATTTAGATTACAGTAGAATTATTCCTCAGGATTAAATGTGCCATTGCTAAACCATGAAATGCATGATTGTTAACAGAGCAGGAAGTTTTAAAACTAGATTCAAAACTAATGTAAGAAAGACAAAGTTTACAAAAGGTTAGCTAACATAGAAGAAGTCACCATCATCCATTTGTTCTGTTCTGAGCAGGGAGAGGTGGTTGCCCTTTCACTAGGGCAGTGGCAGAAACATTTCCTTCTGTGTTTTAGTACTTTATGTCTGAATTTGGAGCAGAAATCGTAACACAGAGCGCCTGGGTTAAAAATTAGATTTTTTTGTTTTTTTAACACTGGTGAAATAAGCACCCTCTCTTTTCAGTTGTCACTTTGCTTTTCAGTTTTTGAATGCAGGGCTGTCTGGCAGGAAAGTCTCATCAGTCTAGAGTGACACAAGGTCAGGACGTCACTCTCTGCACAGGCCAAAGCTTAAGGAGATTGTTCAGAGGTCCAAAGTATTCTAAGCATATCACAACAAGCCAGCCTGGGACATGACAAAAAGATCATCCTGTTCCTCTCTGGAGCTCCTGTGGTACCTAGACAAGCCAAAGAATTGCTGCCTGTGGGCAGGTCTGTGGCTGCAACTGCTGCTGTAGAACTGGAGGAGCAAGCACAGCAGCTAAACACACAGGGCAGTCCCCATGCTGTGCTGCAAGCAATGGTAGTTCCCAACCTTTTTGGAATAACTGACCATTGTCACACCCCCTCTCTTGCGGCTGCTCAGCCTGATTCCGCTCAATAGTTTTTACTGGTAAAGGTGATGATGTGTGTATGCCATACCCCTGAACAGGCAGTAGCATGAAAATAATTCAAATGGTCATTTCAAAAAAGCACAACAATCTGGTATTTATCCCGAAGTTATGCACTGGTACATCTGTTTTTTTCCCTGATACGAGCAAAATTCCTAGTGTGCACATAGGTCTTGTTTGGCTTGTCCTAATTTCTGCTTTTAGCTTCTTCCACTTGCACTCTGTAACATCCTGTTTTCTGCATTCATACACCATTTTGACCTTTTTGACTGTATTATTGTTACTGGAGATTTCAGGTTGCAAAAAAAATTGCTATAGTAATTGGCTATTGATAGGTTTGTTGCTAAAACCGGCCAACTGCAAAGAAAGAGAGAATAAAGAATGATGTAGAAAGACAGGACTGAGCTGCTCTTATTTTCTTTATGAATTTGTGGGGCACTCATTTCATCTCACACATCCAGCTGAGATATCCTCAACTCTTCCATGTCCTGCGTTATTTCATTTCTTCTCCGTACATCTTATTACTTTCCGACCACTGATACCTCTAGTAAGGGCCTGTAAGAGATACAGGCGGGGTTTCACTGAGTATATAAATGCTCAGAATTAATTAAAACTAGTACAAAGTGCTGTGAGTCTGTCTTCCAACTGCTATGCTTACTGTCAACATTAGTACTGGTGCACCTGGTTTAGTGATTGTGTTAGGGAGAACATTGTTACACAATTTCCAGCTGTAGGCATCTTTAGATAACTTTCCGTGGTTATATAACTTTCCATGATTATTTACCCACACATCTATTTCTATTAGATCTTATTTCTTTTTTTGCTATCTTCATTTTGTTCTGAGCTCAACTGTGTGGACTGTTCTGAAACTTCAATGGATCCAGAACTAGGAGAGACTGCCCCTTCCCCTTATTGTTTTTTTTTAATTTGTGTATAGTCCTATAAATTTTTTTCATATGTTCATCTGTTGCGATCTAGGATCAGAAAGAAATAAAAAATGTGCAAGATTTTGAGAAGTAATTTTTAAGTCTTTCCTGACTAAAGAAATTGGAATGTGATCTTTTTTGGCCTGAAGGTGATGCTGTTTCTCTAGGAAAAAATATTGGGAAAGACATTGAAGAGGAGTTCTTTGGAAGTCTTGTAGAAAGTACTTGCATTAAAATTAGATATACACCTATTTATGCTCTTCAACTTTGTATTAATAAGATTTCATCAACACTTTGGAAGACTGAGATCTCTCTTAGCAGAACTCAAATGTACTTTATTAAACCTTCCAGCATATCACAGGCCAGCACACTAAAAATAGGAGTCATTACATTTTTTTAAAATTATTCATGCATATCTTTAATGTGTCTTCCTGTGTTGGTCATATGCTTTGACATGCTGTCAGATTTGTTGGTGGGAGAGAGGTGTGGTTTCTGTGCAAGTCCCTGCAAAAGATGCTTATCCTTACTGATTTTGAAAGATTTCACCGTGCAGAGCTGAGAGACAGAGTAGGTTTCCGGTATTACTTCATTACCTTGCAAATGACTCATTTCAGTCAGTTTTTACCACCTCTGTGTTTTGACTCAAATTGTGATATACAGGCAAATTTCTGAATTTTGGCCCAACTTCCTTGTCCCTTTACTGTAGGCTTAGTAAACTGGTGAGATCCTTCTCCTTTTTACTAAGAAATCTTTTGTTTCTTGAAAAATTACTCCAATTCCAGTCTTAGATGTCTCTGCGATGTGGCCTGTCACCTTCAGGTGACACCTGTGTCACCCCTGTGTCTCACCTTGCGGGCCAGTTAATCCTGATGGGGGAGAGAATTTGCCTCATCCTCAGCTTGGGTGGGTGGGGAAAAGTGTCACCTCTGCCTTTGGTGGTGGGGCCTGGGATGCCATACCTTTCTGGTGGGGTGCCGAGCACAGCCCCTGGTTATATTTGGAGTGTGAGGGAATGTAGGACTCTGGGATAGGTTAGACAGTGGGTGCAGGATGTTTCTCTTCCACATAGGCATATGTTGGGTCTGCACTGTTCAGCACATTCAGAAATCACCTGGAAAAGGAAGCAGGCAAAGTTTACTGCTATTGTGAAATTATGCAGGGTAGAAATATTTTGCAGTACTTCCCAGCTGTCACTGGGATACTGGATAGATTAAGGTGGCAGATGAAATAAAATGTTGAAGTGTGACTAGATGCTTAACCCATTTTTACATTATTCCTGAGGTCTGTGCTGCTGGCTGCTGTGTGAAACAGGACACTGGTATAACTGAATTTGATGTCTGATGAAGTCTGACCGAGCTTATGTCCTTATGGCTGCAGAATCAGAAGGACAGACTCAGACTGCAGGGCATCCAAGCCAGGTGCGTTTAGGGATAACAGGATTTTGTGAACATGGGCTGTTTCAGTGCCTGTGAACTCCCAGAGGTTCCTTGTGGAGTTTCAGCTACTGTGAAGGCTCCAAACTCCACGTGAACCTACTAGGCATAACGGTTCCAGGAATATAGCTGCGTTCCTACATACAACTGCCATGTAGAAGAAATAAAATCTGCAGGCACGCCAAGACACGTGAAACCCAATGTTACACAGACCTGGTGGCATTTCAACTGTGCAGGGACAGATTCTGTTTCGTGTTCACGGAAAATGGATTGTCCATCAGACCTTTTTCTTGCATCAGCCTCTATGCCTGGGTTGTGGAGGTCCTTGCTGTAAAGGTTCCGCTTCTTCTGTCTTATATGCCTTGTGCTGCTGTCCCACCTGTGTTTTACTGTGAGTCATGTAGGTAATGAGCTCTCTCTGGGTAAAGAGAGCTGTCAGGCCATGTGTCTATGGAAGGTGACTACTGCAGACTTCTGATCTTTGGCTGGGATTTTGAGGCACTTCTCTAATAGCAAGGAGAAATATTACCTTTCAACACTGTTTATTCTAGAGAACCCACTAACTTTTCTCTGAAATCGGCTGCCGTAAGTAACCTTGGTCATTTTCTCAGGGGATATGCAGGTGCTAGACTGAATCCTTGCTTGCTACAATCTGCAAAATTTAATTTGATCTCTACATGGTTTATTATGTAGAGAATCACAACTGGAAACATGATGTTCTACTTCCCTCCTTGGGCTAGGGAGATGTAAAAGAGGAATGGTGACTCTCTGTTGTCTGGTAAATACTTTTCACCCCAAAATCTGTCCCATACTCATTGGAAGAAAAGAACCAAAGATGGGAAGCACTTTCTCAGTTTTATAGTGACTTCTATGTGCTCTCTAAAATATAGTTTGTGTTTGAAAATGGAGGTCTGAATAAGCCTTTTGTTTCTGGTTGGATATCAGTATTGGCATGTTACTGCTTGTTAAGCGGTCTTAACAAAAGTTTTGTTAAATTTCTATGCAACTTTATATGAGATAAGGAAAGAATGCTAGACAGTACTTGCCCATGGCCCTGCTCATACCTGCTTTGAAACTTTGGCTGAAGATCTGGTCAGGGATTAAAAAGAAAGTTTTAAGCAAGTACAGTGTTTCACAGTTCTAGGATAGTTGTAGGGGTTGCTGTGCATGAGGAGCATGTATATATATACTTCCCATGCGGGTGGGCTTATCCTCACCTCTCACCTTATAATGGCACAATGGAAGTCCATTGTTATGCTTCTGGATGGGACACTTATTTTGATTGGGAAGATGTGGCTGCTTTCCAGTGTAAAATTAACCTTTCAGGAAGTACTGCAACTCCTTTCCTAAAGATGGTGGTCTCTGAATTCTAAACCTTGGAAAAAATTGCCAGCTGCCATTTTTCCCATGTATAATGGCAAAGGACTTTTTCACCTATTGCTGCATAATTTTACAACTTACTCTAAGTGCGTTGTATAGAATAAATCCAAATTTACTTTTACTACTACTAGTAGTACTAATTGCATGAAGACAGGTTTTGTACAAACAAGTTCATATATTAAGGCTTTTCCATGTAACTACATCTCTGTGCTTTGGACATGGCTGTTTGCCAGATCAGTACTTTAGATTTGTTCTTTTCTAATGGTTGAAGCTTTAATTTAAGGTCATGTTAGTATTTTGTTAGTTGATTGAATACAGCATGCCCTTTTCCATCCTATTAATTAAATAATTTCTCCTGCATATGAGGTATTTATAACACAGACAAGTCTTAAGTAAAAAAAAAACCAAACAAACAAAATAAAACAGGACATTAACTGAGTATTTTCTTATGTTTAAAATGTCTACTGTAATGAGTACTTCCAATAACTAATCACAAAATACTGTATCATCACATAACAGTGCTGAGTGTAATGAAAACAACCGTGGGAACCTTCATACAAAGCCCCAGCGAAACATCCATTTCTAGGCATGGAGTAAGACTATCAAACACTTTCTGGGGCTGCTAAACACTCAGAAGTAGTTTGATTTTTTTTTGGAATACTCAGTTTTGGAAGAACTTTAGTCAACCTGTCATTGATTAGCACTTGGTAGGGGTAGGGAGCTGCAGAAACTGCACAATCCTGGAGCACACGATAACATATTATTCCCAGCGTGAGACCATTACTTTCACAGTTTTCTCAGATAAATATAAACACAGAAACATGTAATAGGTGTTACTCAAAGCAGAGCATACATCAGCTGGGATTTCACTGTCTGCAGGTTTTAAATTCAGTGGTGTCCCCAAGGGTTAATCAATATTGATGGCAATTATTCTTAGTCCACACACCAGACGAAATGAACACTTAGATTTTTCCTGTTTTGGTTTGTCTCTTTGCTAAGATCTAACTAGAAATACCAAAATAGTAAAATGGTGGTGTTGGAGCTGTAGCTGGCTGACAGAGTGGTTAGATTTTGTATCAGGTGTTGTTCAGTAACAGTCTCCGTTGCCTTAGTCCCTCGGGAGAAGGACGATGTGTAGCAGCTCTCTTTGGTGCAGAAGAATGAAAAGTCCCAACAACCTTGATTTAAGGGACATGTGAAGACTGTACCTCAGGGGGGTTTATTTCTGTTTTCCCTTTTGTAAACTTCAGCTTCTGGAAAGCTGTCCGCTTAGATCCCTGGGAAGTTTTTTCTCAGCGTCTGACAGGCACTGCCTCTAACATGAAATGCACGCAAACTGGAGTGTGGTTGATAAATAGAGGTGATGAAACTCAAGTGTTACAGTAACCCTGCAAGCCCTTACACTTGTGGTCTTACTCGCACAAATTGTCTCAGTGAAATAAATGAGAATATTAAATTCTTACACCAGTGTGTGCAAGTAAAAGGCCTTAAAATGGTAGAGGAAGAGTGTAAGATCTTCCATTGCCCAGCAGTGGTGTTTTCAGCCTACAAAAGCTGTCAGGATCTGGACATTTTGTTTGCAAATGACCAGCCTACCCATTACTCTGGTGCAAAGATTTTGTTGTTCTCCTTGGTTTTCGAACTACTCCTTTTAAGTTTTGAATTGGGTAAGATTTTTTGCCTCACAGGAGAGTTTAAGTAGACAGGAAAGATCCAGAGGGTAGTAGTCAACAGCTCGATGTCCGTATGGAGACCAGTGACGAGTAGTGTCCCTCAGGGGTCCATTCTGGGACCGGTGCTGTTTAATGTTTTCATCAATGACTTAGACAGCAAGATCAAGTGCACCCTCAGCAAGTTTGTGGATGACACCAAGCTGAGTGTTGCGGTTGATACGCCAGAAGGATGGGATGTCATCCAAAGAGACCTGGACAGGCTGGAGAGGTGGGCCTCATGAGGTTCAACAAGGCCAAGTGCGAGGTCCTGCACCTGGGTTGGGGTAACCCCTGGTATCAATACAGGCTGGGGGAAGAAAGGATCGAGAGCAGCCCTGCCGAGAGGGACTTGGGGGTACTGGGGGATGAAAAGCTGGACATGAGGCAGCTAC
>NW_009260028.1:7616349-7643604 GCF_000687185.1 Egretta garzetta | reverse complement strand
AGGAAGAAATTCTTTACAATGAGGGTGGTGAAACACTGGAACAGGTTGCCCAGAGAGGTAGTGGAGGCCCCATCCCTGGAAGCATTCAAGGCCAGGTTGGACGGGGCTCTGAGCAACCTGATGGAGTTAGCGGTGTCCCTGGTCACTGCAGGGGGGTTGGACTAGATGGCCTCTAGGGGTCCCTTCCCACCCAAAACATTCTATGATTCTAAGTAAATGGTGGTAGAAATTACCCAGCTAGTGAAGGGCTGCAGGCCCCAGATGCAAAAAGTGCTGTGGTGGACCTGGGAAGCAGGCTTCACAGATGTGGGGAAAGATTTCTCTTTCTGTGGGTATCTTGTTCTTGAGACTGTAACTCCTGCAGTCTCAAACATTGAGCCTCACTGTTTTAATGTTTTCCCTCCCTTGATCCTTTCCTTCTTGTAAGTAATCACTTAATGGCATGTCAGAGCCTCGGAAAATCATTGTTAATATTATAGTAACATAATTTGCAGCTTAGCTGGCAGTAACCCACTGCAGACTACGTTTCTACATGGGATGATAATTTTTAGCTTGACCGTGAAGATGCATTTCTATCAGCTCGTAATGGGAAGCCCAGAAAAGAAGAGAGTTAAAAGAGGAGTTTGGGTAGAAGTGTGGAGGGAGGGAGAGTGGAAGGAGTGACCCTGGAGAGTCCCAGGGAAGAGAGGAGTGTAGTCAATGTGACAACCTAGCGGTTTCTGCCTCTTGCAAACCTAGCGCAGCCTCAGTTTACTGAACACCAGTGAACCTAAAATCCTGAGCAGTCAAATTTAAATTTTGTTCTGGGCTGTGTCTGAATGTGTTGACGCTCTTGGTAAACTGCAGGGTTTCCTAAATGGCAGGGCTGAAGGGGAGAACTGGAGAGAGGAGATTTATTTCCCCTCTGGCCCTGCCTTCTCCAGAGGGTTCTGCAGGAGGGCAGTGGGTCTGGTTTGTTTTGGTGTTTTTTTTTTTTTATTTCGCTGCAGCTCCTTATTTCGCAAAAGTTCGAGGTCTTTGCCAACACTTTTAAGACCTGTGGCCTCCCATCCTTGTAGAGAGCAGCAAAGCTACCACTTTAGCAATACTCAGTGTATTTCCCTTCATATGTTTTTTTTTTTGCTAGTGTGAGCACTTCCTTGAGCATGGTAGGTAGCATTTTACCCCAGCAAGAACATAGACCTCTCTGGCCACTGGGCATGCAGTGGCTGCAATAATATGGTGACTTACCTAGGAATTTGATTTTTCATTTTGTTTTTTTTTCTTTCTTTCAAATTACAGGACAAACTGCTTACAGCCATTGTGTGGAAAATGATTTTTTAGTCTGATTAGTATTCTTTATTTTGGGGAAATAATGCATAGTTTTGCCAGAAGATGGCAATTGGAAGTACTTATTGCAAAGCTCCATTCATTTAATTTTACAATTTGGAACACCTTATAATAAAGGGATTGGGATTGTAGTGGGGATGTGTTGTTAATTATCGTTAGACCTCTGCTTTTGATTAATGCTGCTAATTAGTTTCTGTCCTTGACTTTTTCCAATTAAGGAGTAGATGCCTTGGTGCTAAACACCTGGGCATATTATCTAATTAGATGAAAGAAACATGTACTCTCTTTGTAGGTAATTATTTTAACTTTCGGTTGTTGCTTTGCTCTAAACAGAGGTAGCTCGGTCTCTTTGGATGGTGGCGCAGGAAACATCGAGATACCAGTCAGCGGTGTGGCGGATGTGAGCCGTTTCCTGCTGTAATTTTCTCAATTTACACGTGTGAGAAATGATCGCTCTTCTACTTCTAGCAGACATAGGGCTCAGGAAGGGAGAAACAAAACAAATTAGAACGCAAGAGAAAGAAATGTGAGACTGCACAGCCCAGCTCCTTAAATCAGCTTAGGGGCAAAAAAACTTGCATTGCTTTCAGAAGAAGTAGCCACCTGCATACATTTAAGGGCCTGATAGGGTCTGCTGATGTATGTATTTGAAAACTCTCTACTTGCTTCTCACTGAGAGCTAGAAGCAGCACCTCCTTGTGCAACGGGCTCCTGGGATATCCCAGGGGAAGGAAAAAGATCAGCTTCAGGAAAACAGCCTGCTGTCCCTCAGCTGCACCTCTCCCTGGCCTTCTTCCCGAAGAAGCTGCCCAAGTCCACCTGAATGTGACAGTAACATCTGCCTGGGAGACCTGACAAAAGTGAATGCCTTATTGCGTGGATCTGGCTGTCACAGGCCCCTGTGTGGGGGTCTGTGCTCCCTCACTCTCCTGTGGGATGGGTTACATGCAGTTCCTGTCAATCTCTTGCTTGCTGCCAAGATTTGAGGTGCTGTCCTTAATCTCCAGATTCTCCCCGTGGATGGTTATAGTTCTAGCTCTCTGGGAGACAAGGCAACCTCTTTATCGATGGGCTTTACAGAGGATAGAAACCAGCTAGCACACTCTATGTATTGACCTCTAGTTTTGAATCCCGGGAGCTTTTTCAGAACTTCAGAAGACTTTTGAACCAGAGGTTTGTCTTTCTTGTTAGCTGTGTAAGATGCATTTTGAAGATCCTAGCTGAGACTGAACCTGTGCAATGCAGGTAGTGCGTAAAGCAGGTGCATCCCACAGACTGCATCTCCAAGTAAGCATCCTACCCCACTTTGTGTAAACAAATAAGGCAAACTTGCAGGCTCAAAGAGCTTATTATCTAAATCGAAAAAATAGGGACCACCATATCTGGAATATGGGTTAGCTATATTCTGGTCTTAAACCTCCCCTCCCACCCCCCAAAATAAAAAAAAAAAAAAAAAAAAAAAAAGGAAAAAAAAAAAAATTATAACTGAGTTTTGTATGTGTTGGTAAGGACAGGGAGGGGACTCACAGGTGTCTGTAAGGGACAGATGGGGATCGGAGAGAGGACTGTAGCACAAGGAGACAGAAAGAAATTGAGAAGACTCTGAAGAGCATTAATGCTGGCATGTGTCACTGTCTGGCGTATAGGAAGGAAAGCAGAGGATTTTAATGTTATTGTGGTGAGATTTTTTGCTGTGTGATTTCTAAAGCAGCAAAAACAGGGTAGGCAATGAAGTTCAGACAAGAGAAGCACCCAAAGCAGCGCCTTGCCACTCAGAACCAGGGCATCCTTCACATCTTTGTCTCAAGAGTAAGCTGCTTCTTAAACTGCATCAGAGTTGCAAGGCTGAGGAATTAAATTCCTTTTTTTTTCATTAGCCCAGATTAAAACCAAATACAATTATGTGTGTGTGTATACATATACACACACATATATATATGTATCTCCTGTGCCTGTAGATACAGGAACTGAAAGAATGCACAGAAAACTTTATCAAGTGCTCTTAGAAATTTATTCCTTTGCCAGAACATTACCTACAGATACGTGTCACAGGGATGATGGTCACTCTTGGTACTGGCATTATTTTTTGTAGTGGTGGGTTGTGGTCACCGTTGTTCATTCCGTGTTTTGCTGTGTCAAAGTGATCACCTGGTGGGGTCAACATTATAATCCTTTTTGAAGTAGCTCTGCTATGTGTTTTGTATAAGTATTATCATGCTTATAAAGCATTGTAGCAGAATGTCATGATTCTGCATATAAAATCAGAAAACTATAATTTTCCTTGTTTGCATAAGCAACTCACTTCACACTTCTAAATAATGGCTGGAAATCCAGAGAGGATTAAAATAAATGAAGGAACAGATCATTTTCAAAGGCTAAAGCTTTACAGCTCCTGGACTTACAAAAGAATGAACTAACCACATTTCTTAAACTTTATTTTGGAGAAACCTTAGCATCTATTTGCTTTGAAAAGAAATTTTACCCTAATCTATATTTATACTTGCAAACATGGTACTGGATACCACAAAGCAGTCAGTTCTGATAATCCCTTTGTAAAGTTGTCCAAATTATCCCTGTGTTACAGTTGACGAAAACCTGAAGTTGTAAAAGGGTTCCCAGAAATTTCAGAGACAGGTAAGGTGGTTATTTGGTATTTGTTGAATTTTGTGTAGTAATGATAAGTCCAGTGTCATGCCCTTGGACTTGGGAGACCTTGGGTCCATTCCTTTCTCTTAACTCGCTTGCTGATCTGTATTTACATGTGCCTCAGCTTCTTCTCTGTGACATGCAAATCATGATACTGACTTTCAAAAAGAAGTTTTCTGTCTCTAACTCTGTTTGATCCCTGTTATGGTTTGTAAATAATTTTTACAGCTATTCTGTCAGGTGAGGTCTGCCATAAAATGTAAAATTTGGTAGAAATAAATGGACATCACTAGAACTTCTTTGGGATAAAAGTATTTCTCAGTGTCTGTGTGAGAGTTATCCTGTCTCATAAATATGTATTTGTAATTGAGAGATTCTTTTTATCATCTATGTATTTTTAATCCTCTCCACATCCATAACATAAGTGTTTCACATAAGTGTAGCCTCTCGTGTAGCTGAAAACAAAGAAACTGTATCTCATATTATTTAGTAGTTTTTTGTTACAGTGCACAGTGTGATTTTTGAGGAAATTGATGTGATGTAGTCTTTTTACTTGTGATACTTTATAGGATTCAAGAGAGAAAGCTCTTTTGGGGGGAGAAAATATCAGTTTCACTAGTTGCATTTTGTTTTCATGTCTTTTTCTGTTATGAGATTGTATTTCTTTCTTGGAGGAGAATATACTTTAATTCAGAAGATAAAGGGAGAAATAATTTTCATCATATTGTTTCTTGTTGTTCTGTAACTACCTGAACAAATCATTCCCAGAGTCCATGTTTTCCTCAAAAAGATCACTGGTTTTAACTTGGAGGTATGACAAAATATAGTCACTCTTTAGAAATAACCCTCATCACTTCCTTTGTTGTGTTTTCCATTGACAAATCTAATAGTTCTGTGTTAGCTTTAATCCACTGAATTTATCAGAGGGATTTGATGCAATTGATCTCAAATGCTTAATGATAAATCCCTCATATTTGGGATTGAACCGTGGGTCCTCCAGCAGGTCTTCTTTCCTGGAGCATTCATTTCAAGATTTTGGCTTGTTGAGTTTAGTTTAACAGTGGCATGTAACAGGGACGGTGTTCAGGACAACCCACGTGTATGATGCTTTAGATCAAAAAATTTGATATATTATATATATATTTAACATTCAGATTTATCTTTTCTGAGGATATGTTTCTCCTTGGCTTTCCTTTTCAGCAACTCTTCCCAGTGGGATATGCCTAAACTGTTCGTGCAAACCATGGCTAAAAGCCTTAACTCCTCTTACAGTAATCCCTATACAGCCTTTGCTAAGTCCTGCCTCCAGTTTGCTTGTGGTGAAGTCCAAATTTCTAATGTTACCCTTCCTTGGATCAAGAGAGAAGATGGGAAATAGACATACTCATATAATTTTTTCAAGTGAAATGACAGCTTATTAAGGTGCTTATTAGACATTTAGAGTTATGCTGTCATGTGGAAGTGAAATATTGCTTTCCTTCTCTGTGCCACAAATAATTTGATTGAAACAATATTTTTTTTTTCTCAAAGATCACCACATTTTGACTTTCAGGCTATTTGTTCACTAAATACATTTCTCTGTGGCACTGAAAATAGACAGGTGACGCTGGATTTTGGTCCTAGCCAGCTCTGAGGAGGAATGAAAGCCTTTCATGTATGAGTGTGACATAGGTCACTCATGAAAAAATTCCAAAAGAGATTTTCAGTGAGTCATCTCTAGGAACGTGGAAGAACTTAGCAATCATTAAATGAAGTGGCAGCTGCTTCTTTCTCAAACAGGTGGGAACACAGAGGAACACCCAGGAAATAAGGCACCAAAAGCAGCTTCCAAAGAGGCCGTAACCTGACTGCAGCTGTCCTGACTTCCTGGAGGGAAAGGGATCTGTAGACTCATGGAAAGAAGGGGAGCATTTGTGCCCTCCAAATCGTGCTATATAAATTGAACATGCTTATTTGGCATGGTTACTTATTGGGTTATTGGTTGGACTTGATGATCTTGGAGGTCTTTTCATACCTTAATGATTCTAGGATTCTATTCTGTGATTCTATTTGCTCAGTTGGGGTATTGCAAATGCCACTGCTATAATGTGCATGGGCTAGTTTGTACAGGGTCAGAAGAAAAGTGTCTTGAGCCTCACAGTTTGTCTCCATACACTTGCAAGCTCTTACAAGCATCTGTAATGCAGAGAAGCAGAAAAAACCCAAAGGTGGTGTTGGCTGTGGTCACAGTCCTTGCATGTGATGATGAAGCAGGGCTACGCTGGTGAATTAGAGACAACTGATGATCACACAGGTGGAAGAATTGTTGTTGATCTCCCAGGCTGACTCAACAAGTGCGTCTGCCTCAGGTTTGATGTTCAGCCTAGGCATTTGGGAAAGCAGCAGAACAACCTGCTGTCCTCCTGTCCACTTGGTTGGTTAGTGCTGGCAGCCTCAGCCGGCATTGGGGACTGTGAGAAAGTCCATGAATACACACGAGAGGCAAGACCCTGGGTTTCTTTTTCTACGCTGTCTTAAAATGGGTGCCCTGATTATTCGTTCAAACCCAGAGACCACTGGCTAGTGGCAAGAACTTAGGGAAAAAATTTGAACACAGGTAAGGACCTACTTCAGGCAAGCCAGAGAGAGACTGACTGAGTTATTTTATTTTAAACTTGCTGTCTGACAAACAAGGGAGCTGATTAAAGTATCGGTCGCTATTTCAATAATTTGGTGTTCTGATAAACGGTGACTGAGCTTTATCTGCCCTCCTACCCTGTAAAGCCCTTTGTGAGTTTGTAGGCTTATATATTGTGTGGTAATGATGCTGAAGGGAGAAGGTAACTGCAGTTAGCCCAGTTCTTCCTGAAGTGTTGAGTGAGCAGACAAAACACTGCTGCTTCATTACCGAGTCGGGGCAGTAATGAAGTACTGGACTTTGCAATGGGTATAAAATTTGCAAAGTGCTTTTGAAGATGTCTTCTATACCTGCCTAGGATATACAGGTTTCTAATGTGCTGTTTCCCATGGTTCTGAAAAGTCCTTCCAAGCTTTGCAGGTTTGCTGTTGTGCAAGGTCTCTTTTGATGGCGATTCCCAGTGATTAGACTATATGTCTTGAATCCATTGCGCAAGCAGTGTACAAGTGGTCCTGGAGGCTTCTCTTCGCTACCGGGCACGGGACTGCTGCTGCTGCACATGTTCTTTGGTTGTTTTCAGCACATTGTTCTCGTTGGATTATATCTCCTCCAGTACTTCTCCTATGGGGAATTCTTCAGCTGCAGATAGACTTTCACCTTTGTCGTATCAACTAAAGCCAACCAACTACCCAATCAATGACTGACAATGACACAAAAAGTATATTCCGTTAAGTTGTTTGGGTTACCAGCCATGGAAATGTTAGCACACTGCACTCTCATTACCATACACAACGGAATTAAATGTAGATTTCCAAGGAAGGGTAAGCAGAAGTTTGCACACAAATCCCCAAGAACAATGCTGTGGGATTTGTGCAGCTCTCTGAAACTGTCCCCCTTAGTGTATGTGAGAGCATTAACTCCTCGTGGATGAATGTGTTATTGACTCTGAGTAAACAGCTCTTTTTAAAGACTCTACAAAGTGTTATTGGCCAATAATACACAGTAAATAGACAAAGAATTACACTGTGACAGTTAGAACAAAAGAGAGAAAGAGAGGGGTACAGATAATGAATCATTAATGATCAGGAGTTGTGTGTTGCTTTTTAAGAGTTGCCTGAGGGAGGTAAGCGGGAGGGCTAAAACTCCTCCATGTGGTGTGGACATCAGGCTGGTTGCGGGGAACACTAAAAGACCGTTTCTTTTTCATCTAAATGTGGCTCCCTCCTGATATTGCCAGACCCCGAGCAGTCTGTCCAAAGGCTCTAACTGTAGACTTATGCCATGAGCTTATTTGAAATACAAGGCCAATAGTAGAGATATGAGGAAAAGAAAGGGTCTCAGAAATAATATATTTTCCTTTCATGATGTTTTCTTCACATTTTTGGCTGACTGCAACCTACCAGAATGTGTTTGGCCTACAAGTACTGGGCTTGACTTGCTTAGCTTGGGAGGAAAACTGTCTTCACATTGCCCTGCTGTCTGCTCATCACATAAAAGAGAGCTCTGCTCGGCTGTGTTTAACAGAGAAGAGGAGGGAATATTCTTCACGATATGAAAAGTTAGAAGCTAATTAACTTTTACTCAGCATATTAGAAATTTCCTGGTTTGCCTTAACAGAAAATCCAGACATTCAAAGGCAGTTGACACTTTCTTAAATGCAAAGACTAGCTCAAACCCCAATAGTTGGATTTTTGTAGGAAAAAAAAATTCTTCAGCTGACTAGCTACCCATTTATGACTGTGCAAGAGACTCTAACTGAGCCATCCACAAGGAAGAGAGAGTCTGAAATTACCATATTTGTACGTCATGGAGATTAATCCAATAATCGCAGAAACTAGTGTACCTACTCTTAGTTTTGGTTTGCCTGTGTGCATGCGAGCTTTTCGTATCGCTAAAAAGAGTCTATAGGAAAAGATGTACTGTGACAATTACTGTGCTGGGAACAATGGTTTCCCGCTGCTTTTAAAGGTTCCACGTCAAAGGGAATGTGACCCCCCAAACGTAACCAGGCGTGGCGTAGAGAAATAACTTCCACTGAGAAACATACGGCACCGGCAGGAGGGCAACACAGGGCAGGGTAGAGATGGAGAATTGTACTTGCTTTCTGGATTATCTATAAATTATATTATAGGTGGCCCTGTGCTACGTGGTAGGTGATTCTCTGGTGAATATACAGAATAATCCAAGTCTAATCTGCAGCATATTTATGACAGTTTTTAAAAACTTCGTAAAAATGGGGGAAGGAATAAAGGGAAAAGTGGGATCCTCAGTCTCCATATGTGTTTGAGTATACAGAGCTAGACAGACACATGTATATACAGAAATACATATAAAAGATCAAATTGTCTTATTTGTGAGCCAATGCTGGTCTCTTGTCTTTAACCTACAGTTGCTCTCGGGCTGTAAGTTCCCAATAGCAGATTCTACAAAACACTGTATAACGCATAACAGGTCCCATACATAGATTTCATTATTTACAATTTCACTCTGTGCATAGCTTTAAAATTGTAAATCTAGCCAGTTTGAGTTGTGTGCAGAAAAGGAGCACGTGACATCATTTTAAAGGCAAAACCGCACTGGTTTCCTCATCTAGGAATTCAGATGTGTGAGGGATGTTTCTGAGACTCGTAGAACACCGGGTTGGAAGGGACCTCAAGGATCATCTGGTACAACATTTCTAGGCAAGACCACAGTTTAAACAAGATGGCCCAGCACCCAGACTCTCCTCAAAATGATTTTTTTTTTAAGCCAAGAAAAAGGTTAAGGACAAGAGTAAAAAAGTGAACGTGTGAGTTTGAAAGCCAGCAGATGCACAGCCTGAAATGGAGGCACTGCTTCAACCATGTCTGATAACCAGCAATATTTACTGTTACGAAAGGGGTGCACAGGGACTCGCTAATGGTTCTTGAGCCTGGTGGGAAAAGCTGCTGACGAAGAACCATGTATGGGCTGGAAAATGAAAATTGTTAATTGGTCAAGTGAGAAGGCTTCCTCCAGCATCGCAAATGCAGTCCCTTTGTGCTCCTTCCCTTTACCCTTCCCCATCTGCCTTTGAGCGCTTCCGAATTAACTTTGCAACTCTTTACTTCTGATAAAACTGGGAAAATAGATGGCACAAGGTGCCGCAGGTGACCTCTTTTGAGCAGCCAGGGAAGGGGCATTTTCCTGGCAGGCTTTCAGGTTCGGCACCGCAGCGTGCCACTTCCCCTCCCTGTCCTGAAAGGGAAACGTCCTTGGCCTTTTGGGTTGCCGCCTCTCCTCCCGAGCGCCAGCCCCAGGCTGCG
The DNA here is from genome assembly GCF_000687185.1 of Egretta garzetta. Taxonomy (NCBI): domain Eukaryota; kingdom Metazoa; phylum Chordata; class Aves; order Pelecaniformes; family Ardeidae; genus Egretta; species Egretta garzetta. The sequence goes on along the minus strand of NW_009260028.1, from coordinate 7,633,728 downwards.
GTGTCAGCAGCGTGATATGGAGGAGCAGCAGGGAGAGCAAAGAACAAGTGACATCTTTGACTTGCCGGCTGCCCCCGCGCTGCTGTGCTGAGTCCAGGGCTTTTCCTGGCTCGGCGCTTCTTCGCTGGCTGGGCTACTGCCCTGCGCCGCTCCGGCGAGGCCTCTGCGATGCGCCGCGGCCTGAAGCTGTTAAGTTGTCTTGTTGGTTAATTAAGGCTGGCTGCCTAGGAAGGCCCATCTGTTCCCAGGTAAATTGTGTTGCTATTTTTTCCCTTTGGCAGGCGTACAAAAAGCTCCCATCAGTTCTTCCAAAGGATGGACGGGCAGTCTCGTGTGCCAGAGTTTGCATTCCATCTCTGCTTTCCTGGAGGCACAACAGCCAACATGGAGTCACACTGAGACTGCCATGTGTTGGTATAAAAGACAGGGTAACACCCTCCCCTATGGCTGCACGCTGAACGCTTGCAAAAGATCCGCTCCTCTTGCTCCGCTTCTGGCAGCTCCCGTGTCCTTTGCTTTCTCTGATGTCTCCTCTGGCTGCAGCTGTACGGGCACCTCCTTATTATAACCCTGGTCTCTCATCTGCTATAGGTCTCATTTAATGCTCCAGAGAGTGATGTGGGAAGGGAAATGTCTACCCGGTGTGCAAGTGTGACAGCGGGCTCGGTACATCACGCATATTCACGCTTGGGTCACAAGAACGGCAGGTTTATCTTTGCAGCATTAGCCCTGGCATGTAAAGAACAGCTCTTTCCTCCATTTCAGGGGCTGGGAACTGAGGCACTGTAAGGACAGATAAACAACTCACCCCAAATCTGTGCAGTGCCATCCCAGTCTTCCTAAAGCCTAGAAAATGCCTGGGTTCCCAGCCACCTTTGCTGTTGCTCTACTTACATGATGGGGACGTTGGAGGAGACCGTAACCGTCACAGACAACCGAGCACTTGCCAGCTGCACTTTGAGGAGCCTTGGGAAGGCCCCAGCGTGTCCATGTTTCGCCTCGAAGCCCCTTTCTCCCCTCCCAGCTGTGACTGCTGTTAGCAGCACTTACCGGCCAGGAAGAGGGACTTTATGGAGGAACAGCTTGGGGACCTGGTGATACTAAATAATTACTTCAGTGCAACAAGTCCTTATTTAGGAATTGACTTTATGATATGTACCCAGATGTTTGGGTTTGTTCCAGCAGTAATTAAAGCAAAATAATAAGGGGGATCTAAGAAGAATTAAGTGATACAGAAATGGGGGACTGACTGCTCTTCTCCTCCAGTGCAAGATGGGAGTGCTGGGACGGGGATGGTTGCAGCACAGTTACCCTGTTCTAGGTGAATATGGCTACCCTAGGAGACAGGCAGGTAAAATAAAAGAAGTTTCAATGTTTTGAAAGCAGTGAGCTTTATTTCATCCCCTGATGGACAGTCTTGTCTGGGACTTGCCAACCTACTGCTGGCAACGCAGTTCCGGGCCAGAATGCTTAAGATTATGCTGGGATGGGAGAGCTTTTAGTTGCTTTTCATGTTTTAAAATTGATTTTTATTCTGAGTAAAAGGTGGGATAATATGTGAGGGCACTACTGTTGGTCCCCATATTGAGCCGGAGATGAGAAGTTCCCCACAGAAACCAAGTACATCAAAGGAGCAAATTTGGAAGAAGTTTACTAACACTCCTAAGTAGGGAGTGCTGTAAACAGAGGAAAATGCAACACAAATATTGCATGGAAGAAAAAATACATAGTATTGCACTTACACAGCTGACAGAAAGAAAACATCTCAGTTCTAAAATTCTAAGTTAGCATTGAGAAGGGACCAGCCCTGTATGGGTAATGCTTCACAAATATTCTGGGACTGTGCTCTGAATAGAGCAGAACTTGTTGCATCTGCACTTAGAAACATCAGCTCAAGTTAAATGTAAGAACAACTCTTGTCTCCGGACAGAGCTCCTCCCATGAAGCAAACACACGCAAAAATGCATTTCCGTGGTCACGGTGAGCAGAGCGTGCGCCTGGTGAAACAAGCTCCAGCTTGCCTGGGCTTGCTCTTTGTGGCTAAGCGCGAGGTGTTATGCAGGCCCTAAGGCTTGCTTGGCTGGTCTTTCTGTGACAACAGTTATGTTCAGTTTTAAAGCATGGCTTATAAACCATAAACCATCTGTTTCTACAAAACATCCAGCGGTTTTCTAGAAGGTCTGTAGGTGTGCTGTCGCCACCTGTGGTTTTATTCGCGTGTATCCTCTGCTTGCTGTTTTGAGGAGAGGCCGTTGCTTTGACCTGTCTTGTGCAGCACCTCATGCAGCGTGGTGCCGGTCCATGCCTGTGCTTGGAGGTAGGTGCTGCTTAGGTATTGATAAAAGCTCTGCAATGGGGATCCCCTTAGCTGTGGGATAAATCTGCCCAAAACAGGCTCATTGCCACAGTGGGAGAGTGCAGGGATCGGAGCATGGAGGTTATTACCCTGGCCCAGGGTTGCCCTCACCTTGGAGGGGCGTGAACAGCAACCAGCCCCATCTGTCAGGGCATCCACGAAGCCACTGCTTTGAGCCTGCCCTTACTGATGCTGTTACAGCCTCGTTTCTCTGTCCTGCCACCTACTTCACAAGTGGGTGGGGGCACAGCTGGGAGGAGGAATCTCATTCTGTCTGTCCCCAAAATACCCTTTTGCATCCACCTACACTACAAGCTGCTGCTGAAGGAGAGGGTAAGAACTGGCTCCTTGTGTCCCCAGGCAGCTGGATCATCCCCTTTTCTCTGTGAAAATAGAAGCAATAATAATCCCAGTAGGAGAGATCTGAACTGGCACGTTTTATGTTGCAGGGAGGACCAGCTAACCATTTGCGCACCAAGGATGAGGAAGGTCACTGGGCTGGCCTGCGATAACTTGATAAGCCACCAGAAGAAGGCCACAATTCACCATGTGCCATATTTCCTACAGAAAGACACAGGTATTGCTTCTCCTGGCCAATGAGATTCTGGTCGATGGTGTTGTAACACGATTCATGGAAGTAACATAAGGTAGAGAGCTTAAGCTAGTGGGGAAAGACAAGACCTAGAGAGAAGAACAGATCAACAAGTTAATGCCGTTGTGTAATACAAAATTGCATAAACCTCAAGGCCTGATATACCATCCTCCTGAGGTGCTGGGCTGCACAGATTCTCACTGCAGGTTCAGTGGCATCAACTTTGTGGTCTTGCTGTGTGACAGACTAGGTGGTTTATGCTCAAAAAGGAAGGTGTAAGTTGTATGTTGCTGAGGCAGTCCAGGAGGTAGCTGAAAGCGTCACGTACTCCTTGTAAGACGTGTTTTGCTTTTGCGAGCTACATCCATGGTCTTGGCATCCTCACCTTTCTCCTGGTGAGCTAGTAGTGAGCTTAGGTTTTGCAGTTTCCTAGTCTTTTCTCTGCCATGAAAGAGAAAATGCTTTAATTGAAACATCCCCTGTCTGATGCACAGCATGTCAGAGAGTAATGAGCAAAACAGGTATTAAACTGAGACTAAGAAAGCAAAACATCACCAGTCTGGTTAGGAAAAGATTTGAGTCCAAGATATATTTGCTCAAAAATAGAAAAATTTGTTTATTTATTTATTTATTTTTTAAAGAAGAGAGACTCCGGGGGATCGCAGCTTTAGGGCTAATATAGCTGACCATTTTCTGCAATTGGTTTCCTTCTCCCAGTGAGCAGGTTGGAAATGAAAGACAACAGTTCTGTTGGAGGTGTTCAGATCACACTGGCAACAATCAGCACATGTTTTGAATGAATAAAATAAGGACATTCTTGCCAAGTAGTTTCACAAATGCTCAAATACAGTCAAACAAAGGCTTAATCTGGGCTCAAAGACACGTATCTCAGCAGATGTGTGTAAACTAAATCAAATCCCCTGGGAACAGTACTTAGGAGTTATTCTTAGGCATTGGAAGGACAAGGATGGTCCATCTGTGAATTTATTATAGGAGATGAGAAGCATCATATGAAAGTCATTGCTGGACTGGAGGACAGCATGGTTGATTTTTCAGGAAGTTTAGAGGTCATTCCTAAAATCTCTGTTTAATTAAAATAGAATCCCTTAGAATCAGAATAGAATATAACATGTGAAGACTCTCACTTACTGAGGTGTGGCCGGTTAGTAGGAAGACAGGTAATTTTGCTACTGGATTCAGTGGGGACAGGATTTTGTGGAGTGATTGGAGTGATACAGAATTTTTTACTGACTCTTTTGACATTTGCTCACTTGTCAGAATAAATCTCTTGAACTGGCAGGAGCATCAATGTTCTAGGAATTTAGGATTTAAAATAACGTGCAAGGATTCTGGTGCAAAGATACAAGTTCTGTGGCAGCTTATTACAGTTACACACCATTAAGAAAACCAAACTAAAACAGTGAGTTCTTAAAAAGCATAGTACAGCCCTTCAGCTTAAACCTCTAGAAGAATGTACCTCCATGAGGCCTTAGCTCCACTCTCCCCATAGCTGAGCTTACTGAAATAGATGGGCTCTGCCACATGCAGAATTCAAAGCCATAGGACTGGTGAGGTGAGAAGCAGATACAGAAGCTGAGAGGCCCTTATATTGTCCTGGCAGCTCCAATATAAATGACGCGGTGGATTGCAGCTGGTCAGCACGGCCCAGATAAAACATACCGTCCTTCAAAGAAGAATGCCCCAATCCACAAAAGGTCTTATAGACCAAATTCAACACTTTAATTTTAATCTGGGTGCTCAGCCGTTGGCAGGTGCAAATCTGAAGGCATTGGAACCACTCCTATGGAAATTTATCTTGTAGTGCAAACAACCCTTCCCTTCAGCTTGCAAGCAAACAAGCTTCATTCTCAAAAAAAAAAAAATCTCTGGGATGGTATCTTGTTGTGGATAGTGTGGCAGCTTGGTTTTGGAAAAGAGAGATTAAAAGATGTTTGATTGCAGCCTTGCTATGGGAAGCTGCAGCTTTGAACAGGTTTTTGCATTAGCCAATTGGAACAATTCTTGTGCTCTGCAATGGTCTGAGCATTGGATGGTGCAGACCTCTCAGATTTTATGGGTGGTTTTTTTCTTTTTCCATGCCAGGTGTCAGACATGAAAACGAAGTAAGAAAATACCTGGAACAGCAGGCTGTAGCAATTAAAAATCCTCTTAGTCTTGAGGCTTTTTTAGAAACATCTGAAAAGAAATAGTTTGAAATAGCACCTCCTTCTGTATCTACAAACCGTGAGTACCTGGGAGAATGAAGGAACTATGAAATGCTTTACATACGCCAGAGGGGTTCTGCACAGCACGTAAATTTTAGTCTGATTGCAAAGAGAAAGTGAAAACGGTGGTGTTCCTGTAATGCTTTGGAGGCTGGGACTTTGGTGCCCAGGCACCCATCAGCGTGAGTGAGTGAAGTTTGACTTGTGCTGGTGACCTCAGCCTCACAAAGGCGCATAAACTGACTGTGAACAGCCGTGATGACTGTGGACCCTTAATGGTGCTCACTCTGAACAGAAGATCCATTCCCTGGTTAGGCGGAAAAGAAGTACTGAAACCAATTTACATATTAATAGTTAGCTGTCACCTACAAATTACTGGGATAATTTTCGAGAGACCCATTCATCTGTGTATTTGCTTCTAGGAAATGTCTTTATGGACTATTTCAAATTATTCAGTTTCCATCCTCTAAATGTGTACCGGGTAATTTCACATTTCTTCACTTCTTATTGCTGAGGACCAGCCATGGCCAGAAATTCAAACTTCTGCGTCATTCATCCTGATGCTTCTTTGTTATATGTGGAATATGAATCTGAAAGAAAACAGTGGTGTCCACCACTAAACCACATCCCTTAGAAAAAAGCATGGATACCTCTTTCTCTCAGAAGGTGTTGCTTAATGGAGCAAGTGAGGCAAGGGCTTCAATCTGTCTGTTAATATATCTAGCTTGCTTTCTTCATCACAAGGTGTCTTTACAATTCTGTCATGAGCAAAACTGACAACTGTGGGTACCTGCCACTCTCACCAAAGTGTCTGTAGGCTAGAGACCAGTCTGAGCAGAGGGTGGGCAGTCTGTGCCACCTAAAGACTTGGGCACCAGTTGCTCCCACAGGCTCCCAAACTTACAATCTTAGATGATCAGGGTGCTGCCTAACCTTGGAGCTGTCTAAATGTCTGCTCAGAAGTGTGCCTAGCACTGTTCTGACCCAAACTATGCTGTCCCCAAATCTCTGTGCTCAACCTGACACCTTGAGCTGAGACTCGTGAATCCGTCATTCACTACCAGTCTTGCTTCCTAGCCATGGTTCACCTGGCTTCCTCAGAGCATAGCTACCACTTTCCCTGCAGATGCTGTTTTTCTAGTAGCTGGCAATTTGGTTTAACTTCCCAAAGGAATTAGACCCTGGATCTTCCACCACTGTGATGAATGCCCTCAGGACTATACTGTAAAGCCTTCCATGACTGGGACTAAACACATGAAAGGAAAAGCAAGCATTAATTTATTTTGTTAAAGGGAAGGCTGGCAGCGGTTTAAATGTGTATTCTGGCGGAAAAAAATTCCAAACCCCTGTTTCATTTTTGGACAAGTGCTCAGTGCATGAACATCATGAACACAGCCCTCTCGAATCACAGGAATCCAGTAACTTGGGGTCCGAGGTTAACAGCATCTATTGCACCTTCTAAAGACCAGACTAAGGCATTCTGGGGAAGAAAACAAATAATATAAACTACTAAGTAGAGCAGGGAGAGTTATCCTAGTTTCTCTGTCCCAAGTGCTGTAAGTGCACTGAGAAAGCCCTTCTCTTCCCCTGCCAATAGGTAAGTGTGCGTGTTGTGCAGAGCAGGCTGTCATCTGCCATGTTGAGTACGGAGAAGACCAAGCGGGAGGTGGCAGCCCAGGGTGGCTTGAGCTTGCACTCAGGGGCTGGAAGATGTGCGTCCCCATCCCTTTCACTTGTGGAGGTGATGGTCTTAGGGTGTCTCAGGTCGGGAGGGAGTGTTCTGGGTAAGGGACCATCACTGCTGTCCTTGGCTTTATCTGTGGGTGGGCTGCAATTTAGGGCAGCTCTAATTCTGGAAGGTGGAGTCGTCCTCCCTCCAGACTGACATGAGAGAGTCAGGGCTAATGTCCCAGGTCTTCCCTTAGCGTGTCCTACTCACTGACCTTAGAGCTGTGGATGGGATTGCTAGTCACAATTCTGTCCATAACATGTTTAAAACCGTTTCAGTGCTTGACTGCTGTTTGCATGCTTAGTGACAACCTACTCAACTGCATCTTCAGTGCAGGAGTGGTAGCATTTACCTTAAACATCTGTTATGCTGGTGAATTACCAAGGATCAAGATTCCTTTTCTTTATGCACTCTGCCTAGCTATGGAGAAGAGGAATTTAGGTCAGTGTCCCTTAATCATTTTTAGGTTGCAGTCCTCAATAATTTAGCAGCAGAAAGCAGCAAAAATGAGTAGCATACTTGATTCTGCCTGCTCCCAACTGTAATTCTTCAGAGTAATTTTTAAACTGAGAAATGGTAGGAAAGGAGTAGGAGGAGCTAAGGCTGTAGGAATAGGAATGGTTACTTTATATTGAAAGAAGTATTTTTAGTTTGAAAAAGTTTTTTCAGATCACCTCTAAAGGTCCCTTCCAACCCAAAACATTCTATGATTCTATGAAAGAATCTAAATTGTCAGCAGTATTTCACGCAGAGATACCTGTGGCCGGGACAGAAGTTTTGCTGCCATGCATAAAGGAAGACCTGAAGGCAACTCTGCCATGTTTTGTGCTTTTTTTGGTTTCCATTTAGGTAAAAGCAGTAAACATGACTAATTAAACTTTTCTCAAAGGCAGAGGCTTGGGAGTCAGCACTGTCTGCAGCCAAGCCGCGGGGACCAAGTTACAGGCAGCGCAGCACTGTGTTTCTCACAGGAGGGCTGTACCAGTTGCACATCAACTGATGCTTTTGACCAAGCCCAGGAGCACTCAGAGCACAGGCGGTGCCTCTTGGGAGGCTCGTCCCGTGCCTTTAGGTCTAGCACTCTCTTATTACAGTGCCAATTTTATTACTGATTTGAAACTTGCATTGTTGAAGACAAAATTATTTTCTGTTGAAGGGATTCCTGCCTGTGGTCCCAGGGCTGTCTTTAAGGGATGAGCAGGAAGTGATGTGTCATGGCAGCAATCAGCAGGGGGGTGATGAATTGCGATCGCTTTGCTTTCCCGGTAGATGGACCTGAGCCCGCAAATTCTTCTTGTGGTACTGAAACTGCAGGATCGGGCCCTTCCCCTTCCTCTCCTCAGAGAGGTGGGGAGGAGGCGATTACCGTGCTTGTGATAAGAGACTTACTGCCCTGCTGTATTGGGGATTTCTGTGTCATCGTGAGCACACGCCTGCTATATGGCAAGCTGGCCTGAAGAAAAACGGTGTTAGCCATGGCTATTTGCAGGATGTGCAGAATGCCATCCGATTTGATTAAGACTACGCTGTTGCAGAGCAGCACAGGCATTTTATTTTTAATAAACAGAGGTTTTGAGGTGATAATCTTCAGCGGCTCTCCCAGAGCCTCGCTCCTTTTCCCCGCTCGAGAGTTTTTAGCCTGACTTCCCCCATGCAAAGAGGCCGCTCGCTATGATGCTTTGCCGGCTTCACTTCACAGCTCGCGGAGCCGGCAGACCTTTTCCCAGCCTTCCCGACGCGCTGGGCGTCCTGCGGTGCCGCGACTGGCGCACGTCGTCGACATCTGAAGCCCCGCGCTGGAGCACGGGGCTGCGGCTGGCTGCAGCCCGGCCAGAAGGCTGCGAGGGGCCGAGCGTAAACAGAGGCAGCTGGTCACACAGCATGGTGTGGCGGGCCCACGAAACGTGGCAGATGCAGCTTCAGCTGTTATTGGGTACAGAGCATCAGCCTCCAAGCCTGGGTCACATGAAGGACCCGCTTTCACTGTGACAGTACGGTGTCAAACTGCCATTCTTCTTCTGAAGTCTGCCACATCTCCGGAGCAGCAAAGCCCCAGCCTCCGGTTCACAGGCCAGGGGACAAAAAGATCACGTATATCAAGGATTAAGCATTTACACTAAGCTCGGCAGTTACGGGAGAGTTCTGCTTTTGGAGTTTAAGACTTCACTCAAAGCTCTTTTAAAAAAAAAAAAAGAGGATAATTCCACTGCAGAGTTAGTGCATACAAAGTGTGGTTTATTACTGCCGATACGAGCTCTGCGATATAGCAGAAAAGAAATCAGAGTGAACTAACGCTCCCTACATCTGGCACTCTCTTAGTACGTCAGTATATTAATTTCTTTTTAAAAATTATGTTCTGCAATGTGATCAAAATATTTTAGAGAGCGCCATTAGTGTTCTGGAAAACCTGCCAGAATTTCAGGCAGCAGAGTGATGCTAATTGTCAGTGGCACCCCACTCAGTTCTGCGCTGCCTGTTACAGAGACACTTCACGGTGTTAAATTCCTTTCTCCCATTGCTGTTGCCTGCAGAAGCCAAACTGAGCTAAACCTCTTTGCGGCTATCAGTGTAACATGGCAAAGTTCAGATTTCTTATGACATAAATTTATCATTTTGTGACGTGCAGGATACACAGATTACACATACAGATTTTTTAATTGCTTATTGCTGTACCTAAGCAGCACACTGCAAAGAGTTGGACATTTTAGGAAAGTCTTGGAATTATAAAAACAGTTTTTGAATTGACCATTTACAAACTTTCTCTCACAGAAGTTAATCAAGAGGGTTAAAAACATCCCAGTAGATTCTTTTTGACACTGTGTTTGCACCAGAGGATAGAATACAGTGAGTACACCCTTCAGGCACAAAACGATACATCCATTCCTATCCTAAAAAAAAAAAAAAAATTAAAATGTTTCTGAAAATAAAATCTCTTTCTTTTCCTTTGTCAGGATAATCTTTAACTGAGTAAACAAAACCACAAAAGGAAAATAAAGAGAAATCCTAGGCAAGGCATCAAGAAAAAGCATTGTGATGGGCCAGTTTTAGGTCTGCAACTTAAAAGGCCATTTCTTTAGATCTTTTGCATTCAAGGGACTGCAGTTCTATTTACCGAGGGATCAGTGGCGGGCATTTGTGAATCACTATGAATTGAAGCCTGAAGCAGCATTGCTTCATTGCTAGTATGGGTGTCTATAGAAACAGATGTAAAAAGAAAAAGGGGGAAAAAAGGCTAATACAGTATGATGTTCAAAGACTATCCAGTAAGAGATGTTCTCGTTCAGCCCTGACCTTTTCTGAAAACCTGGGCTCACGTGAGCCAGGGAAGCTTGCGCTTGTGACTGTACAACTGGGGTCTGTCACAGGGATTACTTCTTAATCCCGGGAGCACAAAACGAAGCGCTGAGATTGCTTACATTTTGATGCCTAAACAAAAGCTGTCTGATTTTTTCAAGGTGCAGGGGGGACTTACCTAACATTCTGTTTTACCTTAACACATCTGGAAATCAGGCTAGTGTTGGAGATCACCAGCACAGCTCACTCTTACTTAACCACCGCGTTTTAAGCTACCACAGCAACAGGAGTTATGGCTGAAGAGCATCAAACCGCCTTTGCAGATCATACCTTTGACTGTAATCGTTTTCCTCCCTGATGGTCATCTAAGAAATGGGGGGATTATTAGTAAAATGAGCCAGCAGAATTGATTTTTAGAATTTGTCTGCACTTCTCCACTGCAAAAGAAAAAGACAAGAAGTAAAACTGCTGAGAGAGCCCAAGCACCATTTCTAAAATCCCTTGCAATTTTGCCTTGCTGTACTTCCATCCAAAGCTGGTTACATAGACTGCTCGATGCAGCAGAGGGATTTGTCCTGTCTTAAGGCAGGGGCTTGAGACGTGTGGGGTGGCTCACCCTGCGGTGGTGCCCGGTTCTTCCACTGACTGTGGAGGACAATTGCAGTCAGTGTAGATGCTGAACCTTCAAGAGGCTCAAGTAAGGTGAGATGCCCCCGTGTCTAGGACTGCCAGACACACACCACTCCCACCCCCAAAGATCAGTGGCTCACGGTATTTTTTTTTTCCCCTGAATCCTTCACTGAATTTTGCATGGGGGGGGCCTGCCTGGCTTGTAATGTTCTGGGTGGCTTTTATCAGAGGGTTTAATTCAGGTTGGAAGGGTTTCAGGAGGTCTCTGGTCCAGCCACTGCCCCAAGCAGGGCCAGCTCTGGGATCAGACTGGGCTCTGCTCAGGGCTTTGCTCAGGTAGGTCTTGAAAACCGAGGATGGACCCTGCACAAACTCACCGGTCAATGGCTTAACCCAGCAAAAGATGGCCAAGGGCAGGAGAGTAGGAGTGGTGGGGTGTGTTCGGGGTGCCCTGAAGTCTGCAGGCAGCACCTGGAAGCCGTCCACAGTAGGGAGCAGAGGCCTGGAAAAAGGAGTCTGAGGAGAAAATTGTATCACAGGGTATGCTGCCATGGGAAGGTTATTCCTGAGAGAGCAATTGTCTCTCAGGACATGAACAGTTGCTTCAATGTCTGTTTGGTGGGAGAATTCCCTTGTTTTCCAAGTTGCAGGGTCTCCATGGAGAATCCTGAATCGGGATCCAGGGAAAACCCTGAGCCCAGGCACAGGGGGGTGCTGGTGGAAAGAAATTGATCCCGGTGGGTGGAGGGGGCATTGCAGGATCATTAGGAGGTGGCCCCAGTTTCAGTGCATTCAGTGCGGATCTCAAAGCCTGACGCTGTGCTGCAGCTGAGTATCAGATGGCAGAGTTTATCAAGGTTTCAATCAGGTTTTCACGCCATCAGAATATACTCCCTTGCATTTACAGGTGTAGCTCAGAAATAGCCTGTTTTTCACAATGCCCATGTATTCTTAAAAAAAATAAACCTCAGAACACATTCACAGTATATCTGGAAATATCTTACCAAGTGGTAGAGGCAAACTCTTTTACAACTAGTGACGCTAATGTGTCGTGCACGGAAACACTTAGGAATTTTGCCCTGTTTTTCTTTTTGACATTATTTAGTATTGTAATTTACCTGGTTTTCTCTTTGACATTTTTTACTATTGCAATTTATCTGCTTTTCAAAGACTATTTCAATTTACTATCTCTTCTTTTAAGACCACCACTCCTCAGGACAGAGGACTGTTTTGCAATGCGTGGACAGCCTGCGTATTCAAGAGGTCTGTGGAACCCGGGAACTTCCTACCTACGCTGCCAGATCCTCCAAGATCAAAGACTGCATGCGTTTCGTATTTGCTCAGAACATATTTATGCACAAACGTCGGAGATATCAAAAACATAGTAGGTCAATTTGTCCACTCCCTCTCACAGCCTCGTCCCTCCAGAATACCTTTTTCTTTGTGCTTTGTCCTGTCTAGTCCTAGCAAGCGATGGGACTTCTGCTGTGGGATTTACGCTGTAGATTAATGAGCTGCAAAACTTCACATATGTTTAAATCATTGTACTTGCTCCCCTCCGTTTATATCTCTGTTGTCAATAAGGCGCTGGAGAGGCTAGCGCCAATCCATTTATCAAGTCGCCTTGCCGGCGAGATGCGGTTCAACTTAGCGTCTGACATGATAATAAACATCAAAGCTTTAGCACCTGATGTTAGCACAAGGTGCCTTTCCTCTCAAAACATCTGGTCCCCCGATAAATTGTTACACTCGCCGCTGCTCGCCGCACCGCCGCTCCCTGGATCGATCACGGGAGAGCCCTGCCCGGTGCGTGCTGCTACGGGTCTGTTCTCAAGTTGTTGCGGCGCGCCGGCCGTATGATGACAATTAGAAGCAGTTAGTGCGCAGATGAGGCTCGCGAGTGGCAGGTGGTGGGAATGGGGCTCAATTAACTAACATGCACAAAATCCTTTGCTAATGAGGCTGGGCCACCCCAGATGAGCAGGAAAGCATGTGTCGCTGACAGCAGCAGAGGGTTTGAAACTGAGAGGGAGAGAAACCGGTCAACAGGTATCATCGGCGAGCAAATAAGCCTTTCCAGCTCGCCACAGACAGATTAAGCGATGGGTTTAAATCTGCGCACTGAAAGTCAGCAAAGGAGATAGCTGTTTGAGAGAGTGCTGGGAAGAATTTAATTTCCCCCGTCTCTAAATCTGCTGCTGTGTTTTCTCTTCCCTGTCTCCTCCCTGTTAAGCTGCTCTTTTGTGAGAGCTGGGGCAACGATTATGGTGCAGTGTAGATTTAAGTATCACGCACCTGTATTGCCAAAGTACCGACGCAAAAGGCAATGGAGGTCAGAAAAATAATTAGTTTGCTTGGCTTCCAAAGTAGATAATTTTGAAACAATGCAAAAGCTGTGTTTGGGACATATTACTTTAAGCCCCTGGCCATCTTACATGGTACCGTCTATTATTTTTTTGTCTTTCTATGTTAAGCAGCAATTTTCAGTTAGATAAGAGAGTCATAGATAATCCCATAAAGGATTTTTCGTTTCAGCAGGTCATAGGTAATTTTTCGTTGGACTGAAACTTACTGTGGAAGCTGTCAATGTGACCATGACACCGCTTCTAAACCAGGTCTCCAAATGCTGCCTCCTTTATCCCTGGTCATTTTAAATTGGTTTGCAAGGGGATGTATAGCTCTGAATATTTTTGCATGTGTTGTGCACAGTATCTAAAATCCTGCAATGCGGAGTTTTCTGCTAAACTTCTGTTTTCCCCAGAAATGTTTTTAAAGAGAGGATGGTTTGGGTTTATTTTTGTTTGGGTAATGTGGGCAGAGTGACTTGTTTCAAAATATATCTATAATGTGAATGAACCTGAGAACACACAGACATACCAGATTCAGTGTGACAGACTAATCAGAAGTCCCAAAAAACCATCGTACTTCATGCCCAGAAGCCTTGAGGGGAAGCCCGGATGAAACACAGTCCAGACTGCGAACGTCCCTGGAGTCCTTGATAGTATTTCAGTACATCAGGGGTTGTACCTGTTTCTCTAAGTGTTTTCAAATGACAGCATGTGATGAGGCTTGAAGAGAGGAGAACTCTCTTTAAACTCTTTCACTGGAGTGAGTTAAAAGGGAAAAATTTGCACCTATGCTTGAAGTTATAACAAATTCTTACACATTTCATGTAATTCTGAAAAAAAAAATCTCAGTTTACTCAGAAGGTCTGGCATGATTTCTACTATGTTTTACACTGCACGTTGGTACAATTTGTACCAGTTTTACTTGAGTATGTTTTGCCTTGATTGCAAGGCATCCCTTGCATCAGACAGGAAATACCCCATCAGTATCTTGTGTACAGCCCTAGCAGAAAGTTGTGATTATTGTAATTCCATTGGAAATATCAGCTTTGCAAGTGTCTATAAATCAATTGCTTTGAACAAAATTTTCCATGCTTTGTTTCTGACTGAATTCCATCTCCCCAGCCTCCATGTGGATACTTTACGCAGGTGACCTATTCAGAGCTGAACAGCTTCTTCGATCACTCTTCTGACAAGTAGCACGTGGGGTTTTTTACTGGGAGATAACAGTTAAACTTTGTATGTCCCTGGGTCAATGGCTGTTACTCTTTATATGGCATGCCATTAAATTATCTTGTGTGGTGAGCTGACTCAGTATAGAGCCAAATATTTCCTCACGTCTTTAGGGGATTCTCCAGTCTAGAATATTTTTGGCTCAAAAGCCCTTCAGCACTTTTGTTTGTGTGGTTTTCATAGCAATATTAACCTTAGTGTCCTGGGTGGGCTTTAAAGTAACCAACTTGCCCTTGTAAATGGAAGTGTGGGAGCAGACTGATTAGACCCAATTTTTTTCCCCTCCTGCCCCAAAGTGGTGTGTGCTGTTCCTGTGGGTTTCAGAGCAGCTGCTCTGCAGGACCCACTTCTGCATGGGGTGGCACACACTGTGGGGCCCACTGAAAACAAAATGCTGGACACCTGAGGACCCTGTGAGCATTAAATAATGTATGAATATGCAGCTCTTTTGTAAATGATAACTAATTATGAGGGAATGAGAAAAAATATTTTAAAGACTTTCTACATTCTGTGGACAAACAAAGGTGACGTGCTAAATTTTTCCAACCCACCTGTAGGACCTGTTGCAAAAAGATCATCAGAGACTTTGCTTTTTTTCTGAAAAATGAAATTATATAGAATGGTTTTGAAATAAAAACCCTGGTTCAAGACTCCCTAGGTTTTAGATAATCCCAGTATGAAGTAATGTCTTTGGGCCTAACTTCAGGAGAAAATAGTACTACTCCTTGATTGACATGTCCTATCTTAGCTTTCACCCAAAACCAAAGAGAGTATTTTAGTTCAATGTAAAATTAAAATAACAAAGTAACTGTGGGAAAATACTGGAGGATAGGCATTGCTGACCACTGCTTTTGAGAAGTAGAGGGAAAGACTCTGAAAGGGAAAACTCCCCCATGGAAACTTTATCACACGTTCATACTTGGCGTGGCAGCTACCTACTGTGTAGGTCCCCACATAACAAGGACAGTGATGGAGAGCTTTTGTCTGGCTTTGAACAAAGCTCGCTCAGCTGGCAGAAAAGGGGGTGTTTCGTATGGACAGCCACTGGGGCAAGGGAAAGACATTGGAGGGGAAAAAAGGCTAAAAAGAAAAAAAAATCAGAAAGAACAGGTTCCAGGATGAGAGGGATGAGCAGGTGTCAAGCAAGGAGAGAAAAGGGAAAAGAACCTCAGAGGTGCCACAGGAGTAGCAGTGCCGGACTGTCATGGGAGCATTTGGTGTCGGAGAAGGCTGGTGGCTGGTCTGCTGAAGGGTGCCTGGAAGAAATGTTTGCTGTGCAGAGAAGGGCTCAGGGTGTGCCATGCTAAGGAGATCCAACTCCCTGCTCAAGAGAAAGAGGGTGGAGGGAGATGACCCGCTAAATGATATGCATTGCCAGGCATGAACAATTGATGCAGGAAGAAGTAGTATCTGTATGCCAGTACCGTAAAGGAGCCCTCTCAAAGGAAGTGGGTAACAGCGAACAGATAATTGCAATATATCACAATATAACACACTACCATATACTGAAGTGTCTCTATGTGTGCTTAATTTCATCCCAAACAGTTCAGAGTTTGCAAATCACCCCCGTGAGGGTTTAGCCACACACCTTCCATTTGCACGAACAGACTGGTGTCTGCATCCTGTAGATCGCTTTGCAATTCCCAGGCCTTTGATATCCTACAGTACAACCCACTGGGATAAAACAAGAATAGTCGGAAGTCATAGCCCTGCCTCTGTTGGATAGGATCTGTTCCTATTTTGACATCCTAGGTTTGAACTATGGAACCTTTCCTGGAGGTCAGCATCTTCTTTACAACACGGATTCAATGTCCTTGGTGGGTGGCATATGTGCAATGGGCCATGAGAAATGTTCATAGTGTTGAGATTAAAATAACCTCCCAGGCTAGAAGAAATATAATTCTAATTTATAACCTAACTGTGGAGATCATTAACGCATTCCCCTCTCCACTTGCATAGATTTTATTTCTATTCTTCCTCCAACACATCCTGTTAGATAGAGTATTAAAGAGAACAAGGCCACACACAATTTAAGGAGAAAAGTGGGGGGTTGGTTAAAATCGCTTTCTGGAGGGAAACTTAGACAGTTCTTTTTAATGTAGAGCTATTAGCACCTGGATGGGTTACAGCATGCTTTGGGAAAGGAGAGGGGAGGGAAGGAGAGAAGTCTGTACCGCCAGAATGATGGGCTAAAAAGCCAGTGGGGGAAATCAGTGTTAAAATCTGCTAATGGATAATAATCCGATAGATTATAAGGATGATAATCTTGGAGATACTAAAGAGTACTGCCTCATTTTAAGAAGCAAGTGCTCATTGTGCATAAGTAACTATGGGTATATTGGCTGTGGTGAAGCTGTGCTGATTTACACCATGTCTGAGCAAAAAGTCAGAAAGCTTGAAAAGTTATTTGGCAGAAAGAGAAAGCCAGTGAATGGGAAGGGGCGCATATTATTGTGAAGAAGTTGAATAAACAGCTGTGTGAGAGGGAAGTATGAAATAAACTGGGCAGAGGGGAATCCGGAAACTCTTACAAGAGATTGCATCTAAGAGGAGGGCAATTCCGAGAGCTTGATGTTATTTTTTTCCTTGTGAGAACTTGGATGTGAAGTTTCCACTTTGCAGTATAACCTTGTTAAATACACCCGGGTGATGCATTGGGAACTCAGGCTTTCATCCTCAGTGCCATCCCCCCATATATGCGGTGTGTGCTGACCTTCCTCAGGGAAAAGCTTACCTTCTGTAAAAGATAAAAAGATGTACACAACTACAGATTTAAACAGTAAAATATGAGGATTTAACCAGCCCATTCTTTACTTTTATTGAGTTGAATACCACATCGTAAAAACTCTGATGGTAAAGCCTTTGCTTTTGGAGACCTTGATTGTAGGTGAGTGGGAAAAGAGAGCTATGTGAGTGAAGCTGACACATAGCACACCCGGGGGGGGGGGGGGGGGAGGGAAATTTGTGGGTGTCTG
>NW_009260028.1:7613929-7616221 GCF_000687185.1 Egretta garzetta | reverse complement strand
CGGACCGCAACCCCCGCGGGGGGGGGGGGGAAGTGAAATTTATGGTTGCTTCTGTGCAATGAAAAATCAATTCACAGAAAGTTTAGGCTCAACTGCACTGCTTGTCTGTGAATGAGCTGTCAAATTATCTTGGTGGGAAGCTGCACCGAGGTATTGTCCTTAATTGCTCTGAAAATGCTCCGTTTTGACAGCTGCAATACCTGGTTCAACATGGCTGCTAACAAAAAAGTCAACCATTAAGTATGTTTTCTTAAACAGTGACTGATAAGTTGTTATCTTTCAGCATCTCCAGCTAATTAGACATCCCGAGTCAAAGTTAATTTGGTGGAAAACATTTCTCGACTTAATGACATTTATGGGCAATTAGGCACGTTGCAGAAAGGAATACACATTTACATTTCAGCCTATTTCCAATGCTTAACAAGAACCCACCTCTTTTCTCCACTGGAGATTTCTCATTCTCCAAGGAATACCTTCGATGCAGACACCACAGGTCCTCTTGTTTTTCTGGAAACCAGCAATCGCTTGCGTGAAACAAGCTACCAGACAGTAATGAGGCACACACAGAGATAAAATTAGGCGCAATAACAGCTTTTATGCTGTTTAGGCTCCTGTCTTGACATGGCGAGAACTGTGCTTAACTCCACGGTAGTAGTATATGCGACTGTCTCCGAGAACAATGTTCGTAGTCTTAAAGCCTTCGCATGAAGTTTGACAGAAGATTTGGAAAAGCAACACATGAATTTTTAACCTGTCCTGCACTTACTGAAGGAGAAACATGCATGTGATTTGTTTCTTTCTACTTGCTGTGGGCTGAGGAAGCTGGGGAGGAAACTGAGTAGCAGTCCTTGCTGGTTGCGGGTAGGCACAGGCACATATGTGCTCCCCTCTTGCCCTCAGGCAAGGAGGTAGCAGAATTTGGGGGGCGCTGCCCAGCTGGCACCTCTTGGCATGGGCAGGGGGCTGGCTTTTGCCTCTGTCACTCCCAGCAGAAAGCACCCTGTTGAGACTGCTGCCCACTTCTGATTTTCACAAAACTTGCAAAACTGTAGAATCTGCATGCAGTGCCAGCGTCACGTTTAGCTGAAATTGGTCAAAGGCTCCAAAGGCCACATGGGCCAACAAACCCTGGTTATGACATTCCTTTTCCTCCGGAGTTCAGGCTGAACCACAGACTGAAGGCAGTCCGAGCCTGCAAATACGTCCTTCAGTTTTGCACTGCCTGCTTGAATTTGTTGCTCTGGACCCAGCCCTGATGGGCCTGAGGCGAGGCCAAAACTATAGAGACAGTATAAGCAAAGTCTTACATTTTTCTGCTGGAGCAAGAAGCATCTCCAGCGGAAGCTGGAGGGCCACTGAAACAAGGTGTTTGGTAAAACTGTTTGATGAAGTCAGTGAGGACAGATAGAAGTGAAAGCAGAATCTTCTAAGCGCCCCCTGCAATTTCAGACAAATAACATCTAGAGGGAACAAACAGGGGTTTTCTGGGGTCTCACACAGCAGGATTAAGTCTAGGCCCAGCAAAAATGGGGCCAGACTTTTGCTCTAAAACCACATTGTTTTTAGAGCGTGCATTGACTGAACAAGAATAATTATGGTATGTGGCATCTATGGCCAGATGGTGCAATTATCTAACTTGGCTTTACTACCTGGAAAATTAATTTATTTTAAACTACGTACCCACGATGGCAAGAAAATGTTGTACCAGGTTTTTATCTCGCTTATATTTAGATAGGATGGCTTTCTTTATTCTCTTCTTTATATTTTTTGCCCATGGATCAATGTATACCAAGTCTATTGCTGGCACTTAAGAAAGGCACAGGGATGTTAATCGTGCGCTTAACCTTCAGTAAGCGAAGCAAGGACTGGTGTAATTCCGTGGGCACGTAGGCGCACAGTCCTGGCAAAGGGGGAGCAGCCGCCACCCTGGCACCGGGGGTGCGGGTGTGGGTGCGTGTGCGTATTTGGCCCTGGAAGCAGGGAATCCACTTCAGAGCGGAGGCCGCCTCGGCCCATTCGCTCGGCTTGCTCTACAGTTCACGGTATGTAAATACGCAGCCTGGCGTTTGTTACAGATGGAAGTGGCACGCTGTAGGCCGCCAGGCTTTATTTACAGGAGCCGCGTACCAAAACGGTAAATGCCACCGACGATTGCTGCTGTCACGACTGGACGCCGTCGCTTCAGGACGCCGAGCTATTCCGCCTTCCAGTTACGGACACGCCACGAGCTCCCGCTGCGGCGGCACCGGCTCTGCGGCGGGGCAGGCGGGAACACACCGGCCCCTTCTTCCA
>NW_009260028.1:7606537-7613852 GCF_000687185.1 Egretta garzetta | reverse complement strand
CCGCGGCCGCCCGAGTCCCCCGCGCTGTTTTGGGGGGTGGGGGTGTGTGTGAGGGCGTCTCTGTGTGTCCGTGCGTGCCTCTGTAAGCAAGTTGTAGCAGCTGGGACTGTTCCACGGGAATAACGGTTCCTTAGGCGGGGCGGGGCGGGCACCCCCTTTTGGTAGCCAGGGCTAAATGTCGAGTGGGGCTTTCACCCCGTTGCTGGGTTCGCTGTTGGATCGGGGCGTAAGACGTTATTCCACAGCACAGGAATTTCCAGGGGTGTCCTGAAATCTCTCCTCCTGCTTCCTCACCTTGCCTGCTTCCAAACCGTAGAGGCACTGGGGGTGTTGGTCCAGGTAACAGAGGGCTTCCCAAAATGCTGCTCCAAGCTGCAGAGCGCTGCGCTTCTGCCTCGGCGTCCTGCTGCCGGCGCACCTCAGCTGCTCATCCCCTCAGCCCACCTCCTTTGCAGCATCTGCTGTTTAGCTGTGCCCTGCGTTGTGTTCCCCTCCACTCCCGCAGGACGTTCCTCGCTCCCTGGGCACTGCCCGGGATGCACAGGTGAGGCACCCACGCAGCGGGCTGGGTGCCAGCCCTCCCACAGACTCCCATTAAACAAAATGGGACTGGAATGGGCCCTCCAGCAGCTACGTATGCTCCAGCCGACCTTTCCTGGGCTGTTGCTCCCACACGACCCAGAGGCCTGTTTGATTGCCAGCCTCACCGCGAGAGGGAGAAGCCATATGGCAAAAAAGGTTTTGCATGTCCTCTTTTTGTACCCCAAAGGAATTAATCTATGGGGAGTCAAAGGGAATAAACACTTCGTAACCTGAGAACAAAACACAGAACTTGTTGCTTAATGCTGTCTTTTCCATATGCTGTGGAGGGGATAAAGCCCTTTCCTGCCACGGATGTTTTAACATGTTGCAGCGCAAGTTAAGAAAAATGGTTGTGGAGGCAAAGCGTAACCAGTAAGGGGTAAAGTATCCGGTAATGGATGGATGTGCACAAACGGGCATCGAGTTTTGGCTTGCTGCATGATCCTGGGCAAGGCACTGAATCGTGCACTCTTTTCTGCCTCTGTTTTCCATCTGTAAAATGGCAACAAGAATTCACACAGCCTGTGCAAGTGTAAATTTTGATGGGTTTGGAGAGTCCCCATACACTCCTGTAACAGGGATTGAATAACTATGTAGGTATATTACCTAGTTGTGGGCTTCATGTGATTTTGGCTGCAGACAGATGCCAGGGAGGTTTGGGGAGAGGCTTGTTTTCCAAACCTGGGTAGCTGATAAAGGACCCACATGCCAGGCACGAGAGCTGCATCTCCAGCTTTGT
Organism: Egretta garzetta; assembly: GCF_000687185.1. NCBI lineage: Eukaryota > Metazoa > Chordata > Aves > Pelecaniformes > Ardeidae > Egretta > Egretta garzetta. Next base: position 7,612,531 of record NW_009260028.1, on the reverse strand, counting down.
GTCAGGAGGGCAAGGAAGACGTTGCAGGAAAGTTCCAGCCGCTGTGGCAGCGAATGCTGGGACAGCAAACTGGACAAAGGGAAGGTAGGATTTCTTCCCAGGGGTAGTTCTGATTTGTTGCTGGCAGTGAAAAAGTTAAAACTCATAGGGTTATTCATGAATTCCGCTTTTTAAAAACATGTCCTATTAAAATGCAGATTTAGTCTTCCATTTGCAAAGAACATAGTTATTTCAAATTCTGTATGGGAATCCTTTTTGTATTTGTATCTTTTGGGTAGAAAGTCCAGCTGCCTCTTGTGAGATTGCACATATCTCTTCAGATGTCAACAAATCATTGAAAAGTGTCAGAAAGGGGGAAATGAAAGATAATTATTCAAACCATGGAGAGCTACTTTGAAAGTGAATAGAATCTGTCAGATAGTCTTTTGAGAACAGCAGTTGGCTGCTTGTATTGGATATATTAAATGGACATATCTAGAGGCAAGTAATGCTCTTTTAGATTCGGATCAGTTTAAGTTGGAGGATTTTTCTGGTGGAGGTAGCTGAAACCACCAGAAATTATTGAGGGGAAATTAGTTGGGAAGGTGTTATATAGAGTTAGGGTGACATAATAAAAGAAACAGAAAGCTCTGTAAATAAAATGCACGCTATTTCGGCTAAAGAAACAGAAGCTTTACGTATTTGTCTATTATGTTTTGAAACTGTAGTGGGATTAAGGACAAGGAGGATTTGACTAAAATGGAAATAAATAGGCTGGTGGCAGTGTAAAGGGGCATATTTCTAAAAGAAACATATCACAAAGAGCTTGCAGGAGTCACCGTTGTATGCGACTAGCACAATATTATTGAGAATTTGCTTAGACCGACACTCCTTGCTCTGAGGAGCAGCCTGACAGTGCTGGCCCCTGATGCTGCAAAACTTGCCCCTGCGAGTAACTTTCTGGACCTCCATCCACTAAAGTCTGCAAGCAGACCAGAAATTTATCTCCTTTTTTTTCCCCTGAGAAAGCTGAATAGATGATATTTCACAAGGCACAGAGTACAGCTCAGCAAAAGGCTTTCCGAAACTGCTGTAAATGCTTGCTACTGTATCCCCCAGGAAAGATGTCGATGTTTTTTTACCGTAATGCTCCAGTAACGTCGGGCGTCCAATGGGTACTCTGGGCTGCCAGCGAGTGCAGTGGTGCAGGCTGATGGATGAGAGGCCACCTGCATGGGCTCTGTGGTTCAACCACATCGATCCACATGCACATGGTGCAACGACTGTAGGTAAAGAAGGCTCAGGGCAAATAAAAGGTGTGGAAAGAGGTGCCGAAGGCGAACGAGAAATACATGCAGGTGGGAAGCTGCAGTCAACATCTTTCAAGTTTATTTCTTTCCAGATTGTGGTTTGTTGGTTTTTTTTTTCTCTCTCTCCTTTTTTGTAGGGCTCTTTACCTTCTGCTTTTCCTGACTGTGCCAGCCTGTGCTAGGTTGTACATAAATGGCAGAAAAACCTACAGCAGCATTACGTTACCTGTGTTTTGGTAGTACTTAATCCTCTGGAGAGGAAGACAGACTGTGAAGCAGAAGTGCCTGCCCCAGACTGGGAATGGCCGGTGCTCCTGTGTGGTTTCTTCCCCGCTCCAATCGTTCTTCTTTCTCTCGTATGGCACAGAAACATTTTACCTGTGTCCTGCAGCCCCAGAGGGACTGCCAGTTCTGGCACATCCTAACAGCAGCACTTATTTCTGCTCTCTAGCGCGAGATGGGTACTCCCTGTTTCAGCCTCTCTTTCTACCTTCTTACAGCAATCTAGCTTTCAGCTTTTGCCTCTTAAAAACTCGATTAAAAAAATCAGCACACCTGGAAGCCTGTCCCATGTGCAGGTGCTTTATCATAAGCACAATGGCTCCTGTTGTCTACCTGGTATTTTAACATCCCTCCTGTCACAAGCCATCCCATCAGGTCAGGTCACGATGCCTAACAGATACGAACCAGGACATGATTTTGTCAAGACCTGGATGCTCCAGGCTGCCTAATGGAAAATCTAACTGACGTTTTCAAAGTGGCAATATTTTTCCTAGCCTTGACCATAAGTCACAAAGCTAGATCTGCTTAAAAAGTTTTCTTTAGCCTTCAGCTTCTTCAGCTGAATTTCCTAAATTTTCCAGCAAGAGTAAATTGAAGTCTATGCCTACATTCAGTGTAATCTAATCCTGACCAGCATATCCCCTCCAAAAAAAGCACAGATGAAAGGAGATTTTTGCGACACCTGGGCCATTTACAGATGTGCCTAGGCAAAAAACTGAGGTCAAGATCTCAGCTCCTCCAAAAGCCAGGGAAGACCAGTGATGGGGACTGGGTTCATGCCACTACGGATGCTAAGGGTAGCCCTTGGAGAACCTGAAAGCTCTCTTACCTCTTGAGTGCAAGCAGACTGATAATTTTGGTTCAAGTCCTTCTCCTTTAATACTTGCCTTTTTCTGATCCACACAGGTAAAAATTAATTTAGCTTCCAGGTTTCAATACACACCACCACATGTACGCATACCTAGTGTGGGTTTTGCAATAGGAATTTGTTCGCTGAGTTACAGTTGCCTTCTTTCAATGTTGTGATGTTGTTATTTTTAGCAAAGGAACCTTGCAAATGAACAGAAACAAACTCTGGAGTCCTCAATGTTATCTGTGTTTTCACCTTCCTCTTACCTGCAGGAAACATGGGAGACCAGAGGGTCAAACTGCCTATTTCCTTGCCCCGCAGGGAAAAACCCAACAGTTTATATGCAAGGGAGCAGAAATGCTCAAGTACTGACCCACAAAGTCCCTACAGCACACAGTATTTCTCTGTGGCCTGCATTTTCTCCATAGGATGAGTCTTCTGGGACACAGCTAAAAAGCCTTTACGTTAACCCCTGCCCACTCCAGGCCCTGCAGCAACCTGTGTGGCCAGCTTCAGCCCCTTGCCATTGGAGAATTACCTACACAAAAATGGGAGCAACTTAGGTATGGTTCTGCTTAAATGTCTGCTGTGCTGTCAAGAAGCACTTTCTCAAAGTTGTAGGCAGCAGCTTCTTAACCTTTTTAAGGAAGGAGGCAAGTTAGGGGTGACCTAACTAGGTTTTCTGGTAGATGAATCCCCATCCCTGCCCTCTGCGGGCTGGGGCTGGGTGCCTGGAGCCGTGGCAGTGGCTCCACCAGCCTCCCCTATGGTTCCTTCCCAGACGGGCACGGGGAGCAGTGAGACCTGTGAAAACCATTGGGCCTCTTCACCAGGGACTCCTCTCCCCCAGCTTCCTCCCGCCTCCCCGGGGAACCTGTTGTTGGGGTGAGGTGCATCTCTCTTTGGCAGTCAAGGGAGCTGTGGTGGGTCGGGGCACCTGACCCTCCCTCAACCTGAAGCCAGGTGCGATGAATCCCGCTTTCATTCGTAGCACTGAATGGCTGCAGCTGCAATGTGGGAGAGAGGTAGCTCCATCCCCACTGCTCATTATTTTACAGGAAAGGCAGATTTTACCCTTTCCCTTTCTCTGCTTTATTTGTTTCCATGCAGATAGCGTGCTACTAGATGGCTAAATCAGCCCACATCTGTGCACATCTTTCCCTGCCCCGAGCAGGAGAGCTGCTGCCTGCTTTGCCCCCTTTCTGTGGCTGGAAGCTCGTGGCAGCGAGGATTGGGAAGGAGAGGGCACTTCTTTTTTTTTCTATTTATTTTCTTTGTTATTCTTTGCCACTGTCTAAAACCATAATTGAACCCCAGTGCAAAGTCATGGCTAATTCTCCCTTTCGGTTGTCTCACAATTACTCTACCAAGGTAATGGGAATTACTGCAGATTCAGGCTAACATGCAGGGGAGGAGAAGCAGGGCTCGAATCAATCCAGTGTTACAGTTCAAAGGGATTAAAACAAGAGAGAGAAAGAGAGAAAAGGAAGAGCCGAAATGAAAGAAGTTTGAAAGAAACAAAAAAATTGTTGTCTTTTGGGAGCTATGTACCTTCTCCAGGGAGTTTTCCTACCAGATAATCTTTGAGATAGTGGAACAAGGTATTTAAATCTCTGTTTCAATACAGGAAAGGAAGAAGAAAGTAAAGAGCCAGCAAAAGGAAAAGGTGCCTTTTTTCTGGCAAAACAATCTACCCCTTACTTGAAAAAAAAAAAAAAAGAAAAAAAAAGAACTTGCTGTATCCTACTGATAATTATGCCTTCGGCAAATGGTCTTTTAAATTCAAATGTGTTTTTCTGCTGAGAAGCCAACACTTGGCCCTGAATAATCTTCTTCTTTCAACCTGAAAGTTGGGGTTTTGTGCATTCATATATATATGTATATATGTATAAAGTTGTTGTGTTTGGGATGTATTCAAATGTTTGCTTTTTAGTGGGAACTGTGTCCTTGCCGGTGTAAGTCGACAGACCCAACACCAAGAAAGCATCAGTGAGAGCTCCCTGCTGGTCCCAGATCGGTGGCACTGGCACTGCACCCCAGGACCAAAGCTTCTGCAGTATTTTTCAGGGTACTTTTATGGGCTTCAGGGAAGCTTGCAGGATTTTTAATGCCAGGTGTTGTGTGGCTGAGAGGCCTGGGTCTGGAAACCTATGTGGGTAACAGAAGTGCCATGCCAAAAATGCAGCACCGTTTAATGATCCGTGTAGGAGAAGTTTAATCCTTTGGGTGCAAGGTTTATAATTCCACAGTGGATTAACAGCCTTTGCCATTGAAAACTCTGTGTTGGTGACTGATTTTTTTATCTAACCTGGATTTGGGCCTGCAAACTGTATTTTCATATGAAAAGATAGAATTTGGGTATTCAGGTGTTCAAACTAAGCATGCTAATACAAAGACACTTTATGCCTGAGAAAAAAAAAAGGGGGGAGTGTAAAAAGAATTTCTGCTGAATTGAAAGGAGAGTTTTGAATCAGTCCCGAATTCAGTTCCAAAGAGCCACGATAAAAGTGGGCAAGATAGTCTGCTCCTGATTTTATTTTCAGTTCACTATAATTACAGTTCTGATGCTATGAATTAGCTGCAAAGAAAAGCCTGCTTGACCCGTGTGAGGAGAGCCTGCTTTTCCAGCCAGGTGCCATCACTGTTAAGAGAAAAGAGCCTTTCGTGCCTAGCACAAGGCTTGCTTTCCTTTCTGGAGCCCCCAAATTTATCAAAGTTATGACTGTAAAGCAATTCACTGGCAAAGGTCCCCTCTCCGTTTCTGTCCTCTCCGACCACTTTTTTGCTTTCAGTGCCTGCAGACCCACGGGTCTGATCCTGCCCCAGTGCCGGCAGTGCCCCAGCAAGAGGAACGGCAGCCAGTGCTTGTGTTAAGGCCGAAGGGACGTGCATGCCTGCTAGCACGCACCGCTGCAACGATACCCTTTAGACTGCCTGCCTGTCAGAGCGCCTTCCAGCCAGGCAGACATTCAGCTTAATAAAATGGGCATTCGGCTTGCGTTAATCATTCGGGTTACTGTGAAGCATTCCCACAAAGTCTGCAAATATCCGCACACGGGTAGCATTGTCCCTGGAAAAGGATTAGCCTCTTTAATTAGATCTAGCATCCCCTTTTACGAATGCTTCTCTGAGAGATACAGTGGTAGGAGCGCTGTACCGTCGAAGATAAATTGCCTCCTTTGAGAAGAGCAATGTTTCTGCCATTGAGATGGGCCCTTTGCCGGGGTCCTTGTTTTGCCCCATGAAGCCGCCATTCAGGTACGGCGAGGCTGAGGGCGCCTTGTTCAAGCTCAGAAACTATTTGTGAGGCCGTGGCAGACTTGGACTTTCCAACTGGCACCGAGGAGAAAGAGACGCTTGTTTGCCCACTATCGGAGGGGGGAAAAAGGAAAAAAAAAAAGAAGGGGGCCAGTGCAGGTGGTGCTCCATCAGTAAAATGCTGTTGGAAGAAAAGCTTGCAGGTGCTGGCTCTGAAAATGGACGGGTGCTTCCTGGGCCCGGGGCGAGCTGAAGAGGACTGCCAAGGCCAGACAGAACCGCGCTGTTGCCTTAAGAGCGCATAAAAAAAGATGT
>NW_009260028.1:7604422-7606218 GCF_000687185.1 Egretta garzetta | reverse complement strand
GCTCTGTTGCCTTAAAAATGCATAAAAAAAGATGTTTCAATGCTGTCGTCGGATCTGGGTGGTTTGCCACGGAGGACAAAAAGTCTCCTGTAAAATTGGATTTAAATAGTCCTATCTCACTTGTGCTCTGGGTGACCAGATTCAATTGTGCCGGTGTCCCCTCTGCAGTATGATATCATAGCTTCAGAGGAAGGCTTTATTTAGAGGTCACATAAAAATGCATAAAAAAAGATGTTTCAATGCTGTCGTCGGATCTGGGTGGTTTGCCACGGAGGACAAAAAGTCTCCTGTAAAATTGGATTTAAATAGTCCTATCTCACTTGTGCTCTGGGTGACCAGATTCAATTGTGCCGGTGTCCCCTCTGCAGTATGATATCATAGCTTCAGAGGAAGGCTTTATTTAGAGGTCACATTAGTTTGTCCTGTGGATGTAATCATTTTTTGTGTCACGGACAATGTTTTACTGTGAAGATATGGGCCAGATGGCTCAGCCACTTGCAGTCCGGAGTTAAACAGGCTCTTTATTGTGGGTGAATAAACAGAACCTATTGTCCTCTGCTCGTGAAACTCTAGTGTCCACCGCCGGGTAAAGATGAAGTATGAAATTTTCACGGCTGAGGGAAGAATATGTAAAACAACAAGTAAAAGGGGGTGTGGGCTTCCAAAACATATCCTCATTGTCCCTTCTGGTATTTTTTTGCTCTCAGTAAATATCTGTGAGGTATTTTCCATCCCTTGCCATTGTCTGATGTTGCTAGGCGCTCGGGTCCCCCCTGTCCTCTGCCCCCAGCCTGGCGAGCATCTTCCACCACCAATTGCCCCCATGGTGGGGCTGTGGGGCTCGGGAGCATCGCCCCAGGATTTCCTGCTCGTAACCCCCCTGTAGGGGTGTGGTGCCTGGGCAGGTAGATCATTGCCAAGTCCGACTCTGGTTATTTATTGGTTTATATCCCTGAAAGCTCCCCCTTGGCCATGGCTCTCCCGTGAGCTGGTAGCACGCAGAGCACTGGCCAGCAAGCAAGTAGAGAAAAAAGATGTTTGCCTCCAAACCAGAGGTCGAATTCATTTTTTCACCCATTTTTTTCCCCCCCCCAGGCCTAGCATGGTAATTCCATGGTAATTCAACCCGCAAAAATGAGTTTTTTTTCCCCTCAAGAAAACATACATTTTCTGTTCAAACCCACCCCACCCGTAGTTTCCTATATGGCAATGTCAGAAGTATTTCTTTCCTCTCCCTAATTGCAACCAAAGCCAACCTTGACTGGCAAGGAGAAAGTCCCTGACAGGTTTGGGCTCCGTCCAGACCTTCTCAGAGAGTCTGTCAGCCAACTGTTTGACAGTATGCAAATGTATGCAAATGGGGGGACACTGGCCGAACACCTGCAGAAAGTGTCCATCCCCACTCCCGCTATGCTCTACCTCCTCCGCACGTGGGGCTTTGAAATGCTGCTTCGTCTCCCTCTGTCAGTTTATTATGCGTTCGTCAGCAGAACGTGGGGCTGGTGAAAACCGCGCTCTTTGTCCTGCCGGGCGGCAGAGCCCCATGTGGAAGGGCCAGTGCCAGGAATGGTGCGATGGCTTCCGTCCAGCCCTTGTGAATCCTCCTTTCTGTCTTTTAGGACCTTCCCTTCAGCATCCCAACCCTTTTGGGGTTGCCCGTGTCAAGGAAGGCCTTCTGTTTTCCTGGGAGTAAAGACATCATGTCGGTGGAGTCTCAGCCAAACAAAAAGGCTCTTTCTCGCCAGCAGCTGGGGCGCAGGGCTGCGAGGGGCTGTGCATGCGCCGCATGAAAACCT
>NW_009260028.1:7586700-7602524 GCF_000687185.1 Egretta garzetta | reverse complement strand
AGGAAGGAAGGAAGGAAGGAAGGAAGGAAGGAAGGAAGGAAGGAAGGAAGGAAGGAAGGAAGGAAGGAAGGAAGGAAGGAAGGAAGGAAGGAAGGAAGGAAGGAAGGAAGGAAGGAAGGAAGGGAGGGAGAGAGGGAGGAAGGAAGGAAGGAAGGAAGGAAGGAAGGAAGGAAGGAAGGAAGGAAGGAAGGAAGGAAGGAAGGAAGGAAGGAAGGAAGGAAGGAGAGGCACCTTGAATAAAGCAAAGTTGCTGGCTGCCATGGCCATCGGGAGCAGCTGCGGGTCTCCTGCGTGCTCCCATGGAGCAGCCCCCAGGGAGCCGGGGGTCCAGTGAGGTCCGGCGGGGAGGGGGCTCCATGTGCATGGGGGACACTGGGTGTTTTGCTCCCCTAAGTCTATGCAGTGAGAGGGAGAGGGAGGGAGGCATTCTGGAGTGCTCTTTAAATGGAGAAGGGCTGCAAATTCAGGAGAGTTTGGGGCATTCAGCCTGAATCCAGACCCTGGATGAGAAAATTGCTGGGTTTTGAGAACATGCTGGTTGGATCAAAGATGTATATCCCACGCCAACTTCTAGTCAAAGGGGGGTGTGAGCCCTTCCGAATCCTGGGTAGGAGCTTCAGTTTTAGATAGCTAAATATCCGAGCCAGTGGCGAGCGGGTGATGGGTCTGAGGACAGTGTGGAGACACGGCCCTCCAGCTCCCAGAGCTCCTCAGCTCACTGCTGAGGCCAGACCACAACCCGAAACAGCTCTGACTGCTCTTGGGGTAGCAGGCACCTTCCCCCGATCCGCAGTCTCAGTTAAAAATCGCTAGCCTGGTGCCAATGCTGGGCCTCCCACACGTGTCTGACTCTATCATATGCAATTGCATGGCAGCTATAAAGTCATGACTCACGGGTGTGGACCACGTGGCAAGCTGTGGCTAAACAACATAGCTGTGTGCCATGAGCCTAACTTTACACCACAGCCACGGTTAAAATCAGGTTTCCTGAGGCTGCCTGGAGAGAGCTGTGCTGGTGGAGGTAAGACCCGCGCTTTGTTCAGTCACTTGCATTGGGAGAATCCTGGTCACGCTGGACTTGAAACCTATGTGGTAAAATGTCAGTAAATATTTCAGAACATGAGGCAGTGTATAGACGGCACAGACGGGTGTAATGCCGAGCTTTGGGGGTCGAAGGCCTGCCTTTGGACCGCCAAAATATGAGAAACACCCCTCAGGCTTGGGATACCAGTGGCCTTGGAAATGGAGGCAGGCTTCTGCTGAAAGCCAGGTGGACTTACCACCAGTGGTTGGTAATAATTCCTAGAGCATTTTCTTTGGCTGGAGATGAATAAGAAATGGGCTGTGTGCAGGGACGAGGACAGACAGTTAGCAGGGTGCCCGCCAGAGCTCCCCTGGCACCAGATTTGTCATCTGCCCCCCTGGAATAGGACGCTCAGAGGGACCTGCTCTAATTCTCATTGCACCGTATGGAAATCAGTTCACGCTCTCTCCAAAGAGAGAAAATAAGCGCTCCTACTTTCTGGCTTTTTTTTTTTTTCCCCCTTCTTACACTTTGGAGCCCAAGGTAGCTGCATTTAGCAGCTTTAGTGTCCTTTCATTGCTGCTGCTTGCAGGGTTGTGGTCACTCAGGCAGCAGTAACTTTGAAAAAATGACCCGTCTACACCCAAACAATAACAGAATCCCCCTTTTTATGTTGGCAACGCCCACCGCTTTCTCCTCGCTTCAAGACTCCCCACGTAGACGCAACTGTTTGACCAGCCTTCTTCTGAACAACTTAATTAAGCAAAAGAAAAAGTGTCAGTTTCTGCCAACCTCACAAAAACAGAGCTGTGGGGGTAAAAAGGGGACGCAGCATTGGCCCGCATTCCTCAACGGGCTAACGAAGGGAGACCCTCACTTCGCGGCCCTGCCAAGCATAGCCAGGGTTACGGCGTCGCACTGGCTCGCCCACCGCCCCAGTCGTGATGGTGACCCGTGTCCCGTGGGCACCAGGATGCCCTGGAAAGCGCTGGGCACTTGCCATGGCAGGAGGCGCACGGGTGTGCCCCTGCCCACCGGAGTCAGCCTGGGGGATCAAGCAGTTTTCTAAACTGCATGAAAAGGGGAGCCCCTTTTTTCCTCTTGGGGCTGGGTTATGGGCTTAGCGGGTCAAACCACTTGCGCTCCTGCTGCAGACAGAGAATAGCTCTGGAGGCTCCCAAATTTCCCCGTGCCTGTGCTGAGAGCCTGACCGGCTGCATGCTGCACACATGGATCTGTGACTATTGCAAAACGTCTCTTCCCCAAGCAAAAATGCCAGAGGATGACAGCGCTTACTTCTTTTCCTTCAGAGACCGCATCTGCTCCATGAGCATCCGAGCATCCTCTTCATAGGCTGGGGAGGCTGCTCCTTCCCCAGCCAGCTGCTCTCTGTCCAAGGAAAGGGATGAGGCTCTTACCACAAGTGCTTCAAGGGCCTGAGCTTTCATTGCTTTTTTCTGAGGGAAAAAAGTTGCTCTTAGCCGAGGAGCAAACGATGGAGCAGAACTGTCTCCCTGAGTTATGTTCTCCCCTTCTGTCTTTATCTCCATTAAAAGAGCATAAATTCATTTTAGGCTATGGTTCTGCAAAGGTCGGGGGCTGCTCCGACTTTGCACAGCGCGCCTACAGCCTCTGAAATCAATGGGCCGGCTGTTCACCCCGCACAAGCAGAGTGCACATGTGGGTCTTTGAAGGACCACAGCTTTATCTGGAGGAGAGTTAGGCTTGGCTTGTTTCTTTTCAGATAAATGCTGCATTTTGCTTGCTCGTTGCCCTGATCTCTCCCACCCCAGCCACCTCTTTTCTGTAGTCGTAGCCAGCAGGCAGGAGTCTGCGTAATTCTGAGCAGTCCTCTAGTCCTCAAACCAGACTGGTAATTTTTTAAATAATAAAAATTAACAAAACAAAACTGGTCTCCAAGCCCTTAAATGGTTTGCTCTATTTTCTGGGGCTCTTCCAGTCCTGATACACCCTCTCATTTCAGAGTAAAGAAAGCCAGCCATCAGAAGTTACATTCCCAAAGCAGTGTGGTCTCTTGTAAATGAAGGTGTTTTATAACCTTTTCAATTCTGAGGTGGGAATGAATACAGCAAATGCTGGGGCGTGCTTTGCCGGGTGGGACTGAAAATGCAAGGGCAAAGCCCCGCTCCTGATTCAAGCCAGCACCGGCACCGACCTCAGACGCCGTCCTCAGCTGCAGCGGCTGGAGGCCGGCAAAATTCCCTCGCACCGGCAGATGCGCACACGTGGGTGCAAACACATGCGCATACAAATCCACGCACAAACACGCGCTGAGTAACCGATGGCATTGAAACTGCACTGCGTGGGGTGCAACGGCAGCCGGTGGCAGCCTGCAACCCTGTGGCAAATAAAACTGACTTTGGGGTGCAATTGCATGCCGTTTTTACCTGATTGCACAGCCACGAGGTGCAGAGGGAACTTTTTACGGTGTGGGCTGGTGCAGGCGAGGCCGCTGCCCTGCAGAAAGCGACGGGGTCCGCCGGCACGAGTCGTGCCGGCTTTTCACGATGTTATGAGCTTAAAGCAAAGGGGCGTTTGCTCACCAGCCTGCAGCGTTGCCTGTGAAATGACAACCGCTCCGATATTAAAGGGTAAAGAAGTGAGAAATGGTTTTTTGCAGCCTCCGACTGTTTCATTCTCTCGACACAACGGTACAGGAGCGGCAGCCTTTATTGTGATTAATATCTGGGAAGCTTCTTAACAAGGCTTAGCTTGATAGGTGGCTCTTGTTGGAGGAAATTTATGGCCTGGTACTTCCTCAGTGAGACTTCCCACGTTGAATTGTTGAACATTACTGACCCTGATGCCCAACACGAGGGGGTGGGGATTTACACAGATGTCTGGTAACTGTGGAAGGTGCAAAAATCCAGAAGAACAACCTGCATTACATCCATTGGAAGCGGCTGGTTAACTGAGGTCAGGGGGAGGCCCGAGCCAGTGTGTGAGCCTCAGTGTTTTGGTGCAGTTTGTTTTTTGATTAGTGCAGTTCATGACCGGGCCATCCCACCTGAATAACAATCAGTGTGATTCACAGCGGGCCAGGAGAGGGCAGGGACGCCCGCCGCGCCGCCCATATGGAGCCCGGCCCTGGGAAGTGCGGAACCTTCCCAAACCCAGATGGTTCGGCTTGACGGCTTTGGCAAGGCACCAGCAATAACCTATGACGATATGAAATCATCAGGATCTCGACCGCCCCCCCCTTCTTTTCCCCTGCTCCCCCCTCTGCCTCCCTCCGACTGTACGTACAGAAACAAAGCCATATGGGAAACGGAGCACGGCTGCGGATTAATGAACATGTATGAAATGGAGATCGGCTGCCGCTTAACGATGCAGTCATTAAAAAACTAGTGTCTGTGCACGCTTTTCTCCTTTTTTCTCTTTTTTTTTTTTTTACTGTGGTGTTTTTTTGTTTTTATCTGACACTATATTTGCCTTCATAAAGAAAAAGGCGAGCAGATGGGAGGGCAAGGCTGGGCCACTGGTGGCAGGAGGTTGTGAGCATCAGTCCTCCCGTGCAGGCGGAGGCAAAGCGTTTGGGAGCGGCACGGGGAGCCGGGAGCTGAACCCTCAGAGCTGCTGTTTCCACTGCTTGCTGGGGAAAATCTCCACGCATGATGACTAGTTCTCGTTAATGTGGGTAGGCTGGATTCCTGAGGGTAAATGAGACAATTACAATAAGCAGCAGCTGGAAGAGCCCCGAAAGACACCTTAGAAATAGGGAAAATGAAATGCAGGCTGCTGGTGGTCACTGGGCATCTCACTGGTTTTGCAGGGGCACGGGTGGGATGCACCCAGGAGCTGCCGGGTGCTCAGGGTGGGAGGGGCGGGTGCTGCACCGGGTGGGCCAAAGTATATGAGTGCCTCCACAGGAACCTGTGGACATGATCTAGTTCGCTGCCAGCAGCTGGGAGACCTTGCGCTGGGAGGGGGGGACAGAGAGGGGGACCCTTTTGACCAGCAGGTTTCAGAAAGACGTGTAGACCTCAGAGCTGGGGTGCAGTGGCTGAGGTTTAATAAACCAAGTGGCTCCAGGAAAGGGGTAAGTTTTAGCTTGAAGGGCGCTCCTTCGGGAGAGCGTACAAAACAGTAGGAGAGGAAGCACTGCTGAGAAGCCACCAGCCTGAAGACCTCCTGCTCTGCCTCATCCATTTGCCTGTGCCCTTCCCAAAAGGCGCCACCGCTTTCTTCCCCCCCCGGTCCCTCCTTGCTCTGTGCTTGAAAATTCAGGCTCCAGATATTAGCAATAAAGCTGAGACCTGCGCGTAGCTTCCGTTGACTATCATTGTCCTTCAGGGTAAAGTATAACATATAAGTGGGATTTGGTGTAGTATTTTTTAAATAATTGCTTCCCCCAAAACAATGGAATTCATAATCCCGAGTTTCCAAACATACAAGACGAGAGGTGCTCGGCCAAAGAATTAGAAGAAATCATTTACACAAATAGCTTGTACAGTGTCCTTTGAACATCGTGCTCTAAATCTTTTTAGTCTCATGAGTATTCATAGTGTTTTTCAAATAATTTGAAAGCTATTTCTTAATGAAGGCTAGAATATCCCTTTTAAACTTCTAAGTGCCGTTGTTTTTCTTTGATCACCTCTATACATTCCATATTCCAGCGCTCTTCTCTCTGCTGCATATTCATGTTCTCAGGATAATTTAAAGGCATACTTGTGTGTTTGACAGTGATAAATAAAACTCATCCATCATATAGCAGAACCTCTGGGGAAAATTAAATATCCCCAGTTTGAGTGCCGTTACTGTCTGCATGATTATGAACCTGATCCAAAGCTCGTTGAACTGGTGGCAATATTTAATGAGCCGGCAGAGTATTTATTCTTGGTTAAAAAGAAAGAAAACCCATGCAACTTATTTTGGGCAGTTACAGACAGTGGGGTGCTGCAAAACCTTACTGCTGACTGCCTGTCTTGCTAACCAGACATGGTGGTGTCTTCTGGGTGCAGCCTCGGTACATCTGCAGAAGAGGGTGGATGGAGGACAAGGTCTGTGGTCTGGCTCAGCACACTGCCCACCTTATTACTGTGAAAGGCGTGAATTTTATTTGCTTGCAGGATATTATGTTTTTGCATGCCTTTTCAGCAGCGTGAAGCCATTACAGCAGCTTGCCCCACCTCATGAAGGTGTGGCTGGAAGGGTGGCTCCCTGTAGGAGACCTGTGCTTGTCCTAGAGATGCTGCTGCTCAAAAATGTAAATACTGGACAGTGTGCTACCTGCCCATGTCCCAGAAGTGATGGTGGTACCAGTGCTCGCAGGAGCTCCCTGACGTGCCAAAGCAGCAGTATGTCCAAATTACAGAGGGAGAAGCAAAGGAGAAGGAAACTCGTGCCAGGCCCATACGCACATCAGGTTAGGTGGGATGGGGACGTGGGCTCGCCCCAGCTTCGGTTCTCCCTCACAGGCTGGTCCATCTGAAATTTGGGGGGGGTGTAGGAGGGATTCCTGTGCTAGCCTTGGTGCAAGCCAGCTGTGTGGCAAAGCACTGAGCCCTGCCCAGCTGCTCAGCCTGAAGCCCAGCAGGTTGTTTGCGATCAGGGTTTATCTGGGGAGGAGGGAGGCACCAGATTGGGATGGGGAAGGTTTTATGGGCCTGTTTTCCCAGCCACCAAAACTACCCCAGCAGCCAACTGCACCAGCAGAAGGAGGCCTTGAAATCAAGTCAGTGACTCGATGGCAGGATGCTGGGATGCTTTTTTCTCGGATCCTGCCCATCTTCAAATCCCAGCTGGGATGGACCAAAGAAGAGAGAAAACTTCCTGGGGAGGAAGCTGGAGCGAAGCAATGCCACGAGGCAGGGTGGGAGGGAAACATGGGGCAGGGTTTATCTCATCTCTTTCAGGGCTCCTGTGTCCCCTCATCCAACCTAAGGCAGCTGTAGGGAAGGGTGGGTGCCTCTGCACCTCCTGTAAATGCAAAAAAAAAAAAGAGACAGGACAGCCGGTTTGGACCAGGCAGTTAATTTTTGGGTGGTTAAAAGCAGGTGTGATGTCTACTCAACCTTCATGACTGTCTGGGGAAAGACGCTGTGTGGGAAGGATACCTCGTGGTTGCCCAGCAAAGACCCGAGGCAGACCCGAAGGGACGGAGGAGCTGAGGTGGGATGCAGGGGAGGGCACAGCACAACTGCATTTAGCCATGCATTGCCAAGCCACCAGCCAGGGGGCAGGTAGGGGCACAATCACGTAAATCATGGCCGATGCTCCTAGGAAATTTACAGCTGACCAGTGAAAAATGAAATGGCCTGACCTTTCGCTTTGGGCTACAATGGCTGTGCTGCTGCTGGCCCCGCTCCCCTCTGGACCGCTGGAGAGCCAGTTGCTATAGCTGTGACATTCCCCCCGCAGTTGCCTGAGAAACGTGCAGAAGCCCCTGGCTGACACCTCCCGCTCTCAGCATCCCCCCCTCCGGCACTCGAGATGCTTTATGTGCCGATCCCAGCGTCCGAAGGCGCAGGCGGAGGTTAAGACCTTGTCCCATATTCTGTCCCTACTTAGCAGGATCCCTCTTCAATGCTCTCACCCGGAGCAGGAGATGATCATGTTTAGTGACCTGTCACACTAGTACTTCAGGCTTTTGTTCTGGGAAATTGGCCTTCCTCTTTTCGATGTGAGAGGATTTGGACTCTGTCATTAGAGCCATCAGCCTGCCAAGGTTAAGGGAGCAAGGAGAGAAAGCTGTTTCTCCATGAGCAGCGGCGGGTCTGAAATGTCTCACCTCCTTTGAAGCAGAGTTTCCCATCCCAGCGGCATTAAAGCAGCCCCGGGACGGGAGGCAGAGGGCTCTGCCGCTCACGCTGAGTGGTGGGTACCTGGCCAGAAAACGAGCTGCTCCCTAATCTTCATGGGCGTATTGCAAAGCTCCACCCTGAGAGTTACCGCCTTGGTATCTCAGTGTCTTGAGAAAGGAAAGGAAAAAAAAAAGTCTTCATCTGCCAGCCAGAGCTGTAGACTGTTCCTCCCTTTTTACCCTTGGCAATTTTTACCTGGAAGGCTGAAGGGAGGAGGACCGGGTATTTTAGGTCTCCCCTCCTAGACAGCTTGTTTTAAAGACACAAGGGCCTTTTCTCCTATGCCCAGGAGGAATACCAAAACAGGCCCTGTAAATACCGCTGAGTGAACCATGGCATCTTGAGGAACCTGGCGGTAAAGGTTTTCCCCAGCCATCATGCACCATGAGGGTGCTATAACCTCCCAACCCCCCAGCTAAATCTAACACCTGGAGAGGGGCCGTGCAGTGTGGGAGAAGGTCTCCTCTGCCTGTTTGGCGTGGGAGAAAGGCATTTTCTCAACGCTGTTGCGCCAGCAGTGCACCACTGCCCACAGCTGGCTGGGAAAAAAATGGGTGTTTCTGAAACACCTTCTCCCTCCTGCTCCATTTTGTCCCCTTTCCTTCTACAGCCAGTCTTTGGAGTGCTAGACTGTGAAGGTTTTTGCTGGCTGCATTGTTCAGCTCCTCTGGACTTTATCTGGGGGCTCTGCAGGTGGGAACGCTGAGGAGTGGGGATCTGGGTGGCCCGAGCCCAGGGATGTGGCCTAGGATGTGGAGCAGGGCTTTGGCAGGGTCCCCGAGGGGACAGAAGTACACAGGGCTTCAGACAACAAGACTCCAGAGGAGTCACCCTGGTGGGGTTGATCATAGCCACGGTTGTCTGGTCCCTGGCCACCGATGTCACTGATACTGCTGTGTGCTGATGAAAGAGATTTTCTCCATTACTTTATCAATTTATGTCCCCAGGGAAGGGAGCCTCCAAGCCTTCGTAGCAGGTGAGCATGGCACGGTGGTCTCTGAGCATTTTTGTGATGGAGCTGGGCTCTCCAGGCTCTGTGCTGCGAGGATGGCCTTGGATGCCTTGTGCTGAGCGAGCAACCTGCCTGAGGGGACCTTTGAAGTTTGTAATTGTCTTCCTGAAGATTCGTCCCACATGAGGTTGTTTGGAGCCTGCATGAGCGCTTCTTCCAAGCCGCTGCTCCTCCCCCCACGAGCTGCATTGGGTCGGCATGGAGCACCGACATTTTAGATTTGTGAGTTATCTTATGGATCTCAACTTTGCTGTTGCTCTTCCAGGCACTTACTCCTGCATTCAATACCTGTTTGTACCACATGCCGTGGTTACAACACGTGTTACAACACTGCTGCTCTGCCAAGCCAGTCGCAGGATGGCTTTGTATGCATAGGAAGGCTTACGCCTGCATTTCAGGTTCAGACCAAAGGCTGAGCGTGCTTTCCACACAGCGACCGTGAAATAAGCTAGAATGGAAATTTATAGTATTTTGGCTCTACTGCAGTAACCTTCCAGAGTAAATTTAGGCAACTTACTTTTCAGTGGAAGAGTGGTAGCGCATCCAGGCTGAGGGCGTCTGACATACACCGGGGGTGAACATAGGGGAAAGCAAGCTGTGCAAAACTGTAAAAAATGAGAGTGGTTTCAACAGGGAGAGTCTCATCCAAATCCTGAGTGTTGCATTTGCTCTCTCTTGATCTCCCACCCAGCCAAATTGAGATCGACCCTAGACAGGCAGGGCTCTGACTCCAGGACGCCAGGTCCAGCAGGTCCTCCTGCTCTCAGCCGGCTGGATGGCAGAGGCGCCCTCAGGCAGCTTCAGGTGGTGAATCAGGTCCAGCAGAAGCTTTGTCACCCAACAAGCTGAGCACGTTGAGCACTGGCAGCACCGGCCCCTGCTGCGTGGCGTTCGGTGGCTCGTTTCAGGGTGAAGAAGGAAACCTGGGGCTGGGGAAGGGTGGCCCCACACATCCTCCTCGTTGGTGCCTCTGCTGATGACTTTGCAAAAGAAACCGTGTCTGGACAGTGTGACTCTGGGGCGGGAGCCCTGGGAGGAGGGAAGAAGGGAAGGACACGTACCGTCAGGTGTCACGTTCGGACCTGCAGCCGCGCAACACCTCCCTGGGCAGGTGAAAATGGGTAGGTCGGGACAGCAGCTTTTTGTTGTGATCTGATTACAGCCTTTCTGTTCTTGCTGACCCTTTGCTGCGGGGATTTTTTTTGGTTTGTTTTGTTGTTTTTTTGTGGAGTTTTTTTTTTTACTTGAAAGAATTAAAAAGTACAGCTTCCATGAATAAATATAACTCTTAGCTCCGTCTTATTAACTAAAAGCAATTTAGGGCTAAATACAGTGAATGTTAACAAAAAGCCAAGAATAGAAAATTGTTTAAGTGGCCAAAGAAACTTTCTCCCATTGTGATGCAAGCCAAGCTATGCCAGCTATATGTAAATGTATGCAGTAGGCTCTGTGCATGTGTCCACTTTGAAGTTGCCATCTGAATTTAATTCTGCCTTTGTGATTAAATCAGGCCATTACGTTTAATCTCACTTAATAGTAAGAAACGCTCTTTGTTGTTTTCTATAGGCAACATATTCTGCCCCTAACATATACAGCTTGGCATTCACACTTTACTATTAATCCCCGATGGCTGATAATTGCTTCATCTCCAAGTTCTCTGTCCAATTCACAAGGGAACTGATTGCAACTATTCTTCCCCTATACATTAATGCACTGTTTTGGTCTTACTTCTTTGGCTCAGTGAACCCTATCAAGCTGTCCACATTTTCTGGGCATGTGGGCGTATTGTAAGTTGTTAAATTAAATTCTGCGCTGACCCCCTAAACACCAGAATCTATTAGCGCTGCAAGTTAGCTGATTGACAAGTGAGGCTACTTTTCCACTCAAAAACCTGACATAAAAAAAAAAAAAACAGGCTAAATAAGGCTGAATATTTTGTTTCAAGTGAAAGTCTGAGGTCTTCTGCCTGCTGTCTTTCTACTTACAATTTCATTACTGCAGCAGGACCAATTGTATTATTACCATGGTATTGTTTCATTGATCTTACATATGTCAGTCAGGAAATTTCTTTGGAAAAAAGACCAAGTATCTGGAAGATGTCTTTAGTTTGCTTGAATCTGGAAGCCCATGCAGAATTTTTTTCCAAGTATATTCAATTCAGAGAGCTGGGGTTTTTAGGTTTCTGTTTTCTTTTTTTCTTTCCTTCCCAGAAGATGGCCCTAATTCATAATTACTGAATTATGCCCAAGGAGCCTCACACTTTCATTATTTTGCCAAAAGTGTAAAAAACCCCCCCAAACTCGGTGCAAATTCCTGCAGGGAGACCAGTTGAAAGAGGCACTCAAACTCCCCAGGAACAAATACCAGCAGTTTGGGTTTCCTTTCCTTTACCAACAGTGTGGATTTAAACAGATCCCTAGGCTTTTCCATCCTGGAAGAAGTAGTCTGGTACAGTGAAAAACACATATAAACAGGGTCTTACTTATTTCCCCCGTTAGCGGTGTTACAATACCTTCCATAGCTGCCAAGCAGGGACTGCAACTACAGGTTATTAGCTGAGCGACTATCACGAGTTACTCCTATTTCAAAGTGGTGCAGTGGTATATGACATTTCTTCACTCATTAGTTTTCATTGCATTGACTGTATTAAAATAGATCTTCTTAAGTTGTCATCCAAAATTTTTGAAGTACTGATTTGGGCCATGCAGACAGTGAGAAAATCTGAATTTTAATGTTATATTTTTTTACAAGCTCACAGGTATGGAAAGGCTAACATCTGTCATGCATCACAGCAGTAGTTAACTGCTAACCAAAGTGTGTTTGGAGGAGATGGCTACAGAATGTCATTTGTAGTCACAGAATCATAAAAAAATAAGGTGGGAAGGGACCTCAGGAGGTCTGTGGTCTAACCTCCTGCTTCAAGCAGGGCTAACTTTGAAGTTATAGCAGGGTGCTCAGGGTTTTGCTGATTTTGGTACAGTGCCTCTTGTGCTTCTGCTGCATGCCTCTGAGAGGAGTCTGGCTCCATCTTCTCCATAGCCTCCAGGTAAGCTGCAGGAGGCTGCTTTTAGTCTCTCCTCAGGCTTTCCTTCTCTAGGCTAAACAAATCCAGTTCCCTGTCCCATAAGGATTAATTTTCCCCCTGGCCATATAAAAGCATCCACGAGCACTGGATGTGGCTCTGTGGGTCACAACAGAGTCAAGTAGCAACCATATCCTGGCAGCACGCAGCCCTGCCTCTCCTACACCATGCATGGTCACCTTGCCGCAGCTGAGACATCCTCACACCTCAGTCAGCTCCTTCATGGATGAAGGGAAAATGCTGTCACTGAATGCGAGCAAAGTGAAGGTTCTAGTGGTGGGTAGATGAAACCAAACAGAAAATTTTGCTGCTCCAGTGGCATTTCCCCATGTGCATTTGGAGCTGGAGTTGGGGAGCCCCCCTGGTTTCCTCACACGTACCTTTCCTAATCTATGTGCAAGGCAGGCTTTTTACCATGGGCTAGCCACAAGATATTTTCCTGATCCGGCAGATGCCAGATCCAGCCTTCAACGCTCAAGGCTGGTCCACAACAAGAGTGTGTGATACATCAGACCCGGAAGCCATCGGCTGAGGGCGACAGATCCTGAAGGTCGCAGCACATCGTCTGCAAATCCATCTGATCTGTCCTCTGCCCTCTGAACCAGCTTCTCTGCCTCTACTATGCTGAGCACAAGGCCTTGCCCTGTATTTTCACAACAGCCCAAGCTCGGGATATCAGATGGTTTCCTGCTTCAGCACAAAGTCTGCAAGGGATGGCCCTGCTGGTCACAAGTTCGGGACGATTCCCCTGTGCAGGTACGTGTTCCGTGTAGGCAGCAGAGCACGCTCAGAGTCCTGGCTGAACCCACGCAATCAACTCTCTGCTCCGCTTGGGTTTGCCTCGAACCTTCTCTTCCTCTGTGCTGGGCGAAAGCTTTTATGGTTGCCTTCGCCAGGACCAACACAAAGAAAGAGGTTAGGGGCAGGAGATATTCCACCAGGAGGCCCCATGGAGTTTTCTGCAGAAATTGCCCCAAGGGACTGACCTAGGGCAATATTTTGGAATTTCCTGTAAAACACTGGTAAAATAAAATTAAAAAAAAAAAAAAAAGAAGGTTACTATTATCATATTAACATTCAAGTCACTTGAAAAACACTGCTCTGAGCCCCAGGAAACCAGAAGTCAGAGGCTATTGCACAAATCCATCAGGCTTTGAGCGTTAGCTAGGTGTGAAAAAGCTGCCCACACTAACATGGCATCCCTCTATAATCAGTTCCTAATGGAAGCACTGCAAAAAAATTCTGATAAATGCTAGCATAAAAAAATCACATAGCTCAATATAAGTTTCTTGTAATCTCCTTCCGCAAGTCTAAAAATCCCGAGGGGCAGAAGATAGTCTGAGCCTCCTCTTTTCATTTCTTTCCTTCTTTTCTCTTTACATATAGGCTTTCAGTTCAGAAGCAAACACTTTATTTGTTTCACGTACATTTTTCTCCCCGTTTTGTTGTTTGTTCAGGGTGGCTACAGTGAGACTGGTATCAATTGATCAGAACGAAATCATTGTGATTTATTAGTCACTTGTAGAGAGGACAAAGACAGTGTGACCCAGAGGGCCGTAAATTTTTGTCCACATCAAGGACGAACAGAAGAGGATCTTTTTTTTTTTTTTTTAAATGTAGATGCAGCTCCAAAAGTTGTGGCTTGTATTACTGTTGCCCTCTCCCAGAATCTCCTACGATTCCTGCAGTTTAGAGCCAGCTACGTACTGTATTTCCATAACCAGGAGTACACATATGCTCTGGGGTTGAATGATTTATTCAGAGTGAACCTTCCCAGTGATTTTCAATAGTCCCCTCCAAATCAGCGTCTCTAAGACGTTGCACAGATGCTTTTTATTTTTATCCTGTTTCAGCCGTCTCTTTTGCGAGTAGTTACGTGACTGCTGTGAGGCATTTTAATTAATTAATTTACATTGCTAGGTTGCCTCACACTGGCTTTGACAAAAGTCACTTTATTTGCTTTAGAAAACAGTCGTGTCCTGCTGCACACTGTAATCTTGCCATAAGCAAGGAATCGGCTGCATGGCGGCCAGAGACTCTGCTCTTAAAGCAGGAATCTGACTCGGCAAGAGTAAAGGATTTTGTCCTTGCGGTTTCCAAGGGCCACTCCAAGGAAAACTGGTAGGGAGTGAGGCTAATGCTTTGATTAAAGGAACAGGAAAGAAGCCTGCTATTTTTGTCTAAGAAGTGATTTGTATTGCAATGAAGCCTTCAGAACTCCCACAGCCCCCAAATGTTGAATGCTGTTTAATAAATCAGTAATGTCTATGAAGTTATCCATCCATCCAGGTAATTGTATAACTTCATTGCCATTTTCTCTGAACCATGCCACAGCATTAGACTTATTTACCTTACTTCAGATCAGACAGGGCACCAGAGCTAGCCTTGGAAAGGCTGGCTTAAGTTTCGAGCTGTTTTTTCATTTTCCATTAGAACTGACTCAGGTTAAATGTCAGCAGAAAGCAATGTGGGGTGCTGGTGATTTGGGAGATGCCTACAGAAAGCCTATGTAGAGGCTAGTTTCAAAAACATTGGTAAAAAGTTGTTCCGTGTGCTGACCAAACTAAAAGAGCCTACAGTAAAGCGTGTACCCAGCAGCAGCAGCAGCAGTAGCAATAGCAGTCCCAAATAAATTAAAAATTCATAATTTTTATCCCTCCCGTGTTTAAAGACTAATTTTGGTTTTGAACTTCTCCCAAGCTGCCCAGCAGCTGCTTTGGATTCGTTCTTAGCACGAAATGGGGGACCGATGGCAATCCCTGGCCCAAGCCTTTTCAGATGTCTCCTTTAAGTGCCTCTTCCTACCCGCTGCCTCATTTGTAGGAATACACACCAAAAAAAATTATACCAACTTTAAAAGGACTTTGAAATTACTGCATACAAAGTATGCAACAATTTAATCTTGCTGTTACTCTTATTAGCAAATGTTTTCAATGTTTTCATAATAAAAAGCATGGGTAATTCCATTGCAAAAGCGGAGGAGTCAGAACTCTAACAGATAGCGCCTGGCGGTGCAGAAACGGCTGCGAGATGACCTGAGCAGGAGCACGATGGCAAGAAAGAGGCTTCTAGCAAGCTGGGCTTTGGAGAGCTGCCTTTCATTTTATGTTCAGAGGCTGTGTTCCTGGAGTCTTTTACTCCTATTGCAGCAAAAGCCTCTGCATCAACTCCAGAGACTTTTTATTCCTCGAAGTACCGTAACGTATGCACAGCTCTGAAAGCGTAGGGAGCTTTCCGAGTGCCCGGCGATGTCCTGCCCATATCAATGGTGCCGGGGAGGGTGCCCGGGCAGGCGGTGAATGCTTGGCAAGCTTTTCCCTGAAGTTGTTCAAGCTGCCCAACCTGCATCTCAGATCCTGCCACCACCCAAGTTGTACAATAACCATCTGGACCAGCCTGGAAATTTAATTCACCACGCCGGACAAAGTCACCATTTCTTTTACATAAATGCTGGCCACGCCAGCGGCAGGGCCGACACGCCCATTTATTTGGTTTCCAAGCTCTTCTCAGAGGACGTGCCCTTTCTCTCCGGGACTTCAGTGCCATCATTATTAAGCCTCACGGATTCACATGCAGAATGGCCCCTGGCTCCTCTGCCACCTTCCTCCGGCAGGTCCTGGCCATGTCACCCGTGGGTCCCAGCCACGTCACCCACATGCTTTTTTGGCCCAGTGCAAAAGCTGGTTACGGGACACCTGTGCAAGCTAACAAAAATAAGGCACTGCTCCTTTAGCCGTTCAATATTATTCATATCTATTATGTGATTATTAAATATTAGGGAGTTAAGGCTGCCGAGCCAGCCGCTGAGAAAGGAAGGGTGGGGCGCATGAGTAACGGTGGGGTGGGGTTTTTTCCGCTGCGACTGCACGGTTGCCATTGCAG
>NW_009260028.1:7572143-7585864 GCF_000687185.1 Egretta garzetta | reverse complement strand
CGGTTAGGCAGAGGGAGAGCACACCGCAGGCTCCGGGGAATTGTGCTTCCAGGGTTCGACGCTTGTTTTGAAAACGGTAACATACCCCACGCTCTCCTGGGGCTCCTCACCCAAACCATGTGCAGAAATCTAGCACGGAGGAAAAAAAATGAAGAAGCATCCTGCAGACAGCAGAAAACATGGGGAGAATCTCTCCAAGAAGGTGCTGGGAGTGAAGTTCCCAGGGATGCTCTTTTTCTGAACAAAGTGCCCATCACACCAGCAAACTTCCCGCTGACAGGAGAAGAAGGGCATTGGGGTGGGTGAGGACCCTGTAGGGAACCAAGTCTTCCCTTTGGGGGTCCCTGGCCAGAGGAAGTGGTAGCAGGACCTGTGGTGAAATGGCATCCTTTTCCTCCTTTTACCAAGTGAAGCCAGAGAGGGGGTGAGGACAAAGCTTACAGGGCTTTCCTCATCCCCTTTTCCTGTCTCTCTGTTTCACACCCTGTTCACAACCACTTCTCTGGCTGCAGCACCCTGAGGGTCCCAGGTGGGGAGTGGGGTCTCCAGCTGTGGGAGAGGACCTCTGGGCACACACACACACATGATTTTTCCTTCTCCCAGGGAATTGCAAGAGCACATACACTGCTCAACATAATGCACCAGGCTCAAAGCTGAAAAATGATGGTTTGGACTTCTGCTCCATCTCAGGGTTTTGGTTGTTTTTTCCTCACGGAAGGGTATTTTTTCATCCCTGAAAAAAAGCGCATTAAAATCCAACAGGTTTGAGTTACTGTTGCAAGAGTTCAATCCTGGCCGCTACCATCCCTCCCCCTTCTTTGCATTTCCCAGATCCCGAAGAGCAAAAGAAAGAGTGAGTGAAAGAAAGAAAAACCCTCAAAAAGAAAGCAGGGGTCTCCTCTCAGACTCTCACGCTTGCAGGCTAGCTCCTGGCACGCTTATAGGCATGGCACACAGCCTCTTCTGTCGGCACAGACTTGGCAAACCTGGGCCAGGGCTGGCCTTACTCATTGTGTTCAAGTCACCTTCTTGATTACAGCAAAAAAAGGCATTTGTGGTGGGTGACCGAATTGGCCACCCTACCAGACAGAAGGCAGAAGGAGAAAAAAATAGGAAAGAAACAGGCAAATTAGTGTTGCGGGGAGAGGGGAGAACGACACCCAGGGAAGGAAGCGGTACCGGCTGCCTCCTATTTACAAGTCAGCTCTTGCCTGGCGTTTTCTGGATGCTCATAAAGCTGTGATACAGCCTGGCTGCCCTGCGCCCTCCCCGGTAGGTCCTGCCACCAGGGAGACCTGCCGAGGGGTCCCACTGCCTTTGGGGGAGCCGCTCCGGGCATACAAGCCACTGAAGCAGTGGCTCTGGGCTCCCTCTCGCCATGCCGGGACCACCACAGGGGCTGTGGCACCCGCGCCGCTGTGGGTATTGCACACGCACTCTGCACGTACACATAAGTTCAAGCCTTTCTTTTATGCTCTGTTGGGGAAGAGACGGGAATTCGGCACGTCACCAGGACAGGCATGTGCCTGAGCCAGTACACCTTCGGGGGTTCATAAAGAGGATGATGTGTGTGGTAGCTGTGGCAAATTCTTAGTTTTCCTCTTGTTTTTGTATTAACAATCCCTTTTCAAAATGCAGGCAGATGAGCACAGTAACTGTGCAAAGGATGGATTGAAAGGCATTTCTAATTCAAACACAGCTATGGTTTCTGTTAAAATGCGGCCACTCAAAAAGCAAACTCAAATCTCAGTTGCAAATAATTCTGTTGTGTGAATATTTATATTTTACTGCAGACATCGGTAGCTTATTGGCAAGTTTTAGTAAAAAATACACAATAATAGAAGTACAAATACCACCTTGTAACAGTTGGCTGTGTTCTGTTAGTGCACAACACCTTAATGCAAAATGTACAGTTACCCACAGTCTTAACTCACTGAAAGTAAATTAGAAAAAAAAGTTAGAAGGGTTTTTTTTTTCTTTGTCAAGCAGCTTGAAATAAGCAATCAAACGCTCACTTTAACAACGTTACATGGTAGAAGATGCATGCAAAGTAATATCTAGCTTTCACAAAATACAGTCACGCCAGCGAGCTGTGAAATCACACACGCTCGTGTATAAAATCCGTTTCAAAGCCTTGGCTTTCCTCACGAGAGCAAAGAAATATTCTTGGAGGATTTCTGGAGTCAGCAGCCGAAGCCAAACGCTATAGAGAGCTTACACCGATACAATCCAAAAGGACAATTTGCTTGGAAGCCTGTGGCTAATTTCGAACACAATGCCCGATGTCATGGTCAGTTGTGCTGCAGAAAGTTGGCAGCTTGGCTCAGCCTCTCAACTCGGCCCGAAAAGATGCGAGCATTGCTGGCCGAAGCCGTGCCGCTTATTGGATGTCCCAGACGGCTTCAAACGAGCCCTTTCATAGCGACACACGGCCAAGTGCGGGCAAAGAAACGAGGGGAGAAACAAAGGTGGCTCTGAAGTCATTTCCCCGCGCTGAAGCCAGCCATCCGGTTTCGCTCCTTCCCCATTGAGGGGGCAGAAAGCGGCAGGGAAGGCGGGGCTGACAGGGCAGTTTGAAGGGGCTGGCGGGGAGGCAGCCAGGGCCGGGGCCGCGCCGGGCGAAACTCCCATTCTCCCTGCCCAGAAAGGGATGAATGATTAATTATAGGCATCCAAAAGGTAATAGATGTGGCGAGCCGGCGTCCTGCAGCCAAGTTCCTAGAGCACCTGCAAAAACAGGAGGCGCCGGGAGACAAAGCCACTCTCCCCCTTTATGGAGAGCACAGAGGGGTACTGTTCCCCCCTTCACCTGGTCCGCTTTCTGCTGGCACAACCACCCTGCGGCACGGGCGATTTCCCCGTCCACTTGCTGTATGTAGGAAGCAAAAGCCCCCTGTCCGCAGGGAAAGGGAACAGGGCGATCCCAGATGCCAAAAAGGAATGGGGGGTGGGGGTGGGGGGTCCTGGCTCTCCGGTCCTGAGACCAGAAGATGCAAATCTAAGAAGTCGACTCTTTTCATCTTTGGGTAGCCTCACAGCTGGTGCACAAGGCCACTGCACGCAGAGGTGCTAGAGACGGGATTTTCAGAGTAACCTGAAGAGAATCAGGCACTCGGATCCCACTGCAATTAAATGGAGACTGGCTGGTTGGCTCCCTTAGGCGCCTTTGAAAATCCAAGCCTGCCCTATGGCTTCAGCAAAGGACAGAAGAACCTGCTAAACCAAAACACAAGTTGTATGTGGTAAGAAGTAAATGCCTGACTACTCCTAAACTGGGATAAAACCATCTTCTTGGTTTGTCTGGTTTTGGCAGCAAGCTAGTAAGTTTGAAAAATACAATTTAGCCACCCTCTGGCTCTGTGGGATGATGCTGTGAGTCCTCTCGCTGCATCTCCTCTCTCCACTGCCGCTCCAGCTCCCAGCCCTGCTCCCCGCTCCCACCCTCCTCTTGGGGCAGAGCTGTGCCTTTTTCTTGCCTCAGCAAAGCCTGGTTTTGCTTAAACTTGGGAGAAGCCATAAGCCGGACCTTCACCACCAGTGAGTGCAAGGACTGACCACCACCACCCCAGCTCCAGCCCAGTGTGGATTGGATGCCTGGGGGAAATGGGGAGCTGAAGCCCCACTTTCCATGCTGCACGGCTTGTGGTCCTAACCTGTCCCGCACTGCTGGCCATGCTGAGATTCCTGTTACTTCAGGCAAAGCAATCTTTTCAGCGGTAGGTCTTGACCATGGGGGGGTGTTTCAGGATTTGCAGAGGGGAACACGTGTCAGAGGGGGATGCTTGAGCACAGGCAGCTTTGGGCCCAGATCTGCGGCATGAGACAGGCATCGCTTCACCAGGGGTCAGAAGTGTAAGTAAGTGGCTAGGGCGGCCACAGCGGAGGGCAAGACAGGCGTGTGGGGCCTAAAGGCTCCTCTACAGTGGGAAGTCGGCACAGTGTAAGGAATTCACATGGCAAATTGGTATTCAATAACTACGGTGCTGCATGTTGCAGCTCTGACTGATTTTGTGTGAGCTTCCCGGTAGAATCGGTGCCTGCAAGTCAGCATAATGGTCCTCGAGGCACTTTGTTAAACAGGATTCAGCTATCCACGTTGCTTAGGTTTTGCACACTGAGTGGAATGATGCCCAGATTCCCCTATACATCTGTCCCATACGTGGTCATTCGGTGGTGTGGGGAAGTGAAGCCCCTTTGAGAATCCCACTGGAGGAAGAACGTGGAGAAGCGAGGCAGGCACCACAGCCTTTGCCTTGGAAAACAGTCAATAAAATGATTCCTGTGCCTGTTTGGCGAGGAACATTTGGTAGAACAGGAAAAGTGGGAATGACCAGCCTCATCTTGCTGCAAAAGACACTGCAGTAGTTTCCTTTTTATAATTTTCCTCCCCCTCTTTCCATTAGCCAACCCGTTAATGCTCACAGAGATGCAGCGTCCTCACAGTGAGGCCAGGGCATGTTTTGATATGAGAGATGCTGGTATGATGGAAAAGTTGCTTTGTCTGTCCTGGCCTGGACAAACCTGCCTTCACCAAACACATTCTGCCAAAAAAAGCCTTTGACGAAAGCAAGCGGAGGCATCAGTACGACTGGCAAGCCTGACTTATTTCTTGGCAGGTAAAGCTATGCAAAACAGATCTCACCAACAAATATCTTCAAATAATCGTCTCAAAAAATGAAGTTACAGTTACTCTGAATTTTTAAAATCGTTTTATGCCTCAGGTGGAGTGTATGGCGAGCGCAGGGAGAAGAGGCCGTGGCATCAGCGGGAAGCGCAGGGCCCACTTCGGGCTCTCCCTCTGCGCTGGCTGTGCCTGCACAGTGGTGCGAGAGCTGCGGAGAGCCACGCGCGCGCGCGTGTGCGCTGATAGAGCCCTCCTCATCCTCGCGTGCAGGAGCGGCAGCGCGGCCGCAGCCTTCTCCTTGGCCGCTGGTGGATCCCCTCTCGCAGGGGATCGTGTGGGAGCTCGCTGAAGCGGGGAGGGTGCCCTCCCGGCTCGCTTCTTCCAGATGGTTGACATGCACGGCAAACAATAGCCGGGACAGCATGGCAGGGCGCACCGCCGAAACCTCCCCCTGCATACAGAGCAGTGCGGGGCCCGTAATTAGTGGCCCTGCTCATGTCAGGCTGAGACCGTTCCCATAAAGATGAATTCCCTCCCTGTTGCTCTGGGGGGGATGTTCAGCCAAGGGCGGGCCGGATGGTCCCGGGCCGGGAGGCGGTGAGGATTAGCTCGCAGTCTGGCCCGCCTTGCACGAGCCTTTGTGAGGATAAACAGAACAGTTTTGTTTCCTTAAAGAGCAAACCTGGAAGAAGCATGTTTTGGCCTCTTGATAGAGGTGTCTGGAGTATTAGGCATTCTGGATGTGCGTGTGTGCGCATGTGAGCAGGGAACAAAAAATACAAATAAAAAGCCTCTAACTTTTCCTCCGCTGCCTTCGCACACCGACCCATGCGGCACCCAAGAGCAGCTATTTCCTTGTGCTGTTTCTAGCCTAGCATGAAAATTATCAGCGTCAAAACCTTCACTTGGGTCCTTGCGTGCTCAGCTTCCCAGAGCTACCTGATCCACGGCGTGTTCTTCACCTCACATGGCCCACAACCATGCCCAGGGAGCAGAGGCAGGCAAGGGGAGTAAGGGCTGATTTTCACCAGTAACCTTGAAGCCGGGACATTGGCTGGACCCTGCATTTGCCGCATCCTCGAGCAGCTTCGAGGTCACTGCTGAAAATTCATGATGGAGGAAGACAAGAAAAGCTTTTGGCTGGGCTGAGGACACCAGGCAATTCCTTGCCCTCATCCTTCTGGCCACGCCACTGACCAGAGGCAAAAGGGGGACACTAGAAGTGAAGTCCCAGTGAAAAACCCCACACACCCTCCAGGCACTGAAGCGGTGCTCATCTCAGTGCAGACGTGTCCATGGTTTCCATGAAATATGGGTCCACACCTGGGGCCTTACAGAGCTCCTCTGGACTTTGGGGTTGCTGCAACCCCTGCTTTGGAAAGATCATGTGTGTGCAGATCTATGCTTCACACAAGACATTCAAAGTGCTGTAGCTTTTCTCCTCTTTAATACAATACAAAAGTATTATTTTAATAATAAATGTAGAAGTCCTGCCACAAACTCAGCTGAACAACATCCATCTTGGAAAGCATTTGTCAAACATAGTATTCCCAGGATGTTCACTGCTAGCAGGGTTTTCTCCCTCTTTCATTGCCCGGCACTGCTGGGACGACAAAAATGCAAGCTGCTGCCAGCAGCCAGGCTGGAAATTCTCCCTTAGCTGGCCCGTGGCAGCTCTTGCGTGGCTCGGCCATGAGCGTGAGGCAGGCAGAGACGCCCAGCAGCCATGGGGGACCCAGTCTTTCCATGCCACCGAAGGGCAGCCAGATGCTGGGCTAATAGGGTGCACTGAGAAATTGCTGAGGAAAATGCACACCCTGGGTTTGCTTCTAAGCTGCTGTATCCAGACTATGAGTCTCTGCTGCAGGCCAGCAGGTCATTAATTCCCACCAATTATCCCACCCAATTTCTCCAGCCAGGCTCAGTTACCTGGTGGGATGTGGGGCTGATATCCCTCCCCACCCACCTCCCAGCTGGTAAGGTCTTGTTCTGGACTGATGTGAAGGTGTGGTCGGAAAGGCTTGGCATGATCTGCTTTCAGATGAAGCACCCAACATACAGAAGATGAAGCTGCTGAGATGCTTGGAGGGGAATGTAGGGCTGGATTTTTGCAGGCTCATAGCCAAATTGGATGTGCCTCCTGGGTGTTTTGGGGTGGTTGCACTGTCTATGTGGACGACACAGTGAAAGCAAAGACTTTTTCCTGATGTATTTAGCGATAACTGCAGATGTCCAGATGCTTGGACAGTATATGGGGAAATACCATTCTCTCTGTGCTCTGTCCTCATACCCTGTCTCTAAACCTCCATCACAGCCTCCGGTCAGAGATCCTGGACTAACTGATCTGGCTCACTGTCAGACATGCTCACCTTCTAAGATCCCTTCATTTTGCCAAACCTATGCTTTGGCTTTTCTGATGAGGGAAGGTGTGGGCGAGAGGTGGGAGCTGAGCACATGTAACAGGTGACACTGGCTCACCGGCGGTCCTCAGGCTGGCATTTGGAAACCTGAGCATGTCGCCGTCTCACTGCGGGTTTGGGAGCTGAAAGAACGAGGCAGCAAGCTTCCACTAGCAGGCTTTTTCTTTTTAATTTTGGGTCACCTTCAACCAACCTCACGCCCCGTATAAAGTAAGTGTCGCTGGAGCTGGGAAGGAGAAGGCGAGCGAAGGCGGCGTCTGAGAAACCCCGGCGCACGTCTGCAAAGGGACGGTGCTGCTCCTGGCAGTTGCAGGTGACAACCCTAACGAGTGCCCAGGAGCAGATGAGAAGTTTATGGGCTGTTAATAAACTGTAACCAATCGGTGAATGCCGGCGGGTTGTGTTCAAGCTGTTTGGGGCCACAGGTCCTTGGGAGAGCTTGCACTTGCTCTGCCTTTATTTCAACGTAGCAGAAACATGAAAGCATGTGGCAGACTCTTGATGTTTGTTACAGTGAATAGACATATGTCCCTCACACTAGCATGTAGAATATCTAATTAAGTTACACAATGATAGCTTATACCCAGGGGCAGTTGCAAACAAGACGCTGTCACACTCTTAAGAACACAAACAAAATGAAAATTGCCTCTTTATACATTATAATGAATATGTTTTCAATACATTAAAAGTTCATTTACCAACAGACTCTGTAAGACCGGGTGGATTTCTGCTAATATCATTTCGTTTTTTTCAGAAGGATGGGTTTGTATGGTTAGGATTAGGGACAGGTTTGTTAATGAAGCTACCAAGCATTTTTCCCCAATAGACCTGAAAGAAGAAATGAAGTCTTAATCGTGTGTTTATTGTGTTGTCTCAAGCAAATCCCACTCTTCAGAGCCCCACCTCAGGAGCAGCTTCTCCCTTCTGCAGGGCACGTATGCCGTGGATCTGTGTCTCCCTTTCTCCCGTCTCTGCTCTTCTTCCCTAGCTTTTTGCATGTTTGCGGGTGAGAGATGGTCACCCTGAAGCTGGGTGGCTCCAGGGGTTATCTCCCACTTCTGGGTTGGGAATGCTGGATGCCAAGGTCTGTATGAGAGGATGGTGCTTGAGTAGCACCCAGGGGTAAGTCCTGATCTGGGTACAGCTTTTCCTGTGAGCATCCCAGATGGGTGATGCTTTCTTCCTTCCCCCTCTGCCCCCCTGCTATTGCTATAAACCACTTCAAGCAGTGTAAAAGCTGCCTGGGGCACTGCAGCCCGTTCCTGCTCCCACCATAATGCTCCGTTCTCATTAAGGCATTTTGGCACTTTTTCTACGTGGGAATAATTAAATTGCGCAACACTTGCGTGGGCAAAGTCTGCAGGTGGGGAGGGCTGTGTGACTTGGGGTGATTCCCGCAGACCTCCCCCAGGCCTTGCTTAGGCGGCACTAAGCCATTCCCGGCACACCAGTGACGTGTGACAGACATGTGTGCCGGGAAAGCCCATCTCTTCCATCTCTACCTTCAGCATAACCAAGAGCCAGGAAAAAAGAGTCAGTCCCCAGGAGGCAGAAGAATGTTGATAACACACTGGTGTTTTTAGTTGTTGCTAAGTAGTGCTGAGACTACTCAAGGACTTTTTGAGCTTCTCCTGCTCAGCCGGGGGCATAACAAGCTGGGAGGGAGCACAGCCAGGACAGCTAACCCAAACTGACCAAAGAGCTATACCATACCATAAAACGTCATGCTCGGGGCGGGTTAGTTGTCGGTGGCTCGGGGAGTGATCGCTGCTCGGCACAGGCTGGGCATCGGTCAGCGGGTGGTGAGCAATTGCATTGTGCATCATTCATTTGTATATTCTGTATATTCTCTTACCATTCTCATTATTACTATTATTATTATTTTCTCTTATTAAACTGTCTCTATCTCAGCCCATGGCTCTAACCTTTTTTTCTTCCCGGTTCTCTTCCCCACCCCACTGAGGGAGGGGGGAGTGAGCAAGCAGCTGCGTGGTGCTTAGTTGCCAGCCGGGTTAAACCACAACACCTTCTTTAACCCAGCTCTGGTTAAACGCTCTCTGAGAAAGATGAGCAAGCGGGGAGCTGCTGCTGCCGGGGCG
The DNA here is from genome assembly GCF_000687185.1 of Egretta garzetta. Taxonomy (NCBI): domain Eukaryota; kingdom Metazoa; phylum Chordata; class Aves; order Pelecaniformes; family Ardeidae; genus Egretta; species Egretta garzetta. The sequence goes on along the minus strand of NW_009260028.1, from coordinate 7,576,721 downwards.
TGCTGCTGAGCTGGGGGTTGGAGCTGCCCACTGTATGGTACCCAGGTCACCCTGGGCTGTCCCTGCAGTGCACAGACCCGCTCAACGCAGAGCACATTGCCCTGTGGTATACCCAGGATATTTTATAGGAGGCAGGTGACTCCCCGAGCTGTCTTCAGGGACTTAAACAGGGGCTGGCCTTCAGAGGAAGCCTGCATAAGGCTCCTGCAAGCTCAGGTCCAGGTGGCTTGAACTGGCCACCCTGGAAAGAGAGGAGCGGACAGGGAGGGTCCCAAGGGGTTAAATCCCTCGTCACAGCACCTCTGCCCTGTGCGCCCCTGTGGGAAAACCAGTCCAAAAAACCTATCCTGGTGAGCACAGGAGAGAGGGGCCGCAGTTATGCAGTCTCCCCCCGGACATCTCAAATCTCAAGAGCCCTTTGATTTTTTTTTTCCCCTCACCACAGCCCATTCCCCCCCACACCCCCTACATTTCATTGCCCACCATTCCAGGGCGTTCTGACCAGGAAAAGGATTTCCCCCGTCCCTTCTGGGACACTACCCCTGGGCAAGGGTCCCTCACCCCTCTCTTTGTGTGCCTTTTGTGCCAGGTGCACCCCACTGCTCGCTCGCAGCACCACGGAGAGCCAGGAGCTCACCCGCTTTTCCAGGGTCGCTGAGAAGCTGGGGCTGATGAGGGAAAATGCTCTTGGATCGCTGGCCTTTCCTGGGTTTGGGATGGGGAATGGGTTTGGGGTGGGGAAGGGGTTCCTGCAGTCCCAGTGTGCTCAGCTCCCTGCACTGCCCGTCACAGAGGAAATCTCCTTTCTATGTCGCTCGAGCAGCATAAAAGAGTCGAATTATTTCTGCTGGGGGAAAAGGAGTGGAGGGTGTGGAGAGAGAAACTTGGTGGGCAATTCAGCACGGCCCCAAATGAAATCTGAGCACTGGAGGGGGGTGGCTGAATTTGCACCTTGGTGGGTTATCTCTCCCACAGCACACGCTGATGGCTTTTGCTGCTTCAGCTCTGCTCTTTGGAAAAAGTCTGTAGCCTTTCCACCTCTACAGTGCATACGTCTCCGGACTCCATTCCCTTAGGCACGGCAAGCCAAACCCTGCTTGACTCCCTCAGGAGGAACAAAACAAGCTCCCCCCCTCCCGAAACTCTGCTAATTTCCTACTCAAAAGGATTTTTCTTATAAAAGTGACTAGCACCGTGACTGCTTTTGTAAAAAAAAAAAAAAACCAAAAAACACCACACAGAAAAGGAACTGGTTTTTTTCTTTTTTTAAGCAGACAAAGAGGTGTATAAATGTGCGTCTTATACATATATGTATATGTCTTTCTGCAAATAGCATTTAACAAATGCCTTCTGCATCTGCAGAATCCTCCAACAATCCTGACACTGTGATCAATCTGTAGGCTGGTGATGTTTGCTGACAGTGATTGATTGATTTTTCCTGCTAATAGGATCAACATTGGGAATATATTAAACTAAAAGGCACACTTCTGACTCGCAGGAAACACCCCATGTATTGGGCCTGATCCAATTGTATTGGTTTTGGCAGCGGGATGCAATGATTGATGACAGGCAGGGAGTGGAGGGCTGCTCAGAAGAGGAGTCTGATCCCCTCAGCCCGCTCTCCATGTGCATGACACTGGTTTCCTGCTGGGACAGGGACAGGCATAAGAAGGGACAATGGAGCAGGGTGGCCCATCCAGATAACCTCTTTTGATGCATATGGCGAGATCTGACCTGCCAGTTCAAGAAGAGGAGGCAAAAAGCTGATGGGAAATTAATTCTCAGGAGTTTGTCAAGACATCTCCAACAAGTGAAGATAAATGGCAGAACAAAACTTCTAAAGCTAATCCCAAGAATAGGGATGAATGAAAAAGGGAAACACTCTTTTGCATTTACATCCATCTTTTAGGGTAAAAGGCATGGGGTAAGCGCCGTGCTTTTGGAGGATCTCGACCCTGGGCTGTTTGTAACTCCCCAGAGGTTGGAGCACCCCCAAGGCTATTCGGGGGTGTGTGCATGTGTGTGTGTGTGTGTGTGGCGAACAGGCTGAGCCACCACCTCATGCTTGCTTGTTCTCAAGCGGATGGACTGGGAGCTTGCAAAAAACTTTCAACTCCAGCCATGATGCCACGGAACACAATGCGAAACCTCTCTCGCCTTCAGAAGCACCATCCAAGGGGCAAGGGTGGCGAGACGGGAGCGTGTTTGGGCTTTCGAAAGCTGAACCAAAGAGTATGTCATGCCCTTTTGCAGAAGCAGAGCTGGTACGGCTTCATGGCCCTGTTGCTGTCATTATAATTCCTGCCTCTCCTTCACAATTTTTAGTGGAAATACTTAAATATTATTAAATGCCTGTAGTGGAAAATTCAGTTTCACTGACCCTGTGATCCCCAGAGGGTTGGCAGGCCGCACTGTGGCCAAGGCTTATTTTTAACCCGTACCCACCCAGGCTGGAAATTTGGAAAGGGCCAACTCTTGTGGCTGGAGCCAGGCTTTTGGCAAACCTTCCTTCCCATCTCAACCCCTTAGGTGGGCAACCAGGTTTTCAGAAGCACAGGGCTGCGTTGTGAGTGCCGAGCGTTTGCAAAGATGCCGGTAACTCTTCTGAAACTCTGGCCCTCAGCTGAGCATTCAAAAGCTCCTGAGCACTCAGAAATAATCCAGGTAATGTTGAGTCAGGGGCCTGGAGGTCCCTATCCCAGGGGGAAGTGGAAACACCACTCCGATGCGGGGAAAGCGGAGTTATGCTGCAAGCACCGTCACGCAACACCAAGCGAGAGCCGCTGGCCTGGTGGCATCATCAGAAGCTGTTTGGCTCCTGTCACACTGGTGTCCCACAGGCCATCCTCCGGGGGGTGGCTCAGACGGTTTGCAGGCTATTAGGATACATGGGACATTGGTCTTCCTCCTATGGAAGCGTAAAAACAAGCCCTGTTCTCCAACAAGGGAAACAGCATCCCGAGGCTGTGCCACAGCCCTGGCTCTTGTCTCTGGAACGATAGCCCAGTTCTCACATGTCACATCCAGCATCCTCACGCTGGCGTGGGGAGATTGTAGTAATGTCTAGGGGGAGTTTGCCCCCAGAGTATCAGTCTGATGAGGCTTTTGAGGGAAAAAAAACAGGATTTTCTGTCTCCAGCTTATATGTTTAACCTGGGCTTGTGTACCTCACCCTGCCGGCGGCTCCTGCTCCAAGCAGGCCCCAGTTTGTATTACTAGGGAGAGGTTTGTAGATAAAAAAGGACCACGTCTTTCTGTAAAGCGACTTATTTGGAAAACTGTTGAGGGAGATTTGTATACTCACTGCAAACGTTCATTCGAATGAAAAGGAAGGGAGCCTGCAGCCCCATGCAGGGGGTTCTGACAGATCCCATCCCACAGGATTAAATCGGCAGCGAGCAGGGCTGGTGCCCTGCTATCTCCCTGGGGAAGAGGCACGCGTGCCTTGCCAGAGCTGTGGGCCTGGAGGGAGCAGCGTGCCGCCTTGCTCAGGGTTTGCGCAGCAGATTTGGGGCTACTTGGCTCAAAATTTGCCAGGCAGAGGCTGAAAAAATCCCCTGTTGAAATGAGGCAAGGACATCAGAGGGGGTGAATGCGGAGGCACTGCTTGGGTGCTCCGACATGGCCAACCTTTCCTGTCCCCTGGGCTTCCCCAAAGCACTGTGGTTTCTGCCTAAAATGTGCTGCCCCTCTCTCTGCTTTCTGTGCTACGCCCGGGAGGGTCGGTGCGGAGGAAAAGGGGGGAAAAGGAAGGGAGAAAGGGGAAGTGAGGAAGGGGAAAGTGGGGAGGAGGTTGGGGAAGAGGTGAGGCTGTGAGTGGGGCCATCGGAGGGAGTCATCTGGGACGGGTTGTGCGAGCAGGGGCTCCCTCCTCCTGTCGGGGCAAGTCGCGATAGACCCGAGACAGCTTGAAAAAGCAGGAGGAGCGTGAAGGGAGGAGTCCGCCCGGCTTGCACGGAAAACAAGGTTTAATTCAGAGGAACGGGGGTCGAGCGGGGTGGGGAGCTGAGAATTTGGGCGGCCACTCCAGCTGGCGGAGGGGGGACGGGTTGTGCGAGCAGGGGCTCCCTCCTCCTGTCGGGGCAAGTCGCGATAGACCCGAGACAGCTTGAAAAAGCAGGAGGAGCGTGAAGGGAGGAGTCCGCCCGGCTTGCACGGAAAACAAGGTTTAATTCAGAGGAACGGGGGTCGAGCGGGGTGGGGAGCTGAGAATTTGGGCGGCCACTCCAGCTGGCGGAGGGGCTGCAGGAGGGGCTGGGGGCTGCCTACGGGAGCAGTGCGGGTCCCCGGGCCTCCTGGCCCGGCTGGGAGGCGCAGGTGACCCCCGGCAGCCCCGACGGTGTGCGATGAGAGCATATGGGCTCCCCCTCCTCCCCGTAACCCTATCTGGCCGGAGCCGGGGCTTCTGCTGGGGCCAATGCAATCAGGGGAGCCCTGCGGGGCACTCCGTCCCGCAAGGGAGCATATGGGGAACACGGCAGGCGGGAGGGCGCCGGGGGCCCGGGCAGGGCGGATAATTTCATTTGCAGGTAGCCCAGGAGGAGGGGGATCGGGGGGCGAGCACAGCTGGCGGCCCGG
>NW_009260028.1:7571715-7571946 GCF_000687185.1 Egretta garzetta | reverse complement strand
CACTGCCGACTTTTGCATCTGTCAGGGTGCTAATTATTGCCTTTAATAGAGACAAAGAACAGCTCCTAATGATGCTCCCTCTAATTCTCACCTGCTCCTGCCCTTCTTCCGCAGCAGCGCTCCCTCGCCGGAACCCTGCTAATTGGGAAAGCTGCTCTGCTTATTGCGGCCTCCCTGCGGATTGGGAGGGGGGGCGGGGGAGAGGGACGGACACAGGACACGACGACGGCA
>NW_009260028.1:7569557-7570908 GCF_000687185.1 Egretta garzetta | reverse complement strand
CTGCTCCACGCCTGCACCCTGCGTGGGTGAAGCCAGCTCCTTGCCTTGGGGTCTGCGAGAGGGCGAAATATTTCCTGCCCAAACACCTGAGCACAGAGCAGCTCAAACATACGCGGGCGGGAGATACCGTCACCTTCGGGAGAAAAGACAAAAAAAAGGCTGGCCCCAAATAATTTTCCTTTCCGTGGATTTTCGTTTGGTTGGTTTTTGGCTGAAGGTCAAGTGAGCAGAAACGATTACAGGGAGCCAACACCCCGCCGCCAAGTTTAATGTTTCCTTTCCCCGAATTAATATTTAGCTCTTGCCAAGCGCTGGATTCGGTAGACAAAAATTTTCACATGACGAACCCAGTCACAGTCGTTTCTTTCCTTGCCGCCCTTATTCTGCGAGGAACAAATGGGAGGGGGGGGGAACCACCAAAACCCCAAACGGTTTCGATTAGCCGGCGAAGCAAACGAACAAAAAACTTAGAGAAAAGGCAAGGATGCGCCTAAAATGTTCCCCTCCCTTCCCCGCTTTGCGGCCGGTAGCCCCGGCTTTGCGGCCGGGCGGCCTTTTCCCCGGCTGTCCCGCCACCGTCCCGCACCGGCGCCGCTACCGGCGCCTGCCTCCGCCTCCCCGCTCGCTTCGGAACAGCAAGGAAGAGGAAAAGGCCGTTTATTTAAAATGCTTTTTTTTTTTATTTAAAATCTCGACAGTGGATCACTTTTTTTGTGATTTTTTTTTATGCAACCGAACAAGTAATAAATATTATTTAGCAACTTTTTTCTTTTTTCTCTTTTTTTTTTTTTTTACAAAAATAAACAGATGATAAAATCTCTGCAAGGGGCAGCGATAAGAAAAGTTGTTATTTCAGAAACAAGCCCAAGTTCTCAGTATTGCAACACGGACAGTGTGAAAGTTCCTACACAGAAAGAGCATTAAAGAGTTCAAACTTTGTTAAAGGTGGCAGGAACGAAAAAAGAAAAAAACAAACAAACAAACCGTGTTATACGCTTAAAAAACAAAACCAACCAAAACCGACAAAAAACCAAAACCAGAAACCAACGAACCCCAAGAACCCAAACCAACGAAATCCAGGCGAACCGACCCCTTATTCACTCATGAGGCTTACACAGTACAAGTGCACGGACGGAAAGCTCAGGCTGAGCGGACTCGCGTCGTTATCTTTGAACGGCGTATTTACAAACCCCGAACCAGAAAGAAACCCCGAAAAAAAACGGCGGCCGGGGGAGCGGGGGGAAAAGGTGGGGTGGTGGCGTGGGGGGGGGAATAAACCCACTTTCCCGGCTACACTTCCACCCGGAGCCCCGCTGGTCCCCGCCGGTGCCGGCAGTCCCCAGAGCGGCGG
>NW_009260028.1:7569101-7569332 GCF_000687185.1 Egretta garzetta | reverse complement strand
GGGGAGAGGGGGGGAAACAAACAAACAAACAAACCAACAAACAAACCAACCAACCGATCAAACGAGTAAAACCCCTCTGCAGTTTTGGTTCCTCCATTTGTGGCGAGCCGAGGACTGTTCCCCCCTCCTAGCGAAGTTACCGACAGCGACGTGAAATTCAAAAATAAAGAAGATGCGCGGGCGCTTGCTTGCGTCGGAGTGGTCCCCCCCGCCGCTCCGGGAGCAGGGCAG
>NW_009260028.1:7568392-7568622 GCF_000687185.1 Egretta garzetta | reverse complement strand
TTCAGCCGCAGCTGCTGCAGCTCCGGCTCCGTCATCTGCTTCTTGTCCTTCTTGGAGGAGGACGAGGAGGACGACGAGGAGGAGGACGACGAGGACTTGAAGCCCAGCTTGTCCACCACCACCACCCCCGCAGCGCTCATGGCGCTGCGCAGCTCGGCGCTCAGCTCCGGCGGGGAGTCGCTCTGCGTGGAGCTGGACACGGTGCCGCCCGTGAAGCCCCCCCCGCCGCC
>NW_009260028.1:7566940-7567168 GCF_000687185.1 Egretta garzetta | reverse complement strand
CAACCGGGAGAAGAAGCTGGAGCGGCCACGGAAACCTACCCCCGTACAACCCTCCAGCGAGACCGGAGCAGGACAGGGGAGAGAAAGAAAGAAAAGGAAAAAAAAAAAAGACATTAACAAAAAAAAAAAGAAACTGAAAAAAAAGTGACTTTCGGGAATGCCTCCCGCCTCCCTCCGCGCCTCGCCCGGCTCCCGGCGAGCCCCTTCGCCCCGGCAGCTCCGTGCAAC
>NW_009260028.1:7565366-7565657 GCF_000687185.1 Egretta garzetta | reverse complement strand
GGCGCGGCGGGGGCTGCCGGGGTTCCGGGGACGGGCTGCGCCCCTGGGAGGCAGCTCTCGCCGCACTTGGGGGTCCCGGGGGAGGGGAGAAGTGGGCAGCGGATTCCTCCTTTTTCCTCTTTTCCCTTTCCACCTTTCTTCCTTTCCTCCTTTTCTCCCATCCTCCTTTTACGCTTTTTTCCTTTTCTTCCTTTTTCCTTTTTTCGTTTCCCTTTCTCCCCCCCCTTTCCCCCCTTTTCCCCCTCTTTACCTCTTCCTTTTCTCCTTTTCCTATTCCTTTCCTCCTTTTCC
>NW_009260028.1:7559128-7565356 GCF_000687185.1 Egretta garzetta | reverse complement strand
CCACCGCCAAGGAGAAGCCGGGGGGTCTACGTCCCTCCTGGGGCAAGCAATGCCTTTGATGTGATCATCAGTTTGTCCGTCTGGACGTGAACTCTGTCCCGCCTGCAGCCCGCGGGGCTCCTTGCACGGGGGAGCGTGAAGTTTGTGCGGGGCCAGGGCCAGGGCAGCAAGGGGGTACTTCTCTGCCCTCCTCGTCGGAAGGAGGAGGGGGTGCAAGGAGGAAGGGGGGTGATCTCTGCCGAGAGATCTGTCAAATTAAATGTCACACGTGTCCGTGACCCCCTCCCCCCAAGCCAATAAGGCTCGATATTGCAAACTGCCTCGCATCGCCGTGTCCTGGGAAGGCGGCCACAGAGGGATGCCCTTCAGCCCAACTTGCTTTTGACTCTAAAACGTGGAGCAGAGCCTGTTTTCTTACCTATATATATGCATATATATATATTTTAAATCATGACTGTAGGCAGCTAAGGCGTGAATGAAGGCAATCAGGGCACATGATGAAGTGATAACTTAATGAAAACCAGACTCTTGCTTTCATGTTGAAAATCACTCGGAATGTCATTAGGTTATTGTTTAGGATTGTTATTGCCTATATTCCCTCAAGGCCTACAGCCCAGGGTCCTTTTCCTCGCGGATACCACGCAGCTATACTGGAAGTGCCCCTGCCCGGCTGAAAGGAATCCGAGGCATGGGAAGGACGAAGGGCCTGGGTGTGACCACGGCTCCTTGAGGACTGGCAGCTGAAAACAGTTTTAATGATGCCTCGGAAACTGTAAGGCCAGATCCCCAGGGCTGTCTGCCTCCCATCTGTTAGCAGGGCTGTGGGCTCGGAATTGGGCTTTGTGGCTCCCAGAGCCTTTTAAACTTTTTGATTGAGAAGTGTGGGCTTCAGGGAGTTCGCTGGGGTCACTGTTTCCCCCCAAACATGGCAGGACCACAAATCCCAGCGCCTGATGCTGAGGACATGAGGATGTGGGGGTTGCCTGCAAGCTCTCTGCTGACTGCTTAAAGGTGTGAGGGGAACCTCAGGGCAGGACCTGAACTTCTCAAAGGTTCAGGTTTTGCCCTTTTTCCCCCTTTTTTCTTTTTTTCCTGTTCTTTGTGGATGTATCTGAATCAGATACAAATACAGTTTTTGCTGTTGTTCTGGATTTAAAAGTGCAGTCCATCCTGTGGGTTTTGATGCCATTCCACCTGCCCAGCTAACACATTTGATACCTGTGATCTCCAAGAAGGGGAACCCAGTTCATTGAGTGGGGCAGTTGTTTTTATTCTGGTGGGATTCTTCTTCTTTTTCTTTTTCCAGTGCTAGATTTGTTTTTGTTAACACTTGTTCGATTGAAATGTTGGAGACACATGCTCTTTGCCAAAAACTCAGCATGTCTTCCCATTCAATCAGAGACTGGAAAAGCTACTAATCTTCACAGGAGTCACCCAGACGGAAGCCTCAGAAATACCAGAGCTGATGTTTGTGATATTTGCAGGATTAAAAATATGCAGGAAACAGGCCATCTCCTATTCTCATCTAGCAGAAAAAAACCCCTCTTTATTTATAAACTTTTGGCACTTACGAGCCTGCTGTCATCTACAACAAAATTATTAGATTGCTGTTTAAAACCCAGGCCAAGCTTCTGTGTCTCAGATCTTTTGGGCTCCGTTATCCCTCCTCTCAGGCATGGCCATTTACTCCTACAGGACAAGTCTTACACTCCAGAGATTAACAGGGACTGACTTTCTCTGACCTTAAGACATTATCAAAACTGCCTCATCCAGACTCCTTTTGACTCGTCAGTGCAGGTGGAAGACCTACGAGCTTCCTGACCGTCGCTTGCTGTGTTCAGTGCAAGGTGCTGCATTTTTTACAAGATACGGTATGATTTCATTTAACGCACCGCCGGAGGAAAAACTTTAAGGATGTAGCAGATAACTCCATACCACCGTTTTATTGCCTTCATGAAAGGCAATTCCTAAAGGCTTAGAAACCAGTATGCTAGCTATTTTGTTTTAACTGCTTCTACGTGTTGCCAACAATTTCACTTCCCATCGACAATACGGGCAAATGAGGAGGAAGAGGCTGAAAGACCAAGGAAGCAGGGTGCTGGTGGCCCCACACCCTGCCCTGCTGGCACCTCCTCTCCTGGGCATCCCTGGCAGGCATCTGCTGGCCACCATCTGCTGGCCACCACCAACACCACAAGTGTTGAAGCTCTTCTCAGCATCTCTTTCACGCTGAGGCTTCTGTTTCAGTGCTGAGGAGAGAAACACCCGGGGAGGCACCATTTCTGCGAGGCTGGCGAAGCATTTTTAGTCTGCAGAGGAGTGGGACCCCTGCAGCCGTGCCACCTCGCTGAGCAGGGGCACTCTGTGCATCGTGCCTTGTCTCGTACCCAGAGATGGGAGGTGAAAACCTGCTGGCCTTGGCTCTTGTTTCATCTGGGTACCCCTCTGCTACAGAGGAGATACAATGGTAGTGAAAAATGATGTGTTTAACTTTCCCCCGGCCTTGATGCTGTCCCTCATGTGCAAATCCTCCCCAAATGAGCTGCTGTAGTGGGGAAGAAGCAGTGGGAACATCCCAGAGAAACAAATCAATGCAAGTGCTACGACTGGCTTTTGGACGGCCAGAGGCAAGGAAACAGAGTTGGAGAGGGAATCACAGATCTAAGCTGTGATTTGCCCAGCCACACGCAGTTTTCTGTCCCACAGGAGGTCTGAAGTGGGGACCCCCTCGAGCTGGGGGTTTCACATTGCCCCGACCAACCTGGACACGCAAAGAGATTAGAAAACCGCATGCATGTTCGATCCGGTGAGCTGGTACGAACTGCCTCCATCCCTGGGGCTCAGCAGCGGGGCTTGGGGGCGGGAAAGAAACACGCTGGAGGAGCCAAGCAAGCCCTGGCACAACTGGGTGTATCATCTCTGGAAAAAAAATGGAGTGTCCTTGTCAGGACTGAATTTACTTTAGAAAATCATACTTTAGTCTCATTTTTTTGCCTGGGAAATTCCCATATAATAGAGCATGGAATTTTAGTTCTCATTTTGAATTTCCTGGCCAGCATTTTTGTAATTTTTTTTCACGTTTCACCATTTGTCTGTATGTGGCACTCTTATACTGCCCTTCATCTCTTTTCCACTTCCCATGTCTTCATTTTGACTGAGAGCTCCTTAGAAAGGAAGGAGTCCTGGTGGAGTTTTGGTGATGAGAGGAACCTGAAAAAGTGGGTGCGTTTTGCTTCCCATGTGAACACTTGACGGAAGCAAAATTTTCCTCAGGTTATTCCTTTGTCCTGTCCCTACCCTGTGCTCAGGAGAAAAATGCTTTAAAAATCCTGATGCTAATAGGTTACTGTATCTGTCCGACCGAGCCCTGGGGATTTTGTCGCCGTGTGCTCATCACAGAAATGTTCCCCTGTCCGAAGGTGCCGGTGCCCTTCAGAGCAGGTTTCATATGGTGGCTCATGCCAAACCGCTCTCTGGCCATGGGCGTTTCACTGCCAGCATTACAGGAGGCCCTTGACCCTTGGGAGGGAGAATTTTCTAGCCAATCTGCTCTTTAATGTGGGGGGGAAAAAAAACCATTAAAAAAGGCTGGGTAGCAAAAGTCTATATGAGAAACTTGGCGAGATTTCTCCTTAATTTGTTGAGAGTTTTGGGGGGCTGTTGCCATGTCGTACCGGGACTTGCATTAATGGAGTAACAGCTGAACTAAGCGTTCGGAATGAACGTATCAAAGCCCCGAGTCTGTACGACACCATCTCTTGTCGCCCATGATGTCAAAGGTTGCGGCGACCGTCTCCCTTGCTTTCTGGGTGGCATTGTTTGGGAGAGTGGCCCCAGCAGATGGCCCGAAAACCGCACCTCGGCCAAGCAAAGCGAGACCACATGTGATGAACCATAGATGTCTCATTAGCAAACAGGGGGAAAAAAAGCAAGGATGAGAAAAAAAGATAAAAAGAATACACAAAGACATTTACATATTTACATTGTTTCTCCCTCATTTCCAATTCTCCTTTAGCTGAAGTGTCAGTGGGCTCGCTTTTCTCCTTCTGTTTGTATGTTTACTTGTGCTAAATAGATTATGATAATCAGGCACATAAATGCATGCAACTGTTATTATGGCATTTTAATCACAGAGTTTTTCACTGGAAGCCTTCATTAGAATTCTCATAATCTCACTTGTTAGTGTAACAAACAGTAATAAATGCCAAGGAACTGGGATTAAGTCAGAGACATTCAGACATTAAAGGAGGAATATGGAAATGTTGTCAAATCTCCGCATTATTTATTGAAATGTCACATAAACAGTTCAGGACTTTAAATATCTTACTCATTAGAAGGAGAGGGTGCATAGCCACCTGAAGATAGCAATTATATTTTTTTAGGGAGTGCTGGAACCATATGTCTCTCATCGAGTCTTCCCAACTTTGCTGGGCTGCCCAGGCACTTTCTACCTATTTGTTTGCATTTATAAACTCCATCCCTGAGATGTTTAGCTGGGAGGGGGGGTTGCTCCCGGCTGGCTGGCCGCAACACAGGAAGGCGACACGCTGGCTTTTATGTAGCTCTTCTGCATTCTTGCAGAGTGATGTGCCCACCATACCCGCTTGCACCGGGGGTCCCAGCTCCACCAGCTGAGCACGGAGCTGAGGGTCTCCTGACAGCATCTGAGGAGGCCTCCAGACACCTCCTGAGCCAACTCTCCTCTGGCAAAAGGGGGGAAGCCTGCAACGATGTGCTAGGGTAGCCCGAGAATTTATCCCACCGCTGTTCCCACAGTCTTGCTTCCAGAGCGCAGCTGAGAGAGCAGGATGGGGATTTGCCACTGATTTGTCAGACCATAAAGAATGCAGCGCATCCCTTGAAGTCCTGGGGAAATGTGGGCTGCTCAGGCTGGGAGTGGGGCTGCACGCACACACGCACTTGCTTCCCCTCCGTGCGTTAGCCCGCCGCTGCGGGGAAGGGATGCCACTCATAGCAGAAGAAACAGAAAATAGCTGCTCTTTTCGTGCAACTCAGCCGCCACGTTTTATACCGTGCGGGCGAGGCCTCCTCCCACTCATGAATATGCACCCGCGCTCCCCCCTCTCTCCACGGGAGCGGGTGCGGAGGTGGGCTGCAGGGCCTGGCCCCCTGCCACCGCCGGCGCCTATGGAGAACACTTGAGCAGCAGAGTTATTCACAGTGTCTTTCCCCCCGCCCCCCCTTTTTTCCTTTTGTATTTTTCCTTTCTAAGAACAAGGAGGAAAACTGGATGTGAAAGACAACCGCGGTCACGTTGGGTTTCCCACCGTTGGGCTTATGGTGGGCCATCCCTTGCAGACATCGAAGATGTGCGCTCTCCCAGGTGGGGGCGAGTCGCTGAAGCAGGTGAAGTGCCTTAGTTTTGCACGTGCTGTTTTTCTGCGTTCAGCCAGGCAGCAGTAACAGGTTTTGTGGGAAGAGAGAAAAAATCTTACCATGGCAAACCTCTTGTTGGCCCCCAAGGGAGCGAAGACCCCAAGTCTTGTGGGGACTGCAGAGGGATTAGTCTATACTGAAAGTGAAGTTTGATTCCCCTTTCCAGAAAAAAGACCCATTTTGCAGGAGGCACCATATCTGTGCTATTTCGGGTAGAATTCTGAATCAGCATCCTCTGCAAGCGTGGCAGAGATCGAGCTGTTGTTCATCTGCCCAAGAAAGGTGAAATCCATGTAATGCCAGGAAAGAAAAAAAAATTAACTGCTGTGCAAATGCTGTATCGCGCAGGATTTTTCATACTGACTTGAACGCGGAAGACAGATGAGGGTTATCTAAAAGTACAACTTTTGATGCTTTCAATCTGAAGTTTCTGTGGTCTCTCCCTCCCTCCCTCCCTTCCTAAAATACAAACCATCCTGAAGGGTTTTATGTTCACAGGAGCCAATGCAGCAGCGAGACCACTTCATTCCAAACTCCCCCCTTGCAACTTGGAGGGAATACTTTTGCACGCTCATGTGTGACAGCATTTTACAGGCCTTGGTTGCCCTCTCACCCCATGTTATGCTTGCAGAGCCCCTCTCCGCTTACAAGATCAGCCCTCTGCCATGCCGATTGTGCGAACGTGGGTGTTTCTGCGCTATAGTCGCCTCCCTTTCCCATTTGAATTGCTTAAAAGGTCCTCCATAGACAGTCCCTCCCCGAGCTGTTGAGCTATAGAAAGATGCTCTTCAGTTGGCAGGGGTTTTATGTATTTGCTGGAAAGGGGGAAAA
>NW_009260028.1:7551684-7557907 GCF_000687185.1 Egretta garzetta | reverse complement strand
GCCGGCGCCTATGGAGAACACTTGAGCAGCAGAGTTATTCACAGTGTCTTTCCCCCCGCCCCCCCTTTTTTCCTTTTGTATTTTTCCTTTCTAAGAACAAGGAGGAAAACTGGATGTGAAAGACAACCGCGGTCACGTTGGGTTTCCCACCGTTGGGCTTATGGTGGGCCATCCCTTGCAGACATCGAAGATGTGCGCTCTCCCAGGTGGGGGCGAGTCGCTGAAGCAGGTGAAGTGCCTTAGTTTTGCACGTGCTGTTTTTCTGCGTTCAGCCAGGCAGCAGTAACAGGTTTTGTGGGAAGAGAGAAAAAATCTTACCATGGCAAACCTCTTGTTGGCCCCCAAGGGAGCGAAGACCCCAAGTCTTGTGGGGACTGCAGAGGGATTAGTCTATACTGAAAGTGAAGTTTGATTCCCCTTTCCAGAAAAAAGACCCATTTTGCAGGAGGCACCATATCTGTGCTATTTCAGGTAGAATTCTGAATCAGCATCCTCTGCAAGCGTGGCAGAGATCGAGCTGTTGTTCATCTGCCCAAGAAAGGTGAAATCCATGTAATGCCAGGAAAGAAAAAAAAATTAACTGCTGTGCAAATGCTGTATCGCGCAGGATTTTTCATACTGACTTGAACGCGGAAGACAGATGAGGGTTATCTAAAAGTACAACTTTTGATGCTTTCAATCTGAAGTTTCTGTGGTCTCTCCCTCCCTCCCTCCCTTCCTAAAATACAAACCATCCTGAAGGGTTTTATGTTCACAGGAGCCAATGCAGCAGTGAGACCACTTCATTCCAAACTCCCCCCTTGCAACTTGGAGGGAATACTTTTGCACGCTCATGTGTGACAGCATTTTACAGGCCTTGGTTGCCCTCTCACCCCATGTTATGCTTGCAGAGCCCCTCTCCGCTTACAAGATCAGCCCTCTGCCATGCCGATTGTGCGAACGTGGGTGTTTCTGCGCTATAGTCACCTCCCTTTCCCATTTGAATTGCTTAAAAGGTCCTCCATAGACAGTCCCTCCCCGAGCTGTTGAGCTATAGAAAGATGCTCTTCAGTTGGCAGGGGTTTTATGTATTTGCTGGAAAGGGGGAAAAAAAAAAAAAAAAAAGAGGAGAGATTCCTTGCTTTCGGTAACACGCTGGCAGGAGTTTTGATCTTTTGTATAACATGCTGAATTTATTACCTTGGGTTCTTCGCACTGTTTCTCCCTCCACCGAGTCGGGCGGGGAGCTGGGCTTGCCCGGCCGGAGCGGCAGCCCTGACCCACTCCCATGTGCGCCTGGGCTCACTTTATCGAGGCGCAGCGATTTAAAGCACATGTTCCTTTGGAACCGCTTGAAGAAAATGTTCGCAAGTGAAAATATAAATGCCTTAAATAGCATTGCTTGTTTTAACAGTTCCACATGAAGCCTCCCCCTGTCAATCCACCGACGGCGTGAGCGAGGTCCTGGCGTGCTTTGCCTGAGCCATACGTCCTCCAAAGCCGCCTCGGAGGGTAAGGCTCTCTGAAGAGCTGGAAGGGTTTCATTGCCAAAACCCCAGAGCGGTTGAGGCTCTGCTGTTCACGGCCGCCTCTCGTGTTAGCTGCCGGGGCGCCCGGCACGGAAGCATGGCGGGGGGGGGCTGGGGCAGGGAACCTGGGAGGACTGAGGAGGGAGCCTGACCTACAGGCAACAGGGAGGCTCAGGGCGAGCGACTTGTGAGGGAAAAGCTTGGGAAGGACTGGGAGTGTTTAGTGAAAGAGGGCAGAAATGCAAGCTCTTGGGAGAGGGAAGGGGATGGGGGAAGGAGCGGTGGGCAAGGTGTGTTTCTGGGGACGGGGAGTGGAGGAAAGGAGTGACGTGATGCAGCATTGGGAGCGAGCATCTCAGGGGTGCAAGGAGGAGGCGCGAGGGTGGTGGCAAGAAAGAAGGGGCAAGGTAGGAGAAAAACTGCTGAGGATAGGTTGGGAGTTTTTTGGAAAATCTGAAACAAGGAAAAAAGTTGTTGCCTAAAAAGGGAGAGAATTCACAGTGACCGTGTAAGCTGTTCTCCAGGCCTTAGAAAGGTCCCTATACTCAGACCATGGGTTGCATGGATTTAAACCTTGCTCAGCTGTTCACAATGCAAACGAAAATTAACCTGAAGAAGGATCTCCGTGTATTTTGACTGGACAGGTGTTGACCTGTACCAATTGACTTGAATCCAGAAAAATCCCATTTTCTCAAAAAATGAAAAGTATGAAAGTAATTTCATAAGTAATCCAGACTCGAATCCAGAAAAATCCCATTTTCTCAAAAAATGAAAAGTATGAAAGTAATTTTGGGGTCTACCGGCAAGGACCTGGTTTATGGTGGTCGCCCCAACAGCCTTCTTCCTTCCATTTCCAACCATTTTTCTTCCTGTCATAACTCTGAAGAAATCCAGCCACTGTTTAGTGTTGCCCCAGGCATGGGACACATCTTGATGAGGGGACCTGTGCCTGTGCTGAGGTTAAGTGTCTCCAAGGAAGCAGGTGGCTCCGTATGGCTGTACTCTTGTTTTCACAACTTCTTAGCAAGTGGCCGGCAGAAGGAGCGAGGCACTTTTATGTCAGCTCTGCATCCCTCATGACAGTAGAAAAAGGGCTGAGGACCCCAAGGGTGACCTGTAAGTCCATGGGGAGCTGTGCCCCAGCACCTGCACCGCTTTGCCCATCCGTTACTGGATGCACACGGGTGATTTCTCCCGTTTGCCATTCAACGCCTGGTCCGTGCAGCCCACCCTATGCTACCGAGTCAAGGTCAGACACCTCTTGTGTGCATTTTATACGTTTCCCGCTTGCTTCAATGTGGGCGTTTGTGTCAGCTGAAGCATTTCAAGGCTTGCATCTGCCTGTGGAAATGCTTCTCTTTAGCTGCAAACCTCTCGCAGTGTGCCTGCCTGGGCTGATAGCAGGGGAGCAAGGCTGGCCTGCTAGCATGACTGTAGGCATGCATAGCTACGAGGTGCTGAGTAAGAGCCATATTTTTTCAGGGGCGAAAGGCAAGGATTTCTGCAGTGTGACTGCTTCCGTGGCCCTGGGTCTGACTCAACTGTTTTACTTGCTGGAGCGCTCTTCGCTTTCTCTGGCCAGGAGGCCTCTTTCTTTCTGCCTCTCTGTCTCCGCTCTCCGTTTTCTTGGGCTTCCTGGGTGGTGGTGGAGTTGTGATGTCTTGAATACCAATAGTGAAGCTGAACATATGTGAACCTTTCCTAATCCTGCTAATCTTCCTTCAAAAACCTTTCTGAAAGTGTAGGCAACATCCAGAAATAAAAAAAAAAAAGAGGGGGGGGGGGAAAAAAGCTACTGAGCATTTTAATGACAAATAATCTTTGTAAAGGGGGAGGGGGTTTTTGCCTCAGCTGGAGATGGAGCTTATGAACTACAGCAGGTAGAAATAACTGCTGTATTACCTCATGTAATCTCTGCTATTCAGGGTCAGATTAGGCCTGAATGCGAGACGAAATAGACTTCTCTTTTAAACCGGGGACTTTGTCCCTACAACGGCTATTAGGCGGTAATTAGTTGTGACACAGAATTACCAGCCGCACAATGGCAACCGGAGCCTTACAAGTCCTTTGAAATGGCTTGGAGGAGCTGAATAGATGCTACTTTCAATTTTTAAATTCTGCTCAGAGGTAGGAATTATTGCCTTCCCTCCTGCGCACCGCTTCTCTCCTGCCTTACACGGGACGTCCGTCAGAGAGGGAGCCAGTACCAGTCGAAATTTGGATGTTGCCATCCAGCCGTCCCACTGGCTGCCCCCAGCTTTTGGCAGGAGGGATGAGATAACAACTTCTTCTTTGATCTCATTAGCTGCGATATTGTTGCGATGACTCGTGTCGACACGCTTGATGCTTTGAGACTTCCTAGAGCTTTGAAGGGGAAAATGAGACCTAATGAAATCAGTCAACGTTGAGGTAGGACAGGGCTGGGCTTGCCCATCGGTTAGGGACTCGAGTGACTGAAAAGCTGTCTCAGCGTGCCAGCAGGCCCGCCGCACACACGCCGCGCTTCCCAGCACACCTACGCGTCGCCGGCAGCCTCTGCCTTGCATCAATGCTGGAGCAACCTCTGAGCTATTTGGTGTGGAGATCTGAACTGGGCCTCTGTAATATAGATTGTAGCCAGATGTGAACCTGAAACTTTTTAGGAACTGGAAAATGAATACTGAGAGCTAAATCTCCATGCCGCTGCCAGTGCGGGGATGAAGGATCATGCTCCGAGTCTTCAATCTAATCAGCAGCGCTGGCAACCCAGGTACATTGCGCCGGCCCCAAGGCAGCTCTTTGCAAACTGTTTGTTCAGCAGTAACATGACAAATGGCTTTATTCCCAGTTCCAGTTAGCACTGCAAGGCATCGTGGATGCTGAATCATACAGCAAAAGGAAATCTCTTTCCTACCTGGCCAGTCACAGAATCATAGCATCATAGAATCGCTTAGGTTGGAAAAGACCTTTAAGATCATCAAATCCAACCGTTAACCTGCCATCCCACCACTAAACCATGGCCATAAGCGCCTTGTCTGCCCATCTTTTAAATACCTCCAGGGATGGGGACTCGACCACTTCCCGGGGCAGCCCATTCCAATGCCTGACAACCCTTTCAGTGAAGAAATTTTTCCTAATGTCCAACCTAAACCTGCCCTGGCGCAACTTGAGGCCATTTCCCCTCATCCTATCGCTTGTTACTTGGGAGAAGAGACCGACCCCCACCTGGCTACAGCCTCCTGTCAGGCAGTCATGGAGGGCTATAAGGTCTCCCCTCAGCCTCCTCTTCTCCAGGCTACACAACCCCAGCTCCCTCAGCCGCTCCTCGTAAGACTTGTGCTCCAGACCCCTCACCAGCTTTGCTGACCTTCTCCCAGCTGTCCCAGCACACTTGCTGTTCTCGGCTGGTAACGGCGCTGAGGGGAGGAGAAACCCACCTCTGGGGCTCGGGGTGCCCTGGGTGGTACCTGAGTGAGCTGGGGCTGGGGCTGGAGCTGTACAGATGTACCAGCACGGTCCCTGCGCCAGTGGGAAACAGCACGCTCAAGCCGGCGGCTGCCGGCCGAAGCCTGGGTGAAGGGCCCTTCCCAGCTGGTGCGGGGCACAACGGCCTCCTGGTGTCCTAGGACTATGGTGGTCCCCGTGTGTCTCTTGAGGCGGTCCTCAGTGCTCATCACCGCAGTTTGTATTTATGGCCTTCCTACTTCAGAAGTCAGTTTATTTAATTTCTCCTGCCCTCCCCTGATGTTTTATGGAGGCATCGCCTGTGCCGCTGGTTACCCCAGCAGGGGACACCTTGGCCATCCCACTCCTCGGTGGCCAGTGCCTCTGCCCACACCCACCAGGCAGTGGAAGGAGAGCCGCTGGGAAGCTGCGGAGGGGCTGTGCTCAGGTGGCATCAGCTAACGAGAACGTGGGGTTAACCAGGAGCTCTTCGGTGTGTGCAGTAGCCTGGCCACCACTGTGTTAGTCTCTTGGTTGACCAGGGAAGTAGTTTCAGAGGGCGATTACTATAGTCTACCCATATTTCCAAAAGCAAAAATACTCTAGTAGGGACTATATGTTATGTGTTCCACAAACAGACGACATGAACGCGCTCGCTTTTGTGCTGATGTCAAAGTCCTCAATATGCCTAACCGAAAGAAGACGACATAAAACCTGCAGAGCCTACAGATGCCCAGGGATCACCAAACCATGGGCTCTGCTTTCAAAAATGAGAAAATATTTTCCTTTTGTGTCTAGCACCGGTCCATCTTCCCTGCCCCATGCATAATGCTCACGATTAAAGTGGGAACGCAGCGTCTTCCTAGCACGTAAGGAAAGCATTCACCTGTGGGCCTGTTAGCATGCGCCCCGTGATATCTTTTAAAGGACCCTTGGAGCACGTTGCAACAAGGAGACAAATTATACCAGGCAGTTAAATTAAAAACAAAAGACCGGGTTTTATTACCCTTCCCCATGCTGAAAAGTACCTCCTTCCTGAAGCAGTCCTGTTGATTTCAAAGCCAAATTAAATCTCTTGAAAGAGAGAGGAACAAAACCAGCAATATGCTCCAGTACTTAGGACTGTAATTTGTTAATTTTTCCACAGTAAATTAATTAAAATCAGGACCTTTGATGCAAGCGCATAATAATGTAAGATTTTCTTCCTTAGGTATTACTATCATAAAATATCTAAACTTCAGTGTCAATTAAGAGAAAAGTTTTTAATGTTTCTAGAAAGAAAGAAAGAAAGA
>NW_009260028.1:7548323-7551619 GCF_000687185.1 Egretta garzetta | reverse complement strand
TCAGCAGGCATTTGCTCTGCGGAGGGGATCAGGCCCCCTCTTCTCTGCCAACAAACTGTTTTCTTCCTGTTTAAGAGTGTATCCAAATTAATGACCAAATTAGCGATACGGTCCCTGGCTCTCGGCTCTGGCCCCAGGGCGGGCGCACAGGAGGGGCAGAGCCTGACCTCAGGGCAACCTCTCGCCTTGACTTCCCACATTAATCTCGGAACCTCTTGACTTCCCAGTCAGCTCCTGTGTCTGTGCCACAGCATTAGCATCTGCGGTGACTTGGGTTTGCTCCCGCGTGCCACTGGCTTGCTTTTGCTTTGAGATTAAGGTGGTTTATTTGTTGATTGTGCTGTTTCTTACCATTTGGGAAGCACCGTGTTACCTTCCAAGTAAGTGTGGCTTAAATGCTGAGTAGCCTTTCTCATGCTTTAAACCAAGACGCAGGGCATGGATCGGGCTCTCCAAGCTCTTGTTAGCCGTGTAGGGCTAAAACTGCCACTGAGATGACTGGGGCACTATTATTTATATCTGCTTAAATGCACTGCAGTGAGGGGCTGGATGGACCTTGCTTGGCCCCAGATGGTCTGCGTGGGGCAGACAATGTTATGCTCCCTTCCTAAGTGGTCCCACACTGGGGAGCAGAGGTTAAGTGTCTTACCTGTCCTGGCAGGCGCTTGGTTCCAAATCTCTTCACCCAAAGCTGGCAGCTCCTGCCCTGCCAGGGATGTTCGTCCCACTTCCCAGCCCCTCGCCTCGGTGACCATGCGCTGTCTTAGCCTCTATCAACAGGTACTAAATATGTCAAGGACTGAAGCAAGAATTCAGGGATCTACCCTCAAAGGTTTTGTTGATTTATCTTCTCTATAAATCTATTTCTTTTGAGTGATCTGAAATTGATTTCAGGCTCATTCCTCCGTTCCCCCATTTGGTTGTAATTTGGGATGTCAAGGAAATTGTGTTGAAAGAAGAAGATGAGCCGATATGAAAAGGGATTATCTGTCCCATATGGGTAGAAGATGCTGGTGCAGGGGAGAAGGGAAAAGAAAATGTTTGTCTCTACATGTTTGCACATGTGCAGTGTTGGGCAGGAGTGGGCTTCCAAGAGGAAAGGAAAAATCAAAAGAAAATCCTTAGCTCGACAGACTCATCCCATCACAAGTTAGTAGCTTCATTAAGACCATCCCTTCGGTAGGGAAGGATACACAGGCAAGTGTCCTCACATGGGAAGTTTAAGTATCTGGTGTGCACTATTTTAGTGTCAAGTAAGGCCTTTTTCTTTCTGAGGAAACATGCACAACTGAAAGGATAAACCAGATCCCTTTGCAGATCTGTCGGAAAGTTAAGAAGTACGAATCAGGAAAAGACTCACTTTTCAGTGATTTTCATCTGGATTGACTCTGAATGAGAGGACTTCTGAAGATTGGGACAAACTTTTGATGTCATCTTTTGCAGCTATGTATCGCTCGGGTAAAAAAATGACAGACACTTTAGCATGTGTCATATCCCATGTGGATTTTCTATGTACCTTTTGTTGAGAAGGGGCTGCTTTGCCGCATGAGTTTGTCACATCTGGGATCCCCTCTGCCTCCTGCAATGCTCAGGCAGTCTCCCCACCTCCCCATCCTCTTTCTGCAGCTGCCGGGGCCGGCCGAGGAGGTGCCTGTCACTGTGGCTTGACATGTACCTCAGTGAGAAGTGCTTTTTGGAGCTCTTGTATTTAACTGTGATGCTCTTCTCCCCACACCTCAGGCTCTCCCCGGAGCTGAATGCCCCAGCGGTTGCCCTCGGCTTCCTGCCACCAGCCTGTCCAAGGCCACCATACATTTGGATATCCCCTGATGTGCCCTCCGTTTCTGTCTGGGAATTTTGACCCAGCAGATTTGAGCCTCGGACATGCTCTGTGTCAGGCAGCCAGGGTTGTTCATGCCAGGAGGCCAGGCTGTAGCATCCTGCACCCCAATGGGGTGGGGGCTCAGCTAGGAGGTCTTGGGAGGGTACCTCCTCACCACTTTTCGTCCTTGCACTGAGAGCCTGCCTAGCTGTCTCCTAGCTCCCACCCTGGCAGCTCTTGCCTCAGGGGAGGAGGAGGGGACGTGTGACCCTGCTCAGCCGGGGGCATGCTGCACACTGGCAGTCAGTCTTTTACATCCATATACTTCTTACCCTTCCCATCCCCACTGTCATTCTTCTAGCATGCAGCCAGGCTCTGTTTTCTTGTGTGATGTCCCCCTCCAACTCCCTTCCCAAGGTGGGATTCAGGATACTCCTGCATTGGCTGGGGTCCCCCCATCCAGAGGGGCTGGGGAAAGAGCACAGTATGGCCAAAACCACCATGCTAAAGAGCATTACAATGACCAAAAAGAGGCAGGGGTCTGTCACAAATGGCCTCTGCTCATGGGGGTGGGACATAGTCCCTCAGAGCCAGCTAGGGCCGAAGCACCGTGTTACCTTCCAAGTAAGTGTGGCTTAAATGCTGAGAGCCCCTCCACAGAACTTGGCCTGGGCAGATAATTCAGAGCAAGATGGGCCGTATAAGCACAGAGCACCTTCTCAACCCAGCCATTACAGGCACCTGAGAGATAGAAAGAAAATGTCCCTCTTGTATTGATATTTGTCCCCAAAAGGGGCATCAAGGAGGGACCATTCTGCTCCATAGCTTCCTGCCAGGAGTGGTGATCTGAGGCTGCAGAACTAGGTGCCTCCTAAAACGTGTGCATTTATTGCAAGAAGGTTGACCAGAAAAAGAGGAAAATTTAAGAAAGTAATAATATTTGCTTACAGCAGCCTGAGGAGCAAATCTGCAAGTGTCAGGCAGAGCTCACCTTGCTGTTCCCATGCCCAGGAGCTCCAGGTCCTGCTGCTGTGGGACAACTCACTGCCTTCACGCTGGCAATGCCCACATTGGTACAAAGTGTGCAAGTCAGAGTCTTGGGCATAGCTGTGATCCAAGGGTTTTAACACCTCCTGCCCCACGTCTTCTCTCCTGCAGGTGGTGTCTCAGAACTGAGCCCTATTGTCCTCTCTTGAGGCTGAGGACCTTGCTCTGCTCTCTGCTCACATGTCTTTTGGTTTGGCCTCCAGCTGGGTGGTAGCTGGTGCCAGACATTGCGCAGGGGGAGCTGTGACGAGGTACAAATAAGGCTGAAGGTGTTGCCTTTCTGGGTGTTGCCATTTGCCTTGTCCCCAGGGATGCTGGGCAGTTTAGCTGCACGCCTCTAGATGCAGGGACCATGACAGCCTGGCCATGGGCACGTCTCCGTCTGCGTCTCTGCAGGGTGCAATTATGGCATTTGCTTCTTTGGGGG
>NW_009260028.1:7539864-7548272 GCF_000687185.1 Egretta garzetta | reverse complement strand
ACCCGCTCTCGGCGCCGGCGGGGGCCAGCCGAGGAGGTGCCTGTCACTGTGGCTTGACATGTACCTCAGTGAGAAGTGCTTTTTGGAGCTCTTGTATTTAACTGTGATGCTCTTCTCCCCACACCTCAGGCTCTCCCCGGAGCTGAATGCCCCAGCGGTTGCCCTCGGCTTCCTCCCCCCAGCCTGTCCAAGGCCACCATACATTTGGATATCCCCTGATGTGCCCTCCGTTTCTGTCTGGGAATTTTGACCCAGCAGATTTGAGCCTCGGACATGCTCTGTGTCAGGCAGCCAGGGTTGTTCATGCCAGGAGGCCAGGCTGTAGCATCCTGCACCCCAATGGGGTGGGGGCTCAGCTAGGAGGTCTTGGGAGGGTACCTCCTCACCACTTTTCGTCCTTGCACTGAGAGCCTGCCTAGCTGTCTCCTAGCTCCCACCCTGGCAGCTCTTGCCTCAGGGGAGGAGGAGGGGACGTGTGACCCTGCTCAGCCGGGGGCATGCTGCACACTGGCAGTCAGTCTTTTACATCCATATACTTCTTACCCTTCCCATCCCCACTGTCATTCTTCTAGCATGCAGCCAGGCTCTGTTTTCTTGTGTGATGTCCCCCTCCAACTCCCTTCCCAAGGTGGGATTCAGGATACTCCTGCATTGGCTGGGGTCCCCCCATCCAGAGGGGCTGGGGAAAGAGCACAGTATGGCCAAAACCACCATGCTAAAGAGCATTACAATGACCAAAAAGAGGCAGGGGTCTGTCACAAATGGCCTCTGCTCATGGGGGTGGGACATAGTCCCTCAGAGCCAGCTAGGGCCGAAGCACCGTGTTACCTTCCAAGTAAGTGTGGCTTAAATGCTGAGAGCCCCTCCACAGAACTTGGCCTGGGCAGATAATTCAGAGCAAGATGGGCCGTATAAGCACAGAGCACCTTCTCAACCCAGCCATTACAGGCACCTGAGAGATAGAAAGAAAATGTCCCTCTTGTATTGATATTTGTCCCCAAAAGGGGCATCAAGGAGGGACCATTCTGCTCCATAGCTTCCTGCCAGGAGTGGTGATCTGAGGCTGCAGAACTAGGTGCCTCCTAAAACGTGTGCATTTATTGCAAGAAGGTTGACCAGAAAAAGAGGAAAATTTAAGAAAGTAATAATATTTGCTTACAGCAGCCTGAGGAGCAAATCTGCAAGTGTCAGGCAGAGCTCACCTTGCTGTTCCCATGCCCAGGAGCTCCAGGTCCTGCTGCTGTGGGACAACTCACTGCCTTCACGCTGGCAATGCCCACATTGGTACAAAGTGTGCAAGTCAGAGTCTTGGGCATAGCTGTGATCCAAGGGTTTTAACACCTCCTGCCCCACGTCTTCTCTCCTGCAGGTGGTGTCTCAGAACTGAGCCCTATTGTCCTCTCTTGAGGCTGAGGACCTTGCTCTGCTCTCTGCTCACATGTCTTTTGGTTTGGCCTCCAGCTGGGTGGTAGCTGGTGCCAGACATTGCGCAGGGGGAGCTGTGACGAGGTACAAATAAGGCTGAAGGTGTTGCCTTTCTGGGTGTTGCCATTTGCCTTGTCCCCAGGGATGCTGGGCAGTTTAGCTGCACGCCTCTAGATGCAGGGACCATGACAGCCTGGCCATGGGCACGTCTCCGTCTGCGTCTCTGCAGGGTGCAATTATGGCATTTGCTTCTGTGGGGCGTCGGGAACAGAAGAGGAGAGAAAGGCTTACAGCCTGCGCTTGCTGCTGGGCAGATGAGATCCAAAGCTGATAGTGTTATCTTTCTGGACACAACATTATAGGTCCTGTGTTTCCAGGCTGGGAACAGTTCCCTAAACAAACATATTTGATGGACGTACACAGTCTCTTAGCTGAAATCGCTCAGGCCCATCTGTTAAGATGGCATGGTGCCCACTCCCGAGTTGGCGAGATGTTGGCCATGGGGCATAAATACCAAGTAACCGTGGGTTTAACATGAGCAGCCAGCGCAGTCATCTAAACACTCTCCATCTCTCAGGACTCTGTCTCTCCAGCCGATGCTGCCACAGCCTTGCTGTCATCTTCTTTGGGCTTTTTCCCACAGGACACTAGTTTAAGATACCGTCTCCAAGGCTGGTCCTCGGATGCAGGCAAGAAAGGCTGGACTTTGGCCCGCCATTGTGCCATGGAGGAACAGGGAGGGTGCTTTCCGTGAGAAAACCTCCCCCAGGATTTGTGCGTGTTGCTCGGCTGACCCAGGAGCTGGGAGGAAACTTTATTTCCATAAGCAGAAGACCTTAAGGAGCTTTCTGAGTAATGGTATGGCTGATTAGCGGGTGGGCTTGTAATACCTACAGGCAGTGGGCAAAGGCAAACTGAGGTTGGGCTCACGTGGAGAACAGTAACCAGGGTGTTACCTGTCCTCCTGTGAATCAGCAAAGTTAGTCTCCTCCAGCACCAGCCCAAGCTGCAGACAGCCTACAGTACTGGCACCAGTTTTATTAACGTGGTGCAGCTTCTCATCCCTGTGGCTATATTGATTCAGCCTGCTGCTGTAATCTAACACAAAGTCATTTATATCAACAACAAAGTATTTACTTGGAGAAGCTCTGACAGTTTAACAGAGCTTCTGTGGGGTTTTGCTTGATCTTTACTTTTTCGGGTTGTCTAAGGCAGAGCAACTTTTTGAGAAGACTAGCCCTGCTCCAGCTCCACAGCCTTGAAAATCCCTCCTTCAGGATGCACCGTTTGCCAAAATGGTGGCTGCTTGTTTGAGTTCCTTCTCAGAAATTACCACCCACGGGGGGCATGGGGCATCGCAGACTGTCCCACTAAAATGGGAACAAAGCAGAGCTTCCTCCCGGGAAAAGCCATCGCTGGAGGGACCTGGAAGAACGTCTTTTTCCTGCTTGGAGCGTTACTAGAAAAGTGGTCCAGCATTTTTTTTAAGGTTGGCAAGCATGGAGCAGAAAGGGAAGCCAAAGGAATTCATGATGGCAGTACCAGCAATGCTAGCACTTAGTGTGCTGTGGAAACTTTTGGTATTTCTCATAAAATGTGACTGTTATGCGTCTACTGCAGCCAAAATACGTAATTGCCATGATGCTATCATCACTGCTCTGGAGCTGGAAATTGGCCTAAGTCCAGTGAAGTCAATAGAACAATTTTATTCTTTATAGTAATGATGATGACATGTGAGCACCTTTCAGAAAAGCACTCAGGGATATATTTACCTGATACTTGCCAGTTGCCAGCAGAAGACTGTATTTTGTAATCTCAAATAGCTTCTTTAATTTTCAAATGAAGCACTGAAAAACAGTTTTGGTTTTTTTTTTTTAAGCTTTACACAAGTATTATTGATGTGAGATCTCTCCCTTGGCATGTCTGTCCGTATTAAATACTCCACACTCCCTGTAAAACCGCACCAGTGCAGTCACAGAGCACCACAGAAGTGAGAATGTCATCAGGAAGCATGTGAATGCAATTAAATCATTTAGGTGTGAAGAATGTAAACTCATTTACCCCAGTTAGGGATCTGACTTGCTAACCAGGACTGTAACTCACCCATCCTGAGCAAATTGAGTTTTCCTGTGCTCGGCTTCATGGAGCTTTCCCCATTCTGGCTGATCTCTGCTCACCTGCCCCCATGCAGCTTATATCTGAGACAAAACAAAAGGCATGGGTTACGCTTTGCTGATTTTTATAATGCCCAACTCAAGTTAAAAGTGATAGGCTTTCTAGGAGTGATAGCAAAAAATAAAGTGGTCAGCTGTTGGGAGGGGGACGCCCCTGTGTTGCCCTTGTGTTTAATGCTGCGTCTGTATTCGTCAAGAGGGCTTTGTGCCAAAGATGCTCAACTTTAAATCCAGATAATGATATGCCTCTGCAGAGAGGTTTTTGTTTTGTTTTGTTTTGTTCTGTTTTGTTTTGTTCTGTTTTGTTTTGTTTTGTTTCATCCTTGAGGAAGAGTGAAAGTCAGTGGCCTGGCTACATCTTCTCTGGAGATGCTAAACTTCTTACCGAGCTTTTTACTAGTCCCTGCATAGCAAAACATGGAATTTTTTTTAAAAGCCACTTCTAGCAGCTCTTAACATTTAATACATGATGGCATCGCCTTTTTGCTTTGTTGTCAGCAGCCTGTGTTAATGCATCTGTCTGGACTGTGGCACCATGTTGCCCGTGCACAAAGCATAAAACGGGTACAAGCTCTTTTAAGGAAACTTTTTTTTTTTTTTTTTGCAAGTAATGATAGGGTCGGGCAAAAAAGTGATCAAGCTGCATTAGTTTCTGGGCAAAATTCTCCCGCCACAAGCCTGAATGCGCCTTTCCCAACGCGTGACCCAACGGGAGTAAAGCCTCCTAATTTATTGGAGGGGTGCTCTTTCAGTTTGTGTTTTATTGGTAATTTACAATGCCGAATGCCCTCATATTCACCTTTCCCTCTTCTCAAGTAGGTGAACACAATGGAATTGTCTTGGTTGCAGAAAAAGGGATGCTTTCTCTGAGCATGCCCCATTAATTGGGAACCAGCAGACAACTGACAGGAGTGCGGTGGGTGTGATTATCAGCGCCGGATGAGAGCCATTAACAAAATGGAGAGTGTCATCTTCAGAGCACAAATATTTTCCCTCGCCATAATACCCTCTCAAGGGGACCTGAAGTGGACCCGCATTGTCCCGCCCGCTCCCAACCCCACCGCCTATCATTTTTTTCTTGTGACTGCCGGGCTTTTTCGGCGCCCGCGAGGGAGCGAGCGCAGTGCAGCCCAAGCGTTGCCGGCACTTAGGGGCTATTGTACTTTCTCCCCTCGGACAAAGTGTCCCCCGGCCCTTCGCCGCTGGCCCCTGGAGCCGTGTCGATAACGGCAAGCTGGAGGAACGATATCCCGGGCTTCGCCCCGGCATCTCCCAGCAGCGTTTCCACGTTCGGAAAGATTTTTCTTAGACGAACTGGTTTGGGTTTAATTCCTTCCCTGCCCGCTCTCCCCTTTTTTTTTTGTTCCCCTCCCGGCGGAACAGAGGATGGGTTTGTCGCCCTGAATCGGGAGGATTGTTTCACATCATCGGGCCATTCATCCTCTCCCCTCCCCTGTTGTAAAACACCAGTGCCGGCCCGGGGAACAGTGGGGGCATTGTGCGGCAGCACGATACCACCCAGATTTTACCTCGGCCCTCTCCGATCCCGGGTTTTGTTCCCCCTCAAAAGAAAGCATTTGCTCGGGGGAGGGGAGGGGGTGTTCCTATTGCTTCCACTAACACGGAGGTTAAAGGAAAGATTGATGGGAGAAAGTTCACCTAGAAAACCAGGATAAATTTCTGGCTGGCCAAGGCCAGTTGTTTCATTGTCCGGGGGCCATGTTTTTTGTTAATTATCTCTCACTCTCGCCTTTTATCGAGGAAACTGGCAGCAAAGCGCAGAGAAAGGAACAGGATATAGAGGTCAGCGGGTCCCGCTTGGCCACCTAGGTATTCCATTTTAAATGCGGAGGGCGAGCGAGGCGCGGGACGAGCTTTTCGGGCGGGGGGAAATGGGGACCGTCAAAATAATAACTGGGGGTAACCCCGGTATTCGCACCCAAAACTCCCACTCCTGTCCCCAAGCTACAAAAAAAAGGGGAAAAAAAAAAAAGCAAAAAACAGGAAAAAAAAGCAAAAAAAAAAAAATTTAAAAGAAACACTGGAAAGGGACTTTTTCTTTCTTTCTTTCTTCTTAAAGGGAAGAAAGTTGCTTCAAACAAGACCATGTTGTCAAGGAAATAAACCTTAGCGAGGGTAGGCATTAAACACACAGCTGCTGGACTTGGCCGGCCCTTAGACACTGGTGGTAATGACAATGATTCTTGGTGGCAGCAAACCAGATCTAAACATAAATAGGGCTGCATGAAAGGAGAGGAAATGGAACAAAACAGTTCCTCGGGTACCACTGGCAGAGGAATAACATCAATTTCGATTAAAAAGCAAAAGAATTCTCCTGTTTCCACACATTAGTAAAGGCATGCAAATTCATAACTCACCAACAATGTACCTTTGAAATGCAGCTGCACCCCACAAACGGGTCCTTTCTCCCCACAGAGAAGCAGCCCTGTTTTAAGCAGAAAGAAAACAACTATTGAAAAAGCCACAAGGGTCCCTAACAGTGGGGAGGGGTGTTGGGGAGAGGTGGAGGAAATGTGTTGGGTTTGGCAGATGCAGGAGATCAGTGTTTTCCATATAATGGAGCCTTCATATCTGGTCGTTCTGGAAAGAAACGGCGCTTCCCGGGATCCACCAGCAGGTTGGCCTCAGGCAGCTGTTGGCAATGCCAGGCGTGGACGGGGGATTTCCATGGCCCAGGGCCTGCGGCCTCTGGAGTTGGAGGGATGGAGGCAGCACAAAGCCTATGGCGTCCCCGTCTGCTCTCCCATCCTCCCTGGGAGGGCTGATCCTCTCACCAATGTTTCAGCAGGGTCAGCATCGCCACGCTGCTCTGGCTGAATGGTCCCAGACAGACATCCCTCCCACCCACCGCTGCTGGAGACGTCGCCGGGAGCATACCTGGCATGTGGCCACCCGTTGCCTATTGTGGGTGGCCTGATATTACCTGAGCGGTAGCATCGCCAGCAGTAAAATTTCTTAAAGAAGCACTTGTAAAAAAACTGCACTGCACCCAAAATGCATGCTTAATATGAAACAAGCAAAAAATTGAGCCTGACTTACCAGGCTTTTTGCTCTATCACTTCCATTCTTTATTCTGCATGCGGTGGGTCTCCTCACAGAGGTGTCAGCCAACTTCTCAAAGAGCAGCACAGACCACTTGCTACCTAGGCGCCTCCAAAACACCTGCTGAAGATTGCTGGGACCAGTTGGACGGTGCTCGGCCCCTGCGTTCCTGCTAAGGCAAAGCCCTTGCTGGAGTGCAGGGGTGTTTGAGCACCCATGGAAGACCCTCTGGGGCTGCTTCCTTGGTGTGCAGGCATGGCTCTTTCTCTCACCTTGTTTTACAGGTATGGGACATCATTCCCACTAACTAAATTTCATCCCGGCTGCACCAACTCAGTGAACGTATAGAGGATGTCAGAGTTTTTATGCTTGCCACATGGCCTACAGACACTTTGAAAAGCCATGCCTGTCTCGAGTTGGTCTCATAGGGACTCTGGCTGGGAGAGGTCTCAGAATTTGGCTCACTCCCCATATGGCATGTTTTCTTTCTGCGGCTGCCTCGTGCACTGTGCAAACCCGTCACCTGAAATGCTCACTATCAGATTTATCTTCTTCATTTGACAGAAATCATTTGGAAAGAGGACAAGGCAAGGCCACTGTTATGAAACAGTGTAGCATTTATATCCAGCAGACAATACCATAATTATTGGTCAATGATAAAAATAAATGGTTGTCTGTTGGCGAGTCACTGCTTTTAAGCCCCTAAACTGATTGAGAGCTCTTGCCTTGCCTTACGGTCCACCATGGTGACAGTTGGGTGGCTGACTGGGCCCACGAGCCCTGGCAACATCTGACAACTCTTCATTAATCGGCAGTTCTGCTGCCCTTGCACGAGTTGCCCGTGCGGCGAGGAGCGACTGTGGGAGCATTGTCTGGGGCCAGAAGCATGGCCGGGCAGATGTGAGGCAGTCCGTGCATGCCAACACAGGGAACTTCTGCTGCAGGGCTGGATGTGATGATGGGGACCAGAGAAGATGTGTCCCACCTTGGCACTGCTGGAGGTGACTGGAGCTGACACTGGTGAGCATCCCAGCCTCATCAGAGGAAAGACTGTCTTTGACTCCAGCCCAGTCACGGAAAACTCCTGGGAGCTGCTCATGAAGACCTTTGAGAAATTAAATGCTGGGTGTGCCTCTCCCTGCAATGAGCCAAAAACCCCTTCTTATGTGACCGTGCTGGAAGCTGAAGCATGAGGCTCCACACAAAGCCAGAGGGAAAGGGTCTCCTGGCAGGGCTGTGGGGACTGGAGGCCCCCCCCGGTGCCACGTGCCCTTGCTCACGTACCCAGGCTGTGTGATGAGGCTGGGAGCAGGGTGCAGACTCCATGCCATTTTTGCTGTGTCTACCCCAGGGCTGATGTCCCCATGGCCTTCACTTCTGACCGACCCTAACAACCGGCAAGAGAGGGCAGGGGAAAGCTGCCTCCCCCCAGAGATCCAAATACAAAAAGCAAACAGTCTGGTTATGGCCACGTCTGGCTGGCCAAGGAGCTGCATTTCTCCCCGTTAGATGTCTCCAGGCATGAGTACTGCCGTGTGCCCCACCGGAGGGGGGAAAGCAAGTCCCGTCAAGCTGCAGGGGGTACAAACCGGGACAGCTTGACATTTGTGTAAGACAGGGTCAGGACATCGTGTCATCCCGGTGCGCCGTGTGCTGCTTGGCTTCCCTGCCAAAAGCTGGATGCAAATGAGACGGCGATGGCGGGCCCTCGGGAGAGCCCACCTGGCTTGGCGTCTGCGCTATCCG
>NW_009260028.1:7538709-7539821 GCF_000687185.1 Egretta garzetta | reverse complement strand
GCGGGTCCCCCTCTTCCTCCAGAGGCATAGGATTCAGCTCTCCAAGGCTGGGACTGAGGTGATGTCTGGGAGAAGATGTGAGACCTGTCACATTGTGATAGTTTCCTCTCGGTCACAAGCCAGAAGAACTCAGTCTTGTCGTCCGTCTCCTCCCAGGGTGTGAGGGTACACGCCAGGAGGGGGCAGGCAGAGTCACCTCCCCGGCCAAGCTGTGTCAGCAGCCACCTACCAGCAGGACGTGATGGAGATCTCCCCAGATGGCTGGTTTGCATAGCGTTGGGTTAGCTGTGAGTAGGAATGGCTTTATGACACCACTTTAGAAATGTGTTTTTCATTCCCCTAATTCTGTTCTTAAAGACCTCTTGTCACAGAACAATGTGCAATTCCCGCTTTTGGCTGACGTCACCTTCTGGCAGGTGCCTTCTCACAGGCCTGGCTTCATTCACACTCTTTAAGAACTGAATGTGTGTTAGTCCGTGCCTTCCAGACATAACATTTGAGTTTCCTTTGCTCTCTTTTCTCACAAAATCCCTCTGCTTTGTTGCAGGCTGTTCTTTGTTCATCCTTGTTTCACTATTTGTGACGACACCTTGATGTGCTGGGCAGTGCCCATGCAGAGAAGCCTCTCAGGAGTCCTTGAAGATCTCCATACTGAAGGGGTGTACCAGAGCTACGTGAGCCTGACCTAGCTAAGCTAAGCCTGAGCTAAGCCTAGTAATGGAGTGAAATGCAGGGAAAATATCAAGTGTCTGGGAAGACCACTGCTTTTTTCTTGCTGAACTTTCCCAGCACTCTACCCTTCCCCAGTACCTCTCCTCACTGACGTAAGCTGTGCAACCAGCTTCTAAAAATGCTTTTAATTACATCCTATCTCCTCCTCCTTTCTGAAGTCATTTGCAGTGTTTTCTCTCCCATATGGTTTGCCTGTTTTATCTTTTAAATGCTCATCTCCATAAGATGGAGATAGGATCTAGCATATCTCCTCCTCCTCTAGTTTCCTTTCTAAGCAATATGCCAAAGGACAAGGTACTTCTATGGACGTGTGACGGCGCGGCATGCAGAGCTGCCCTGCCTCTCCACCAATATCTCCATTGGTCACAGCGGGGAGGCAT
>NW_009260028.1:7527406-7537503 GCF_000687185.1 Egretta garzetta | reverse complement strand
TCTTCCTCCAGAGGCACAGGATTCAGCTCTCCAAGGCTGGGACTGAGGTGATGTCTGGGAGAAGATGTGAGACCTGTCACATTGTGATAGTTTCCTCTCGGTCACAAGCCAGAAGAACTCAGTCTTGTCGTCCGTCTCCTCCCAGGGTGTGAGGGTACACGCCAGGAGGGGGCAGGCAGAGTCACCTCCCCGGCCAAGCTGTGTCAGCAGCCACCTACCAGCAGGACGTGATGGAGATCTCCCCAGATGGCTGGTTTGCATAGCGTTGGGTTAGCTGTGAGTAGGAATGGCTTTATGACACCACTTTAGAAATGTGTTTTTCATTCCCCTAATTCTGTTCTTAAAGACCTCTTGTCACAGAACAATGTGCAATTCCCGCTTTTGGCTGACGTCACCTTCTGGCAGGTGCCTTCTCACAGGCCTGGCTTCATTCACACTCTTTAAGAACTGAATGTGTGTTAGTCCATGCCTTCCAGACATAACATTTGAGTTTCCTTTGCTCTCTTTTCTCACAAAATCCCTCTGCTTTGTTGCAGGCTGTTCTTTGTTCATCCTTGTTTCACTATTTGTGACGACACCTTGATGTGCTGGGCAGTGCCCATGCAGAGAAGCCTCTCAGGAGTCCTTGAAGATCTCCATACTGAAGGGGTGTACCAGAGCTACGTGAGCCTGACCTAGCTAAGCTAAGCCTGAGCTAAGCCTAGTAATGGAGTGAAATGCAGGGAAAATATCAAGTGTCTGGAAAGACCACTGCTTTTTTCTTGCTGAACTTTCCCAGCACTCTACCCTTCCCCAGTACCTCTCCTCACTGACGTAAGCTGTGCAACCAGCTTCTAAAAATGCTTTTAATTACATCCTATCTCCTCCTCCTTTCTGAAGTCATTTGCAGTGTTTTCTCTCCCATATGGTTTGCCTGTTTTATCTTTTAAATGCTCATCTCCATAGGATGGAGATAGGATCTAGCATATCTCCTCCTCCTCTAGTTTCCTTTCTAAGCAATATGCCAAAGGACAAGGTACTTCTATGGACGTGTGACGGCGCGGCATGCAGAGCTGCCCTGCCTCTCCACCAATATCTCCATTGGTCACAGCGGAGAGGCATAACCTGCCTGTCCTCCCACCAGCTCCTCTGGCTTCCCCTTCTTCTACAAGCATCCTCAAGGCCTCTCCTTTTATGTGCTGCTCACTTATTGCTCCAGGTCCCCAGGGCTCCGGTCCCATATTTGGCAGCAGATGCCCACACTCCCCCTCTACCCCATGGCTCAGCAGGGAGTGGGGTGCTTTGCTGCAGGGGCTCTTTTTTTTGGGGTGGTCACATCTGGGCTTGATCCTTAATGCCAAAATCATCAGAGGCTGTTGGGATCGCTGGAGCTGCAGCTATTTACCTCGGAGGCAGATGTGGTAAACTAGCTATGAGGAGCTTTCACATCCCTGCCCAGCTAACAGGGATCCCTTGGGATTATCTTGGTATTGCATGTAGCTGTGCTCTCCCTGCATGCTCTGTTTCTTCCAGCAGGAAGAGACAATCTCTCGTGCACAGAGAGAGAGCATTTGAACAAGCCTTCCTTTTGAATTTCTCTTTGCCAGGTCCATATATTTCGTTATTCCTGTTTCTTAAGAAACATTTTAATTCCTTCCCTTTGGAAAGAAAAAGGAAGAAAGTGTAAGCTCAGAAACAAACAAAAATATCCTCTGGTATTATTTTTGGATTTTTTCTGTATTTTCTTTTTTTTTTTTTGCATTATCTCTTCAATCATCTTTAGTCTCTTTCCAGAAGACACACCCTAATATCACCAATGCTCTCTGCACAGGTGAGTGCCCATTCCCAATCCCAGCAACTGCTGGCTGCACATCATACATGCATCGATTTGATTTCCAGTTACACAAGCCAACGGGCCCGTATGCGGGACTCGCAGGATGGGAGCATGTGCCTGTGTCTTTGCAAGCCTAAGGCTTCAATTTCATAAGGCAGGATTTTTTTTTTTTAAAAGATTTTAATTTGTTGTTTCCAGAAAGGTTTCAAAGAAAGAGGACGTGGTCCCCACAGTCCGCAGCACAACAAACTGACATGGAAGAGTGCAGAGGAGAAAGCAAGAATAGTTAATATTTAAAGCTTATACAAAGGCTATATGCACCACATAAGCTGAAACCTCTGTGCATACGCAGATGTGGACAATAAAAGGGAGAGAGGGAGTGTGTACTATGCTGATTTTTATCAGAAACTTATCAGTTCCTCTCTACCAGAATAGGCAGTCCTGCAGTGTTGAAATGCAAAGGAGAAACCTTTCCTAAGAGATCAGAAGGGAAAAGCAAAAGCATTATTTCCACAAGTTTATTTTGGAACTGTACCAGTAATTTCCTTCCTTCCTTCCTTCCTTCCTTCCTTCCTTCCTTCCTTTCTCTCTCTTTTCTTAGTCTTTGTTTCTTTCTGTCTCTCGCTTTCTCACTTCCTTTTTTCTTTCTTCCTTGCTCTTTCTTTTTTGTTTTACTCTTTCTTTTTCCTTCTTTCCTTCTCTCTTTCTGTCCCTTTCTCTGCTCTTTCTTTTTTGTTTTACTCTTTCTTTTTCTCTTTCCTTCTTTCCTTGTCTCTTTCTGTCCCTTTCTGTCTCTTTTTTATCTTTTCTTCTTTCTTTCTCTTTCTCCTGCTGTCTCTTTCTTTCTTGATCTCTTGATTTCTTTCTTTCTTTCTTTCTCTTTCTTCTGCTGTCTCTTTCTTTCTTGACCTCTTGATTTCTTTCTTTCTTTCTGTATCCAAGTAATCAATGTAATTGTACTTCAGTAGTTTGGAAAGTTACTTCTCTCTATTTCATGCAAGCCTGTATTATTTTGCTTGACATTTTCTAGATGATTTGGAAAACTTGCTAGGTTTCTCTTTCCTGTTGACACACAGGAAGGTCTGATGTCAACGCTAAGGGTGAAGACATCCCAATTCAAGTGTCATGAATTTGCTTCTTTTAATGTTTTTATCACTTCATTATGCATCTTTTAAATGAGGGAGGGATCTGAGTGGTGGCTAGCACAACCTGATTACCATCTTGAACACTTGTTTTAAACAGAGGAAGCGCTGTGCAAATACTTCACCAGAATTTCCATTCTCCTTCTAAATGCTCCTCTGCGGCAGAGAATCACCATATTTGCCTAGGTACTTAAATTAGTTTAATATAGCTCTGAGGCTTGAGAAGGAAGTTTGCAGCTGCGCTAGCTTCTACGTCTTTAGTACACTCAAAAAGCCCCGCAGCAGATAGCATTTATCTGGGGTTAAACCATGGCTTTTGTGCGCAGAAAGTACAGCAGTGAATAAAAATGACTACGTGCAGCTGTAAATCTCTAACCGAATTATTCAGAGAGAGTGAACAAACCTACACCCCGTCATAAAAAGGAAAATCATCTTCCTTTAAGAATAGGGAGATACTGAGAAGTCTTAAAGTGTATTAGAACAGCTTAGAGCTCTCAATGTGGGGGAGAAACCTTGTATATTATCCACAGTGCTAAGGAGATTATCAATGGATTTCACTCCCCAATCCTTTTTACAACACCCATCTCATTAGAATAAGTAATAAAGATGACATCACAGAAAGGTCTAATTGATCAAAAAGAGCTCGCTTAAACTGTGTCCAGATTCGCTTCTGCATTCAATACCATTTTTTTTCCTCCAGAAATTCAGTTTTAGCTTTGATTGAACAGTTGAAAAGTTTTAGTATCAAATCAAACTAACGTTCTTATTATGCAAAGCTTTCCCCAGTATTCTGCTTTGGTAAATGACCTCTATTAGCATGCAGATTGACTGGGGATTACCAGAAAGTTTCCCAAAACAATAATCAGAAAATGTCTTTATAAGGGCTACTTTCCCCCTCTGCTTGCGCGGTTCCAGCCGCCGGGCCGGCTGCTGTAACCCTCTCTCCTTCTGCTTCTGCGAGATGCCCAGAAGAGCCACCCAGCTAGGTAGCAGGGCCGATACGCTGTCCCCAGATGGTCTAAATGCTGTTGTTTTCTCCAAACACACTTTGAATAGGCAGTGTGACTCCCAGTGGAAACAGTGGGTGAAATAGTTTTACCTATGTCGGTGGAAATTTTGCCACAGGTGCCCGTACAGCCAGGATTTTGCTCTCTACCTTACTTGGAGACCATATAAAAAACTGGTAGAGTAGACATATACTATAAATAGATGGTCTTTTTTTTGTATGGGCATATTTAATTGCTCTAGTTCTCTTTTAATCATTGCCTCTGAAACAAGAAGAGACAAATTCTGCTAATACCCTGCTTTTACTCCAGTGTTTTACACCCTGAGTAACTTCAGCCCGTGAGCATCTCCACCGGGTATGCGTAGGGCTTCTCCTCGCCCGACACACACGACTCCCTGAGGCGGCTGCAGAAGACAGAGGGGGTGGAAGTGCACAGACATGGTCTTGGTGGTCAGAATGAAGCATATAACTGATAATTAATGCCACTAGAAAAACGGCCAGCTGCAGTTAGCGACGCAGAAAGCATTAAATGTGGGGCTGGGGAGGTGGGGGGAAACTTTGACCTGGTGTTTTAGAGGGAGCGGCCCAGCCTAAAACCTGTATGGCACAAGGTGAAAGTCTGATCTGGCACTACAGTGCACTGCATGCCGCTGTTTCTGCTGCCGTCTCAGGGGTGGTTTTCCAAAACTGACCCCAAGTACTTAAAACTGCTGCTCTCCTGGTGCCACCAGTGCGTAGAGCCACCCGGCCCCCTTGTCCCTGGCTGATTCTATGGGCTCTAGGGCTGGCCAGGGGTATTTGGGAGGATGAAATCCTGGCCACCCTCTCAGGGAGCCAACGATGCCAGCAGCAGAAGGGCCAGGCATCTGCTTTGGAGAAATGTCGTGGCCAGTCCCTGAACTGAGGAATAACACTGGTTCCTGTCTCTTCCTCAGGCTCTGCCCTGTGGTAATATGCAGCGTCGGTGCTGTGTGTCACAGGGTGAGTATTAAAATATCTTGCAAGCCCAGGCGTGGGGTTTCTTTTTCATTTTGCTTTTCAGCCCTTTCCTTCATCGGAGGAGTGGGCATGAGCACAGCTCACAGCCCGTGGTGCCCACGTTTCCGCGTCAGGAGCAGGAAGAAACAAGCAGGGCCAGCTTTGATCTTGCCAATCCCAAAGGTGATGGGAGGCGGCGAAGACAGGTCCATGTCCTGCAGTTCTGAGAACCAGGAGAGCTTTGCCAAGTTGAATCAAGCTCCGTGGCTTTACCCCAGATGAAGAATTAAAGCAGACTACTGCAAATCTCTCTCTCCCCAACCTGGAAAAAACAGTTTGTACCATTTGTGCCCCCACCAGCTGAACTCCCCAAGCCCAGCCTCACAGCCTGCAAGCCAGCAGCCGGCAAGTCCCAAATACTGATGCACCTAAATGCCATGGGGGAATCCTACTTAAACCTGAGTGGTGGTGGTGCTAATTATGCTTCCACCAGCACTCACGTTATTTTATTATTTAAAATTTTCACATCCGCAGGGAGGCACTGCAAGGGTACGCTCACCTGTTGCAATTAGCTGAAGAACAAACAAACGAATGAGCCACACAGGAGAAACATAACGAACTGGGGGCGGTTATGTCCAGAAATCTTAGCACTGAACCTTCGCTGACGTAAGGAAACCCCTGCAGGTAGACTGTCAAATTGGCTGTAGTTGGTGGCACACTGTACTGCAGAGTGACAGAGTAAACAAACAAATCTTGCTGATTTTTTTGTCTGTTCCTAAAATACCGGTAGTGCCAAATCCCGTCCCAGGACAAACAGGCAAAACTATTGCATCTTTTTGTCCTCATTTCAAAAAGTCATGTCCAACCTCCATGTCTGTCCTAGAGAACAGCTCCCAGATTCGCCGTGTTTCCCCCTGAGAAGAAGAGGTGATGCCGGGTTGGTTTGGCTTTTGACATCATCTCTCCACTTCCCAGCTTCTAAACAACAGGACACTGGTGAGTGATGAGCACCAAGCCCAAAGCTGGTTCATTTCAGCCGCTGGCATCTCCTGGCATGACGAGGCTGACGGCCCCAGGGCTTGGCCCCCGCAGCAGGACAGCATGAACAAGGGGGAGTTTGCACACCAAAGGTTTCCACACCAGATGCCCTAGTAAATCCTTTGCATGACAGAAAAACAGTTCCGGTGCAAAAACTCCATTTTGGGGACTTTGTTCATGAACATTGATTATTTAATGACATATAGTATACTAGAGTAGTAGTAATAATAATAATGATGATAACGATAATTATTATGATAATAATAATAATTCTATATTTTTTTCTCCTGTAAAGGTCTTTTAAACATGACTGTTTTCCCCCTCTTTGGGCATTTAGGTCTCCTGGGACCTTGGTGTCTTCCTTGTTTTTTCTCTTGATCTTGATTTTGGGTCAGTTTTCACGGTGGACACTGAGCAAGCCGGGTTTGTTTTACAGTATGTCAGTAAAACAGCATGCGATTGCACGAACCCAAAATCTCTGCAGTGAAAGCATTTCTGCTTGAAAGGAGGAACGTGCAGATACCGAGCTACTTGGGGGCTTTCAAAGACAAATGAAGTCTCCCACTTTCACAGATCACTGTTTTTAGCCTGTGTAAATTGTAATACCACCTCTAGCACCATAGTAACTAAGCACTTTCGAGTACAGCTTTCAGGGACATGGGAAACATCTGTTACGTGCGGGCCATTCACTTCTCCTCCAAGGAGGAGAGCCCTGCCAGAGAGGTGGTGGTTGCAGTCTTGTCGCCTCGGTCATCGTGTTCATGACTGATTCGTTGACTGGTTTACTTTCTTTTTTTCACTTTTTTTTAAAATTTTATTTTATCCTGCATCTGTATTAGATGGGGCGAGTGCAGCTGCGGGTGAGAGCAGGAGCCGTGGAGGGAGTCGCATTGCCTGCCTGCAGGAGGGGCTGCCTGACATCCCTACCCTCCCAAACCCAGCTGAGCGGCCCAGCCGCTGCACCCTCGGAAATGGGGCCAGGCCCTTGACCCTGGCTCACTGTTTTATATAAAGCCGGCGTAAACAGCAAGTGACTGCTTTACTGTGAGCTTGCTGGGCTGCGTGGCAGGGGAGATGCGCTGCAGCGGGTGGCTGAAAATCTCCCCATCTGGGACGCCAGGTTTTTATAGAAGGG
Organism: Egretta garzetta; assembly: GCF_000687185.1. NCBI lineage: Eukaryota > Metazoa > Chordata > Aves > Pelecaniformes > Ardeidae > Egretta > Egretta garzetta. The sequence goes on along the minus strand of NW_009260028.1, from coordinate 7,530,391 downwards.
GGAAAAAATGGAAGGCAATTCTCTCCCAGGAGCACGGGCAAAAATGGTGCTGTGGCATCAGGCCACAAGGGTGCTGGGATGGGTGGAAAGGCAAATTAAAGCCTCTCTCTCTCTCTCTCTCTCTGTCATTTTGCAGGAGCAGGAGCTGGCATCCCGGAGGATGGAGTCATTCCTCCTGGATGTGCCTGGTGCGGGTTCGCTCGCCCACTTGGAGGGCTGGTACATGCAGGACCCCTTTTGAAACCTGCCCCTATAAACATTTGCAAATGGCTTTTGAGAGCTCCCGGGATGAAAGGGGCTCATACAACCACATCCTATCATTACTTTCTGCTATTAGCTGACATTCACTGGATGGCGAATGCCCAGTTCATTTAATGTGAAACAAAAGGCCACTGCTTGCTGATAATGAATCATTAGGTACTGTAGCTATATGTGCATTAACAGGATTATTTCCAGGAACTCTGCTGCTCTCTAGCATAAAAGTCTGTGATATTTTAAAAACTAATGTTAGTTTCTTTAATACAGGCAATTCTCTCCCAGGAGCACGGGCAAAAATGGTGCTGTGGCATCAGGCCACAAGGGTGCTGGGATGGGTGGAAAGGCAAATTAAAGCCTCTCTCTCTCTCTCTCTCTCTGTCATTTTGCAGGAGCAGGAGCTGGCATCCCGGAGGATGGAGTCATTCCTCCTGGATGTGCCTGGTGCGGGTTCGCTCGCCCACTTGGAGGGCTGGTACATGCAGGACCCCTTTTGAAACCTGCCCCTATAAACATTTGCAAATGGCTTTTGAGAGCTCCCGGGATGAAAGGGGCTCATACAACCACATCCTATCATTACTTTCTGCTATTAGCTGACATTCACTGGATGGCGAATGCCCAGTTCATTTAATGTGAAACAAAAGGCCACTGCTTGCTGATAATGAATCATTAGGTACTGTAGCTATATGTGCATTAACAGGATTATTTCCAGGAACTCTGCTGCTCTCTAGCATAAAAGTCTGTGATATTTTAAAAACTAATGTTAGTTTCTTTAATACACCACCTTTACCCCGCGTTTGCAGTTGCTATCAGCCAAACATGGCAATGCAATCTGTTCGTTCCATTTCGTTAATAGGCCATCACGCCATCCTAGAGATGGTAGTTTGTAATGTAAAGAGGCTGTATTGTTTGCTTAACAGTCAAGTGACAAATTATTTAATTAGCACATATGCCATTTGTCTCCACAGCTGTGTTCATCATTCTAATTGCAAAGCAGTCTTAATTTATTGCAGCTATATTGCTCCCTAATACTAACACGGTAATTATATGCTTCCATTAGCCCACTACACCCTATGGAAAAAAAAAAAAAGGGGGGGGAAAAAAAGAGATTCATTCCTCCACACGATGTATCTGTCTACTAGCAAAAGGTATGCCATCGCTTGCCTAGGAAGGGAATGTTTAGATAGCTGTTGCAAGAATGACAGCTTCTGCAGGTGCTTTTTTGCCAGCCACCTTCTTTAAACTTTTTATGGCTGGAATTGCCAGAATTTTTCAGTTTTGCTTTGTTTTGGAAAGTATTCTCGTTCAGTGCACAATACCGTTTTGAGATCTCCACCTGCTGGAGAAATCCCAACACACGCAAAGGAGCCTGCCTCCGACTTCGGTAAAACACCCCGCTCCTCTGCAGCCAGAGCAGCAAAACTTGCCTTTCTTCTTCCTCCTCCTCCTCCTCCTCAGCAGAGCTGCCTCCTGGATCAGAAAGAAAGCAGTGCTGCCCACCAGTACAAGTTTCAAGCATTTTCATCTTCACAGCTCAGGGTGAGTGCCATTTATTGCCACTTTTGGATCCTCTGCTATATGCAGTGGGAGACATTCAAGCTGTCCACAAGTCAAATTGGAGAATTTGATGACACATTTCTGTTCTGGCAACTTCTCAGCAACTAGCCCAATCTTCTTAAATGGTGACATCTTTAGCAGGAGAAAAAGCTGGGTACCAGACACCTCTAGCCCAGCATCCCCCCAGGAGGGCTTCCCCCAAGTGGGTGGTGGGCGGCAGAGGACAGCCGGCTCCCCCAGGCTGGGACCTGATGCTGGCCTGAAGCAAAGCCGAAGCTGAGCTGGGCAGAGAAGTCTGGGATGCTCAGGGTAATCCTGTTCCAGACACGCCAGTGTGGGCTTCTTCTTTCTAGTCCCGCAGAAATTAAAGAAAGATCATAAATGGTAACTGTTATTAATTTCAGGAAGAGGAGAAGTGGCCTTAGATCCTAATTCAGCCAAGCAGTTAAGCACCTGCTTAATTCTCTCCTTGTTAGGCAGAGCATTTAAGTGCATACCTAACTTTTGAGCACATAGTTAAGCCCGTCTGAAGTTGAGAGGATTTAAACAGATGCCCCTCTCTAAGCCCACCCTTAAGCGCTTTGCTCGCCCTGAGCAGTCCCTGCAAAGGGCTCCCTCCGGGACCTGTCGAGCAGGGCGGGCAGAGGTGGAGGCTGTGGGCGCTGCCGCTTTCCCTGGGTGAGGCGTTTCATTCCCTTAGCCATCCTGATTTTCCCCCTGGCCTTCTGGGCTGGCCCTGTCAGGCTGGGATATCCCACCCTATGGGAACAAAGTCCCTCGGCTTTAAATGGCAGGTCCAGCATAGTCACTGCGGAAAAAGGGGTCTCGGTGCCCCTGTGCTGGGTAAGGACTTCTCCTCTGGTATGAGCAGAGAACCCCAGAAAGCTCCCCCCTCTCCCTTTGCAGCAAGAGCCCCACGTAAGAAGATGTCGGCGGCATGGGCCAAATGCCGAGGCCGCCTCTAGCTGCACGGCATTCACCCAGAGTGACTGACGGGAGGGTGCAAATCCCCTCGAGGCGAGGCAGACCTACGGGCAAGGGGGGAAAAGGGCAGAGGAGACGGGGCCGTGTCCGTGCTTTCAGGTGGCAAACAGTCAGGGACTCCTCCAGCCCTGCCTCCCTGCCAGACGCCGAATTCAGCACGGCAAATGCAGCTCTATTCTTCGCCCCCCC
>NW_009260028.1:7525097-7526960 GCF_000687185.1 Egretta garzetta | reverse complement strand
ATAAGGGAAAAATGAATCTGGAATGACGGCGGATTTAGTCTAATGATGGTGGGAGGGCGTTAAGAACTTGGTGGTAGGTTTCAGCCCTTTTAATCCCAGACTGTGTGTGTATTTTGGCAGGAGAAATGTTTCTTCAGAACTGCATCTAGAGGGATACAGTAAAAACACTTCTAACCTGATACAGATGAAAGGCATCAAAATTGTCGGGCAAGGTATCGTCTGCCTTTTTGAAAACCCTCTAAAAAATTTTGGTTGCTGTTGTTGAAGACCCTGCGGTATTTGGACAATATAAAAAAAAAAACAAAACCAGTTTAATGAAAGCATGGAATATCAGCCCCGCGTTTATGCATTTCATTCAGTTATTCTTCCTCTCGAGATATAATTTACATGGATATCGACTAATGAGGAAGCCTTTCGATAAAACTACGAGAGGGGATTTCAATTTTAAAAGGAGAATAAAATGAATGCATGCTAAAGTTTCATTACACCCTCTGCCCACAAATAGTCTCCCTAAAATGCTGGTGGTGATGAGTTGAAGATATTTTAAAAATTCAGGCATTTGGAATTGGAAAGGACGGAAGCTGGGAACTGTCAAGACTTGAATAAATAGAAAAGCAGCTCATTTGATATCAGCCGTTTTCAGTGTTTTACAGAAAACAAGGGGGGAAAGAAATCCGAACCTTCAGTAGGAACATTTGGAGCTAAGCTTACTTCCTACAACAGTTTTCACAGGGAGAAAGAGATATTTTTTTTTTTTGATTGAAAATCAGCATTTGCATCACAATGGAGATATTTCAAAAGTATAAACACAAAAGGCTGCAACTTCAGAGACTTCTTGGTCAGCTGTGTTACTTGGTTTCTAGTACATCCTCTCATAACGGCCCCGGGAAAGAGATATTTACTAATTCAGAACATCAGTGGGTAATTCTGTGAGCTGCTCAGGGCAAAAATACACGCTGTTGTTTCCTTTGGTGACTTATGTTCACTCGTTCCCAGCATCGTGAGAAATCCAAAGCAAACACTTACAATTTTAAAGGCACCAGCTGAATTTTACATCGTCTTCTTTTTTCATAAGAAGCTTTCCCCATTTGAAAAATAAAAATAAATAAATCTGACCAGGAAAGCAGCCGGGTAAATAACGATTCCTTCTGGCCGGCATTGAGTACATTCTAACACATCTTGTGTGCATGGGGCCCTGATGGCTCTCATCTGTCCAGCTTCCCTGGTATTAAACATTGGCATCCTAAAATATAAGGAAACGAGAGCTCCTCGTGTATGCATCCAGTACCTCTTAAATGAAAAGAGGGGAAAAAAAAAGTGTTTTAAAAATCTCGATAGTGATTTTAAAAACACACACACCTCCAAAGGATTTTAAGGATTAATCCCTCTAAGAAGCTGAATAATAACCTTTCTGGTTACTGAGTAGAAAATTAATATATGGTCCTTTGAAGAAATTCTCTCCTGTTAAAAAAAAAATAAATTTAATTTTTAATTGTAGTTCTTCAGTACTAGAAGGTCAAAATGCAGAGCTTACTCCATGTCAACTTTATCTTGGAATATTTAACCACCCAAAACTCCTACCACTGCCAGGGGGAATTCTCCTTGGGTGGTGACTGGCAGTACTTAGGCAAAAGTTATGACATTTTATGTTTACATCTGAATTTCACTGTTCTGTTAAAATCTCCCTCCTTGGCGCAGAGCAGGTTTCATGGTGTGACCTAAATCAGACTAACTAGTTAATTTTATAGCCCTTTGCTTGTCCTCGTATGAAGAGTCACATCGCATTTTGCAACTGTTTTAAGCCTCATTTAAATCAGGCTCGGGGGTTTGGTTTTTGTGTGTGTGTGTGTGTGTGTGTGTGTG
>NW_009260028.1:7514949-7524208 GCF_000687185.1 Egretta garzetta | reverse complement strand
TGCTGAACCATGCAATTTTCCTGATAATATTACGTCTGCAAGCTCAGGAAGTTGCATTCTGTGCAGATGGCCATACACATACCTTCCACCTCCTGGGAAGGCTTTGGAGATCAATATAAGGCTAAAACGCTGTCTGTGAGAAGAAAGAGAGCTCAACATGGGCTCTGAAATTTTGTACACAGGCATTCCAAGGGAGGCAGCTGACTCTTTCAGAAATGGGGCCCATCCACAAATACCTGTGAAGTCCAGGGGGGTTCTGCAAGTTATTTAGAGCAGTGGCATTAATATTGAAGCCTAGCGTCAAGTGTAAAGTGTGTATTTCACTTCTAGCAGAGCATTCTCAACCCTCCTAAGGCCCAAAACTTAGTTATTCTTGGTGAGCTGGGGACCTTTAAGTGATATCTGACCAGACCATAGCTGTATAGGTGTCTTTAAAACAGAGGAAAACCATAACTTCAAGTAAAACAGATTTCCTAGAGTGAGAGCTGGGGACCTGGTTCAACAGTTGTCATCAGACCAAAAGCTGCTATATGCCCTCAGTCTCACCGAAGACCCTTTCAGTAACTCCAGTTCTTCATCAGCCTTTGCCATGGGGAAGGGGAACAACCCCACCCTCTATGTCATTTCTTGCACCCCAAGCAGGCGCATCTACAAAAGGCGAAGCACCTGCGTACCAGAAGAAATATTATGGTCACAGAGCCTTAATGGGAGGTGCCCTATTTCCTCCAGAAAACATGTCGCTGACATTAAGCTTTTGGAAGCCCGCTCTGAGCTTCCAGATGTTGTGTCCTCCTCTAGGTGAGTGTGATGGACACCAAGGGGACTGCCTTACCTCTTGATCCTAAAAGGCAGGAGGGGTGTCCATGTTCCTTGACATAGACAAGGTGAATTCACTAAGAGGATGATGAGAGAAAGGTGCCATTTTGGCACCTGGTGCTAACTACCCCAGGCCCAAGGCAGGAGAATTTGTGGAGACTCAGCCTCTCTCCTTGCACTCTTGCTGGTACCCTGATATCTCACTGAATTGCTGGATCCTTAAAGCTGCACAAGCCTGTGTTGAGAGCCATACTGTGAAAGTTGAATTGGTCTGAAAACCCAAACCCCTCAGTTCCTGAACCTTAGGAAGCAATTCCTGAATTCGGCATCTGGTTGGGACAGCTGAGGGGTTTCCTCTATAGGGGGAAAACCTGGCAAAAGCCTTTTCCAGGAAATGAGATTGATCTCCAAGCTAACGAATTTCTGGTTCTCCTTCGTTTATAGTGACCAAGTTGTCAAGCAGGGAGATCTTACTAAGGCTCTGAAGGGTTTTCAGAGCATTCCCTGCCACAAGTATAAAGCCTGTCCTGAAAGCTCAGGGCTTGGCTATCCTGAAGAGAGGTGTTTGGTACACAGCCTGGTTTCAAAGATGTGGCTCGTAAAGGACAAACCCACAGGTAGCTGAGAGAAAGCCTTGTTGGCAGTTCAGGTGAAATATTTCAGAGAAGATGTCATAGAATGTTTTGGGTTGGAAGGGACCCCTAGAGGTCATCTAGTCCAACCCCCAGAGAAGACGGTTTTGGCAGCTTGGTTTTGCCTGGGAACTGCAAACACACTGCAGAAGCTTCTTTTTCCCTGCTTATAGTGATAGACAACACATGGGTAGGTTCACCAGTTTGGTGTACACAAGATGTGGGTGAGCTGTGTCCTGCATCAGTTAGGATCTTGCTGGCATAAGAAATAGAGGTTGGGTGCTTCTGCTGACATGTCTACATGCCCTACGTGCCAGTTGTTGTGATGGATGCTGGTTTAACTAAAGGGAGAGGAAACATCTGGAGCATTGTATCAGGGAAACCAGTCACCGTGTGACCATATGGGGTGGTTGGGTTGGGTACCCAGCAACTGCCCTGGCTGCATGGGGACCACTGGGAGGGCAGAGGTGGGGGTGAGAGGAGGTAAGGTCACCACTGGGCCAAACAAAGGGGTGAATCTCCCTACGAGCTTGGAGAGCACCTTGGAGGGCACCCATGCTGCAGATGGAGACCCCATGGGCAGCAGCGAGCTCACGGGCCCTTAGCAGGGCACCCCTCAGGGTGGGTGGGTGGGCATGTCCTGGGGCCACGCTGGCTGCTCTTCCAGGCACCATCCCACATAGGAGAAATGACCTTGTGTCCTTGGTGTCCAGGAGCCTCCCCCAGCACTGACTACATGATCACCTTTTAATAATGCTGCAAAGATTATATTGATTTTCCAGGCTTTAATCACAAGGAATATTTTAGCCATTATGTAGCAGTAAGATTTAAAGCCTTGGTTTGCTTATTTAATTTTAGCTGGCAGACAATTCCCAGCAGATCTGGAAAACTTGATATGTGTCATCTTTTGAGCCGACACAGAATACCCCAAAATGAGGTTGTTTCACCTCTGCATTAATGCTTCTGTCTCACAGACTAACACTCACTGGGAGAAGCAAAGATCAGCTCACAGAACCAGTCTAGGCAAATGAAATCCCCAGTGCTATACTTAAAGCCTTTTTTATTGCATATATGACCCAGTAGCATTTACCTAAAACACAAAACAAAAATAGGAAAGCAGATATGTTGAGAATAATGCTTCTAGCTGGCTGAAAGCCAGGGTGTCTGGGAAAGCCTGGTGTCCCCATCCTCCCTACACAGTTGCGGAGTGTAGGGGATGGGTGAGAAGGAAGCTGTTTATTTTCCGCCTGGACTAAGATGGGCAGAGCACACATTGGGGAAGAGCATGGGGGAGCCTGTGATATCTCTGATCACATCCAGATGGGAGAGGAGGAACCCAGGGCTGATGCTGGGATGCTCTGAGCCCAGAGGCACGGGCTGAGCCCGTGGGTATGGGCCAAACACCAACACATCTAAAAGGAAAGGTTTGGGCAGAACTCCTGGTCTGTTTTGCAGTATTAAAGCTCAGAAAGAGAGCGAGCGTGATCAGTACAGACTGGCTTTGTGTACCAGAGAAGCTCCTTTTGTGGGGGAGGTGTTAACGAAGCTCCCGTGTGCCTTTCATTCAGGTAACCTCTCCCTGTCCTAGCGCCGTGTCAGGAGAGCACCGATGCCTTCATGACCAAACTAGCCCCACTTACCTAACTACCCTCGTGCCAAGAGCCAACCTCAACAGTGTATCCTAAAAGGAAGAAACTCAAGACTTTCCATCCCATTTCAGACCCTATGATGCACTCTTTTTTTTTTTTAAGAGCCTGCCTGTGTTTTGCCAAGCTGCTGTCCATGAGAGAAGAGAGCCTGTCTCTTCTGCTCACAAAAGCCCTGGCTCTTCCCTCCTGGCCTTCACCAACTGGAGGTACCGGGGCCAAGGGGTGCACGATGGAGTGAGCGGTTTGGCATTTCTCCTAGCTTGGAGTCACCATCAGGAGCAGCAGGAAAAGGCCACCCACCTCTTATGGAAGTAGTCCATAAACTGAGGGCAACATCAGTAGTAAGGTGAGGACTTGATGATCTTAAAGGTCTTTTCCAACCTAAATGATTCTATGATTCTATGAGTGCAGACAGCCTGTGGCACAGGACACAAAGTACGTATGGCTGGTCAGGTCAGCCCCTAAAGCTGTGTGTTTTCCCACAGCAGGCTTTCAGATCAACAACTCATTTCTCCAGCAGACCTGCAGCAGGGGCCATGCCAGAGCCCTGTGCCAGCTCTCCTTTGCTAGCGACACAGGTAGAGCACAAGGTTTGCCAACACCACCCGCACTTCAGCTGGCGGGGTATGTGCCGAGGCCTCTGCCACCCAGGCTCTGGCTGCCTTCTCCATCGTCGCTGATACACTGTTTGGGAGCTGCATTGCCCATGCAGAGGATGAGCCCAAGAAAGAGGTAAAGTCCACTGACAGCCATGGCTAAGGGGTTGTGACCAAGTCTTACCATGCACCCTGAAGGGATGGGTCTCCACTGGAGAAAACACTCCGAGTCCTCCAGAAAGGCTTCATCTGCAGTAGGTTGGAGCTAACAAAACTGGACCCTTACAACGCAAAAAGACAAAAGCAAGACTTGTGAAAGGATGTAGCACTCAGTTGTTTTGAACTCTGGCCCCACACAGACACACACACACATAGATGCAAGAACTGTCCTTCCATTAGAAATGCTGTCTTCGTGCCTTTGGAGCCTAACACAAACTAAACCCTCCGAAGTATCACCTTGACCTCAAGAGATTTACTCCGTCCTTTCGCTTGTGTTCTCTTTCCAGCCCCCTCAACTCACACCCAATTCACCAGCTGCCGTCTCTTTCTGACACGATAAGACCCTATTTATTTTTGTTTCTACTTTTGACAAATGTTACTGTTTGAACAGGTACTTTTTGCATAGATGTCTGCTCAAGCTGGAAGCTTGGAAAACACCAAACCGAGTGGCTAGGACATTTGCAGAAATATAACTCATGGAGAAGCACAACAAAACAGAATTTTTCTGTGCAAATATTGGTTTTTGACATTTCCCAAATGCAGAGGCATAGGGCTTTTCACAGGAAAATCTGAATGATCTGAATCTGGCAAAATGTCTGTTTGTTGGGGATTTGTGTTTTACTGCCTTTTCAAAGATGCAGCCAAATCTGGAGAAATTATAACAAAATTGTAATAATGAGAGTTTTGCACATGCTCAAAAAAGCCTTTGTCAATTTTAGCCATTTCATTCCCTGAAAACTCTGTTGGTTTGGGGTTTGCTCCAGAGCCAGCTATGACTTTTGATACATTTGCAGAGAAAATTCTCTGCAGTTACAATTTTCTTTTGGCCAACTGGCGATTCTTCAACTTGGATTTCAAATTGCAACAGAACACCATTTCTTCCGCTCCCAGTGACCCACGGGAGGGAGTCTGCCCGGCTTAATGTCAAGAGGCTGAGAATTAGGTGAGGAGGAGGAAGGAGTGTAACCAGACAAGGATACTGAGATGGAGTCTAGGAAACAGGCAAAGAGGCGAGAGGAACTGGGTTTGGGAGCCAGAGCTGAGAGACCTGGGGTCTGGGCCAGGGAACCCCGCATGGTGAGACCAGAAATGATCAGGGCTGGGGTGCAGACATAGATGGGGGTAGGAGACAACACTGGGTCCAAAACAGGGACATGAAGCCAGAGGTTTGGAAGAGGCTGGGGTTAGGGAAAGGGTAGGGGGGAGGGAGAGGCCAGGACAAGTCCTTCCTGAGGGTGGATGGGGTGAAGAATTTGCCTCAACAAGAAATGTGATGATGCTCAGAGATGCAGAGCATCTCAGCTGCAGTTGGCATCGGTTGGGGGGGATGGTTTGGCCTAATGAAACACGGGTAATGCCAGAACACTATGAAACATCAAAGCTCCCCGGGTAGTTACTACTTTTGACTCTGACCCTGTGCCTCACTTCACTCCAGCAATATCTTCTCTCTCCCTTTGTCTGCCGCACTTTACACAGGAGTTGGTGGAGATAAATACTTGTGGGGCACTCTGACACTGCTGTGCCCACAGAAAAGCCCATGAGGACACAGACAATTGTCCACAGAGCAGAGCTGAAGCAGTGTCTAGCAAAGATGTACAGCTACACACCAAACGGTGACAAGAAGCTAAATACTGATAGCTGCTCCCTAAATCAGTGTCATTGATGTTGAGTAAGGAGAAGGTCCTTGAGAATGTCTGCAACTCACACCTGCTAAATGAACCAAGGGGGCCTGAGCACCTTCCCTCATGTTGTGCCACATCTGTCGGATGAGGAGGCTCCCTGAGGGGCTGTGGTGGGGTTCCTGGGGGCAGCTTTGAGGCATGGTCCTCCACCCCCACAGGCAGGAGAGTCTCTGCCCATACATGCTTAGGTCAGGGCAGAGAAGCAATGACAGCCTTTGAACCCTGGGACAGGGGTTGTGAAAGGAAATTTGGAGGAGGAATTATGGCAGGGCAAACTTTAATCCTAGCAGGCAGCTCTCGTGAGCTGTTGCCAGACACAGGGGAAATTAACCTTTGGTGAAGCTGAAGTCACCATGGAGGGGACTTGCCTGCAACTTCAGGGAGTGGTTAGTATCATTTTCTTTCTGAAAGTGCCCTTCCTCACGTTATCTTTTAGCTTTTCACTTGTGAGCATTCATTTCTCAGCATTGGCTTTATTTCCAGCTCATGCTGGCACTACCCTGCCTCGCATGAACACTTTGTAAAATCTGCGTGTGGCATTTTTTCATTTTGGGGTGGAATGGGGTTACAGAGCCATTTGATGAGGTGAGACTGCTAGGGAACAAGGTGAGCACATCCCCAGATACCTCTCTGCTCTTTTACACTTCTGTCCCTTTGCATTACTGTTGGGGCGGGGGGGAGCTTTCCATTGCCCATCCCTTCCTTGGTGCATGGCTGGCTCTGCGAGCACTTTTAGACCCCATTCTGCCCTTGGCTGTTACAAGCCCTGCTACAAATGTCTCTAAAAATAATAATTTAGTATGTTGCCTACCCCGCAGCATATGGTAGGATGCATGGTACAAATGCAGAGGGCATTTTCTTCTTTCGGTTGCCATCCAGTTGTTCTCTATCTTAAATGGACCACTGTCAGAGCAGTACAGGAGCAGTATCCAGAACAATGGAGCCCATGGAAAGCCAGGAGCAAAGTATGTAGGGCACAGAGCCCAGATCTTCCAAACTACATAAGTACGTCCTTACTAAACAGGACGCGTCCTGAAGTTTCTGCTGGTTTCTTCAAGGCAAACATACTGAATCTCAGCCAGATGTGGTGGTGCTTGGTGGTGTTTGTCCCCTGCCTGGGAAAGCCCTCATCCCCCCTGATGCTGGGAGGGCACTGGGAGGAAGAGGAGGGCTGACACTGGAGAGTTTGATGGCACCTTCAGGCCAGTGCTGTTCCACATCATTTTAAAGTGGTTTTTTTGTTCAGGGTTGTGTATGCTTCTAAAATAGCAGCTGTAATTCAGCTGCTGATGTTGAACATTGCTGCTCTAGGTACAAGTAAGTTTGTACTTCATCGTCTCTGACAGTCTGTTGATATGATGCTCCATCACTTTTGATCAATTTCATGTGGTTTAATATATCTGGCTTCACAACTTTTTGCAGCCTTATAGACACAAGGAACGCTCATGCTTTGACTAGCACTCAACCATGCTTTTTTTGCCACATTTCTTTTGTGCTCCCAGATTGCTAAGTGATGCTCCTTGCTGCCTCACACCAGGAAGACATTTAAGCCTGAAATGGCCACAGAAACTTTAGTTGCCTTCTCCAGAGCAAAATTGCTTTTTGTCCAGTCCTAAACCTAGACATAGCTGCAGAAAAGAGGTAGGAGACAACAGAGCCAGTGGCAGGAGTGGGTGGCAAACAAAAGGTACCTCTGCACTTTAGTGGTGAAGTAAGATAACTCGCACCAATTTAGCCAATACTTTGTGTATGCAAAATAAGTGTGAAGGACACCAGGAGATGGATGAATTTTTCCTGGAAGAAGGTAACTGGTGCTGAAGTGCTATATTCTTCACTGATGCCACTCCCTTGGCTTCGCTGGAGCTTTACATTTTGTTAAGCATAGAAGAAGGGGGCTGTTCATCTTGCATTTCCCATTACCTACTTCTCCGACACCACTCTGCCGTGGAGCTGGAGCTGTGCACATTTAATCCAGCCGCTGGCCTGTGAGAACCGATCTGTACCCAAGTTTTCATACTAATTTAACACCATCAGGTTAGAATTAGAGTAGTTAAAATGATCTGTCCTCAGAAGCCAGACCGATAGGAAGAGATGTGTAAATCTCGCAAAAGTAGTGCCAACGCGGCATTTGAGCTAGTCCTCAGCTGCGCTCATTTTTTGTAACCATATTGGGGCAAGCCGTGCTGTTTTGTTACTCGATGCTAATCTGTCATCTGATGTCTGCCTCGCATCATTGTCCCTGGCGCAGCTGGATTCAGCCCAGAAAGACCCACCGGACTTGCACCCTTTAGTACTCATTTTCCAGTGCTCAGTACCTTATTTGCGGGAGGCCAAAAGGGCTGTAAAAAACTGCCCTGGTTTCAGCCAGGATAGAGTTATTTTTCTTCTAGTAGCTGGCTTAGTGATGTGTTTTGGATTTAGTATGAGAATAATGTTGATAACTCACTGGTGGTTTAGTTGTTGCTAAGTAGTGCGTACACCAGTCAAGGACTTTTCAGCTTCTTGTGCCCTGCCAGGAAGAAGCTGGGAGGGGGCACAGCCAGGACATCTGACCCAAACTGTCCAAAGGGGGTATTCCAGACCATATGATGTCATGAACCATATGATGTATATGAACTGGGGGGAGTTGGCCAGGCAACAGTGATCACTGCTCGGGTTCTGTCCTATTAAACTGCCTTTATTTCAACCCATGAATTTTACTTTTTTTTCCCCGATTCTCTCACCCATCCTGCTGGGGTTGGGGGGTGTGAGCAAGAGGTTGTGTGGTGTTTAGCTGCCTGCTGGGTTAAGCCACCACATAAATCAGTCACTGGATAGGCCAGCCCTTCGCACCCACTTTGCACGGGCAGGTACGAGATGCTGTGCGAGGTGCGAGCAGTAGGAAATGGCGCTGATGGCTGGTGGCTAGCATGCAGCTGAATTTGGCCTACTCCTAGGGTTAAACTGCAGGAGTCAGTTAGCGGGCTTCCTAAATATTACGGCAGACTTGCATCTGCAAGCCTGCTCGCTGCTGCAGCTGCTTCCACACCTGTCTATTAATAGCCTCCAAATGATCTTTTTTTTTTTTTCCCCCTGAAAGTTGCTGCTGCAAATTCACTTTGCAGCGCGACTTGATTATCCTAGTTATTAGCGCAAATCTTGAGTTAGACCTTTAAGGAAACACAGCGAGGTATCAGTTGTTAACTTAACACAGCTCTGCAGCTAGGATGAGAGCAAGGTCGTGACCTTATAATGGTCAACCAGCCTATTAGTTTAGCAATGCGGGACTCAAATGTCATTTCAGCACCGGTCGGATGCTTGAATTTATTACCCAGAAAGCTCCTTACTTGAAAAGGATAGGATTTTTTTTCTACCAGCTGCTAGAAGTCCCCTTTTTAAAAATAATAGCTACAAATCTGCACTTTAAAAGTTCTCTCTGCGCTCCTTAAATTGTAGGGTGACCTATGGCGAATGAGTAGGCAGAGCAGGTACGGCAAATCATTCGAACCTGCAGACTTCAGAAAAGGGGGGAAAAAGGCAAGATAAAGGAAAAAATGCCAATCAAATTTAAATGATGATCCCATTAAATAATGATTTTCATTCAGACCTCACCTTTCACGGTTTTCACATTTTACGGTTAAGTCTCACAGGAAACAAATTCTCCCCCTTTATTCCCCCCTCCCTCC
>NW_009260028.1:7491145-7511177 GCF_000687185.1 Egretta garzetta | reverse complement strand
TTTTGAGATAATTTTAGTTTGGGTGGGGGGGAAAGAGAGGAAAAAACCTGACCAAAAAAATCTTGCTGTATTCAGTCCCCTGAGAATGTTGGGTCGAGTTTTTTGATCCCTGTTGCTCATTGATTTGAGGGCTGATGTAGTGCAAGGGGTCCCTATTAGTGGCGTCTGTCACTGCTGTAATGTTTTTGTTATTTTTCCTCATTTGTTCGCTCTGACATCATGTCATTACAGAATGGTGCTGTTCAGGCCCTGCCTTGGCTGTTCGTTAGCGTGTGTTTAATGAGCAGCTTAATTGAGCTGTCTACTAGGCCACCTGTCACCCTCCGGACTTATTAACATACTAATGGCCTGACATTGTATTCTCTGACAGGCAACAGGGTTTACTGATTTGATGTCTGGACATGGGGATTTTATGCAGGAATGAGAGAGGATATTGGGAAGGAGGTTTAAAAACGCAAATTAACTCTTTGGTATCTATGTATTTATGGCTTGCTTGTAAAAGTTCAACACAAAGTAGCAGGGGGAAACGGCCCTGCTTAGCAAGCCCGACTTTGTCATTGCAATTGCAGCACGTTTCTTCAGAAGAAAATATGCTTGGTGTAAGAAGAGCAGGCTTTACTTCTATTACAGTATTATTGTTGTTGCTGCTTCAAAGGAGAAATCTTCTTAAGCACAGAGGAAAGTTTTGTGACTAGTCTTTTCTCTACTGTGGCTAAACAAATGAAAAGCAAGAAATTTCCAGTTAAGGGATTTAAGTGCACGACATTGTTCCCACCTTTTAAAGCCAGATGAAGACATTCATCGCCAGTGAACACTGTGCTGAATTGTAAAGGTTCAAAGAAATGGCTTAAGTGCATGCAAGTTTAATAAAAACACTTGTTTTGATTTGGTTGTTTTTTGTTGTTGTTGTTGGTTGTGTTTTTCTCCAGCGGAGGACTAGCAGACCTTCTGTCACCAGAAAACTCGTGTTACCGAGCAGATAACAGATCCAGATGGGGTGGCTCTAAGTCCAGCACTGCAGTAAATCCACCTCATATGCATACTGCACACCCAGGCATGGGCTGTATTTTTGGGTGCTGGTGTTTTTCCTTCCCCGTAGGACAGACTAGGGTTGGGTGGGTCTCACCAGACCTTTGCGCAGGTCCAACCGTTACTTGCCAGCATTCAGAATTAAGAAGAAATCCCATCATGAGCAAACGCAGTGTGAAGACAAACCACAAGGAGCGTGGTTTCGGCTGTCAGCTGTTTGGTGGGGGGGGACGTGACCTTGCACGGGGCTCAGCCAAGAGCCTGGGCAGCCAGCAGGACCCAGCCACAGAGAAAACACACGGGGGTTTCGCCCCACGGCTGCCCAGCACCGTCCTTGTGGGTGCCCGCAAATGGGTCGGGACGTAGGGCAGGGAGAAACAGACCACACAGGGCAAGAGGGGTCCCCACCACCGATGCAGGAGGGCTTGCCTGTTCGCTGTGAAACACCTCACCCCCGCAAGCAGTTTGATGGCTAGCAGCTAATCGTGTTTAAGCATAATAGGACAAAATAGCCACGCTTCCAGCAATACGAGCAGGGCTGGGTGGGAGGAGTCTTATGAAATATCACCCAGGGGTGACAGGCTTATTTTGGTGCATCAGATTGAAGTACACCCACCCAGATCTTTCCAGCCTTAATGGGCCAGCATGTGGCTAGTTTTCCAATTTCTCAAACTATGGGTGGTCACAGATTTTAAGATCAAGGTATCCTAGCGATAATACGGCACGGTCCCCTGTAAAGTACCCACCAAGCTCTGCTGTGGGCTGGTAGCTTCTGGCTGAGCCAAGGCGTGTCTCTCTGAGAGTTTCTCAGCATTGGAGTGAGATGCAGGGAGCGTGCACGAGGGAGACCTGGCTAGTGCTCAGCTTCAGTGAATCTGCCCTAAAGTGGTCTGGGAGGGCAGCTGACTAATTATATTTCTTGTCTTGTGGAAAGGAGGTCATTTTGGTCACTTCTGCCAAAGTTTGCTTTCTGGAGTTTTGTCAGAGTCCCAGGTCGCTTCAAACAACAGCAGTGACCAGAGCAGCTATTTTCCATCTGTCTTTGGCAAAGAGAGCCGCTCACTTTCCTCACGAGTGTGGAGGCTGCTGATGTGGTCTGCGCTTTTTGCCTCTTCTAGATTAGATGCTGCATTGGGCTCCCTGCAAAATCAATGCAACAAAGTTAGAATAAAACACAGAGGCTTGCTTACCTCCCAAGCACATCCAGCCATGCTTCGGGGCTGGTTATTCATTGGCCTTCAGTTATAATACAGGGGGTAAGTTTTGATTCTCAGAGCTTGAAATGGCCTGTGGTCTTCCACCTTGAGCCCTTGTGGTGCCACAAACAGAGATGATGGGTAGAGGTGGGGGAGCTGCTGGTATGGGGCTGTCCTCTGGGGGTTCCCTTAGACTTGAATTTATGCTCCATCACATTGTGGGAAGAAGCCAGACCTCATCAAACTTCAAAGGCTCTTACCGCATTCATCATTTCAGGTGGGTTTGTTCATGGCACAGAAGCTTGCGGGCACAGTTTCTTTGAAAAACATCAGATAAGAAAAGCTTGCTTTGGCTTCTGTCATGTCTGTTGAATGCATGAGCAAGGAGGGAACACCAATATCTGAAGTATCTCTAGTCTCCTCACTTAGATGGGATTTAGAATCATAGAATTGTTTAGGTTGGAAAAGACCTTTAAGATCACCAAGCCCAACCGTTAACCTAACCCTGACATCCCACCACTAAACCATGTCCCTAAGCACCTCATCTGCCTGGCTTTTTAATACCTCCAGGGACGGGGACTTCCCTGGGCAGCCCATTCCAGTGCTTAACAACCCTTTCACTGAAAAAAAATGTTTCCTAATATCCAACCTAAACCTCCTCTGGTGCAACTTGAGGCCACTTATGAGCACTTAGGATTGTTGTGTGTTACAGAGGCTGAAGAGCATGTTCATTTCTTGTGAAGAGGAGCATGCCCCTATGAGACCAGATGGGTGGCATTTCTGATTGTACTAGCTCAATCTAATTAAGCACATGTAGCCTGGGTCTGAAAAGTGCTTTCTGGTTACCTTGTTTCATGCTGTTTGGGCAGGAGTCCCACCTATGTGATATCTGATGGCTGTAACGGGGTCACACACTGACCATGGACATGTCTACATGTGACCACAATTCTGTCACAACACTCCCAGCAACCTACATCTGTGGATTTATTCTATTTATGATTTTATTAGTGCCTGGTGGGTGTCTGGATTATGCTGTGGTAGATCAACACGCAATTTAAAGCCTTGGGACCAGCCCCTTGTGTGTGTTTATTTTTGTATCCTTCCTTTCATAGATCTAAAACACACCTCCTGAAGTTATTGTAAATCAGGTAATCTCATCAGAGAAGCCATGAGACAGGAGGTAAAAAAATGCCTGTTGGACTATGTCCCCATGACCTTGGTTTTGCACTGATAAGGAGCAAAATTCAGCTGGATGTGACTCCGCTCAGGTTGGTATGACTGATAGCGAAAAATCTCACATCACGAATTATTTCAGTGGCTGATGAAGAAGCAGCAAAAGTCAGCATGCATCAGCAATGCATGAGTTTTAACAGGAAAGCAAATTAATTTCAGCAAAGAACTTCAGGCCTCACCTCTGAAGCTCCAAATGCTGTATTTTTAGTAAAGCTGCTCATTGTTTGAACAAGGCACTTCTGCACACAAGTGTTTGCCTTTCATTTCCATCAGGGTGCAAGTTCCCTTCTGCCTTCTCCTCTCTTCCAGGATCCCCTGTGTGATGATAGGCATGGGGGAATACAGCAGTGTCCATGGAAAAGCTCAGAAAGAATGACAGGTTAGGTATTTAGGATGGTGTTTAAAATAATACTTTTAATACTGCATTGAGGACTACCTTTATAGCACCAACGACAACAGAATTTTATTGCTGCACATACCCTCTTTAGTGTGTAGCAGACACTGCCACAATGGTTCTAGTTATTACATTAGGGGTGCATGAACAACAAAAACTACTCCGCACTGTTGGACATCCCTGACATGGGATTAGGGATCTGGCAGCCCTCAATGTTTTATGGCCCGTCTCCTTCTGCATCAAGGTGTCCATAACCCATAGGGTCTGAGCTGACAGATCAACAGGTAAACAAAATGCCCAAAACCTTGGGGATCCTGAAGGCGTCCTTGTCCTATGCTGTGGACAGGGGAGCCTACAAACCCTGGCAACCACTACCAGGCCTCAAAAAAATGGCACCTAGGACTCACAGGTCCAATGCTGATGGGAAATTTTCAGGACAAAACACTTGAACGATTTCACTGCTCACAGAATTTCTCGTAGAAAAGAAATGTCTGCCTGTGTTGGATCCAAATCTGAAGGAATCCAGGGAGTCACCCTCTTCTCATTCAAGTTAAACCACTGCCTGAGCATGTTTCTCTTTTTCACGAGGTGCTTTCTTTTAGGAAATGGTGGGTCCTACTCCAGCAGCTACAGATAGAATGTCCTATTTCTTTTTCACTGGAAGAGTAGGCAAGGATTTTGCTTCAGCTGAGCCATTGTACTCCATATGTTAGAGAGAACCAACTAGGAAACACACACAAAAGCTCTTCTAGCTTTACAATGACTGCAAACATCCCAGAACACCTTCTCGCACAAACAATGGAATAGGCAGAAGCTTTGATTTCCTGACACTTTCGGATGTATCCACATTAGCCAAAAATAGTAAAAGCCTGGAAATAAGAAGGTAAAGACAAATCTCATGCATGCCTTAATTCTTTCATTAAATTACACTCTCTCACTCCAAAGGGCTTCCCATCCCTCTCCAAAGTGTCACGTACATTCAGCTTCTTCAGATGTACATGGAAAAAGGATGCCATCTTCCTGTTTTATCAGTACTGCCGGGTTTTCAGCATTGCTCGGCTGACTGTGTCATGCCTTTGGGAGAAGATCTGCCATAGACCACAAGCGTGGGGCTGCGAAGGCAAATGCACTGCCTTGACCAGGTCTTGCGTGAAGGCTTTTGAGGTTGTTATTAATAAACATGCTTCCCTTTTTGATAAATAGTAATAGGACACAAATTTGCCTTTAAACTTCTTGTATGTGTGTGGAAGAGTGATTTTCCTGACGGTGGAAAAAGCTTACCTCTGAAAATGCAGGGTTGGGTTATACCAGTACTCACTGCTTCAACATGGGTTTCACCAATTCTGTTAAGGCTTGTTCAGCCTCTTTAAGGGGATTAAAGGCCAAGCTCACACCCCTCTTGGGAAAGCAACAGGAGACTTTTGTGATCAGGATGCCAGCAGGACCCAGCCTGAGACCAAAAGCCAAAATGGTTGAGCTGGAGATCTTCGCACCACCTCTGTAGTCATCTCTTAGAGTTGCAAGTTTAGTTGTATAAATCATTGAGCTTTTCCTTCAGTGACTGGTCCTGTCCATTCCCTTCCAACTATTGCTAATGGATCTGAATTTTTTTCCCCAAACTTTTTAATTTGAAAACACAAGAGAGAGGTAAATTCCTCAACCTCACAGCTGATGAGAAAATGAAACATGTCATCTTAAAACAGCCAACAAAACAGCCAACATTTCTGTTGAAGGTTATTTGTTTGCCAAAGCATGAATTCCTCATTAAAAGAAATAGAGAAAGCAAGGGCTCCAAACGTTGTGGCAGTGCAGGTTATAGGTAATGATGGCAAATTGGTTCAGGTAAGCATAGGGCAAGGCTGCAGAGATGTGTCTTTGCTCTTGAAAATAAAGGGCAAAACAGTGAAGCAGGGGAGAAGGTACAGAATACTGTGAATTTGTCCTTGTTCAGTGCTTAATTGGACAAAAAACTATTTAGCTCTGCTACCGTTGAAAATACACATATAAAAATATTTTTATGAAAAGGGAAAAGAAGTGTGTTTATGAATTCACTACTGTCCTATTGATTTTTCGATGGCCTTAGAAGGACCCCTAAGCCTTTGCCCCCAAAAGCATGGCCACTTACTGCAAGACTAGCTTGAAAGCCCCAGCACGGTCCAGGGGCAACACTGCTGGTGCATGAAAATTCAGACCCACACTCCTGTGGAAGAACATAAATGACAAAGTGATAAGGGAGAATATAAGAGGAATGAGGGGAATAAATGGATCTATGCCTTAGGGAAGAAAACAGTCCCAGGTCTAGTTAACCAGAAAAAGGGCAGCTACACTTACAAACTGCCAGATACCTGCAGCTTGGCAAAAGATGGAGGTGTCAGCTGCAAATGGCAGAGAGAGAAGGACTTCCTCACAATCTCCCTCCTAATAAAGCCATGCTATTCCTGGCTGGGAGCCGGCATGGGAACTATGGGAGAGCTGTTTTAGCAGCTTGCAATCCTGAGCTCGAAACCCACTTTGTCCCACACACTCTGTTTTCCACCAGGATACGCTTTTTCCTCCCTGTCATTGGTGGCCCTAAGTTTCAGCACGCTGGGCAGGATCCTGCACGCTCCCACACCCTGGCCTAGCAAAGACAGTGAGTGCCCTTTGCAAGGGAGGAGGCAGGTCACATACTTAGGATTAACTTCATCTGGCTCACGGTCAGCAAAATAAAACTTGTTGTTACTTTTAAAAATCAAATCCTGCAGGACTTACAGAAAAGGGCAATGTGGCACCTCTTCCCTCCTACCTATGGAGGAGGAAAGCAGGAGACAGGGTCACAGGCCTGTTGAAGGTACAGCAGGTGGTAAATTTAATAAAAGAGGGAGACCATAGTACTGGTGGCAGGAGAAACAGAGTTCCTCACTATTAAAGCCGGGTGATGAGTTTTCATCAAGTATTTTATATTCCAAGAAGTAGAGTTGCATTGGATGAAACTATTTTCAAATGTTTAACAAGTAAAGAAACTTAAGATAATTTTTTTTAAGAAGCCACAGATATCTGAGAACCAATAAAGTTAAGTCCATTCCACACTTTAGAAACAAACAAACAAACAAAACCAGTGTGTGATAAAGAGTGGGAACACAGAGTTGGTGTATCCCATACTTCTGCTTTGGATCACCATCCAAACGTCATCATCCTGCGCAGCTTTTAGAGACAGCTTGTATTTCTTTGAAGTATGATGATAAGGGCTGTCCAAACAACTGCTCAGGGTTGTAGGTGCTGGGAGGGTTCCCCTAGGCTGTCATATATGGTTACAAACCACACAGCGTAGAGACCTGGGGAGAAGGGTTTATGCCCCAGCCTTTACTTTGGGCATGCTTGTGTCTGGTACCATACTTCATCTCCCCAGGATGTCTCAGAGGAGCTCTATAGGCCATTCAGAGATCGTATTATTGTAATTGTGCAGACAACGGCAATTCTCTTAAAACGAAGGATCCAAAAAAGCCTTGATTTTGAGGCTACTTTAAAATAAATAAATAAATAAATAACTTAATTCTTTAATAAGTCCAAAAAAAAAAAAAAAAAAGACAGTTCTGACATTATCTGTTGGGTTTATCAAGCTGTTCCATACTGTTTGCTCTTTATTGACCTGCATTTGTATTCTGAAGTTTACTGTAACACAAAGTCAAAAGTACTTTGACACACAGAGCCATGCTGAGCAGTTGAGAACCCAAGAAGAAATGAGAACATTTTGTTTCAAAAAGACCAAAACATCCATCCAACACAGCTGGAATCTTCTGTCCTGAAGCAAAACTGCAGCAAAATCATCTTGATTGATTGATTCTTGTCCCCAGAGCGGTATTTGTCAGTTCAGCCATTTCATCATATCAGATGTGTGACTCAGCATGTTGGTAAGAACTTCAGGGTGCAAAGTACAGATTCACAATCTCCTGTGAGACCAAAGGACATAGTGTGTTTTATAAGGGTCTACAGCTTACTGGTATATGCATATTGTGCATTGGTTAACGCTTGTTACAGATCCAAGTTTGAGAGGCATTGATGGGCCCATCCTAGCACAGGCTCTTCAGCCAGCCTTGGAGCAGGAGCTGCATGGTCCTCTATGGGTCATCTTGGGGTCTACAGGACAGCTGCATTTCTGTGTTTTTTAGCAGGATATATTATTGCTGGGGCCATGCCGACAATGTAAATGTGTCTGCTAGTTTCTGTTTCTTTCCAAGGCGACACATTATTTTTATTCTTCATGTCTACCAAGCAGGAACCTATGAAAATCAGAGATGTTACTCTGTCAGTCTGGGGCATAGCTGGTAAAATTCACAGCAATGAAAGTAGCATCTGTGTGGTTTTCTTAGGGACAAAAATCAGAAGTTAGAAAGTGCTGATTATGCTAAACCAGAAACTTGTCTGTTAGTTCCAAAATAATACTTTAAAAAAAGCCCAGGCATTGGCTAATGGGCTATATTCACAGGCTAAGAAGCAACAAGAGCAAGAAAATCCCTGACTGAAAAGCTGACTGAAAGTTAGTCCACAGGTTCCCCCATTGGGAGCACCGTGTTCTTCAGAGACGTGTGTTTACAGGTCGTCAGCAAATGGTACCTTTCAGAGAGCATCTGATTATTTTCATGATCCAGAAGCAAGGGTAAAATCCTCCTCCCAGAAAAGACAGAGGAAGTTTTCACCAGGGGCAGGATTTTCTCCTGCCTAATCTTAGAATAATTTCTTCATAGTTCATTTCCCCTTCTGTTGACAACACTGGATACACCTTGCTGTCTTCTCAGGCCTGTACCAGGCTCAGTTGTCACCCTGTGGTTGGGAACCTCTGCCCCTTCTCTCCTCTGCACGGCCCCTGTTGCCTTCTCTTGAGGGGGAGAGGATACAAGGTGGTCAGGACTCTCCAAGTCGAGCTGTTATCTGTGCTCTCTTGTCCCTTTTTGTCTCAATGGTTTGACACGCAGCCAGTCTTTTGTTTTGGCTTTTCATTAACTGAGTGTTTCTTTTGCCATTTATCCAATGCTCACCCTGATCATTTCCATGGGGCACTCCACTGGGTCGCCCCTAGTTCTTGGGTAATTTTTCACCCTGTCCTCACATTGTGCAGTACTTGACATTTTTCACCTGCTTCTTGAAACAATACGTTAAACAGCATCTCCTAGACCAGAATATGTGAAAATTCCCCTAAAGATAAACTTTAGTAGCATCCCCTTAAATGATGGTTCTGGTTCCAAACAGCCACATCCATCCTCCTCCAGGAACAGGAGGAATGGCCAAAGGTTTGCAGATGGAGCATGTTCCTCTCATTTATCTTTCACATTTATCCCTGAGGTTCAACATGTTTATGAGCCATTTCCATCAATCCCTCATTGCTCTTCTCTCCAGGTAAGGCAGTTCATTTTGGTTTACGCCCAGTGTGAAGAATTTCTGTGGAGTGCGAGAAAAAGCTTTTTTTCCATATGATCTTTAAGGCCTCAATAATGATTGACCTGTGTCAGGCACTTCTGGAGAGCCTGCACACCTCTTCTGTAACATCTACCAACACACACACACTAAAAAAGGAGATTTAAGCACTGTTTTAAGCACAAACACACCATTTTGTGTTTTAAGCACAAACGCATGATTGGTGATATATTTAGATAAACTCAGAAATACTTTCATCCATCTGAACTGTTCGCCCCTGTTTTTTCCTGCTGTATTTCTGATTTCCAGAAAAGGAGGATTACCCCACTAACTGCATGTCCAAGAAATGGCTATTTTTATGGGAGCTGTGGCTCTGCTCACACCAGCCAGATAATACTGTATGGGGAGTTGCAAACTTGCACTCGAGCCATCTGAAATACCATGCCTCTCTCCTGTCCAGCCCCGGCAAACCAGTTTTTCTCAGAGACGGTTTCAACTAGAAACCATGCACAGGTAATGCAGGCTGTGCAGTCCAGCACTGGCTTGGGACTGGAGATTTGATCCGGACATCCTGATGTTGCTGCTGGAGACGAGATGTGGGCTTCTTGGATGGGGGCACGTGTGGGTGGGTGCTGGTCACCATGACAAGCTTGGTTACTAATGGTGACCTGTGGATAACAGCTGGGAGCACCTGAAAGACCGAGGAAATTCTTCCTGAGCCTTTTCTCACCTCCAAGTAGAGGAAAACCAGAGGAGAACTGGCACCAAGGACTTTGCTGCGACGCCAGAGCAGACCGTCATTGCTCACCAGCAGCTCCCGGGATGCAGTCAGTGGCATAAGCGGCTCTTATTGCCTGGCACATTTTGGGCAGGGTTAAGACAGGCAACGGTGGGGGGCAACAGCTTTGTGACCTGGGGCCCTTCCTGCACTGTCAAGACAACAGCTAGGGAAAGGGAATGCTTTTAAGCCACCAGACTCTCTGAAACCTCCGAGCAGGATGGCAAAATCTGTCCCCAAGTGCAGTCTCAGATGGACATTTCCAGGTTTCCTGCTCATGAGGGTTTTTTCAATACTGCCACCACAGCGAGCATCTGGAAATGTCAGTTTAAATCAGCCGGTTTCGACGTTTGCTTCAGTGACCCGTTCCATCCGCAGCGGTGCATTGCACCTGACAGGCAGGGAGCGCGTTGGGGATCCCCATTCCCTTGCTGCCCACCCCCTGTGCCGCTCTGACACCTCTGTGTCCAGGTACGGGCTGCATCACTGCACTCACCTCCACTTACCTGAACTGAGAAAAGTTTTAACAAGAAATGTAAAAAGTCTTTGTCCCACCTCAGGAGCAGTTACGTTCTCAGCATCGCTTTCCCCTGTCCCTCCTCCTTCCTGCCTTCCTGGGGATGTTGGATGCTGCAGTCTCGCCGTTGGCACACCAGATGAGACGACACCGCCTCCAGCCTATGACCTGATGCTTACTGCAGGTGAAAAGTTCACTCAAAAAAAAATCTATACGATTAGGTGCTGCTGTCACTCATCCTCAGAAATCTTTCCACTTATTTATGGTAGCAGTTGCTGATCTATATGGACACCCATTTTGAAGATGGTAACTTTATTCTAATAGGTAATTCTATGCCTTCTTATTCCTGCAAAACAGGCTGAGCTATTTCTAAGGTCATGGCCCAGATCTGTGTCTCTACAATGAACTTTGACTGGGGTCATGCATTTAGTTTTCAGTGTGTCTGCAACTGAATGGACATTACACTGACCCCTGCTAAAGAAGCCAGTGCTGAAAATGCTGCCTTCAATAATTAATAGTAACTCGTCCTGATCCTTGGGCTGGCCAGTTAAGGTAGCAGATGTCAGGAGCAGCCAGGGCAGATGGCCTTGAGCCTTGTCCTCCTCACCAGTTGGGTGTCACGAAGTAGAAGGACCCTTGTTCAAATCTGCTTTTGGTACCTCTTTCTTGCACAAAATAAAACTGTCAAGCTGAGAATTACTCTTCCAATTCCTGCACCTAGGGAGAAGGAGTAGACAAACTCCACTCTATTTGGATCTGATTTGGAAGAAGGGGTGCAGTGGCAGCATCCTGTGAAGCCCAGGAACTGAAATATGGGTCGTGATAAGATCGTAACATACAGAAGACAAAAAAATTTTCCCAAACACATTACATCCAATGGGATAGAGAAGTAAACTGGCATTCTTGCCTCATTCTACCTGGAGAGGGGAAGAGAAAGGAAGCGCCGCCAATTAGTGATGCTCCACAAGGCATTTCCTTCTTCAGTCTCGTTTTCAGCTGCAAATTTAAAAGATCATGGAAACCTTGGGGGTTATTTTTCCTTCACAATTTCTTTTCCATCAGAACAGTTCCTGAAAATGAGGCCAGAAGAAAGCATGGTGTTTTGTGCCTATCTAAAAACAAAATCTGTGAGCCTTTTCTCTAAAAAGCTGTCAGCTTCCCCTTTTTTGGAGGCAGTATATCTTAAACCTAGCAGCTGGTTAGCCTTTTCATGAATGTGAAAATACACCCCATCGGTCAAATCGCAGCCTTTCAGAAAAGAATAGCTTGCATACGCTTAACCAGAGTTGTTAGGTTTCAGCCAGAGACATCCCTGAAGAAGACGAGGGCAGGCTTCAACACCAGACCGAGCCTGAGTCCTTCTGAAACTAACTCTGGGCAGCGCCAGGAGAGTGGAGGACATGTCTCTCTCCTGAGGACCTCCCCGCTGACAGCCCATGTAACCTTGGGATGAAAACCTCAAAGATCAGAGAACTCGGTGTCTCGTTTGCCAGGGGGCCATTCCACCTGCCGTTATTTGCTACATTATCCCTGAAGCTCTGAGTTAACCTTTGCTTATCCAAATGCCTTTGCTGGCCGCATAACAAGCGATGTGTAAACTGGAGCCTGCTCCTCTCCACCGGTGTGCCCCTGTAGCCTGCCCTGGCTAGGGGTGGAATTGCCCTGACGGCTGACCCAGGTGTTTCGCAGTGGTAGTTCCTAGCTAGTTCGGATGCCAGTTCCCCGCAGTGGTTTTACAAAAGTCTGGAAATATGGAACGTGACGTTTTATTCTTTTTCGAGAGTTAGCGAGAAGTCTGTGCGCATCCACATAGGCCTTGTTAAACTACATGGAAACAAAGATTAACCAGCAAAAGAATGTACAGCTGGGAAAATAATAGAAATTAATGTCATTACATGTGTCTGGTTTGCAGGAAAATTAAGATAAGGCCATAAGCCCTTAATAAGGCTAGACATTATAAACATAAGGGGAGGAGATTATAAGCATACCAAAAAACAGTCTGCATAAAGTGATTTATCCTGGGCATGTTATAAGGTACTACCGTGCCCTTCCCTCTATGAGATAGCTTAGGGGCTAATGAACGAATTAGGAACACCAAGCTCCCCAGACACAGAAGTTGAAGGCAACAAGATTTACTACACCCATTCAGCCCCAGACCCACAAAGGAGCCAGCCCTCATTATTTTCAAGGGGGGTTATGGTGCTAAATACGTCGAGGCCATCTTCCTCACTTTTGAGTGCCTGCCATTGTTGCTATTGAAAGCCACCAGAGTGGTGTCAGCCTCACGCCCGTGCCTCTGGCCCTCCACGTGGAGCCCGCGCTGGCTGCAGATGGCAACCGGCAGTGCCCTGTCCCGTGAGCAACAAAGGGCCGGGAGAGTTACGGGGCGGCCACTTCACTCGATTAATGCTCTCCCTCCACTTGTAGGTAGGCAACACAATCTTACTGCCTGTTTCTGGCTGCTCACCAAGCTGCTTTGGAGAAGCTGTGCTCCTCATCCTTGCTCCTTGCCTCCCCCTAGTTTGAGGTCAGGTCCCGCCTCCTATTTCCTACCATGAGGTACTGGAGCAGGTCGCCTGAAGAAACAGTGGAGCCTTCCCCTTTGGGAGGCTTCAAGGACAGGTTACACAAACCTTTGCTTATGATGGAATTTGGAGACTGATGGTTGGAGGGAGGGACATGGGATGAGTAAGTTGACCTGTCCAGACCACACCTCGCCCTGTGAGTCCATGCCTGCTCTGATCACCCTCACGGAGGTGCCCTAACATGTCCTTACAAGCCTTGCAAGTGGCTGCTGAGGGCACCAGCTCCCAGGACTGCTGTAACTGGTGCCTCACTGCTGCCTGTGTCAGTAGGAAATGGATTTTTTCAGTGCAGCTTGAGCACGGTGCTGATTTAATCCCCACCCGCTCTTCATAGAGGACAGCAGCTCTTCAGAAGACCTGTCTGCAGGGTTTACCCAAGTGGCTTTGGAGGCTCAATCCCCCATTGCTCTGTTAGCAACAAGAGCCCCATGTCCTCCTATGGGTCCCCAAGGCTACTCACTAGCTGGGGACCCAGCCTTATGCTTTGTGAAGGCTTCTCAGGTTCCTCATCCAGGCAAACCCAGAAAGCATAGAATCATAGAATGCTTTGGGTTGGAAGGGGCCTTTAGAGGCCATCTAGCCCAACCCCCCCTGCAGCGAGCAGGGACACCTTTAACTGGATCAGGTTGCTCAGAGCCCCGTCCAACCTGGCCTTGAAGTGCTTGCATGTCAGAAGCCCTTGGAGGAGAAAAAAAATATGAGGCTTTCCTGTGTGGACAACACAGTGCCATGCTGGTGGATGTTCATGCTTGTTCCAGGGGCATTGGCTGGAGGGTGCGTGCAAAGCTGTGAAGCAGCTGCAGAAATGCTGCCCTGACACTCAAAGCAGAAGTGACACCCAGCTGAGCTGGCTGCCTCCTCCCCTTGCCCTCTGCTGGGTAGTGTTGGCAAGACCAGCACTGGAGAGAGCCCATGGAGAGTCCCGAGCAGCTACAGCGACAGGCCAGTCTTTGGTGAGAGAGCATCAAGGAAAGCAAGCAAGAGAGGCTGAAGAGCAGACTGCATTATGGAGCCTGACCAGAGATCAAGGTGCTTGTTTGTGTCTCCAATGAGGTCTTAGAAGGAAGACCTCACCTACTCCGCACTGGTGTCGAAGGTGCGGTGGCACCTGACTGCAGGGCTAAGCTCTGGTGCAGCCCTGGGTCCTGGCTGACTGCTCTTTCCTCTCCCATATCTCAGCTGGGTCTGATTTGTGAGTTGCTTTGGCAGATCCTTTCGGAGAAGATAAAACGCCAAGGAAAAAAGTGCAATGCAATTATATAATCCTATGGGTTTCATATCACAACTATTTATCCATAGCTGCTTGTGTGTGGTGCACACCAGTTACTCCTGAAGGTCTACCATTTGGAAGAAAACTTTGTTTTAATACCTCTGATCCAGTCCCTGCTATTTGCAAGAACAATTAATTTCTGTCATGCTGTGTTGGGGCCCTGCCAAGAAAAACCTAGATCTGATTGCAGAGAGGAGTTCTGGCTTTTATAGCCTCTACGTACCAAATCAGTACTTTGCTGCTGCCACTAACCCTGAATATGCCTGTGCCCAGACTCCGAGTACATATTTTTAATTTGATGATTCAGGACCCCAAAGAAGTCAAAATCCCCTGTGCTTTGCTTTCAGATGGCTGGCATTACTCCTGTTTGGTTACATTGGAAGCTGGGGCTGCTTTAAAGTTCCCTTTTCTTGTCACTTTTTTTACTAACTCTGATGTTTCTTTGAATTAAACGTTTGATTTTGCAGAAAGTATTTTGCCCATTTGCTCAAACCTTTGATATGTTAAAACGTCTTTATTAGAAACTGGAGATTTCTTTAAGGCTTTTGGCCCTGGTAATTATTTTATTTTTGTCTAGTAGATCTCCCAAAGTCATTGTTTCCAATAAAAGTCACCCTCGCAGTGGCCAGGCTGGTTAATACTGCTAATCATAGGGCTATGCTATAAGGAGTTCCTGATAGGAAAAAAAAAAAAAGAAACCTCCAATACGTTCAGCAATTTCATCCCTTGCTGAGACGGCCTGGCAAGTGGCTCTTGTGCTGGGATGCTGAGCTATAACGGAGCATAAAACCATCAAAGGCAGAGTCGCCAAGGGGAGCACAGACACAATCAACTCTCCAATTTCCAGCCGTCCAGGCTTCTCAGTTAAGGCAAGTGATTGCCTCCAACAGATCCTTTGCCGAGCTGCCAAGTTATTAGGAGCTGCTGAAGGGAGAGGGAGTGCAGAAGGTGTTCCCAGCGGCTGAACCCCCTCCCACCGCCCTGCAGCCACAGCCCAGCCCCGCTCGGGGGTGTGTGGGGTGGGGGTGGGGGTGTTAGCCTGTTGCCCTTCAGGCTGGTGGGAGAGAAAGTGAACCTGAGTTTCTTTGTGGCTGCCGATTGGCGCCCACATCTGAGCCCTCACTGTTTGGTTTCGTGACCCTGTTCTTCCCTCCCTATGGCCAGACTTTGGTCAACACCCTCTGTGCGAGGATTTCTCTCAGGTGATCTTCTTCCCTCCCTTTCCTCTACCCTCCTGCAGGCAGGTCTCTGCCCTTAGAGATAGGAAGCATTTATGGGTGCTGTCTGATCTTTCCACGGGACTGTCCAGACACATCATAGGGGAGATGTCCTGTAAAAATAAATGGCTTTTAATGTTTTAAAGTAGCAAAAAACCACACTGGAAGGCAAATGCAAGAGGAGTGGGGAAAAGCTGGAGTCCAAGAAGGGTATTTGATACAGTAAGAGAAGTGATGGTGAATAGTCAGTTGTCAAGATTTCCCTTCCTGGCTATAATCCTTAGCGTGGGGTAGCACTAAGTCAGGACATAGTTATACCAAGCCACGTGCAGACACACAGCCGCAGCGTCCTCGTTTCAAAGAGCTTAAGCCAAGTCAGTAAGAGGGGCAACTCACCCTGGCAAGGAGAAGGGCTGCAGAAGTGAGCAGCAAAGGCCCCACATGGGATAAACCAGGCATGAGTGGGACGGCAGGGGGTGAGGGGGCTGCAGTCTCTGCCAGAGCATCCACTGAGAAGGAGGAGCATGGAGCTTGGGCTTGAGCACCTGGTGGGGCTGAAGGAAGGGGCTGAAGCAGGGATGTGAGCCATGCGAGGCTCTGCTAATAAATGAATCTTCCATTCAGAAGCCAAATGGAAAACTAACCTCGTTTTGACATGGTTGATGCGTAATTTTTTTCTCATTCAAACAAAACAAACAAAGTGCACCCAGCAAGCTAAGCATGGGAAACCCGCTGGCTTCAGTCCTCTCCTCAGGCAGGAAAATGTGATCTCAAAACCTCCTTGTTGGGTGGGTGGGGGGGGTCTTGTTTGGGTGAGCGCTGCAGCCGCTGTGGCTCCTGAGTAAACCTGGAGGCAGCTCTTCCTCCTGCCATGAAGGTGATCTTTCTGGGTTTGGACTTGTTTTTGAACTTGGGCAAAACAGGTGAAGCCAGGCCCAATAAGCAGCTTAGGTTACTCCGACCACTTGCGCTTTCTGGTGTCGTTACTATGCGGCAAAATGTAACCCAGGTCTAACTGAGAAAGTTTCTCCCAGACAGGAACATTGGTGTCACCTCATTGCTACTTGTTCACTCCTGGGGATGGTGCCCGACCGTGGTGGGTACCGAGGAGGGCAGAGTCCCTGTCCCACGGAGCAGGCAGTCTCAGCATGGTCAACTCCATAGGAAGAAATGTTGTTTCCTCTCCCTTTCCCTGGGTGTTGGAGGGGCAGAGACGGTGATTTGGTGCAAATCAGGAGGGGAGAGGGGTTTCCTCAGGGGTCCCCTTGCCCCTGGGGTAGAGGATAAGAAAGAGGTGGAGATGGGGCCAGGGAGAGGGGGCTATCGCTGACTTTAGTGGTGGGGATAGCTCCTCAAACCCTCAAACTGAAAGGTGAACACATCGACACATCAACCTGAAAGGTCATGCTAAAATACGACGGGCTGTGAGGCATCTTCCCTGTTGAACCCTCGGTGCCCCGCACAGCTCGTGGAGAGAGGGGGGATCCTTCGGGGAGTTATTCACAGCAACTCGGGGGAAAACGATCCCTCCCATGGAGGGGCACAAGTTGCAGGCAACCCAGGTGCTTTCTGCGAGGCTTCCTCCTGTGTGTCCATGCTGGAGATGGAGGTGGTGGTATTGCCCCATGGCCACTACCTTTAACGCCTTGCTTCTTTCCACTTAAATTAGTGCCCAGATGCAGCGAGACTCCCTCGGAGAACAAGGGCTCAACCCCTGAGGATGGAAAACCGGGTTATGGCAGACACCAGCGGAGGAGAGGGAAGCAGCAGCAGCTCGTGCTGCATGGGCAGTGTGGATGCAGGCGCCCAGCCACTGCTCCGGCACGGCAGCTGCGAGCTCCCAGTGATGTTTTCCCAGCAGGATCACCCTCTCTGCCAGTGCAAGTGGGTCCAACCTGTCTGAAATGAGACCCTACCAGCCAGCCAGCCCGCTGCCTGGCTGCTGACCTGCTCGCTGCCCCAAGAAAGTCCCTTTGCAATCCCTCCTGGGTGGCTGCTGTGGGGCAACAGGCAGGGTAGGCTGGAGCAAACACATGCTGAAACCCCCAGAGCTGAGCAGCAGCAAAAGCCCTGCCCTGTGCTGAGAGGCTGGAAAATAGGGGGAGGGGGGTGTCCTGTTTTGCTTCCAGCAGCCCCATGCATATTGGCCCCCAGCTCCAGACCCTGTTGCGCGTCTCTATTAGGTCTAAATGTTATTAGGTGAGGACAAAACCCGCAGGTAAGCCTCTCCCCAGGCTACAATGGCAGCGTGGAGAAAAGCTCGGCTCCTGCTGGGCACAACAAGGCCCCCCGGGGTGGGGGACGACCAGGGTCAGCAGCGGGGACGCAGGCGCCCGCAGCCTGG
Organism: Egretta garzetta; assembly: GCF_000687185.1. NCBI lineage: Eukaryota > Metazoa > Chordata > Aves > Pelecaniformes > Ardeidae > Egretta > Egretta garzetta. The sequence continues at coordinate 7,493,223 of NW_009260028.1, read as the reverse complement.
CGCTTGCCCCCATTCGGCACCCGCAGTCATTGTTGCTTCCCACTGACCAGCTGCCTGCGATCCCCCGGCCGAAAGCAAAACGGGTAACACAGCCCCCATTCAGCGGAGATTAAATGCCTGAAATGAGCCACACCTCTGAACAATTGCTTCCTCCAGGAGGACCAGCATTCAATAGCCAGGGAGCCCATTGATCCCCGCCATAAAGGAGGTGGGGGCCCGCAGGAACAAGGTTTCCCGCCGCCCCTCGCACCAGCTCGCCGAGCCTCCCTCCTCCAACGGGCCCGCTTCGCCCACGTCGCCCCTCGGTCGCCTTCGCCTTCCCAGAGGCAGGCAGCAGCCTTAAAAAACTCTCAACGTTCATCCCGCAAGGCATCGTATTCCTTGTTGATCGCATTAGGACCATCATCTTACAACTCTCCCTCTCTGACAATTAGTTACTATCATTCACACTGTGCAATCAGCTGTTAAATCCTCATTTATGTTAATTTGAATGTGAATGTGCTGCTCAGCAAAATGTTAGATTGCCATGTTTACAAATATACTACAGGTATTTAGAAATTTAGATGATACAAAACATACTGCTTAAGCTACTTGTGATGCCAGTTTAAATAACTTAAGCCTATTTATCAGTTATTTAGCGTTTCTCTGCACGTACTACTGTTTTTCTTCATGCCACCCCTTGTCACACAAGCAAAAACATGCTTGCTTTTTTAAAAAATACATATATAATCTAATAACCGGTAATCTCAATGATAGAATTTAATTACACGCAACCTCTATGTGAGCAGCACGATTTAACCGAAACACGTTTTTCTAATCCGTGAAAGCATCTTTAAAGTTGGTACATTAGAAATAAAGAGGAAAATAACCTCTTTGGCTTAGTGCTAACAGAAGCTCTACCTTAGAGAATGTAATATGTCCATGTGAAGTGATTTTCCCAAAGCTATTACAGTATAATAAGCTCAAGAATTAGTTTCAAGGTAAAGTTTATCTCATTATGTGCTCTGACCTGTATGCATCTCACACTTCCCATCAAAAGCTGATTCCTTCTAATGGCTTTTCTTCAATGCAGTCGGCAGGGTTAGGCCACTTAGCCGCACGAAAGCTGCCTCTGATGCAGAAACTCTTCCCCCAGTCCTTGCCGGGAGAGAGTTCAGAGGGGGTCCCACCTTCCACCACACGGAAAGCAGGGGTCTCCTTCGGGTAAACCACTGCCTTTTTGTCTGGAGCACGGAGGTCGAGGCCGCTCTGACTTCCTGGCCAAGGAATTTTGGCAGGTCCAGCTGTCCAAGCACACCCATGCTTATATCACACCAAAACCCGAGGAGGCGTGAAACCAACCTGCTCATAATCCTCTCTTCGGGGAAACAAGTTGTGTTGAATTAATGAGGAGAAGGAATTGCATCTCACTCTAGAAACCCTGTTAACTTTCAATAAAGCTGTGGGTTACTTAGCAGGTCCTACGCAGTGATTGCACGCTGGCTGCTGCTGCTTCCCTTTGTCCCTGGATAAAACAGCAACCAGCAAGTCCCAGCCTTGCCATTAATTTTGATTGCTGGATGAATCATCACAGCAGCAGCGTTAGCCTTACCCTGGCGCTCAGGAATCAGGGGTGCTGTGTGCCACTACTGATCCTCCAGCCCCAAAGGCATCCTGAAGCCTCTACCCCTGAGAAGGTGGCAATAGGTGACATTCCCATAGACTGTCGCCTGAAACAGAAGTGCTTCTGAAGTCAAGGGAAGCTGCATGCTTGCAGTTTTGGGGGTGGCTGTGGGGTAACACAGGCGCTGTTGACAGCAATGTGTGTGTAAGGATGGCAGGACATTGCAGACAGCACGGGAGGTTTAGTTGCCAAATGCATAGCACCGTGCCCTACCTCTCTTCTACCCGAAGTGCATCTCAGCTAGAAGAAAATGAAGCATCTTAAAGGGAAGTCACTGAGCATGAGAATAGCATGTGAGGAGTTGAATTGGGCAACACCTTCAAGGGACCAAGCAGGTGGTCCTGAGGCACGGCAGCTTTGCGGGAGCTACAGGAGACCACGGTGGGAAGTGCTGTGACAGTACCAGTAGAGCAGA
>NW_009260028.1:7480459-7491132 GCF_000687185.1 Egretta garzetta | reverse complement strand
TCCTCTGGTGCTGAGGAAGCCCCATGGCCGCTGCAGCAACTTTTACTCCAGTGGATGTGGGGTAACAGCAGGGCACATTCACAGAGGGGTAGTTTGCTCATTTAGGGGTGGGGGGGTTTCTTTTTTCGCCTGCAAAACAGAGAAAAATAAAAGTCAGGTCGTTCTTGTGGTGTCTTTTGATTGAGCGATGCAGGGAGGTTTGGGCTTCCCTGGAGCTGCAGGCACCTGTGAAGGGTGGAAGCTTCCCACAGGCTCAGGTCTCCATAAGCACCTGCAGGGTTTCCTTGCAGATGCCAGCGTCTGCAGGAAGGACCCAGGCCCTGCACAGGAGAGGCACGACATAGCAGTGAGTTGCCATACATAGGAATAAGGCAGGTGACGATAAGAAAAATCTCAGGACTTCAGTCCAGAGCCCTCTGAATCAGGGCAGGGGATGGCAGAAGCCATGTGGGTGGCATGGGACCCATGCTCTTGGGGCAGGAGTTTTCCCCCCAGCCAACGTTTTTTTGCCTTTGCAAACTGGTCTGCAGTGTGACTCCTTTCTGAAACATGCAGATTGTCCACTGCCTGTACCACCACCTCCAAATCCCTGAGCATAGCTGAAGAGGCATCCCACTTCTATAATATGAGAAAGCTTCGATTTTTAATATTTTGGATATATTTCATGCCCTCTTGGCCAAGTACCATTTTGCCTTAGTGAGAGCTGTGATTGCCAGGTGACTGTGACAAATAGTTACTTTCTGTCAGAGAACCCCTCCGCCGGATTCTCATCCCAATAATTGGCACTTTTTGTGAAAGCACTGGAAAAAAAAAATATTTGTTATATTTATTCGAAAGTAGAGCTGTCTCTGGGGAAAAAAAATAACTTTTTTTAAAGATGAAAAGTCAGTCGTTCAGACAATCTTCAAAGTGCTCGACTTAATCCACAGGGGACTCGATTTTGCTTTTCTCAGTGCAGATTTCTTCCCCCCTCGTTCACACACCTTGAGACAAAGGCTATAGTTAAGACGGCGAAGGGGGAGGGAAGAGGGTTTTTTTTTGTGCGGGATGCGTAGCAAATTTATTCTGGAGACTGCCTGAAATAGGCTTCAGAAAATGGATAGAGTGTCTTCTGGAAGAAAAGGCCCCTAAGTAAACTCCACCGCCATTCAGAAGATTTGCTCCGGCACTTAACAAGTGGGGCAGGAAGAAAGAAAAATCTGTTGTCAGGTTTGGGGTGTTTATCAGCTACCCTCTAGACACTTGACCTGATGCCGGGGACCCCCTAATCCGCTGATCTGCATGCGGCGAGCCTTGCAGGATTCAGGCCCACGACCGCCGCTGCAATGGGCTGGAGCACTTGTCCTAATGCGCTGATCCCGCGGCACATTGTGTGCCACTCACCTTCTCCCGCCTCCCGCCTCCCCCCACGCCGCTCCCCCCAAATTTAATTCTACTCACAAATTGTGAAATAAGTTGTTTGGGCTGGATTTGTCGAGTGAATTGTCCTCCTAATGAAACAGTCTGGTCATTATACAGTTGTCGAAGGAAGATTTAGCTCTCCCATACCCCAAGACCCATGCAGGTTAACGTTTTGCGACGGACGGTTGACAAAGGAATGAATAGCCCAACGCTGTCAAATCAGGCTTACAAACAGCTTGGCATACAAACAGTTACTGCTTGTGTGCATGTGGATTTAGGGTCCCCGCTCTCTTAATGGCACAGATTTGTAAGTACAAATTGCTCAGTCTTCAAACTGTTTGCAAAGGGAAGAAAATGACCAAAAATTAGTTTGTTTTAGGAGTTGTTTCCTTCTCCCTTCCACCATAAAAAAAAAAAAAAAGAAAGAAAGAAAAAGAAAAGGTGGATCGGGGAAGCACCTACTCCTACATTTGCACTCGGGCAACCTGGTTTTGCCAGCAGCCCCTGAGCTGCTGCTCCCCTTTTTCTTTCCAAAGCCACAGAAAGCCTGATCGAGCTAATTCTCCAATCTGGGGATTTGCAGCATTCATTTCAATGATTTTTAACACCTGCTGATTAAAACTGTTTGCAATATTTTTTCCATTTTTAATTGCATTAATCATTAACTGCAATTATTTAGATTTATGAACTCTTTCGTTCAGCAGCTATGCTTGAACTGGATGAAAACAGTTTGATTTTCATAAGGTAGGGTGACTTATTTTGCCTAATGAATTGAACCAAGCAGAAATCCCAGAGCGCAAGTAGACTGTGGAAAATTTTTACCAGGTGATTTATCACCAGAGGGACACTTTAAATCTGGATCAGTTTTATTAAATCTGCCAGGTGTTTATTAAAGCTGGAGCAGGAATAATAGCTGTCTGCAATATCACATAATGACCATCATTCTGCAAAGCCCCGAATAGCCAGCCGAATATGGTTTTCAAGTAACAAACAAGGATAATCTCAGGACGTGTTTGAAATAACTTGTGAGCACCAGTCTCATCGGACGCGCGTTTTGCCTGCAAGGACATGGGCTTAAAAACACTCCTCCCTGCTGAAGCACAGCAGCAGGTCTGGGGGTTACGCTTGGATTCCCCACCATGGCTCCTTAGTCCCTTGAAATTCGGAGGAACTGAAAGCCACGTCCCTGGCAATGCGCAGGGACAAGCTGGTGCCTTGGCTGCTCCCCATCGGTTGTCCCCTGGGGATGATCCCGCAGATGTAGTGCAGTCCTCTCACACCACGTTATGGGGGTGTTACTGTGACTACCTGGGACCACAGGGACAGCTTTTTTCCAACAGCCCTGGGAAACAGCCCTCTGAAAGCCATAGAGGCATCGGTACAAAACCTCTGCCCGCGTCCCCATTATCCTGGTGGCTGAGGCTGGAGGCTGTGGCGCTCAGCCCCGCTCTCACAAGACCTGTACTGGTGGGGGATTTCAGGGCTATTGGCAAGATTTTCCCCTTTGACAAGAATCTTATTTGCAGAGGATGTGATTTCCCTTGTTAGAAACAGGGGCAGGAGGGATGTGGTTCTCCCCTCTCCTGCTCGCCAGGCAGCCACTGCCCTACTTTTGCAGGGCACCGAAGATGGCAAAAGGATCTCTTCAGCTGAGGCAATGGCCTCTGCTTTTACGGGAGGGGGGCAGAGGGATGCTTGGTGTATGCTGCAAGCTCATGCGCCTCTGGGCCAGTCAGAACCTTTTTTTCGGATGATGAGGACTTTTTGGTTTGTTTTTTCAAACCAGTCTGAGGATGCTGAGATAGTGGCACAGCTAACAGTGGGCCTCCTGCAGCCTGGGTCTGGATTCACGCTGCCTATCTCCCCTTGTGTCTGCTGGGGAGATGCCAGCTCGCTCTGCCAAGGCTCCCAGCCAACCTAAAGCCATGGGGCTGCCATGGTCTTGCAGCTGAAGCTCAAGCCTGTACTCAACTACACGGCACCTAACCGGGCATCTCTGGAGTCTGCTAACAGGGTAAAAACCCTCCTCTGGAGAAGCTGGTCTCCCCCTTCCCTGATTATAGATGGAGCCTGGAGAACGCCTTCAGGCTGGGCACCTAGGTCAGATGGATGAAGGGAGGTGGGATAAATCCCATGCTATGACGTACCCTGAGATGGCTGTAAAGATCTGGGTTACAGCTACCGCTGCTGCACCTCTGGCAGAGGACAGAGACAAGCAGGTCTGTGCCCTAATCCCTTGAAATGGAGAAAGCACTCAGCAGTTTCCCAGCTCCCACCCAGCACCTCACCGGGAGGAAGAAGGACACAGAGCTGTACCTCTGGTAGCACCTGCAGCCCTGCCCGCCTGGCCACGGTCCTGAGCCTGGAGCCAGTCCGCCACCAGACATTGCTCATTTGTAAGTTGCCACAGGCGTATCCAGACTGCACAGCTGTGATTGCAGGGTAGAGGCACCCCAAAGTGGACCAGCCATGTGGTGAGACACCGGGACCTAGATGGAAGGGTAGAGGAGGTGGAGATGAGAGGGTCCGAAATGAATACAGCAAAAAGAGAGAAGGCTGGAAAAAAGTTTACTGATGCCCTTTGGTGAAAAACTGGAGGTGTGGGGGACTGTTGGAGTTTGCAGTGGGGTAGGAAAGGAGCTTTTGCGTTTTGGAGAGGGCAGAAAGCAGCGTCTGCATGGTTGTCTGATAGGGAACTACAGATTCAGTAAAGTTGTAGCACTGTTTTGGATGAAAGCATTTTTAATAAAATGATAGTGTTATTGACAACTATCAATCTATGGAAAAATAGAGAGGAATGCACTTGGTCGAAGTCTCGCCAAGAAGTTCTGTGCCCCCATGTTTTTAAATCATCAGTGGCAGTTGCAGTTACACAGAATTTCTGAAAATCAGAGCACAGCATGTAAAACTGTCCTCCCTGACACTAGGCCCTCCCTTCCCCAGCTTGTTGGCCCTTCAGAAAACACAGGGCTGAGAGGCTCGCCAGCTGAAAGCGCACAGCGCAGCCTTCGGACACCTGGCCATCCTTCAGCACACTGTGGAGGGTAGAAGTTACATGTGTCCCAGCTTTTGTAGAGACACTGAGGGGCAAATGGCATTGTGTAGGGATTTTTCTTTTTTTTTTGCTTGGTATCACATCAACGAGAGGCAGCCAAATTCATTTTATGTACAAGAAGGAACAGGGCACCAAAGCAGGCTGGTAACACGGAGTCACTGCAACATTTTGGAACAATTTTCCATGCCGGTGTCGTCGAGCCTTTCAGCTTTTAATTTAAAGCATTCACATCCTCTTGATGTAAATTACCTTCTTATTTGTAGGCTCCCAAGATCACTGGGCATCGCCACCAGCATATGTACTGCTTATGCACTGTACTATTAAAACAGTTGTGAACTGTGTTGCCATTAAAAATGGAAGGACAATACAGCCCAGGCTGGCTATTTTATGTTTATTAGTGTGAGGAAGAAGGGAAAATAGGAATTTTTATTCAGCTGCAGCTAAAGGTCCGCACGCAGGAGTTCAACAGTAAGATTTTTAAAATTCAAAACATAAGAATAAGCGGCACTTCACTGCAGAGTTGAAAGATAATTGTGCAATTAACTGTATGAGGTCAATAATGCCAGAGCTGGATGCTTCTGACAGATAGGGATAATCAATTCAGCCTCTGTATGAAAGGCTCGGAGGTAGCAATGGAAAAATAACACAGCACAAATGTTTCGGTGTTATAATGAACACCAGACAAATCATTATTGACTTTTTTTTTTTTTTTTTTTACTTATTCTAAGTGCTAGTGCACAAGTATCCTCTTTGATTAAATGTAACTTCAGAATTTTGCTTTAAGTTCAGTATCTGTCCCGATCTAAGGAAGGACATTAATTTAGAAATGTAGCAAAGTCTTCTCCTCACAGTTTCAGTGTCTGCACAGGTAACTGCCATGAAAATTTTCAGTGATGATGCCCCGTCCTGGTTTGCTGCGGAGGGGAAGGGGCCCATCTGAGCTCTCCTCACGTTGGTAGGCATCCAGACTTGAGCGCATCGAAAGTCATTTAAAAACGCAGTGTGCGCAACCGTGGCACCAGAGGCAGAACGAGCCCTGGGCAGGGATTGGCAATCACAAAATCAGGAGGAAAGAAACGTGGAGCCACAAGGTTATGAGTATGGATGGGGAGATCCCTTTCCTACTTAGGTTTTCTTGTGTAATCAGGCTGAGCTTCAGGTGGCCAGGCGAGCACGCCAGGTATCACAGCCCCTTAGGTCAAGGCAGCCTTCGCCCGGGCTTGGTATTTACCATTCAGTGTTGTGACTTGCTTGTACTCACCCTGTGAAGCTATTGTCGCAGCAGGGAGATCCTTTCACAGCCTAAACCATGTCCTAAAAGCCTCCTGGGAGGATGCTAACAAATGATGTGAAGCAACATTGCAGTCCATGCCTGTGCTGTCCCCGGCCCCTGCCGAAGCAGCGCAGGCTTGGTCACCTCACACCAAGGAGGTGTGAACCACCATGGAGTGAGCGGGGATGGCGACCGCAGTGACATGGTGACACCGGGGGAGAATGAAACCTTTTCTTTCCCCACAATTAAATCTCAATGTCACAGGTCTTGCCATGACCTCCTCCACGTGTCTTCTGTGCCCTGGAGAAGGGGGAGAGGAGCAGCCATGCCACCAGAGCAAGAGGAGGATGGCACTTCGCGAGGCATCCCCTCCACCTGCAGCGCCGCGATTTGGCCATTAAAACAAACCTCGGCCTGCAAAACAATTCAACTTCAAGTGATTAAAAGGATTAATTTGGTGATGCTGCAATCAGAGCGAGAGCAGGTGATTCATTATTCATCAATTACGGGTCTCATCCACACACGGCTGATTAGGGTGCATCATTGCCTCAAATTAAGCACGAAAGAGATGTTTTAAAGCAACCATATGGTTCTACTTTAGAAGCAGTCAGCTTACAAATTGAGCACATTGACTAGTCATAACTATTGATGAATGAGGGAAGAGTGCACCAAATTTATTTAGAGAGTTCCCCCTCCACTTGTGCTGTTGTTGTTTTTTTTAATGTGATCTAATGAATAAGCAGAGTCAGCTTTAATTGCTGACTCGCTCTCAGATGAAAAAGAGAGCTTCCAAAAAACCTTTTTCCTTCTTCCTCCCTGCACCACTCGCTGGAAAAAAAAGGCTAGGGCAGATGATTTCCCCCCCTGGACTGAGGGCAAAACCTTTTTGCCTTTGGCTTTCCTTCTTCTTTACTCCGTGGTGCAAGGTCGAATTTAGCCACTGCGCTGCAGCCAAACAGGACTGAGGCTTTGCACACTTGTCAAGGAGAGAGATGGGGTTTTTGGCTGCGGTGGGGGTGACTATGGGGGGCTGGAGGGGTGCAGACAAATGCAGCGAGATGCTCTTCTGGGTGACAGGAGGGGTTGCTGGGAGCTGCCACCTGCAATGGCCTCATGGCTGAAAGAGGAGGCAGGGGATGGAAACGGCAGCACGCAAACAGCTTCTTGGCGGACATGGTGGCCGGTGCGACTGCTCTGCTGGGACACTTGGAGTGTCCAGCAATTATCACAGAATCACAGAATCGTTTAGGTTGAAAAAGCCCTTTAAGATCATCAAGCCCAACCATTAACCTAACCCTGCCATCCCACCACTAAACCCTGGCCCTAAGCACCTCGTCTGCCCAGCTTTTAAATACCCCCAGAGATGGGGACTCAACCCCTTCCCTGGGCAACCCCCTCCAGTGCTTGACAGCCCTTTCATTGAAAAAAATTTTCCCAATTATGTCAAGAGAGATAATTGTACCGTCTCAGGAGAGCCCAGAGCTTCCCTCTTGCAGGTCCACATGAATATGTTTGTAATTTGGGGGACACCACTGACTGCCAGCTCAAGTCAAAGGGGAGACTCCTGCTGGCTCCACCAGGTGCTGGATCAGGCTCTTCACCACCAATATAGCCCAGGGGGTGCCAAAATACATGAGACAAGGCTCCTACCCAGCTTTCTAATCTCAGACTATTAGGGTCAGAGGTGGTTTTCAAATTATAAATACTAATAGTTTCCTTCTTTTTGTGATAGTTCACTACCTTCAGTAAAACTATAACCTGTTATTCTTCCTAAGGAACAATATGAATAAAGGAGGAGAGTCATTCTGACTGCCAGTTTTTAGGACAGAGACTTAATTTTGTATTTGTTTGTTCCCAGCTGAAGAAAACAGCAGGAACTCTGTTTGCAGGCATTTCTCCCTCTTGTTTCAGTAATTTAGTGCACATTGCCAGGCTGCTCTGGGGCTGCAGCCACCCACCCACCCACCCGGCAGGGCCACGTAAATGCAGTGTGGACAGAAAATGACACTCATAATGTCAAGCTAATGTACAGTCAGACATATCCAAAGAGGTAAAAAACCTCGTCCTTAAAATAAAGCCTTCTGTAATCTTTGAAACAAACTGAAGTGATGTGATATTTGGCATTTGTTTAAGCAGATATTTATTTGGATTTTCTTTATGGAAGTTGTCAACATTTTCACTTTTTGTTCTTCTTCAGAACTGGAAAACTACTTAAATTAGTGGCAATTCTTGAGGTTCGGGTGAACTGCAATACATCCAGGTCTACTTCAATTCAGTGGCTTTGTGCCCTGGTTGTTTAATCACAAAACAGAAACTAATGAGGATTCTGATTGTTTTCTCTCTCTTTTTTCCTTTTTAAATCAAGGCATGTCTGGCAACCAGGAATTTATCTGTGCTACAAATGTTTCTTTATGGGATCCCCATGAGCAGAATAGGAACCAGAATCCTTAAACATCAGGCAAATATTTTCCCTCCTATCTACGTGAAATGCAGACTTATGTTGGTTTTGCAAATCAGAGCGTATCACATTTTTCCTATGCTATTTTCATTTCTTTTTGAATTCATGGTATATATGCTGCAATTAATTTCTTCCTCCTGAAGCTTTAAATAAAAGGTGGTTTCAAATAAAAAATGGCATCCATTAAATATAATTAATTTCTCATGCAGCTAGCCTGGTAAAGGGGCACCTGCTAATTCAGAGCAATTTCTAAACTATAGATTAGCAAGGCTACACTGGTTGGTACAGGAAAAGGCATTAATATTTTTCCCTTGTACACGAGCTCTGTGGAAATTGCCATGTGTAAAACTTATTTCAGTCATTTTACGTGAAAGCAGATTTTGAGGAGAGGGTCTTGCTGACAGTTCCCCAGCCCGGTCCTTCTGACCGTCCCATGCAATGGGTACAGCATAGGTGGCAGTGCGGGAGCTCTCCAAAAGGGAAAAAGCCCCCTGTTTTGGCATCCTTGTCCGTTCCCTGGGATCGTCAACAATGCTCAGTCCTGCTGAGGACCAGTTTTGTAATATGGCTTCTTGACCTCTGGGAGCTAATGTTCAGCCACCCAACCTCGTTTTCACCAGACTACCAATTTTGGACCCCACTTGCCGCCCCTACCAGACAAAATGACGTGAAAAAGGAGCATAGCTTTCTCTGTCACTCCATGTCCCCCTTTCACAGGCAGTCAGATCTCCTGCTCGCCCCGCTAGGCTCCATCGGGGAACTGGCTCAGTGAGGAAGAAGTTTGCTTGGCTGATCCCACCAGATGATTGCTCTGGACACCAGCAGCTTTGGTGCTCCAAGCTCTTCCAAAATCAGCTGGGTCCCCCCATGGTTTTGTATTACTAAGGGTAGGTATTAGGAGGGTAATATATTGAATTCATAGTATCAGGGGCTGTTTTTTCGTTCAGTGCTCTGGGTGGGAAGACAAATATATTAATTGAAGAAAGAAAACGGTAAGTTTAGGACAGCATCAAAATATGTACAAGTTTAGGACAGCAACAATACAATGAGTTTTAAATGTAACATGGCCAACTTGCTCCGATATGAGAATCCCTAATCATTTGAGTTTCCCCACTTTTACGGCTTCATTTTGCAACCTTGTCACTAATAATGGTGATATTGTCCCATTCCCTTGTTTACATTTTACTGATGAAGAAAAATAGGAGAAAGGCTGGGGAGGAAAAGATATCAAACAGCTTTCATAGCATGTCTTTCTTTGGTCTATCTTTCAGCTTTTATATCATTAAACTGTTTGGGGAATTTTTAAGCTAACTATGAACACATAGACACCACTGTGAACTGTGCATATCTCTCCTTTCTGGTTTAAACTATCTGGAGTTTTTTGAGTATCAGATAATTTTTCCTCAATCTTGTATTGCTTCACAAGTAAGGGAATTAAAAAATAAGCAAGGCTGATGATAACTGCGATTCTGCGTGCAGCATTGCCATCCGAATGTAAAGGAAAACTCTCCCCTCCTTGGCGTAACTCAAAGAAGTCTTGAGGGGGCTTTCTCTAAGGTTTCCCAAAATGGCCTCTTCCAGCTGAGATCAAACAGGAAGCTTTAGCACAAAGGAATTTCTCTGAAAAGCCACTCAATGGGAACGGGGGATCAGAGTGGAAACTACGTCATTAGTTATTACTCTCTTTCCTACCAGCAACCGGATAATAAAAATACAGGACTGACTTTTGCAGGCATCACTCCACAGCACCTCCAGTCTGTGCTGGTAACAAACAGAAAGAGAGAAAACGTCTTCTGCATTTTCCTCCTTCTTAAAATACATGATTAGAAAGGGTTTGGCTTTTAGCTTTCAATCCTTCTTACGAGTGTTTAAATGCTCTGAAGCTCCTTGAATAAAACCGGCAAGATAGGGCAGGAAGCTTTAATCTTCTCCAGGCCGGCCACTGGAGGGGGAGCCGCACACTGAGCTGGTCAGGAGGGTGATGTTGAGATAGAGGGTGGTTAAAGAAGTCAAGACAAAAATGCAGAAAAAAATATTGAAAAAGGAGTAAATTTATCAGCTCCTTTCTCTCTTCCTCCTAAGGGAGTAATCTGGCTCACTCTCCCTTTTTTGTTTATTCATTTGGGATGGGGGGGGGAATAGATGGTCTGACTGCATCAGAAATAGATGGTCATCCTCCCACAGCAATGAACTAAAAAAGCTTGTTGTTTAAACACTCATGTTCTTTAGCACAGTGTTTTGCTGTGGTTTTAAGTCATGCTTCATATGAAAATTGCTGAGTAGACTTTTTTGCAGGATCTACTTTTAGCTAGTGATAGAAATGTAGTTTATTCCCATGAAATGCCTGCAGCCAAAGCAGCCTCTGAGGCGGCATGGGACCTCCATGTGGGTAAGCAAGGGCATTAGGAGCCACCATGGAAGGAGGAAGCATGCCATCCAGGGAGAAGAGTCCCTGGGCCACAAGTCAGTCCGCAGATCTGTGAGAG
>NW_009260028.1:7468304-7480236 GCF_000687185.1 Egretta garzetta | reverse complement strand
GCTGGAAGAAAGCAAAATGTTAGGCCAGGTCAGAAGTATCTGTGGTCTTTGCCGGATGTGCATACCCAGCCTTCCCTTCAGGAGTATGAGTGAGACAGATCAACTGCATCAGCCGATATTGCAAAATTACACTATTAGAAGTACACCGATGTAAAAGGAGACATTGCTTCAAAAGCCAAAGATACCAGGGCTGTTGGAAACAGTGTGGTGGGAAATGTGTGCAGTCATCTGGCCAACACAGACCAGCTGCTGAAAGCGTGGGGACAACCACTGCTGGGTCAGGCCTGGGCTTTCGAGGCGTTCTCCTGATTTATTCCCCTGGCTCCTGAGTCCTGCATGGCAGTCTGCTGCTTGGGGCATACAAGACCTTGTATGCCTGTTGAAAGATTCAGCACAAAATATGCTGACATTTAATATTTGTGAAACTAACAGTAACATGCCACAACGTGGGATATGTATGTCAGCTACTGAAACCTGTTTTCAAATGAGGTAACTATTTTTTGTGTAGAATTAGTGTTTTGAACAACTACTATGTTCATTGAATTCATGACAGACTTTGAAGGTAACTCTGGCTACACTTGAACGAAAGGTTTGCAGCGTCAAAAATCAAGGCTATTAGCCTATGACAAACATAACTCCGGAGCTTACACATGAAGCCAGTGCTTTTGGTAAACCACTGAGCCTGCTGATGGCACCTGCAAGGAATATATTGTTTGCTTGGCTACTTTTGAAACCAAATGGCAGCAGTTTGGAAAATTACACCAGGTGATGAAATGTACTTTTTAAATATTTCAAGTGCTGATGCAAAATGCCTCTGGTGTAATAATGGATTTACTCCTAGGTTGGGGATAAACCACACCACTGATGCAGAGACACTTAAGCTAGTGCTAATGTCGAGTTAATCAGGGTCCAACAGGGATTACTGCTTTCCAGACAACTGGGATATTGGCACTGTATTTGTGCAGCCAGGCAAAGAGGGGAGCACCATGGAGAGACACCTGAACTAGTGCCACACGGTCAGCTCTGGTGTCATCAGGGCTGCCAAGGAGTCTCAGCTAGTAAGTCCTTTTGGGCCAGAACTTGCTCTGTGTGGAGCTATTTTGCTAATTTGGGTACTGATTTGAACCACTTGTATCATATTCCTTAGAGCACCTCATCTTTCATTTTATGTTCAAAGCACACCTCTCCTTGACTTGCTGCGATCATGAATGTTAGCAGAAACTGTACTTGAATATTTTAATTTAAAAGCAAAGTATTTTGCCAGTCGTATCATGCCATGAAATGATCTCAGCCCTCTCTGTATTATGAATGGACACAAATCACCCTGAACATTACTGTTGCCAAGCTATTACTGTTGCAAAATACTAATCTGAGTAATATCAATACGAAAAAAACACAGTCAGTATGGAAATGGACATTTCCTTTGGGTATTATTTATACAGCCGTTCATACAGTCCCATTTAATTCCCTGAGTGGGCACCAGTCCTTGAGCTTCTCACCATGTTCCCCAGCTTTTTTGTTCAGCAAATCCCACTCTTCAAGGCTGATGGACCCACTCTGCCCGGGCACCTCCCTCTCTCCCTCCCAAGGGCAGCTTCTCTGCCCGGGCAGATTGAGCATCAGCCTCTCGCACCGCTCCCGTGCCCCCGCCCACCTACCCAAGCCCCATCTGTGACAGGGGCTTTTTAGAAGTGACAAGTCCTTTTGCCCATTGGGGCAGCAGGTCTCTCTACCTTGGAGGTGCTACCAGGGTAATAAGGAAACATCTTTCTTACAGACAAAAGTCCAAGGGCTGGAAAGGACTGCTGCAGAGAGAAACAATGCACGAAATGCCCATTTTACCAGAAGGCAATGTTTCTGTTAACAGACCCATGAAACCATATGAACTGCATTTCATTTAGTTAGTCTTTACCCTGGCTCCGCTGGACTGCGACTAATCCTCTTTAGCCAAACAACTTCAAAGTCTTTGATTAGATACCCCTTGCAAGCATACAGCAGCTGCCTCTTTGCCTCCGGTTACCTGCTGGCAAAAGCTGCAAGAAAAGGTGTTATCGGCGAGCGTCTGATCCGGTGCTTTGGGTCAGCCCTCAGGTTCCGCCCCCCCTCACCCCCACAGGACACTGCTGCCCAGCAGGCAAATGCCCCGGCTGACCAGGTCTGAGTTACCGAAGCTGACCTCTCGCCGCCTCATCTGGGAGGGAGCAGGGGGAGGCTGGCGGCAAGGTGGGAGGCCAAAAGCAGCAGGTCAAGCCCTGCAAACCCCTCTCTCCCGCCCCTCGCAGCGCCAGAAGAGCGATTCCAGAAGACGAAGTACAGCAATGTGTGCATCCCACCAAAGTGCCACAT
Source organism: Egretta garzetta (assembly GCF_000687185.1). Taxonomy (NCBI): domain Eukaryota; kingdom Metazoa; phylum Chordata; class Aves; order Pelecaniformes; family Ardeidae; genus Egretta; species Egretta garzetta. The sequence goes on along the minus strand of NW_009260028.1, from coordinate 7,477,890 downwards.
GCTAGTTTATATGCATTTCTATACTGAGAGATTGAAAGATGTCACTGCACTGGGACTGAATTCTGCGATACAGAGGCATCCATTTAGAGGTTAATTTTGTAAAAGTCGAGGATTAGAGTTCCTCACGTGCAATCACGCTCAGCTCTCGTAGGACACCCACTGCAGTTATACGTGCTGAGCCAAAGCAACATTAGTTCTGGATCTCTGCTTTTCAGTATGATGTTCAGCCTCTAGTTCTCTCAGCCTGGCGATAGTGTTCACTACAAACCTCACTGTGATACAGCCTCTTCTTACACCAGAAAAATACAACAAAACTACGGCAGCACATAGTCTACTTCCCCAGGAAAATGTATCTTCCACCAGTGAAACTCCAGCCCCAAACAGCGCCTGGTAAGGCCACGGTACATACTTGTTGAGCTGGTAACAAAAATAAGAAAGCCTACAACAGAGAAAAGATCTTTTTTTCTTTAAGACTTTGATATTGTTGCTACTACTATACAGCTGTATTCATAGGGATGGATGTCTCTCGGCTGCCCTTTCGGCTCTCCCTTATCCAGCCTGTGTAAATAAAGAGCAGCAATGCACGTCAGGCAGGATCCAACAGTAGCTCTGTGTATGTAACTGGGTTTTGAGTTCCCTAGTTAGCTTTCATTTTATTAGTAGTAGTATTATGTGGAGGCCAGAGTACTAATAAGAGGTCAGGAATTGGTTACCACGTAACCATAAAAATCTCAAGGTGATGGCTCCGGAGCCGGTATAGCCACACCACCTGCCTTGTTTTGCAGCACCTCTGACAAACGCACCTTGCTGGATGTGCCAGATTTACACAGCTGGGAATAAAAGTCCTTGTGCGAGGCAAGTAATCCCACATCAGCCATTTCCCAGCACTCTGACACGGGGCGAAAACCAGCCTCTACTCCAAACACACGGTGCTGTGGAGGCATGCACTAAACGATAACAGATGATAATAATCAGAATATTTTGCCTTTTTATGCAAAGATTTGTTACAAATCGACTTGCTCCCAGGGGTGAGCAGTTTTGGGGACAACATGAGACCTGACCGAGATCCCCACTTGAGTCATCGCCACGCTTGTTCGGGCTTGGAGCTTTGCTTTTCCTTCCGCTTTTCTGAAAAGACTGGAGAAAGCAAGGGCGGGAGAGGAGACAAACGGAACAATTGCAATGTTTGGGTCTCGGCAGTACAGCCTCTTCTAAAAGAGGAATGAGGAGGACCAGCAGGAGGGATCTAAGGTAGGGAAAAGCCCTGGGGATGGACCGGGGTGTTTCCTCCAGGGAGGAAAGGAAGCCTCCACCCCAAGCTAAGAGCAGCTTGCTGCCCAGACTGCCCAGGCGCTTCAGTTTCTGCTGCGAGCACGCGGTCAGCAGCAGGCAGACTCCCACGACAGGTTTCTGCCTTCAGGACGGTGCAACATTTGCTCCCTACCGTTTTGCAAAGGACAGGTCAATATTTGTTACAATTCACATTTAAGATTCGATTTAAATTTCCCAAAATTTAAGGAATAAAGCACATAAAATGTTTTTGTGGAAAAAGAGGTTGTCTGTCTTTGGGAATAATATGCCCCATCTCTCTCCTCTTCTCCAGCATCCCCCACAGCTCTAATATTTGAATGTGAATCCAGGCATGAATTGATTTATCCTTACAATGCACCCGTGAAACAGGGAAATGCTGGCAAACCCTTTCTGAAGGGCAGTGAAGACAGCGAGATGTGCAAGAGTTAGATTTAGCACACAGCATCCTCAATGTGTGGGGTGCGCTTTGTGCACCCCAATCCCCCAAAGTCAATGTCACCCCCCCCAGTGGTACCACTTGCACCCCCTGCGGACTGGGGTCCACGGAGGTAAGACAGTTTTTCTCTCTGCATTTTTGCATTGCCTGCTTGCAGCCATGCTCTTACCCTGGTAACCCATGGGAGAAGGAAGGAAGCTTTCTGCTCGCTCAGAGAAGGGACATTGGGTTTGCATCTACTGCTGAGTAATAGCCCACTTGCAAACAAATTGCCGTGAAGTAGCTGTTGTACTGCACGTTAGTGGCCCAGGTTGATTTACAGCAAATTGTCCATCCGTCAGTATCTCTAGAATAGACCCCTCTCTCCAGGCTGTAATATTCATGTCTAGTTAGCGTAGCACTTCTGAATCTAGGAGCTGAGACCACACTTGAAATACAATGTCGTTCAGCAGTTAAATCACAAAAGGCGCTCGCTCTGTAAATAGTGGCATTATCAGAAAAGTTTGGGACTGTTGATTTAGTGCTAGCTACAGCTCAGTTCCCTGTAGAGGATCAAAAAAGGGGATTTCCACAAAAATAATTTTTAAAAAATCGGTGGGAAAAAGGAAACCAAACCTCAAAGCCAAAGCCTTTGCTTTGGTCTAGATAGAAGTGTTTTCTTCCGGTATTAGGTACTTTGGTTTTAGAAAATAAAACAGGAGTAAATTTAATAAAAGAAATGCCTAAGTAGTCACTACGTTGTGTCTGCAGTCTCCCATTATAAAGGATAAGTGCTTCTGGCTGGTTTTCCCAGCAAGTTCACAACGGGGTAAGCCCGGCATAAGCCTATGACATTTAGTGGATGTCCTAAGTGTGCAATTTTTTCTTTTCATTCACTCCATTTTGGGAAGTTCTGGAACTAGATAATTTTTGTCGCATTTATATACTCCAAGAGCCGTTCCTGCAAGCACCACACAGAATCGCTGCTCTGCCCCAGTGCCCTGGTTGCCACTCAGGTCTGTGGCAAATGCCTCTGTGTCCTGGGTGTGCTTCAAGCACAGCATTCAGAAAACAGCACGTCATTAGTTTTAGGGCATACTATCATGCTGGAGTGGCAAGGGGAGAACCACCGGCTGTAGCATTTCGTAACCCAAAGATGAGTGTGAGGGAGGTGCAGCGAGATTTGTACAGGAGTATTTGGGGGAACCATCTGGGATTCTCCAGGGCTGGTAGGGGCTGCTGATCCCTGCGGAGCTGGCTGTGAACCAATCCTGCTCACGTTTCACAGCAGAAGAATGGGAACTAACTGCTAATGTTCAGTTTTGCCCGAAAAATAATCAAGTGTCAATCACTGGCTGAACATAAGAGAGCTGGTGGCAGCAGGGAGGTTGCTCTTCCTACCATATGTCTTTTCTCTTGCTTTGGATCCACGGTGGCATTTGTGAAGTGTCAGTACCCGATTCTTTCCATTACCTGGTTTTAATTAACCCCCTAAAGCCCCTTTGTGTGGCTGGTGATATCAGCTGGGGCTCTGAATAGAAGCCACCCCTGTCAAAAAATTTTGGAACAAGCTCCTCTTGAATGGGCCCAATGAGCCGGGGGGCTGTTTCCTCCTTAATCCCACATTTAATAGCACGAGCTGGGGACAATAGGCAGCTTCTCCAGCTTTTTGCGGCTTGATTCCGTTTGACATATCCAGCCCTCTTTTGTCCCCCTGGTGAGGACACGCCACCTCCGCGTGCTCCGCACGGGACGCCCTCCCTGAGTGTCACAGAGATGAAATGGCCCCGGGCAGCCTCTGCCTCCGGACCCACGCTGTCGGCTCTGTCGCTGCCCGCAAAGCTGCCTACCGACAGGGAGGGCTCTGGCCAGCAGAGCAAAAAAACCTGGATGCCACTGCTTTTGGCTGGTCTATTTTTTTTTTCTTATATTCCTATAAGGATGCGTTTCCATCAAAGTTAAGGATTATAAGATTTCTCCATGGCAACATGCTACTATAAATGCAAATGTAAAACTGGGAAAGGGGGAAGCCTTTATTTCTCATAATTAGGTAACAAAAGGGTATAATATTGCAATTTGCCATACACTTTGAAACTGGAAAAATCATCCTCTCCTCTGTCACCCTTTTTTCTGGAAAGCTATTTTTCTTCCAAAAGAGGTTTTGGCTGGAGACTGGCTGGAAGAAAGAAAATTTTTTAATTTCATTTTTATTTTGTTTGAGCAGTGAGATTGACACTTGACCTGAACAGGGGCTAGGTCTGACTGGCTGCTGCTGTTTTGGGCAGGCATTTGCCATCCAAAAGGATGAGTAAAAGATCAGTGTTATCATCAGTCTGGGAGCCACATTTTAAATCAGGAGACTTCACAAGCAGAAGCTGTTCTGCCTGTGACCTTTCATTTGTATTTACAGCACCAGAGCTGATCACATGTTCATTAGATATTTCTTCAAATGCCTGCTGCATGTAGAATAAGTGGACTAATTAGGTTTAGTTTTGAAAAAGAAAAGTCCTAGCACGTGTATAGTTGGCTAAGTGTAAAACACTGAGCGGCACATTGTACAGGGAACACCTGTTAGCATCTTTTTTTTTTTTTACTTGTCCGTCAGTATTTGTCTTCTTCACTTATGCAAAAAAACTTTAGAGAGTAAGACAAAAACAAGCAATGAGAAGCCTCAGTGTCAGATTACTCCTACCTCAGGAAAAGAAGAAAAGTTTGAATTGTAGCATATACTAATCCAATCTACTTTTCACATAAAAGAGAAAAAAAACAAAACAAAACAAAACACCAAAACACTGCAAAGGTACTGGCCTACTGCTGGCCCAAATTTCCACGTGTAAACAGCAACATGTGGGGACTTCACTTTTGGATGGTGCACTTAGGACTCTCTTAAACAGATTTTGTTTTCACAGTAATGAGTCTTTCCAGGAAATCACAATGTCTTAGGACTGGTTACCAAAGATGAAACCAAAAATGAGTAATAACTCCTCTAATTTGTCTGTATACCACCCAATCAGACTTTTCCCCCCAGCTTTTCATACAGCCTTCTTTCAAGGTGCCTTTAAAAATAAATTTCTTTAATGATGCCTGCAAACTCTCATCCTGCCCTCTGAGGATTTTTTGCTAATTTGATGAAGACCACACACATAAAATCAAATGCTTTTGTCATTTGTTTCTCATTGTACCCACTTTCTAAAAGAAAGCATCGCCTGCGTTGTCTGATCATAAACATTGGAGTTCGCAATCTGGCACCTTTCCAAATGTTCATTTTTCAGGGTAGCATTTTAGATAATTATTGAGCTTCACGGTAACTATCAATTATATGGCTCACTGGAAGCAGTAGCACGCTGTTCTGTGTCCTGGTATACCTTATGGTCTATTATTGGACTGGCTTTAAATTTGTGATTTTAGTCCTCACAAACTCACATAAAGCAGGATTTCATCATGTGACTTTATCACTTGTAAGAATATCCAGTGGTAAAACAAATTCTTTTGAAAGTGGTATTATTAAAAGCTGCATCAACTGGTATACATCATCAAGAGTTATTAAGCCTTATTCCAATGGCCTATAGAAATACCGTACGGTACGTACTTCCAGCCACACGAATATGGCTTGTGATCTCAGTTCTCAAGCTAAGCAGTGTTTATTCTAGTAACTACGTCCAGCACAAGCAGATGCAGAAGCATCGCCCATCTAGGTGCCAGAGACCAAATCCTTCAGGGCTATGACATTCATTAACTCAACACCTAACCTTTAGACGCCTGGGTCCTGACATAAAATCCCCTCTGCTCAGCTAGGCACCCAAACTTCCTACATGCTGAAAGAGCTTTGGGTTGGGATGCGATTCACTGCAGCCAGCCTGCCCAAGTCAGCCAGTACCACGTGCTGAAAAGGTATGTCTGAAACACAAGCTTCACGCACTTGACTTGAGCAGTCCCATATGCATTTGCACCATGCCAGAACAGCCTGTCCTGGCACTTGCATGTTGGCCAACTTAATTGCATCACATAAACCCTGGACCATACTATTCCTGTTCTCCTTCCTTCAGTGTTGTCAATATAAGGCAACTCGACCACATTGACTCAGGTCAGTCCTGACCTGACTGATCAAGGACACAGCTGCCATCAGGCAGACAGCACCCTTGTTGCCAAAGAAGGGGCTCACTTCATGGTAATCTGTACCTGCTGTCGTAGAGGGTCCAATATTTTCTGCACAGCCCTCAATATTCATTTATCTCCCCTTTCTCCTTTTCCTTTGCGTTCCTTGAGCTCCCGCAATACCTAAGATGCCTCATTAGCCTTAAGACTAGACCATAAGATATATTTCATCCTAAGATGCAAGTAGCTGTTTTCCTTGTGATGATGGACCCCATTCCCTAAGCTCTTCTCTCACCCGCTGTAATGCCCCTGACCCTGTGAAATCTCCCCGTTGGTGCCCCACGGGCCAGGCACCATTTTGCCGGAGAGGCTGGAAGTGCTGGTGAGGGGATATTGAAGTGCCTCAAGAGAGCTTAGCTGTGGCAGACACTCAGGAAGATTCAACCAGAAAAGGATAAGACAATGAGAGATGTGGTCAACGATGGTGTCAAACCATAAGGATCTCAAAAGTCTGCAGGCATCACAATATGAAGTTAAATAGATTCCTCGTGATTTCAGACACATCACTTCAGATGTGCTTGGGGCCAGTGTACCATCTTATAGCAAAATAACTATGGGGACAGTAAACTTTAACTAAAGGAGTCATCTTTAAATGGACAGCTTGCCAAGTAAAAATGTAAGGGGCTGTTGCTTCTTGAAAGATGACAATCTAAGATAATATAAACCAACCTAGAGAGATTTATATGAATATAGTAATGTATATACTTCCTAGGAAATAATTTGAAAAAAATTCACAAATGTGAACACCATCCCAACTCAAATTTCTTCCCAAATCCTGTTTTTGAGACAATCTCTATTACTATGCTGGGATCTATCCCTGCCAAGTAAGTAGGGAAAAGATAAAATTTTATCCTAGAAAGGAAAAAAAATTCCTCAAAAAACCATGAAATTAATCTGAAGGAAAGAAGCAGAAAAGTTTTTTTCATATTAATAACTGAACTGATGAAGGTTGTATGAAGTTCAAAGAATTGATATGACATTAGAGTAGCAACAGCATTAGGAGTCATGTGTGTCTCCACACTTGACTCCAGTAATTGTAATAAAGTCGGTATCATGTCTAGTCTTGAGATTTTTTTTCAGGGCTTTTTAGTGATTTTATTCTTGACAGGCTGCATGAATAACATCACATGTTTGTAAAATATTTGTATTCATCTACTGTGGTTTCTTAATTCTGTAAAGTGAATTGTTCTCCAGAATTGGTCAGCTGTTGCCCTCTGACTTCCAGGAGTAAAGCACAGAGGCGAGGTCCTTTTAGCTATGAAGCTTCCTGCTCCCCACAAATCCATGAAGATCCACCTGCTCCACGAAACATGTTAGCTTTCACATCCTCAGTCTGTATTTGAGCACCTCATTTTTTGGCCCAGGTGCATTTGTACTAGCAGCCTGGTAGGCAGGAGAGTTAGGAGTACTGGGGGGAAAGCTAGCTTGCCCATCGGATTCATTCTTTAGTTGGGTATCAATGCTGGAAGCACATTTGGGATCCAATGAACAGTAATGAAGCTGAATCTACTACTCTAAGTCTGTAAAAATGGTCACATCCAGAAAAGATGACACTTAAACTGACTACAGGCTTCAAGCCTTTGCCTCCAGTGCTTGCTGATGGATACGTCGCAGGAGCAGGCAAAGATCAGAGGAGATGAAGCGTGCCAGAAGCTCTGCTTCACTCAACGTTTCGCACCTTTTTCCTCTGCCTGCTCTTTCGGAGCCTGATTACACAAAGTTAACGAAAACCCTTTTGCTTTCTGTAAAAGGATAAGGATTAAGTGGAAGTTTGCTGGTGTCAAGTTAATTCAGTCACACTCGCCTCATCTGATCCAGAGCCCTGAATGATGTCTGAACAAATCATTCGGTAGGACTGGGATATTAAAAGCTCTACTGTAAGGCTTCTTTCCTCCGTTTTGCGTAAGGAGCTATCCTTTTCACTGGATGGTGCCTTGTTTTGTGATGGTCAGTGAATATGGGAAAAGCAATTAATCTGGAGGATCCTACATAGGGACATTTTGCATAGGAAACAAGAGGCACTTCTCTTCAGCAAGAAATAAATGTCCTCTATTTAAATGCAGTTCCTACCTTGGGTAATGAGATAAAGGTGTGACACAAAGGGAAGGACACATTATAGAAATCCTGCATGATACTTGGTGCATCAACATTTAAAAATGATTAGACACCGATCATCAGTAGACACGATTGTTTCCAGTGTTCCACTTCAAACACAGAAATGTACTAAAAGGAAACTCTGAGCATCAGTAATGAGATTTATTACTCTAGAGGTGAACTTGGGGCACTTTAGGAAAACTGAGAAAGGACAAGCAGAGACGGTCTCAAAAAACTGGCAAATAAGTGTATGTAAGAGTGACACAGTTTTGGTCTTTAAGCCTGGTTTTGATCAGATTTTTTTGTAAGGGATTTTAATGGCAATGAAAACTACTTGCTTTCTACCAGCATCACTGCTTCCGAGGGGCCATGAATTCTCCCATGAGCATCTGGTCAAAATGCAGTCAGGAATACCTTGCTCTTGCTTAAGCCAACTTCTTAATTTCCACTGAAACTGCCGAGCCTTAAGCACCCTCTGCTTTGTTTTCCTGACCAAGACACAGCACCCTTCCATTGCATTTTTAATATAAATCCTGCTTTTATTTTCATTCCCTGTTACTTTCAAGCATACAAACCAAGCCAGCATCTTTCCGGAACCAGGCTCTTAGGAGAGTAATTCCAAAGGCTTTGGCAGGGAGACAGGTAATAGGATTCCCTCCTTTTCCCCCCACCCCGAAAATTACCTTTGCCCTGACTTAATATGTAAGCTCTCCGCAGCTTCACAAACCTCCCTGTTCCTTGGGGAAAAAAAAAGGAGAGAGGAGGGAAGGAAAAGATAAGTGATCAGCAGTGCAGCCTAATGGCCAACATGATGCACACCCCTGGCATCGCTCCGAGTACTGAGGTCCCACCAGCTGCCCTGTCCTCGGCTGCGGGAATGGCAGCGGGGCACCTGGAGAGGGGCATTGCTCAGGAACCCCTCGCAGCATTTAGTTCAAAACAGGCACCCCTGCCAGAGCTGGGACAGACACAGACACCAGTGGCTCAGTAGCCTGGGCCCAAAGCTCCTAAGAATGCATCAGGAGTGGTTACCCCCCATGCCCCTGTCCTCTTCCATTGCCCCCATGCCCCTGTCCTGTTGCCCCCATGCCCACATCCCGCTCTCTCCACGCCCCAGGGAGGCTCCGGCGAGGATCTGCCCTGAGGGAGGCCAGCAGCCGCCCTGGGCCCCCCGAGCATCCCTTCTCATTGACGCAGGCCCCACCGGCGCCTCCCGGTTCGCGATGACAAAGGTCTGTGCCCCCAGACCTGCCTGCGGTGGGGAAGCGGAGCCGCCGGGGGACGGCAGCCAGGGCGGGAGGGAAATCCCCAGCACAGCCAGAACGAGGAAGACTCCAGCCATCTCCAGTTTCTCCCCGGCCATCTGTGTCCCCTCCTGGCCCAGGGGGCCCGGGGGCGGAGGGCAGCTATGTTTGCTCCCTGCTGCGGGGGTCTTCCTCCTGCGTGGGAGCTGGGGTACCCGGCGTGGCCGTGGCATCGGCACGGGGCGGGCGGGCCACGAATGCGTGTCCTCCACAGCCTGCCCCGTGAGCGAAAGCAGAAGCTTCTGCATTGCGAAATGCTCCAGCAACGCTGCTGCCGGAGGTTCACCGCCTCGAGTCGCTCGTCAAG
>NW_009260028.1:7445415-7467769 GCF_000687185.1 Egretta garzetta | reverse complement strand
TTTGCTCTCACATCGTGTGTTTTGTTTACGCGCGAGACAAGCCCCTCCTAGGGTACTGGAAATCCCTCTGTTGACTCCTAATTCTTTAATTTGCTGCTTGCATCTTCGCAACGGCTGCCTCGTCGATCTAGCAGGATTTTCAAACGGCGTGTATGGCTACGCAGCGTTTTGCAGGCAGCTGCAAGCCCCGGCTGCCCTTGCCCTGAGGCAGCAAAACGAAAGCCAGCTGCAAACTGGAATTTGGCAGTATGGGTTCTGTCCTCTGTCCTTCCCCCTTCCACCTCACGCCCCCCCCCAGCACAGCTTGGCACAGCAGCAGGGCATCCTCTCTGTTTGCTGAGGAAGGCAGCAGGGAGGTGCCTGCAACACCCGAGCTTTCCCTGCCCCTCCCGTGCTTTCGGACTGGCAAGGTAAAGCTGGCGACCTGCTTCACTAATGATCAAACAGGTTCTTGACTACTAGCTGTGGTTTGTTATTAGCTATATTTATCGTTGTAGAACTGACTCAGAGACCGCCTGAGGGGGTATCTTGTGCACGAGAAGAAGACGAACAAAAAGGAAAGGTTCATGGGATGGGAAATTCGGCCTGTACCTCAACTGCGCACGGGCGCAGTTTCATGGGCCTGCTACAGGTTGCATCTCCCTGAGGAACAGAGGGGCCCCAGTCCCTCTGATCCCCTCAGAGATCAGTGGCTCCAGCTGGCAGATGAGAGCTTCTTGCTGTCAAAGGACATGGCGAGACGGCACAGTTGGCCCGGCACATCACTGAACACCAGCGGGCCGATTTTCTTAACGACCTCTAAGATGCTGCATTCAGCGGGAGATGGGGAGAGCTGAGCTTTATTGGGAATCTGTACCCAGCTGCTCAGCTTTTTCAAACAACATTAAAATAATATTTTTTTTTCCCTGTGGCGTGCAATGAGAAAATACCCTTAAGTGCCCTGCAGAATTATACTCCTCAAAGTCACCTGTTGGGTTGGATGAAGTCAGCATAAGGTCTGCAAAGCAAGTGTTTTTAATGGGAGCAGATCTATTTTTGTTGATACCTTTTCGTGCTGTAAAATTGCTTGTACTGTACGTAGAGCAGCAGGAGCAAGCATGGCTGTGCTCGAGAAAGAACATTTGTGTCAGTTGGGGTCCACATTTTGGGCTAGGCACATTATTTTGGCTTCCTTCTGAGAAGAAACCAAAATAAAGTCCTCTGAAATAGTCTGGCTATCAGTACAGCTAGCCCCTTGTTTTTCATCAGGTTTCTCAAGCCTTAGCTGGAGAAGTGATCTCGCTTACGTGTACAGAGTCCTTGGCCTGTGGGTTCAGATGAGCACTCGTTGCTGCCAAGTATGGAAGTGGGGTTTTGGTGTTTGCTTAGAAATGTTTATCCAAAGTGAGGTTTTTGTGTTTGTTTAGAAATGTTTATCCCTTGACAACAGGACAAAACATCCAGTTCGCTTTATGGATGATATTGAAGAGTGACTCTCAACCCTAATGGTCAACCCCAGTCAACTCAGAAGCAAGCATCGATTTATCATGCCCAATCATCATTCAGTTTACATGGGTTTAATACTGCTGTAATATGCGTACACATATGTGTTTATTATTACTCTATGTCAGTGTATGGGCTGTTATAATACCCCATACTGTGGGATGTATGCTATGTTCCATAAAACCTCTCCGCTACTTGGCCTTTTGCGGAATTGCTGCTTATTTTTATTGACCTAAGGCTGTAGCATTTCTGATGCGTTACAGGATCTCTCCTTACATCCACAGGAGAAGAATGCACAGGACAAGGGAAAAAAACACCCCAATCTCAAGCCTTCAGATTCTCCCTGGAGGAACACTGAAACTCAGAATAATTTCCCAATTCAAGAAGCTATATATACATATATATATATGCAGACACATGCACATACACAGAACAGCTAACAGGCATATTCCTTTTCCTTCGAAGACAAATGGCAAAAGGTATCGGTCATCTTATGCAAGTGCTTTTGTAGTGGTCCACTTTGCACATAGATGGGAACATGCTACCATTCCCTGTGGTGACATACTGACAGATGCCAGACATAAGCAGGAGCACTGCTGGGCAGAAGCCACTTGGCTCACTTACGAGTCTGTGAAACAGAGCTGAACCCAGGCAAGGCTGATACCCATCCCTCAGCCCGGCTCAGAACCCATTAGAGGTTTAGAGTCTGATCCTGCAGTTTTGTGAGAGCTGAAATGGCAGGGATGGGAGTGCCTGGCATACTGCAGAATCTGGTCGTCAGGGAAGTAATTTACCAATTAGGAGAACAAGAAATTGCTGCCTAATAGACTATGGTACTACGGGAGTTGGTGGTTGCTCGTTGTAGCCCCTTGGCTGAGCAGAGAACTACCCACAGGTAGGAAAGAGGGCATGCTCCTGCTGCAGTGACCTTGCTAGATGCAGGGAGTCAGAGGCTTAAGGAAGGCTAAAGGTTGGGCTGGATTTCAGCTATAGTCTTGGCAAAGTCTAGAAACTTGGCTTAGGAGTGCAAGGTGACAGAGCTGTTTGTTCTAGAAAAGGGAAGACTCAAAAAAACCATTTTAAAACTTATTTTTAAAATATGGGGTCCACCAAGAGTGAGGGGGAAAAAACAGTTTACTTTATTTGCAGGTTATATACTCAGGAAAACTTTCTAATGCTAAGTTTGATGAAATACTGAAACAAGTTAAACAGGAAGGCATTGGAATCTCTTTAAGTGGAGATTTTAAAAAGATGATCTGAAGTTGCTTTACAGCCTGGGGAATGGGGTATACAAGGTTTTCAGTCCTCTTCAAGCTCTGCCTTTCTGGGTTTCTGTGATTAATTTTAGTGTGTCCAGGAGAGTTGGCCAACCCCGTCCACAGCTGGAGCACAGCAACGTGGCCAGTCTCTGTGGAGCTGGAAGGTACAAGTGAAACAATGAACTCCTGACCAGTTGGGGTGGGGTTTTTTTAGTCTTTACCTAGTTCAGAGACTTAGTTGGAATAGTGAGATTTTCCTCCTGCGTGGGCAGGAAAGGCTTGATGATAAGGATTATACTCCAGGCAGACAAGAAGGAAAAGGTGCTGTCGTTTAAATGGCAAAGCCCCCCCGTTTCCCCTCCACTCCACTGTGTGACTTCAGGAGCTCTGCTCCTGGGTCCCTGTTTCTTTATGGAGCCAGAAGATGTTAGTCCACCTCTAGGTTTGCACAGCAGCTGGTGTAAATAGCAGTATGATGTTAGCTGGGCTCAGAAGATGTTAGTCCGATTCAGATATTAATAACTGGTACTAATAGATGATGGAGACCCAGCTTGTGCTCTGTGGCAGCCTACAGGGGGCTCAGGGGGGCTGTGTGCCACAGGATGGCACCCGTGCACCTTGCACCGAGCCGTCCTGCGGACACAGTCTCTCCACCTGCCTCTGCCCCTGCTAGATAAGCAGCTTGTAAAAAGGGTCTCTTGAGGGAAACTTTGAAAGCTGCCTCCCCCCTATAGCTATAGCCAGGTACTGAAATCTCATGTTGTAGAAATTCTCAGTATTTTTAGCAAAGCCCTGAGGCTACCAGCAGTTTGTTTCACCGCATCATCCAAACACTCAGGTTTGGCAATTAACATTTCCAGGGCTGAAGCTGTACAGCAACCTGAGGCAAACAAATACCGCGCTGAGCTCAAAGATTGGGGTGAATAGTTCAATACCAAACAAACCAAACTGGGGGGGCTGAGTCAACATGCTCAAGGGCAGGGCTGTCACTCAGAGGGACCTCAACAGGCTGCAAGAAAGGCTGACAGAAATCTTGAGAAATTCAACAAGGACAGTTACCAAATCCTGCACCTGAGAAGGAATAGCCCTTTGTAATGGTAAGGGCTGGGGACCAACCGGTTGGGGACAGCTCTGCAGAAAAGGCCTTGGGGGTCTGGGCTGCCAAGCAAGCTGAGCATGGGCCAGCAGCCTGCCCCAGCAGCAGAGGGGGCCATCAGCATCCTGGGCTGTTTGAATGGGAGCACAGCCAGCAGATCAAGGGAAGGGATTTTCCCCCATTGACTCAGCACTTAGACTGCATCAGGAGGAATGCTTGTAGTTTTGGGATTCGCTGTACAAGAAAGACACCGATAAACTGAAGCAAGGTCAGGAGAGGGCCACCAGAACAGTCAAGGCTGGAGCACTTGAGGAGAGACAGAGGGAATGGGGCTTGTTCAGCCTTGAGAAAAGAAGGCTGTGGGGGAACCTGGTAGCCACCTCCCCGTATCTATCAGGACGTCATCAAAAAGGTAGAGCTAGGCTCATTATTGAGGTGCACAACAGGAGAACAAGACACAGTGGGAAATACAGGAGGATCCAACTGGATATAAGGGAAAAAAGTTCTCAGACACTGGAACAGTGTCACAGAATCATAGAATCACAGAATGGCAAGGTTTGGAAGGGATGTCCAGAGATCATCTAGTCCAATCCCCCTGCTAAAGCAGGTTCACCTAGAGCATGTTACACAGGACTTCGTCCAGGTGGGCTTTGAATATCTCCAGAGAAGCAGACTCCACACCCCCCCTGGGCAGCCTGTTCCAGTGCTCTGTCACCCTCAAAGTGAAGAAGTTTTTCCTCATATTCAACTGAAACCTCTTATGTTTCAGTTTGCACCCATTGCCCCTTGTCCTGTCGCTGGGCACCACTGCGAAGAGTCTGGCTCCGTCCTCGTGGCATCCACCCTTGAGATATTTGTATGTGTTGATGAGGTCCCCTCTCGGTCTTCTCTTCTCCAGGCTGAACAAGCCCAACTCTCTCAGCCTTTCCTCACAGGGGAGATGCTCCAGTCCCTTTATCATCCTTGTTGCTCTCCTCTGAACTCTTTCTAGCAGTTCCTCATCTTTCTTGAACCGGGGGGGTTCATTCCAGGTGGGGTCTCACCAGGGCAGAGTAGAGGGGGAGTATAACCTCCCTTGACCTAGAGGGTTGTGCAGGCTCCATCCTTGGAGGTTTTCAAGACCTAGCTGGAGAAAGCCCTGAGGAGCCTGCTCTGGTGTCAGAGCAGGCCCTGCTCTGGGCAAGAGGTTGGACCAGAGATCTCTTGAGGGCCCTTCTAGCTGAGTGACTCTGGGATTCTGTGAAACTGCCTACCTGACAGTACCCTCCTGAGCAGTAATGGCTGAAGAGCTGGGGATGCAAAAGCTGGCACTGTACCTCATCGCTTGCATAGCTGTGTGTGAAGAAGATGAGCAAGCTTTTTCAAAATGTCAAAAATCGTATGTGCAGACATGAGCGCGTGAGAGACAAATGAGTCCTGACCAGAGCTTCCCAATGCTCCCACCTGTAATAATATGAAGTTGCAACATCAACCTCTAAGATGCAAGTAATGTCTAATAAAGACATTGTCAAGTTCCCAGCAGCAAGACAACATCACTTTGTAAGACTATGAGCCTCATCCTGTTTTTCCTGAACATCAAATTCTTGGGCATTGCAATACAAAACTTCTTTAGAAATCACTAGAGCAGAAAAAAAAAACCCTGTATTTCACAGTTAGCATGAATGGCATGCACATTTTATAGTGTATATGAAAGCGACAAACAATAAGCATGAGGAAAATCTAATAACCTTTAATAAACCATGTTTTTACAATTGACAGCATCTTCTGTTTTCACAGTGAGGCACATCAACCGAAGGACCTTTCTTTCCTTGTGCCACAACACAGCAGTAGCAACGTAAGCAAGCAATGTTGTATGTCAAGGTGGAAGAGCAAGAAGCTGGCAGTAACTCAACTTCAAACTCCCTCTCCATTTGCCCCAGGGGCAGCTCAGCCTGCACAAAGGAAGGACGAGACAGCCTTAATAACCTCTCATTTTCTTCTATATTGCTTGTGCCATATGATAATATTTTGCAAGAAAATATTACAGTCTGGTTAAGGGAAAACTCTTCATTGGTTTACCCTTTTCTCATGTTTTGTGCTATTGAATGACAAGGGCAAATAATGCTGTCTTTTGAGGAGGTTCACTCAGAGTTGCTCCGAACCTGTCGGTAACAGGTCCTTGGAGTGGAGGTGCATACAGGTGTCAAACCCAGGTTCACTCAGTTTCCATAGCTGGGCTATTGAGCTGGCTGCCAGCCAGTTCCTTTCTTAAATTACTTGACAACACCAAATGGACCCAAAAGAAGACTGTGATTACCAGAAATAAAGGCACTTTGTGGTAGCCCTAAAGGAAAACATAAAGCTAAGGGCGGTTTTGAGCAAAGAGGGAATGAAGGTCTTCCCCTATTAGATGCATCCAAGAAGGGAAAGATGGGTTTAAAGTGGAGTTTATCCTGAAATACAACAGACTTTCTGATAAGTGTATACAGAGTCAAATTTGCCACTACCTTGTGTGTGATATAAGTAAGGCAAGGTGTCTCTTATTCTGCAACATTAACAGCAGAGAAGTACCCTAGTGAACAGATCCTATGCGCTCCTTGTATTCACCTGATGCACAGCCTATGCATTTATTACAAAACAGGGTTCCCCAGAGCACCTCTCCTTCAGGAGCTGAATGGGCATCTGGGGAATTCAGGCATCTGAACAGACTTCTGATGGGCAGAGAGCGAAATACTGCTCCTTCAATTCCGAATAAGGGCAAGGGGGGACCAAAGTCTCTCACGCAGCAGCTCTTCCAGGAAAAAAAAGAATAGTCACAAATCCCAAATTCATAAATCAGACAACTTTCCTGAAATATCTATAGTATAACTGGTTGGGATTTTTCCTTTACATTTGCATATGCAATACATCTCGTAAATGAGTAGGCAGGGCTTGAATCACAACAGCATTTTAGTGTCTAACTTCCATTGGTTTCAGTGACAATAAAATGCCCAAATACTTCTCTGAATTGGGCTTAAATGACCCTAACTCCCAGCTTTGGCCAAATGCCCTTACTGAGGTAACAGCATCAGCAGTTCCCAGAGGGTTCCTGGGCATGTAAAGGTCAGGCGCTGCTTTTGAAAAAGCAGCAAATATCTTTCCATTTGAATCACAGCAATTCTTACTCTTCCTTCCCCACAGGTGCCCTGACAGAGTACCTTTGCCCCGCAGCATGTTGCCTCACGGTTTTTTTAGGATGGTCCCATTGCATTTCCTTGTGAAGCTGCTTAAGACTGGCCTGTCCTTACAGATAATCCTGCTGGCTATTCAGGCTAGTCAGCACCAGGCTAGCTGTAGAGATTCTAGCTTTCGGTAGGTACTCTCCTATGGTTAACAGCATTGTAAAACATGCCACAGACATGTTGTTTTCCATGCTGGGTCATGGAGAAGCATCCACAGCATTTGAGCCGTGGTTGAGAGCCACGTTGTGCCTCTGCAAAGTTGTGACTGAGAATTTCCAGTTACTCCTTCCAGTCGGGAGAGCAGGCTTTCAAACCAGACTTGGTTTTTTTTTCTGCTTTAAACCTACACACAAAGCCCCCAGAAAAGTGGGCAGAGCAGAATATGTCCCATGGGGATGGTGATGGGGCTCCCCAAGTGGAGGGCCAGCGCAGTGCTGGGAGGGGAGCACAGCACGCCGGAGATCCCGTGTCCCTCCCTGCGCACCAGGCTGGCCATCCCGCTGCCACCACGGGTCACCATCCCCCTGCCACCGTGGGTCACCATCCCCCTGCCACCACGGATCACCAGCTCCCACTGCTCGGCTGCAGCCCTGCTCCCCTCCCAGAGCAAGCAAGGAGGCCGGTGGTCACCTCCAAGCATTTCCAGGCGAGGCCTCTGTGTACGATGGCACACGCGTGGGAGCAGAGGGGATAAGGACGGGCGGGGAACCTGCTACGGTGGCCTGAACAGTAGGGGTAGACTTTGGCCCGGCTCTCCCGTCAGGGGAACGGCGTGGGTTGCCAGCCCGTGAAAACATAAAAGAGCAGCAGCGAGCAGGAGAGGAGGCACTGCCGCCTGCCCCGCAGGCTGACCCCACTCCCAGCCCCGGCTGAGCATCCCTGCCTCAGCAAGCTCGGCCAAGCCGGGAGCCGGGCAGTGACGAACCCATCTGCCAGCATCCAGAGAAAGAGTAAGTCGCTGTCTTTGTTTCAGCTCTAAAAGGCGGGGGGTGAATAACAGAGAAACGTTTAGTAGCTTGTATTTTTATGAATGAGGCTGCTTCTTTTCCAGCACAATTATTTCCTTGCCAGTAACTTTGTTCCTGGCAGGTATTTTTTTTCAGTTTTGTTGTTTTGTAACCACTGTGAAATAACAGATTCTGCAAAGTTTGTCTTTCATATGTTGCAAAATTGTTTATATGCTGTATCTGTATGCCTTCAGTAATAATTAATAGCTCTATGAATAATAACCTCACAGAACAGTGGAATGATTTTGCTCCACTTTGCAAATACTTCTTTAGGCAAATCTTTAAAGGTGACAGAAGTGTCAGTGGGAATTATTCCATCTGACAGGAATTGAGTCATTTTATTCAGTTAAAACTGCCTGGAGAAGAGCACTGGAAAAGGAGGATTGGGGGGAAGCAGCGAGGACCTGTGTTTTATTCTGCCATTTAATTTACCTGTGATTTAGACGTGTGTTTTATTCTGCCATTTAATTTATAAAGCAAGCTAGCGATACAGTAAGGACAAAACAAAGTAAATACCCCACCTCTGTGTGGCTCTGGCATCTCAATGGCAATGACAACAGCCACTACGTGAGTGACTGAATGGGAGCCCAGGTACCTGGCACAGGGGGGCCCTGCTCCAGAGTTTCAGTCTCCAGCTGCTTAAGGACCATTAAAGTTTTGTAACAGCTTTCTCCTCTCACACCTTTTTCTCTTAATTTAGGACTTTGAACAACAGAAAACAAACTTTTATATACCACTTTCATTCATGAAGAAGGCATTATGTTCTGGGCTTGGCAAATCTTTAATTTAGTGTAATGCTTAACTTGAACTTTTGTCCAGGTCAGGTTAGAAAGGGCACTGGGAAATAATAACAAAAATTTGCAGTCGAGCTTTCTTTCCTCAAGTCAATGTAAGTACCCTTGCTCCAGGGAGTAGTGGGTTTGATGTAAAAATATGACAATTTTAAAAAGTGGTTTTAAAGTTAATTTTAGTACCTCAGTGTTCAAGTGCTCAGCTTGAGCCACCATGGATAACTCCGGTTTTCAGGCAGTGCTGACCACCCATCCTCAGGACACCTGATTTCCCAGAAGGTGTCCCTTTCTGAGGACAGATGAATAAACAGGGATTTGATTGTGTGTACCTTACAGTTAACAAACATACTTGTATGAAAATGTGATGCACTTGTGCATTCGTGAGCATACAAATTCATGCTTCATACATGTGTGTACTTTTTTTTTTGAATACTCAGACTTTCAATCACAGGAGGCACAAGACCCCTAACATTGTAGCTTACATACATTCAGTGCATTCAGAGTCACACCGGTACTGAAGGAAATTGTATTTGCTAAGGCTTCTCTTTCACAAATAAATAAATAAAATTAGTCTGTTGGAAGACAAAAGGCTATATCATTCAAGCAGCAAATGAGGAAGTTATTGAAAAGTACTAATCCATAATTTAGAGTAGAAGTAAGATCTTTTTACAGTGTAACGTGTAACTGTGTACTCTGGGGTTTTTCTTTAACACAAAGCCAGGGGATGATTTTGTGTTCCTGACACCTATTTGGACCAGGGCTCTCTCATAAGCATCAGGACAAGAGTTTAAGCCGCTAATGCTTCCATTATTTGAAAGCCGCAGAAGGCACTGCAGAGAAATATCAAACAGTCAACAGACTGGAATAGCTGCCTGGTTAGATAGCAACAGGAAGAAACTTATTTTTCTGTAATGCCTTCCCTCTGAGACTCTTAAAGCACTTCATAGCTGCTGAATAGAAAACTGGGACTTCTAGTCACAGTTTATACTAGCAGGCAGGATGGAGACACACCGCTGTAATGGCACTGCTAGAAATAAATATAATTCTGATTTTCCATTTCATTACATCAGATTTATACCACCGATTTCAGCCAAGTTACAGAGGTGCAGTGACAAATCCTGCCTATGGTGCTGGAGTGGGTAAAGTATGTTTGATGTGGCTGCTGCTTTCGTAAAGCTGCGCAGAACAGTGCTCTCCTCACGAGTTGGTAAAGCTTGATACCACTTTCTTCTCACTTTGCATTTATGTAAACGCTTATGCTGGTGCAATTCAAAGGTGAATACCCAGATCAGTGTGTGTAGGCCTTCCCAGACAGCATGTGCTGTGCACACCTCCAAGCTGGAATAGCTCCAGCCCTGTGCTGGCAAAGCAAATCCCTGCCACTCATTTTGGTCCCCCCCCTCTTCATTAGGAAAAGTATAGACTGCAAGTGAGAAGCAGGGCATGAAAATGAAGGCCTTACGGATGAGTCCTTTCTATTCTCTCAGGGTTGGGAATAATCAGGCTGTGACCTGCCGAGGGTGACCTTCATCCGGGGGGAAAAGGGAAGTACCACCACTCCCGATTCTTTAGGAGGACAAGACTTCCTCCTTTCCCTTGAGTTTTCTCCTATTATTCTGCTCCCCTGCAGTTATGTGTCACAACCTTTCCTACTGTAACTCTTGCCTCCGGTATGGACAGAAGCTTTGCATGGGATGGGCAGGCTTGACGTTTTTGCAGAGGTGTTTTTAGATGAATTGTCTGTCCTGGAGTCTGTGTACACCTGAATACTGAAATACCCATGCAGGAACATTTTCAAGGGTCTGTGTGTGGTTCAAGTTCAGTGCAACAGAATTGCCTATTTTATCTTGCATTTTTATCATTGCTGGGAAGGAATTTGTTCCGCTACACTTGACAGCACCACCGCTACAGCACTGGCTGCTCAGCCTAATGACAGCAGCCCAGGCTTTTGCTGCACATGCAAATGCAAATACAATTTTCAAGTTATTGACAAGCACAGCACACGCTACAGCCTGGAAGTCTGTAGTACGTCAGCTTTTATCACAGAGTTATTTTACTACGTTTATCTGTGGAGTAACTAAATAAATACGGTAATTGTTTAAACAAAGAGACGGAAAACAAAATACCTCTCTCTCTGCCATCAGCCCACTTAGGGAACTCCTAAAACTCCCACAGAGTAAAAAGGTCAGATCCAGCATTTTGTTTCCCTCAAGGCCTGACTCCCTAGAGCTTTCTGGTCAGATAATGTAGCTACTCTGCAGTGAAGGTTCAGACTAGACTTATTAAGGGACTGACTCTTTGCATTTTACATGACCCTTCACATTTTCCTCTAGTCTTGTATTTTAACACCTGCTTATTTCAGTAGATGTTAAAAGCAAACCAGAGATGTTACTTTTTTCAGTTACAATTTAACAATATTTTTTTTCCAAAAGAACTGATAGGCTTTTAGGCAAATTGTTAGCATTACCTTTGAGGAAAAAAATAAAAAAGAAAAAAAAGAAGAGTTCGGTTTACCCTTTCAAATGCCAAAGAAATTGCACTTCAAAAACCTCCAGTTAGCCACAATGCGAACACAGCACAGCCACCCAACGGCAGCCCTGTGCAGTCTTTTAAAAAAACTTTTTCCACAAAGATTCTACAAAGAGGTTACACCGGTATTAAATATCACTGAAAGACTAAAGAGATGAAGGCAAGCCCGGGCGTGCTTTGCTCCTTAGAGTAAGGGGAGCTTGTATGCACTCCTTTTCCCCCTGCCTCCCTTTTGAGGTTTCTGCATGGCAGGCAAGTAATCCATCGGCCCTGGGGAGGTCAGCCCAGTAAAGCTGCTGTACCTACCTCCTTGCTGCCACCTTCACTCTGAAATGCAATGTATTTTTTTTTACCCATCCCTCCCATACCTGCATGCAAACAGAAAAAGAAAGAGGCAGTCTTCATAGTTCTTCTAAATGCTTTTGGTGTTGTCCAGCCTTCCATGCTATTTTGATCTAAATTGGGTGGGTTTGGTATTCATCCTGTGTACATTACTCAAGCTGCACAAGATTATATGGATTTAAGCTCCTCTTTGCTTAATACAGCACTTTCACATAGGCACATGTTAACACAAGTGATCAATGAGGGGTTTTAATTAGGTTTTTTTCTGAATAGAGAATGGAAGAAAGCACGCTGTGAAGAAATTAATTGTATAGGCTTGGGACTTCCATTGAATAGGATTAACTTTCCTTGAGACAGTAGCATTCTCACACAACAGTCAAAGGCTTTTTATTGCTTTTTTGCAGTTTTCTTAATACACAGATCTGCAATTAGCAAAAAAAAAAAAAATAGTGGAATGATCAAAGCAAATTCAGAAACCTGAAATGACACTATTACTAAATAAGCATTGAAAATCTCCTTTAGATATCAAAACCTGCAAAGAAAAAGGAGCGGGGACGGAATCTTGTGCTAGAAAACTTTTGGAATAACATGTAATTAAACAAGAATTTCAATGCTGGAAAGAGGATACACACCGAAAACCACACATGGCTGAAGCAATCAAACTGCAATAATTTTCTGCTGATATCTATGTCTATCTAGTCTAATTTTCACTTGAAAGGCCCCCCACTCAGGATGAAAATGAACAAATTATTTGCTAGATACAGATCACTCCAAATTGTTTTTTCAGAAGCAGGTTATTGCTACCAGAAGCAAGTAAAATTTCCCTTAAAAGCATTAGGATTTTTAGTTGCTGCTAAGCAGAGAATGCAGCTTCTCTTCCCCCCTCCCTTATCACCGCAGAGATCCCAGCTCCAAAGCGGTGGCTGCCTTACCCCTCCCCAGGCCAGCGCCGCAGGCTGGAGGGACTCCAAGGCAGCTGCTGGGATCGAGTTTGTCTCCAGTTTCTGCATGGAAGGAACAACTCATTACTGAAAAACAAATATTGGATTGGATATAAACCACACAAATCAGGAGCCAGAGCAGAAGCGGAACGGGTGGCTCTTCTAGAGAAATGTTGTTCCTTTTCTTTTACTTTCTGTCAAGACAGGCTTGTAAAGTTAGCAAAGAACCTGCCCCGGGACCTCAGTTTTGTACTCTTGCTGTATGTTCTGCCCTATTACAGAACTTCCCAATTCCCTGAGGAAGGCTTCCTACTCCTTCCTTCTCCTTCATTTCTCCATCCCAGCTCTGGGCTGCACTCGCCTCTCCTCCGCCGAGCCCCTTAGGTCACCACCTTTCCCCCTTCTTCTCTCTACAGCTGCCTCCTTCGCCCACAGCCCTCTCCTTGTTCCACCATACAGGCTGCTGGGGTTTCCCCCTAAGCTTGACTTGAAAATCAGGGAAGAGATGGCGGCATCCCACCAATTTTCCTTAAAAAATTGTATGGAAAATCTTGCCACTTAACACAATCCAATGCATTCTTTGGGTTTCTATAGGTTATATCTAAAAATAGCTCAATGGATAAATTCTCTCTGTTAAGGGGAGTGAGTAACGCTCAGAGAGCGAGCATGATGGAAAGACGTATCCCACAGCCCAAATTCTCCAGTTTTCTGAAGATACTCCATTGTTCTTTGTAAATTTGGAGACGATGGAGAACACAGACCCACAACAGGCAAGAGAATCACCCCATATTTTCTTTCAGCTTAATGGCAATACTACAACAAAAGGCTTTTGTGTATCCCCAAGAGCCCTACTGAAGTCATCTTTGCATTACAAGCAATCCAAAATATAAGGAATCTCTCTGCAAAGGAGGAAGATTTTTGAAAACAACTCCCTTAGCTTTTGCAACTTCAGAAGTACTTCTGGAGAGACAAAAGGTTTATTCTTTGTGTAGCTCACCATGACATCAACATACCAAATTAAAAAAAAAAAACAAAACATTAACAGTTCTGTGTTTCAGTCCTTTCAATGATTAAACTCAGATCACCTTGACCGTTTTGCTTCATAATAACAAGACGTCATCCTGCAGGTGCATACATTCAGGCCCTGGCCCTGTTTTTCAGATCCATGCTCTTCTTTGGTCCTCTCCCTTTTCCCCACATCTTCTACCCTGGGAAAGTCCTGTCCCTCAGCTGCCACGCCTGCAACTTTTGCTTCACATTCTTCTTTGTCTCCTTTACTGAAACACAGACTCTTTTGAGCCACTCCTGGAGAAGACAAGCTAAAGACCTCTTCCCAAACTTTTCGTGCAAAGAACCTCTTGCTAAGTTGGGAACCCCTCCTTCCTTATCATACCTTGACAGTGGTAATAATTAAAAAAGATACCACTCAGAGTCATCAAGCTAGCCAGGGTTATGCTTCAACTCACTTTGTCCTTGCAAGGCAGCTGCCCTCACCCCTAAAAATTAAAGCCAACCTTTTTCTAAGTGTTAACCAGTACAGACAGCAAAGTAATTTCATTAAGATAATGCACATTTTTCTGTACATAATTGGTAGCTTAAGTATAGGTGCATTGCAGGTGACTTTGACACTTCATGGACAGACAATATGCAATATGTATTTCACTGCTTGCATATCACTCACCAAAGCCACACAGAAACTAAATACCAAGAACTGAATTGATAGGAATGTTTCTGCATTGCAGGGAGCAGAAGAGAATAGCAAGTATTTCTGGAGATAACGTTTCCTGGACTGCCAAGATTTAGAATTTTGTTTGGATTTTAATGGACAGAGCTCAAAAGCTTTCAGCTAAGCTAAACCTGAAAGAGAATTTTCTTTGCTTGGCTGCAACACAGTAGAGAACTAAAGTTTCTCCACTGTTCAGGTAGTGAAAAAAAAATATGAAAAGCAATCAAGAGTTAAAACTAATGAGGATGCATTGAACTATTTTATTCTAATGTTTTATGACTAGTAAGTCCTCACATGTTATACAGAAAAAGCGGTACCACCCCTTTTAATGCAGGTGGGATTCTGAAATGCAGAAGTGCGGAGTCTTTAATTAAAATCGCTTTTACTTAGTTCAAGCTCATATGGTTAACATCGTCTAGGAATTCTTCTTGCAAATATTACCTCCAAAACAGATAAACACAAATACTTTTGAGTTGTGAAACAGTGAAGATATTACAGATTTCTGCTTTATCACAACTGTTAGCCATGGTTAAGAGTTGAGAAAATAAGCGCAGCGTGGAGGTTTAGTAATAGGATTTTCACTGTGATGCATGATTAGATGCTTAGATTCTGGAGACCAAATTAATCTAGCAGTAATGATACCAGAACAGCTACAGCTTGGATGAGTCTGACCTTTGAAGTTAAACATTAGCTAACAGTTGGACTGGTATTTCTGGTATGTTCCACAACATGGATTAAATATTTAAGCAGTAAAATGTCTGTATCCTTCATTTAAAAAAACAACATACTAAATTCAGGGAGTACATACAGAATTAAATCACGTTTGAGTCAGTTTGCGTATATTTACACTATATAGGTCTTGTATAAGAATAGCCACAATCTGTCAGGCCAAAGATCCATCCGGTGCTGCTCCGCGTGCAGCCATAAGAAGGTGCATAGGAGAGATTTCGAATAGGACAAAGAACATGCGATACTTCCCGCTGTAACTTTCTTTGCCTCAGACTATTTTCAGGACAGGGCGTTCTGTAGCCGGGTGGAGTGCCTGTGTACATGATAACCACAGCCAACTCCTCCTCACTGAACTTATCCAGTCCTACCTTGAATTTGTGAAAACTTTTTGCACTCCCAACATCCTTTGCTAAAGATCAACAAGTCAGCTGTGACCCTGCTAGTTTCATTTGAGATGTCTTGCTCTTCTTCTTGGGAGAAGCAGTGAAAAACTGATCTTTACCTGCCATCTCCGTGTTATTTGTGCTGTTATAGGTCACCACCATACCCTGCCTCAATAATCTCTTTTCCCACCTAGACTCCTGCCCTACCTAGTCCTCCCTTACTTAGAGGGAAGCCCTTCCATATCTCGTCACTCTTGTTGCTCTTCTCTGAACTCCAGTCCTGTGGTATCCTTTCTGAAATGGCGGGATCTGAACTGCACACAACAGACAAGTGTCAGCAAACAAGTGATTTATGCAGTATCTCAACAGCCCTCTCTTCTTTCCCATTTCCTATCAGATCTTAACAATTTAATTACTTTTTGACTGCTGTTAAGCAATGAGCTGATGTTTTCATGCAACTGTCTATCACCAGCTAGAGATCTCATTCCTGGAAAGGATGCAGTGGTAATGTCTGGCCCAGAATCCACCATTTCTTATGTGCAGATTTTTCTCCCATGGGCATGTAACTTTCCCTTTTCCCCTTTCTTCCTTTTCCCATGGATGGCAAAGTCCTGGTCATTTATGAACCATCGCAGTTTCTACAGATTCACTGACAGGAGACCAAAGAAAAAAGGTGGACTAGAGGACTACATCCTCTATAAGTGAGAAATGTGGAAAGTAAGACACAAACTATTCTGTCGAGATGTAGTTTTGTGGGTATTTTAAAATGTAATATTAGTCAAAGAACACTCTCACTTGAATTTTCAGCAAGAATTGAGCTTATACATTTAGATCTAACTCACATACCTGGTAAACTACCATGCGTATGATAGTGCTAATGATTAAGAGAGCTTTAATGTGCTCTTAAAGACACCTTCCTTTAATTGTCTGTTAAATGCCCATGAAGTTTATAGCAGAAGATTCCACTGTCTCATGATGGAAGATCGAATAACAGCCAAAACCAATTTATGTTTTTATTATAAATACTATTTTTTTCCTGCTTATCTGGTATGTTTCTCCAAAACTGCAGGGGTATTGCCATGTTTTCTGACGTGCTGGAGACAGGCATTCTGCACACGGATCAATCTTTTCACATGCTAAGGACCAAATTCTGCCCAGTGCACGCCCTACTGCTGACTTGACTAGGACCTGCCATCTTTGGTCAAAATTTGGCTCTAATATCTCTTGGTGCTTCAAAACAATTACAGTCAAATCAGACAAACTTTATAAGTTGTGCTGAGAAATTACATTCTGCATTGCTGCTTGTACCATCATCTCATAGTATGCCAGGAGAACCCAGATGCTCCAACCCTAATCTGAAAACCAAAGGGCTGGTAGCTGAGAATCCGAGAGTCCCCACTAAATGTGCTCCCAATCATTTGAGGTGGAGCATGGCTGGGATGGAAACTTGCTCCATTGTTATAAAGATGCACGGAGCCACTGCTTTGCTTTGCCAGGGTAAATGAAGCAGGGCAGATCAACCAACAAAGCCAAGATCTATCCTGTGCTAGGTTGCTGTGCAGAGACACAGTGAGAGGTGGTCCTCGGTCCCCAAAACTTACAGGCTGAGGCTGGAGCAGACGTAGCTTCGTATGGATCAAAAGCAGGTTTTATCGACATACCACATAGCTCAGAAGGGTATGTGCTGCATCCAGCAGTGCTTCTGCCCTTAACCACCCTTTCTTTCTTTCCCTTTGCCCAGTATATCCCATGTTCAGTTTAAAGGGAAGGTTATCACAACCCTTACTTAGCAATTCAGGTGTAAAACAAACCACTTGTCTTTAGCACTTCTCAGACTGCCTCACACAGTGAAGTGGAGAACAAAGTCATTCGTCACCCCTATCTGTTGGGAAGCGGACAAAGAGAAAGCAGAAAGGAGAAACGAGCAGGAGGAGTCCTGCCCTTACCTTCACGCTGGGCAGGCTGGGGAGCTGCCTGGGTAGAGAAGAGGGCGTCCAAGCTGTTCCATAGGCAGATGAAACCATTTAGAACAAAAAAGGAGTGAAAGAAGAATCCCAAACATGAGTCACAAATCATTCTTCTGAATCACTGTAGCTGTGCTTCCCCTCTCATGCAGGGCAACCTGTGAAACTGCAATATGGTTCTGAATAGATGAGACAGATAATGAACGGGAAAAGCGAAGTAATATTAATCGTTGAGTGGTCTTTAGTATTCTCAGACTGCCTCACACAGTGAAGTGGAGAACTTCGTCACCCCGAAGTAATATTAATCGTTGAGTGGTCTTTAGTGTAATAAATAAATTGTTTTTCCTCAGTAGGTAAAGCCAAGTGAGATAATTCACTGAGTAAAAGGAGGAGACACTTGGCAGCTTGGCACCAGTACTAATGAAGCCAATAGCCTTCTCTGCTTTCTCCTTTTGGCTGGCTCTCCTTTTGGCTGGCTTCCTTGGCATACACATCACTGGCAGTTTTGTGAGAAGTCAGAAGAACCATACGCTAATTTTCACCAAGGAAAACACAATTCGCAACTGCAGCTGCTCAGTGGATATCCACGATTGCGATTACTGCCTGGCAAACTTGATGTGCAATTGCAAAACGGTGCTGCCTTCTACCATGGAAAAAACTACCTACAGTAGCCACTTGACCATTTGGTTCACAGACACCCCTGTGCTGGAGATGCTCCTCAACTTCACAAGGGTGTGGGATTTGAAGCTGTCCTTCTGTGGTACCACTCCTCTCCCAACAGAATACTTGGCCATCTGGGGACTTCGAAAGCTCCGGGTAAACAAGGTCAAGGGACGGTTTCCAGAGCAGAGTGTAACCATCTACAGCAGCAGCAACAACGAAAAAGAAGACTCGCTCGCGGTGCCGAACAGAGACAGGCAGATGTTTGTATATATTTCTTTTCTGGATACCTCGCTTTTCAATGGATATTCTCTGCTGAAGTCGTACAGTGTGGAAAATGTCTCTAGCATCACAGAGCACTTTCCCAGCCTGCTGTACTCTGATGTTTCCTCAACCTCAGATAACAAGAGCTATGTTGTAACGTTCATTTACTGAGTTATTTAGCATATTTGGTAGTCAGAGGCATGGCAAAATGCTAAGAGAGAGATGGGACTTGCTTAAGTCTGTTGGTTTGGCCAGGGAGAGCTGTTATAGCATGGACCATTTGGACTGTGATAGCCCTCTAGAAGGTGGTGTTTAGAGTGAGAAAGACAGACTCATCAGACTAATTCAGTAAACGCTTTCTTAAAGAACAAAGTGAATGTGAAACGACTGCTTTAGAAAGCATTGCTACAAATTCTTTTTATATACTGTAAGCTAAGAATTGAAATCTGCAGATAAATTTTCTTTCAAGGTTTGCCTCAGACAGAAAAAGACATAACCATGTACCTCCAGTTGTAGAGGAATCTGAGCCTCCTGGAGAATCACTTGGGTTAGATGGCAGCTCAGGACGTCTCCGGTCCAGCCGTCTCCAGTCTCCAGTTCAACCCCCTCCCCCACGCAGGGCCACCTCTGGGATCAGACTACGCTGCTCAGGGTTTTCTGCAGTTGGGTCCCAAAAACCCCCAAGGACAGAGCCTGCAGAACCTCACTGGGCAATCTGCTCCGCTGCCTGCCTGTCCTCGTGGGGAAAGTTTTTTCCGTGTATTAACCCCAGCGTTCCCTTCTCCAGGTTGAGCAAGCCCAGTTCCCTTACACTTTTCTCACAGTCACATGCGCCAGCCCCTGACCATCTTGGTGGCTCTTCACCCAACCACTTCAGCCGATCCATATCCTTCTTGTGCTGGGGGCACCAAACCTGTGTGCAGTACCCCATACACAGTCTAGTAAGTGCCGGGACAAGGGGAATAACCCCTTCCCTCCACCTACTGGCTGTGCCCCTGTCAATGCAGCCCACTGCTGGTGCAAGGTGGTTACAGGTTACCCAAACTGGGAGCGCTGAGTTGTCCTTACCCCCTGGTACTCGGTCAGAGCTGAGAACCCTCTGCTCGGGCTGGGTGACACAGCCTCTTTCAACAGCAGGGACGGGCTACACAGCCAGCCTCCAACCTCAGAGCGCGACTGAAGGTGTGTTTGAGGGTTACCAGGAAGCTGTGTTCTCTGCCAAGCCACGGCACGCATCACAGGAAAGCATTGGGCAAGAGGCCACCATGCTCACAACGGTGTTCTTCCCAGGGAAAACGTTGGGTGTGCCGATGCCTGCAGTTGCCCCAGATACAGGGAACTTGACTTCATCTTTTGTGACAATGGCAAGCTCTGCTCGTGTTCTTCCCTGTGAGAAAGAAGAAAGACCCCAACCAACAACGCTCATCTCATAAGGGAGGTGAAGCTTCTGGCAGACACGTAGCACACAATTTTCAGATGTGTTGCAGGAGAAAAGATTGCCATTCCCTGAAAAACATACAACAGGACTATTTATACAGCCCAAAGTCTGCTCCTTGCCCCTGTCTGCAGGAATTGCATTCTGAGATAGGATTAAGGCTGGTATCCATCCATATAGCACAATAAAGGCTTTGGAATAACAAGTCTTAAGAGTCATGCATTGCCAGAAAAGGATTACCTGCAAGTGGGATAAAATATGTGTATCGAAGGGGAACAGCTATCAAGATTCTGAGGAACCACTGAACTTGCTTTAAAGTCTTTAAAAAAAGACTTTTTCTATAACTGTAATCAATGATAGAACAGTTTTGCTAGGAAGCAAAACTTAATTTTTCAGAATACTTAAATATATGCACACCTTCCATTACTGGGAGCTTTCCCACTGAAATCAACAATGCGGTAACTATTGAATTAATGGGGTCTACTTGCAATTGCAAATTAACAGATTTAAGCACATGGGAGTTTGAAGGCCGGGGACTGAATTCGATTTAACTCAACCAGAGAACTATTAAATTAGCTGTTGTAAAGACATTGTTTCCTTTGTTGGCACCTTGGCAACAAACCGTAAGCCTTTCTCCCCACATCACAAATATTTCTAGAGATACCTCTCACGATTGTGTCACAGGTTACAAAACAGTTAGGAGCTGGAGCTGGGCTGACAGAGATCGGCAGTGGGATAGGGGTGTGTGTCCTGAGCGTGTTACATGCCTGGAATGTATTAAGGACACAGGCAAATAATGCATATTGCCTGCCCAGGAATCCCATGCTCCAACTGCCCGTGCAAGAGTACTAACCTCACCTTCACAAACTTCACAAATCCTGCACAGGACAGTGTTGTAAAAAAACCCCAAAAAACCAAAAAAACCCAACCAACCAACCAACCAAAAAAAAAAAAAAAAAAAAAAACAAACCCCCAAACCAAACCAAACAGAGCTGGCACACACAAATATATCGATCTCTAAATGTTACCAACCCTCTCTTTAAAATCTGGGAAAATCAAATCAAACCTAAATGATCTTCAGCGAATTCACGAACTGAGGCTCTGCTGCCCTCTAGTTAAAAGCGTGCTGAATAACGCGGTACTTCCACACTGCCATGCCGGCAGCGGTTGGCTGCTGTTACTGTGCAAAATTCACACATGCAGCAGTAACTGCTGAGAATGTAGGTATTCGGGCCTTGCTGGGAAGAAACCATGAGATTAATAAATCCATGATCTTGCTAACGCTGCAGATTACAGCTCTGGTTACTTTTGCCACTGTAATGTTCTGGTTAAGGCTGATGTAAAAGACCTTTTATTCCCGTATCCAAGTAAGCACTGCAGAGATTTTCCTGGAGTCAGGAAAAAAATCCTCTCTATTACATGCACAGCAGAAATCCACAGCACCAATACTGCAGTGATCTTTTCAACTCCCCTGTTCTTCTCCAGCAGATACCTAGAACCTGATTCTCCCAATTTCAATTTTATATGGCTTTCCCTTATGGAAGTACTGCATGCAAAGCGTGCAGAATTTCTTCAGAGCAACGCATGCAGAACGTATACCACATACACTGTTTTATTAGTTCTGTTGGCAGAAGGTTCTTTTGTCTGCATGTAAACTACACACAGTGGTACATTAAGCATCACGCTGCAGAAGTAATTATGTAATTTTGTGAATGTGTACGATACGCTTAACCACGCTCAACACCCTATGGTGTTTGATCATATATTTGTAGCAATTAGTATTTATATACACAATGGTTTAATTCTTCATATATCAGGTTCAGCCTGTATGTATTTGCCAGTCTTTAACCTCAACGCATGGTTATTGGATATGCCGATGAATGGAAACTGAGGCAATTTTTTCGCATCAGAAAAAAATGGAGATAGGAGCTGTAAATTCACAGTTTTCCTTCCTACTAATAATTCTGGTGTGACTTTGGGAAGTCAATACAGATTGAGAACACAATGAAAGTTAACGCAACACTTTCTACAGGAGATCTTGCTGTGCAGCCGCAAGTAGGAGGCTGCAGGAGGCCAGCCAGGCCCCCCGTAATTCCTCCTAGGCAGACTCCCGAGGTGGCTGGCAAAGATGAGCTGCAGGGGAGTCCAGCCCCCCTGGCATGGCAGGAAGGCTGAGAAAAGGTCCCTCCGGTTCCCAACACCTGTACTCAGGAGAGTTGGTCTTCAAAAAGGCCAGCGATCTTCTGGCATCTGCCACCACTAGTGGTTTTTTCTTTTAGTTAATGCGGTGGCCGCCAAGGCCGCCTCGACTGACTTCTGAGGGTGCGCCCAACCTAGACAAAACCAAACCCCAAAGGGCACACGGAAGGCACCGCTGCTTAGCACTAGCGAAGCCGACCTTTCCCCCTTCCAAGCCAGAAGCCAAGACTTTCTCAGGGAGGGCAGGGGTTTTCCGGCAGAGGCCGTGCAGGGCGGGGGAGCGAGGCCCGGCTGAGGGGGCCGCTGAGGAGATGCAGGGGGCTGGGCGCCGCCTGGCTGCGTGCACC
>NW_009260028.1:7412151-7444367 GCF_000687185.1 Egretta garzetta | reverse complement strand
CCCCGGCCCCCGCTCCCTTCCCGGGCCCGACCCGGCTTCTGCGGGGCCAGCGTGCTCCCAGCACCGGGGAGGAGCGGGGTGATGTCCCGCGGGTTTAACTCCGGTGTAGCCGGGTACGTTGCCTCCGCTGCTGGATTGCCGGTGCCCAACTGTTGCACCCGCGTTGTGCTCGCCACAGCTGGATGCTTTGGTGGGCAGGGCGCAGGCATCAGCCAGACCCGGGGTTGTGTGGTAGCAGGTACCAGGCCCAGCGCTTGTGAGCCCCCCCCTGCCTCCCGCCAGAACCAGCAGTGCTGGTTGGGGGGGCATCTTCCCTCCGGCTTTGTGTCGAGTTTGTTTTCAGGTGATGTGGCTGGTGCTCACAAGTCACGTCGGACTGCCTGTTGTATGAGCAAACTCCGTGTGAAGCCACTGGTGTTTTGAGTTGATGGTTGAGCAGTTTCTGGACCTCAGCTTTTGGAAAAATAGCATAGTTGTGTTTGTGTAGTGCTTCAGCTGATAATTATGCTGTATTCCAGCAGGTACTGCACTCATGAATTGGTCCATTCATGCTCAGATAATCTGATTATGGATAATAGTTATTATGTATTAAAAATGATCCAAAAAAAAAAGTAAAAGAACACTCCTCAAACTCTGGAGTTCGTTGCATCCTAGAAGTTCAGGGTGAATAAAATGAGGAGCTTATTTCTGTGATATCTTTTGTCAGCAGGAGAGTTAGTATGCATTTTGAATTTTCTTAGAAGGAATTCTCTTGTAATCACTGGAACTTGGATTCTAAGGCTAGTGATTTGAAATCTTGACAAGAAATACTGGAAACTTGGAATTACACTATAGACTTAACCCACTTTTGGATTTCCTACATCGAACTTTGATTTTTTTTTTTTTTTTTTTTTTTTCTGTGCTATTTAGTTCTTTAACTTAATGCATACCTTTTGGTAGGTTGTAGCGCTGCAGGCATTTGAACTGGTAGCACAACCAAAACCAGCCATTCCCTTACTCATTAGTTGTGTGACTGTGAAAAGACTGTTGACCCAAAATGTTGGGGCTTCATGTTGTTTTCTTCCAAATTTGTGGTCGCAGTGAAGGATCGATTGGTTTTTGTTTGTTTGTTTAAAAAAAGATTACTATGGTCAGATAAAAGCAGACCACATGTGTGGAACTTCTGCCATGCTTTTCTGTGACCCTGCTCTAAGTGGGATGAATATGCTTGAGAGTGACCGCAAAAAGAAGAGGTAGACATGAGTACACATGAAAGGATATGGGACTGGTTTTGTTGCAACAGTGCAAATGTAAAGTCACACTAAATTATGTTGTTAGTGGCATTTATTAATTTCTAGGTAGAAAATTAAGAGATTTAATATGTTAATAAGTATACTTACATATTAATGTCTAATGTAACGTTTTGCAACTTCTTTTTTAAAGAAACTGAAGAAGTTTTTAAAGTGAAGAAATCAAGTTACAGCAAAAAGATTGTAAAGCAGTTGAAGAAAGAATACAAAGAAGATCTTGAAAAATCAAAAGTTAGAACAGAGGTCAATTCTCCAACAGATGGTAACTGCAAAACCAAACAGTAACTTTTGCAATGGAAAAGATTAAGTTTTGTAAATACAAATGACTTGTTTTCAAGATGAATTGTTAGTCTTTTTAGAGGATTTAGCATTTAGAACTGAAGTAAAGCATGCATTAAGTGTGTCCATTTGAACCTTATAAATGTTGTTATGAATCTAGTAGAGAGTTTTTGATTCTCTCCCATGTGGAAATGAATGTAGAAGGATAAAACTTCTCATCTGTGTATATGATTGTTGGTAGACCTCAATAGTTTCTATATTTCTGCTCTGTTTATGTCAGATGAGTTTCTTCTTATTGAATTAGGAAGGAATTAAATTAGTTCAGAACTGCGTCTGGTGCCTGTCTGACAGGATGTGTCCTTGTAATACATCTTCCTTTTAGAGAAGATTTTGGGGTTAGCAGAGTGGTCGTTTTTGTTGTTAAATAAATTATTCAACAGCTGCCTGTTTCAGAACTTAGATCTTAGAGTAGACTTGATGATTAAGATGACAAGATGAAAGTGTTGGAGCAGAAGGATCTTTTAACAATGTATGGTCCTCCAGAGCTTGGAATAGAGCCTGGGGTTTTAATTTCATTGTACTTCTGCTATTGGCTTTTGGGAAGCTCATTGATAAAGCGTAATGATTCGTTTTCCAGTTAGTGTAATAACCTACAACGCTGTGAGCAAAAGCTGGGAAGCTTATGATCTAAAGATTGCAATGGTATAGTTGAAGCATGAAAGAGTTGAAAATGATCCCATGCAGAAAATTGCCCTTTTTAAAGTTAATTCAATTAGTCTTTTTAAAAAAGATTTTAAAAAGAATACGTCTGCCTTTAAAAACACCACAAATTCTTTCTTATTAGAATCTTTTCAGGTGCCTGTGCAGTGATATGGGGCATGAGCAAAGCCAGAAATATCATTTCTGTGCTAATGTTAAGGGTGATCTGTGGAAGCCTTTGCTTCTGTCACAACGATCCTTAAAAAATTGCATTTTGCACGTGGCTAGGGTGTGCTTATTTTCTGTTTGTCTGTTTTGGAGTCTCTGTAGTTGGTTTGGTTATAGTGCAAAGACCTCATGGCTGCTACTTAGTCAGTAGTCTGGATTCTCTAAACATGCTGAAGTCTAAAATCTCAGATATGTGCAGCTTGGATTGGATATCTGGATTTAACATGCCTTTTTTTTTTTTTTTTTTACATAACATTTGTACCTGCTGCTGTATCTGTATGTTACGCACCTAATGTAGGGTAATGCTGCACCCAGCCCAAGAGGAAAATGAAAGGGTTCTTCTGAAATGAGTCTGTTCTTGTGGAAAGATTTGGTGTAACACAGGCAATGCTTTCTAATTACACACATAAGAGGCTGTGTGAAGGTTCCACATATGATCTTAATTATTGAGTTCCCTCACTTTTTTAATACTTGGCAATATGTAGGATGTTTAGTGGTTGTTGGGTTGTCTGCTTTGTCAAATTTTATTCTGAGAGGATGTCAGTGACTTAATCACAATTAAGAAGGCGTTTTTTACTAGATCTCAAACAGTAAGATTATCATTTAACATTTTCATTTGATTTTTACTTTTGGTTGTTAGACCTTAAAAAAATACTTCAGTGTGTTCTTTATAAAAAGAGTAAAACATGGGCTTCATTGTCTTACCAGTCGAACCACCACTAGAAAAGACAGGACAGATTAAGGATATAGGTCAAGAAGATGGGACTGCAAACAGTGAGCATGGTGAAGAAGAAATGGAAGTTGAAAGTGAGAAGGAAGAAGAGAAACCAAAAGCTGGTGGGGCTTTTTCAAGTGCTCTGTCATCACTGAATGTTCTCCGCCCAGGTTGGTTACTGGAATATGTCTGATATGTAAACAAATGCTTTAGCCAGCTTTTACAACAGACTAATGTATTTGAGAGATTAGGAATTTTTTTCCAGCAATTTATCCAGCATCTTGAGAGTTCATGAAACTGCTGTTTTCCAAAGCTGTTCAATTTTACAAGCCTTATGAGAGAGAAGATGTTTTACTACAGAATGCTTTATCTTGTTGTCAAAAGCAGGAATTTGTCTCTCAAGGTGATTACAAACTGTAAGAAAATCTAGATTTGGAGTAGGTCACTTAAGACGCATTTTAATTGCTTTCAGTTAAAATTCTGGTTTTAGTTTGAGTGTTTCAGTAACAGGTCTGCAAGATACCTGTAATGTTCTCCTAATGTTTTGTCTAATGAGGTTCTAGTCAGGCCCTGAGGCCAAAGAAATGAGTCTGAGAAAGTATTTTTGAAACTCGTTTACTAATTGTTAGCTAACTGGTGATAGCCTGCTCCCCAAATAGAAGATGGATGTCCTGGGTCCACAGGCTTGGCCATATTTCAAGGAAAAAAGAATTTCCTAGTTGACTTCCAAATCATTTTTCCTTTTAGGGGTAATTGCAAAGTGGTGCAATATGTACATTATTGTATCTCTAAAGGTGTTGCTGGCTTGAATAGAGTATCTCATGTCAAGTATAAAGAAAATCTGAAATTTAACCTTCTGTGCATGCCTAATCAAAGTAGTGGTAAAAATTTTTCATGTTTCAAAAAATTGATTTTTGGGGGACCATTCTTTATGTGACTTACCTAAGTTGCATTAATTTTTTGCTAGGGATTTTAGATTTTTTTTTTTTAAATTAGGTCTGCTTTTCTTGTTTCCCCTCGATTGTACAGACTTCTCACATTAGCTTTGTCTGCTTTGGTGTCCTCTTAAGGTCTGAGCTGTCATCATCTGTTGAAATGAATGATGTTTTTTGTTTCCCCAAAATAAGAAGAGTTGGGAACAATATCAGGACAGGAAGTGACATAGTCAAGAATATCTTTTTCTTCCTCCCTTTGCAATAGTCAGCTCCTGTAAAGGGCTTCCTCTTCTTTTGGGATATTTCCCATAGGAATATCAGGCTCCTGCTTTTATGGCACATGAGCTGCTGGAAGGAGAGCCAGGCTTTTTGGGAAAGATCCCAGCTTTGAGGGTTACTGGTCAGAAAGTTTGCATGTGCAGCTAATTTGCTTGCAAATGTTCCTGTGAGTATGGATTTTTTTTTTTCCCTCTCATTTTTTTTTTTCTGTTTGCAAAGATGGTTTGGTAGGGTGGCAGAAGTAAGTAATGTGAAGTTGTAATACTTGTTCTGTTGCAGTGGTTTTTTTAACGGTGCAAACCTCTATCTCTAGGAGAAATTCCAGATGCTGCTTTTATTCATGCCGCTAGGAAAAAGCGTCAAATGGCTCGTGAACTTGGAGACTTTACTCCCGTTGACAGTGAACCAGGTAAAAGCCGCCTTGTTCGAGAAGATGAGAATGATGCCAGTGATGATGAAGATGATGATGAGAAGAGGAGGATAGTTTTTGCAGTGAAGGAGAAATCCCAAAGGCAAAAGATTGCTGAGGAAATAGGTAAAACCTTTTTAGGACAGCTGATAAACATTCACACTGTTTTCACCGCAAGTGCTTTCATTCAACATTTTTAAACCACGTTTTTCAAACAGTCATTAATCTGGAGTTGTATTCCATTTCTAAGGAAATGTACTGCATAATGGAATCTGCGTATAAAATTTTGAGCACAAACTACGTTCCTGTGCTTAGAAGCACGCAACTCTACTGAATCTGGGAGGAACTTACACTAAGGACCAATTAGTGTTGTTCCTGTAGTTTGTTTTTTAGGAAGTATATAGTTGTGAAAAGAAGAACATTCATTCTTTGGTATAGCATTCTTCTTGCTGACAAGTGGGTGAAATAACCGTTTGGAAAAGGAGAATTAGTAAGATATATAGGATTTTAATATTAGAGGATTTTACCAGCAGTTAATTGCAAATCTACCCGTTGGATTTTTTAAGTGGAACCTCTGTGATAATAATTCACGGAGTAGCGTCCTTAATTCCTCGTGTAGAGGAAAGGAGGATGTACTGAGATGTTCCCCTCCAGAGCGTGGTCTCTCAGGTTTTTGAACTCATGGCCCTTACTATGAATACATTATTTTCTCCTTTTTGTTACCTGTCTGTTTTACTTGTATTAAGGTATTGAGGGAAGCGATGATGAAGCACTGGTGGCGGGGGAGCAAGATGAAGAGCTCAGTAGATGGGAGCAAGAACAGATACGGAAAGGAATCAACATACCTCAGGCATGTATTTAGTTGTGAACTCTTTTTCGTTTGTTTCTGCATATATTGGCTAAATCCATTACAAACTTGAGTAGTTTACAGAAGGCTGTTTCATCTAAGAAGTTCAGTGTGTTGTGTAACTTGTGGTATTCCTTAAAAAGAAATGAGAGGTCAGATCTTAAGTGTCCAGTGGTATCCGTTTCATTAGTCTCTCTGTTCCAGATTCTGAGTGTTTGTGGTGCTGTTAACCAGCATTTATTTGCAGCCTAAACCAGAGCTAGAATAATGCCATTTTGAAGAAACCTCTGTTCTTGTTTATCATTTGGTTTGTAGAGTCTATGTAAACTGTGTTCTGCTTTGTTGTTTCTGTATCTTGTGTTGGAGCACAGAGTTGGAATTTGTGGCAGGTTGTACCATATGTTGTCTATGCATTCACAGTGGAGTAGCCACTCAGTTGAAGAATATAGCTGTTGTGGGTTCTTTTAAAAAAACTTTTCAGCAAAATCACAATCAACCACACTGACTCTAAGAACCTATGTCATTCTATTAAATAGTCTTAGCAAAATTTAGTATAGCCCCAAACACTTGCCTATTGTAGGAGTTATAGACTGGTTGAAATTGTCATTTAACAACTTGTTCATAAGTATAAATATTTGGAATTACAATGATACTAAGAGTTTGTCCATTTAATAAGGTGCTTCTGAGAGAATTTGTTTCTTCCACCTTAAGTGTTGGAAGTTCTACACTTAAATCCACTTGGTAATTACATTTTGTAAATGTACCCGCCTACATATTTCACTTTATAACATTTGAGATGTGAAAGAAAGTTTCTCCTTTCGTTAGAGTTTAATATAGTACAATTGCATTTCCTCTTCCATTAGGTTCAACCAAGTCAGCCTGCTGAAGTGAATAATCTCTACTACCAGAACACTTACCAGACACTGTCTTATGGTTCATCATATGGCATTCCATACACTTACGCTGCGTATGGATCATCGGAAACCAAGTCTCAAAAAACAGATAATACAGTTCCTTTCAAAACTCCCAGTAATGAGATGACTCCTGTTACTATTGATTTGGTAAAGAAACAGCTTAAAGACAGGTAGGACAGACCATCTTTTTAGACTTAAAGACCTGTTCCCTAGCTTTCTGTTCCTCAGGCGTCTTTTAGTCTCGGTGAGCAAACACAGAGTTTCATCGCTGGAAAAGTACTGACTGGCACATCCATTTAAAAAAAAAAAAAAAAAAAAAAAGGCAAACAAAAAAGGCTCAAAGTGAAGATGACATTGACACTTTGTTCGAAAATCTCCTTGGATTGCTTCTCTGGAAGTGAAGCTTTAAGTATGAGGCCATTGATCTTGTTGAAGACAGGTCTGAGTTGCATCTTCTGGACACTGCACAGTCTTATAGTCAAGAATTGAAAGGCCAGTGAGGTGTTTAGCTTGTCAAGTTACATTCTTTTAAACTGTGAATCAGATTTTTCCCCTTCAGTAGATAAAGAATTTAAATTTTAGTGTAGGCAGGGCTTTTTTTTGGTTTAAACACTGTAATCTGCTTGTCAGGTACGCAAAAGGTCCTACTGAATGAACAACCCAATTGCAGTGAGAAATCATTTGTAATGAACAACTTGCACTTTACATGTCTTCAGAATTGGTTTGTATGCCCCTTACAGTGTTACAGCCTTTGACAGTGAATCAAGTTAGTAGAGGAATAAGACTGCTTTGTATAAGCTATGGTTCTACCCCCACCCCCCCATAAAACCTTTCGTCCCATTTTTACTTTAGGGCCAGCCTTGCACTATTCTAAGTGCTATCAACCCCTGTAAAAATCTGTGGGAATGGGCAGTGCAATGCACTCAGCGTAGCCCAGCAAATCAATTTAAACCATTAGCCTTGCTGTTTATGTAGAGAAGGGACAAGGTGACAAATGAAAGAGAATTTGTCTTTGCAGTATTTCCCATATGTAGACTTGGTACTTGCACTGTCTGTTTAATATCTCAATGGTCTGAAATATAGACTTTTGGATGTAAATTTGCTATTTATCCGTTGCCCTTCAGGTTGGACTCTATGAAAGAATTGCACAAAGCTAATCGGCAGCAATATGAGAAACATCAGCAAAGCCGAGAGGACTCTACCAAGGCAATTGAAAGATTAGAAGGGTCTTCTGGGGGTATTGGTGAACAGTATAAGTTTTTGCAAGAAATGCGAGGGTATGTCCAAGACTTGCTTGAGTGTTTCAGTGAAAAGGTAAGGATGCAAAAACATTAATCTTTTTTTAAAAAAAAAAAAAAAAAAAAAAAAAAAAATAGGGACTCTTAATACATGCCAGACACCACATCTCCCTCTGTTTTTGAAAAAAGTCCCCTGAGAACATATTCTTCTAAAGGTTTGGTTATTCGAGGGTTGAAAAGATAACTTTTCATCATGCTAAGTTGCTTATGAGAAACCTTTCTCTCACAGTGTAAGAGATCACTGAATAGATTGCCTAAAACCACTTCTAGATTTTATATCTTTAGGGTTTTGGTAGATATTCTGGCATTTCAGCTTTACTCAGATGCTGCTTTTCACTTGTGTTGGATATCAGGTTAACGAAAATAAGGGCTGAATTACAACATTGCTAGTTTCTGGAATGCTTTGTGAACACAGTAACAAAGACTTGTATTTTGTGTGTTATTATAAACTTCCTCCTGCCAGGCGGTTTCACATACTTGGTATTGCTCTAGTGTCTGAAGGAGAAAAGGTTTAAAACTAGTGTAGCTATCTGAAGACACCCAAACTTAAAAATATACTTCTTCGTGTAGTGTGGTATTTTTGTGTATGTCTAACTTGAAAATTTAATCTTTCCTTCTTATGTTATTCGTTATGCTTTAATTACTTACTTTGTTGTAAATATAACAGGAGCTCCTGAATATATATATGTTTTTATATATATATTACACACATACACAGGAGCTGTGAAGTTCAGTTAGCAGTACATAGGGTATTTCTTCATTGTCTTCTGACTTGAATACAATAGTATAGTATCTTCTTAATACATAGCTGTCAGAATTACTTGAGTAGTCGAAGCTACTGCTTATCTAGCTTGTTAGGTGTGGGAGAGGAATATAAAAGCATTTTGGTTGCTAACTGGTTAGACATTAATTGTCCAGCATTAGTGGTATTGGAAGAGTCACATCTTCAAGCCTGTAAGTTGAAGAATAGCTATGTCATGAACAGACCTAGGAAGTGTGGACCAGTTAATTCACCCCACTAATTGATTAGTTACAGTAGATATTGTTCAATGAAGAAACGGTATTCCTGAGGCTGTATTGGCATTAGCTGTTGAGGGGTAGTAAAGGTGCTTCCCTTTGCAACTTGACCAGATGCCTAGATTCCTACTTAAAGATAACTTGATATTCTTTCTCTGAGATGAATTTGTATTTCAACAGACAAGTTAAATACCTGTATCTCTACTCAGCATTTGCTTTCTAATGACCTCGTGTTAAATGTCTTTTGTGATAACTACAAGCCATGTCTGGAGATTCTCTTTGATAGCCCATGCTGTCTTGTTCAAACATTTTCTTTAAACAAATTGGTTTAGGATGCACCATTCTGCATATAAACCAAGCCTTTTAGTCTCCCAGATCTTGTATAAGCCAGGAAAACTAACTTACTGTTAAGTAATAGTGTAACAACTTCAGTTCAGTTTGTAGGAAGGTTATTGACCTATTTAGCTATACGAGTAAATAAATCAATGTCAGCCATTATACAGCAAATTAGCTGCTGATAATTTAACAAACAGGCTTGTTAAAGTTGCTTTCTTACAATATATCTTTGCTTTCCTTGTAGTTGGTCTTTTAAGGATTCTATACCTGGATACCTTCCTCCCCCTTCCCACCCTCCCCAAACCCCACCGGCCATGCCAGTCCATTGAGCTTTTCAGATGTGTTTTTTATTATCTCATGCTTCTTAACAAAACTCTGCGAAAGTCCTTGTTTTCAGTACCTGTATGTACAAAGAGTTGCAAAATTAGGAGGTGATGCGGTCAGTTTAACAGGACCATTTCATTTATTATGATGTCCTATATATTCCTCAGTTCTTTGGCCAGATAATCTGTTTTGGAATTCAGTGCTTTCAGCATGACAAAAGTGCTGTCAAATTCAAAACCAGTAGTGCACAGGATAC
Source organism: Egretta garzetta (assembly GCF_000687185.1). Classification (NCBI taxonomy): domain Eukaryota; kingdom Metazoa; phylum Chordata; class Aves; order Pelecaniformes; family Ardeidae; genus Egretta; species Egretta garzetta. The sequence continues at coordinate 7,434,542 of NW_009260028.1, read as the reverse complement.
CACAAGGTTTTCTAAAAAGATGGTGGTGGAAGGGGACAAAATAAAGTAATAAAATCAGTATCAGTTTTTATTTAAGTGAAATAATGAAATGCAGCAAGGCAGTAAATTCTCCTTATCTTTTTAGTGTAGAGAGAAATTACCTTCAGCTTTTTCGTAGGACCTGTGGCCTTGACTACTTCATATTTAAAGTGTGTGTGTTTATGATGTATAATGTATGTAGCTGTTATGATTATAATATACATAAGCATATAAAATGTGTATCCATATGTCTAATAACTACTGTTTGTATATATATGTATATATATGCATATATATATGAACACATATCCTAAACATGTATAAAGCTAGGTCCCTCATCCCTTCAAATATGATACTTTATTGCTTTCTCCCTTATTTTGTTAGGACTAGTCATGGTTATTAGTCAAATTCACATTGGTACTGATCTGAATGAGAAAGTGGTTTGCTAAAAAGCACTAATGGGTCTGCAGTATACTTGTCCACTCCGAAAGAGTATATTCCCCTAGAGTTTTCTTGTGTGTCTATTGACTTAGTTTTGGAGAACAAAAACCATCATAAGTTCCCCCTACCATCATATTTCTGCACCTATTGACTGTGCTCAACCCTTCGTGGCCCCCAAACAAGCAAAATCATTTTGTTTGTATTCTGTTTTGAAGAGATTCTGAATGCTAGAAACACTCTGCTTATTGGTAAGGTGCACTGGAGAGTATAATGAGGCAGCTATTATGCAAATTTTAGAAACAAGCAATAGAAATGTCAAATCCTCTATGATTTTTTTTTTTCCCCTCCCATAAATGATAAAACCAATGGAGCAGAAGAGGCTTGCATGACTTCCTTCACAAGTAATTACTGTCAAAATTATGCTTTCTGAGCAGACTAGAAAGGGGTAATGGTGTCTTTACATTTTGAATGTAGGAATGTACAAGGGATACAGAAAGATTAAATTGTTCTGAGCTTATCTTTGACAGCACAGTTAGGTGAACTGTTATTCTACCTGCAAAAGCAAATTACCAAAACACACTGTGTGTGTCAGAGAGGGGAACTGTAGGTTAAAATTATCCTTGTCATCTAAACGCTCAGAGTGCTTTCCGCTTTTCCTCTTACCCTGTTTACAGTGAAGGTGGGGAAAAAAAACCCCAAGACACTGAATTTAAGGTAATGGCTAAACAAAACACAATGAATGAGGGCTGTAACTCTTATAGTAGTCAGTGAACTTGTCAGTCACTCATCAGCCATGCTGTTGATTATAGAAGAACAGCTTCTAAGTCTCTTTTGTGTTTTAAATGGGAAATATTTTGAGTGGATTCATATATCTGAATACATAGCTGGGTTTTTTTAATCCTGAGGCAATTATAGAAAGAACGTCTAGGGATGCTTTCAAAAATTTTGGTTTAACTTCAATTTTAGATTTGCCTTTACATGCTTAAGAGAAGAAGCTATATTTTCTATGGTAAACTGCAGTAAAACTAGTATTGTTTTTAATTATTATTTCTATTTTAGAAACTGTCTTAAATTCCGAATATACACTTCCAGTGCTGGGATATTCCCTCTTCCTATTTCTCTCTACTCTGTTTTCCCCAAAAGGAAGTTGTATGAATTTTGAGTTGCCGTAGAGTTGCTTTCATTTTAATCCCTGTAGCCCAGTTTATACCACAAAGAGCTAATACTTCTGGTCTTTTAATATCTCCTCTGATGTGTGTGTCATTCTCAGACAGCTCAAATAGCCCTGTAGCTATAATCGCATACTCTTATATTTTACTGGAGGAGGTTCTTCCGTAGCTGCTGAGTCACATTCTGAATTACATCAGGAAACAATTTCTGATTTTATCTTTTGTTTTGAAAAAAAATTAATCCTGGATGGTAGGCAGCAATGAAATATTTGAGCTAAAAGGCTGGAAGACTGGCACATGTCTTGGAGGTAAGGAGGATATGGCTTAAGTGTTCATACCAAGAGGACTTGCCTTTCCAAATTAAGAGATTGTGAAAAGTTCTGGTTTGTGTTTGAATATTTATAATAATTAATCTAATTTCAACTTGTCCCAGGAAATTAATTTTTGCAAAAGCGAGCAGTGAATCTGCTAATTAATGTCAGGAAATTCCTAGTTGTTAGAACATCACCTATTTTTGTTATAGTTGCTGCTGAAATATAGTCCACTCAAAAAAAAAAAAAAAAAAAAAAAAAAAAAAAAAAGGCAAGTCTGATCTGACTTAAGTCTGTATCATTTAAAGGTTATACTCAATGCATAACTCACACAAATTGTACAATTTTAATTTTAATGATAGGCTAGAGTAACATTTTACAGATTTTAATTACCTGTTGGCATAACATGCTTATGCAGTGTTTTATTGTATTTCAGTAATAATATTTCGGTATATGCTAATAAGAGTTATAGCAAAACAATACCTGCTGGCTTCAGGAGGTTAGATTCATGCTTTGGTTTTTTCACTGTATACAGCCAGGTTATTTTCTCATTAAAGTGTAGAATACTACTACGTTCTTGTTTAAAGACAGAGAGGCAACTCTGTTTAAAGATAGAGAATTGTAAGCACTGTCACGCAACATGTAACACGCTTGGTAGAGAAAATGAGTACTCGAAATAACATTTTACACTCTCTAAAATGGTTGTCTTACTGTGTAGACTCATTCAGTCAACAGAAGTTACTTTCAGAATGCCATCGCTGCAGTTGAAAGCTGTCAACATTGTTAAATGCATGCATTTTCTTCACGTTGAAGTATTTACTGGTCCAAATGATACAAATGGGTAAAAGGAAACAGTTTGTGCTGCTAGAAGTACAGTGACAGCATTATGCTTCGGAATAGTATGGTACCCCAGAAACTAAGCACCTGAAGAATTTGATATTACGTAGTGTGTTGTATTTTTACAGGTGCCTCTGATTAACGAACTTGAGTCCGCAATGCACCAGCTGTACAAACAGCGAGCTTCCCGCCTTGTCCAAAGACGACAAGATGATATTAAAGATGAATCTTCGGAGTTTTCAAGCCATTCAAGTCAGTCCATCTTGAAGGTTTTTATTATTCATTAAACAACCTTGTTTACTTAGTCTGGCTTAATTTAAATGTAAATGCTTGAAGTATGACTGTTTATCCTTACTTTTGAGATGGGTGGAAGCAAATTTAGATAAAAGTTCTCTAATCTGTTTTGTTTTAAACTCACAGCCACTCTAACTCTGACTTCATCTCTCCTTTCTGTTGCTCTTAACTATATTTTCTCTTCGTAGCACTGAATGTATGCATGGTGGCAGTGGTAGTAGTGGTAGCATGTAACTCCTGATTTTCCTCTTATGTCAGGCCTTTTTTTTTTTCCTTTTTTTAAAGTTTCTTGAATCTATATGTTTCCTGTAACATCTGCAGTTAACTCTGTACAAAGCCATGAAGCACTAGGCTAGAGTTGACTTCTGTCTAATGCTCTATTTTGTAGACAGCATAAGTATTTAATTTCAGACACTTAATTGGTAAAGCTAAAAAACTGGAAGAGACTGGTGCCATTGCTAAAAATCAGACTAATACAAAGTGACTTATATGAAATACAGCTTAAAATTAGCCAGTTAAAATACCTGTTTACTGTGAGCATGTGGATGGGGGATTCTCATTGAGGAGTTTTCTTGTGGTGATTACTCTTCAGTATGTAAAACTTTACAAAAGCATAAAAATTAACTTGGATGGAAGTATGTTCCTTGGAGGACATTTTATTCAATTCAGTGCATTAAATGGCAGGTAGAATATATTAATAGTAGTTGTCTTTCTGCTTTGGAGAGCTTCCCATTTTTAAAAATAGCATTCTTGTCTGTCCTACTGCTGACCTGAAATCCTACAATAAAAGCTATTTCCTATTCTGTCACAGTGTGTCCAGGATGAAATTTTGTTAATACCATTAGGTAGAACTTACTGAGAGTGATAAAACGTTAGGGCATCAGAGCTGGTCATCCCTTTACGGAGTGGTTAGCATAGATGCTCCCTTTAGGACTTTATTTGGAGCCCCAGGCATCACATGTAGGCCTTGCAGTTTTACCATGAAAATGCTGTTCTGAAAACTAGAAACCTAATATACTAGAAACATATTTCCTAAAAGAAGCTTAGAATGGATTATTTTAGACTGGATTTTAATGGTGGGGGTGGGAATAATTGTCAAGGCTGGATTTTAAAGACAGGTCTTACATAGTATCCACAAATCTTGAGAATGACTTTCACCATGTCTAGAAACAGTTCAGTTCTGTCCCTCAAATTATCACAGAAGCTAGGAACTGATACCAGCCTTTGATTTGATGTGTGTTGCGGACATAGACACATTTGCTTTTCTTCATACAGCATCAGAAGACTAAAGGACTAGAAATGAATTTAAGTTTATCTGCCAACTTTTGCTTTACTTTTGCATAAGGACAAGTAGCTCAGCTTCAAATAACATTTTAAAAAATTGGACAAATGATGGCTTCATCTGTATGTTAAGGCTCTTAGTTGTTCTGGTATAGAATTGGAATACTGATGTAGATAATCATTAATATTTTTAATGATAGATTTGTAAATAGATTTAGTTAGAATTTGTAAATTTACTCCTGAAATTTGGGTAGCCTTTTGTTTAAATTTTGATATATTTTATTTTCATGTATTTTGTTTATATTTTAGCGGGTGGACTTGAGCACTGGCTAACATTCAATCCACTTTAAAAATTTACCTGACAAGGATGAACTGGAAATACTCTTGGGTGTGCCTGCTGTTTGCTGATCAGCTTCACTGGTTAGCTGTGGTGTTTTCTATAATCAGGAACATCTATATTGAATCTTAGCTTAAAAAGATGAAGGAAGATGATTTATTTTCCTGTAGATTTTGATGTGTTTTAACCTTTAGGAAATCTAAAGCATAAAAACTTAGTTCTAAGACTGTGACTAGAACTATATTCGTGCTCCGGTCACTCTTCTCTGCCTTTCTTTTTGTTAATTTTCTTTTGAAAATATATATGGTGAACGTGTTTATGTAAGGAGCGCTTTTTTGACTTGGAACATTCAATTTAAGCAATCTCTATTAAAACTGTTGTGAGAGGGACGAGAGTGAAGTATGGTGAAAACTGTTTGACATTCAAGCGGAGATACTTCCAAACTCCACTACTTCCTCTTTTAACCTCTACACTTGCGAATTCAGGCTTCTGGGTGCACCTTTTTGAAAACTTCAACTTTCAAGTTACACTTAGTTTAAAGTAGGTAAAAGGCTCTAATGAAACTGCCTACAACACATTTATAAAATCATAGATAAGCATTTTAATTTTCATCCATGTAATTTTACAGATAAAGCACTGATGGCACCAAATCTTGAATCTTTTGGACGAGACAGAGTGATATATCAAGAACAAGTAAAACGTCGGACTGCAGAAAGAGAGGCTAGAAGGTAGAGTACTGAGATTTCTTGTCCATTAGGAGTGTTTGTCTGCTTGCAGAATACAGTTGTCCTGTGTGACGTACTAATGTAAGTAGCAATGTTTGCTCCTTTCCTGCAAAGGGAAGAAAACACTTAAGCTGTTATTCTGGGCAGGGATATTCTTATATATCCCAGCTTATCATGCAAATGTACAAAACAAGGCACCATTACATGATGCTGATTTAAAATCACTAAAAGAAAGCACAGTAAACCTGTTCTGTATCTATATGGTCTTTGCTGGTTTATCTTCCTTCCGTTGTTTGAGGCAGCAACATAGTGGAATGTTTGAGGTGGTGACATAATAAAAGATTTTTTCAATCTACATTTCCTTGCATTAAAAGTTAAGACAAGCTTAGGCGGGTGTGTTCATTGTATGGCAGGAGGGGAAAGTAATAGCTGGTTTATATGGCTGATCCTTTTCAGAGCTCGTCGTAGACAAGCAAGAGAGCAAACTGGGAAGATGGCAGATCACCTTGAAGGCCTTTCCAGTGATGATGAAGAAACTTCAACGGATATTACAAACTTCAACATGGAGCGAGGTTAGAAAAGCTACTGAAGCTTTATGTAACAAAATACAGAAAATTTGGCAGAAAAAAGAATTGATCCAAATGCAGCACTGTCCATATATTTCACCATATTTTGGAGAAAGCTTAGGAACTGTTCCTTGCTGGATCATCAATGTGACCAAAACTGTCTCTTTCGCCAACCTGTTGTGCAGCTTACTAAATACTCTATCCTTAGTGAGATTCTTTTTATTTAATTCAGACATTCTTTTGCTGGCAAGCAGTAAGTTTTTGTACTTTCAGTGGATACTAAGTCTTCCTTCCAATTTGTTTATCATTCTTCAAATATTTCTTTGGTTTACGTGTGAAATTTGGAAAACCTCAGTGCTTTAGAAACAGTTTTTTGCTTTGTAGAAAGTAATTTATGGAGTTTTGCGTAAGCATCTAGAAAATCAATGACAAAAGTTTTGTAGACTCTTGTTATAGCCTGGGAAGCTTTGCAGATGACAGAAAACAACGTTGAATGCAAACATTGCAGAAAGGTCTTGTGGTACTGGCTTGATTTGAAATTCATCTGCAGTTTTGATTTGCCCAAAGTAACCATTGTTATGCAATTATGTATAACCCCAATTATGCAATAAATGGGGTTGTAAGTTCAGCTAATGGCTCTAAAGCACTGGGAGAACTGCAAGAAACCTGAGAACCTGGGGAAGTATGCATAGTTGGATGGAACAGTCATCTTTTACAGCAGCAGTTAATAGGCAAATGATTCCAGTGGTTACTCTGAAACCAGTAGCAAACAAAGTAGAACATCACTGTAGTAATCCTGTTACCTTCTCATTTTGAACCTGAGTTCAATTATCATTCTCTCTGATTGAAGAGAACTTATCAGATCAGAAGAAATGAGGGGAAGGGGAGCAGCAAGGGTCGTATATATAGAATTGCTTAAGTTGTATGTGAGGAGGGATTAAATAGTTTCGAACTCTTAAGATAGGAGAATGATGTTGACTTCTCAGTATGAGAGCTAGGGGACGTGAAATGAAGTGATAGCATAGGTTTAAAGTAAACAACTCACTTCCCACAGGGAGTGTACTAAAAACGTGGAAATCATTGCTGTAGGTGGTTGTGAAGACCCAAAGTATGAACAGATTAAAAAGGATGTTAGATGAACTGTCTAGCAGTTGGATTCTTCAGAAGTGCAAACAGTTTCCACACCTTTAGTTGCTGGCTGATTTACCAAAATCATAGATGCAGGGAGACCTCTTTGATAAACAAAGCAGCTGCTCAGGGTTGCTAGGTGCTATAATTAACTTTGCTAGGTTAAGTGATCTAGATGAAAAATTCAGTGTGGCTGAATTGCTCTTTGTAACTTGGCATTTTTATGTGTACAATAGCCTTTTGTAGGAGTTTTATTGGTTTCTGAGTAAGCATAGTATTTCTAAAGCTTTTTTTAATCATTGGTAGCTCTCGTATTGGTCTAGAATTAGCAGTGAGCTATATGGAACAGAGATGGACTTTGGACCTGCTAACTTTATTTGTACCATCTCTTCTTGATCCCAGTGTGAAAAGTGTGTTTATATGACATAATCTCATGTTCCCTCAGCCCTGTGTCTGCCTGCTGTGTGTACTAGTTATGTCGGTTGTGTACAGGTCACTACTGTAACTGAACAATTAAAAGTGTGGCTGCAGCAAAAATGACTGATTAAAATGAAACTAACCCTGGGAAGTAGAAAAGATGATGGGAAAACAATATATAGAGAAAAAGTTTTGGACTGCATAGAATACTGCTACTGTAAATACAAAAAAAAAGTAAGGAAGGTGCTAAGGGGGCATAATGGTTGCCCAGTGCTAACAGCCATGTTATGTTCAGCAGTTTGGCATGATACTTGCCAGGACCTGCTCTGTCTAAAGTGCCGATGCAGTTGGCTTATCTGAGATCCCCTTCTGTTCTTGCAGTTGGATGAGCAAAATTGTAGAATAGTTTGGTCTGGAAGGGACCTGGAGATCAGCTGTTCCAAACTCCCATGCAGAACAAGGCCAGCTTTGAAGTTAGATCTGCGCTGATACAGTCCAACACATCACCAGTCCAATGTCTGGTAGCTGAAAATCATTGTATGAAATGTTTAAAGCAAGACCCATGATAAAACACTGTATCAGAGAGTACTCAGGTGCCCATGTTTTTATTGCTTTGTATATTTGAGGCAGAAGTAATGGGACTTTTAAAGGTGATGGGTTTTTGAGGGTTTTTTGTAGGAGTTAGATTATGCCAGTGAGCATCAAAGTCCGTCTTGAAAGAGGTCTTACAGGGACTTACTACTCTTTTTCTTCCCTGCCAGATCGTATATTGAAAGAATCCAGCAAAGTTTTCGAAGATGTTTTGGAAAGCTTTTACTCAATTGATTGTATTAAGTCACAGTTTGAAGCTTGGCGCTCGAAGTACTTTGCTTCTTATAAGGATGCATATATTGGTCTCTGTTTACCAAAGCTGTTTAACCCTTTAATCAGACTTCAGCTGCTTATCTGGACTCCTCTGGAGGTAAGGTCCCCTACGAGCAACTTCTACGTAAGCTTCTATACAGTGATTCTTTCACACTTCTGCAGAGCAAAGTAAATTGCACCTTTGATGTGTAGTTCTCATAAATGCATGTTCTAAGCATGAAGTTTAAAATGGGTGCCCCTCTTGGGGTAAAGCTTTTCTGGGGAGTTTCTGGACTGTTATCCTCTGTGTTCCCAGCAGGCCAGAGTTCAATTCAGCATATGCCAATACCTTCTCAGTGAGTGGTGAAGACCAAAAAGTCAAACAGCTTCTTAAATAATACATTTAGGTTTGGAAATACTTAAGAGGAATTGTGATTCTAGAGATGTTGTTTCATCAGAAGTAGAACTAGGAAGCCTGTTTTTATGTTGACTTACAACGTGTGTCTCTACGTTATACATCTTTATTTCTCTCGCCTGTACCTTCATACCCTGTAGAACTCTGGTTGGCAATTTCCAAGTCGTCTTCATAGTGCTCATTGCCCAGTTATTAGATAGGGAACATGGGAAAAGCCGGACAGCATTGTTGCAGCCCAGTATCCCTGGCACATGTTCGTTGTTCAGCCTGCCCATGTGTGCTGACGTGAGTAGCCATCAGGACAAACAGTCCAGGTAGCTTTTGACTTCCACTCTGTTCTTCTTACCAGTGAAAGCTCTTGTATTTCTGCTGCAGTCAGGTGTTTATTTTCACAGTACTGGTAGGAACTTTTTACTGCCATGTTGGCTTTCACTAGGGAATGGGCATGGGCCAAGGCACAGAGTGAGCGCAATTGCATGTTTGTTTGGTTTTGGTTTGGTTGTGTTGGTTTTTTTTCAGGAAACTAGGCTAATAAGGCAGATTGTCTTCATCCCTTTCAAAACTTAGCTCATCTACAGCACTGTCTGCAGATGTGTCAGCCTATCTCACAAATGACTGAATTTCTCCTTTTTTCACAAGTGTTTTTTTTTTTCTTAACTACTAAGAGAATATTTGTAGCAGGGGATCTTCTGTCACCTCTGCTCTGATTGCAAAGGAAGGGAAGCACAGGTGGTCTTCAGAGAGCATTCAGAGTATTTAATTTGAATAAACAAGGAAAAATCTATGAAAGGTGTCTTCATTATGTTTAAAACTGCTTTTGTACATTGTCTCTTCCCCCATGCTTTTTCTGTGTGAGTTCCCAGGCTGGCAAAACAAAGCTCTGGTTAGTTGGAGACATGGTACAGAATTCTCAAATCTAATAGTTTTCACTCTCTGTGATACTCTCTGTTAAGCATTTTAAGTTAGAAGAATTAACAAGGCATTCATAAAAAGAGGTTTTTAATCCAGAAAGCATAATTTTATAATGCAGCACAAATGAACTATATTTCTGACTTTTACCCTAATCTGTGGGCTTTTATTTGGCTCAGGTGTAATTAGAAATTAAAATCTGTAGGGCAACAGCTGCCAAAAAAAGCAGTCTTACTTCCACCATTTTCACTTTCACTAGATTTAGTGATTGTGTGGTTGTAGAGTGAATTGGTTCATTTGGTTGATTTATGGAAAATTGGCCTTGCTCCCCATCCTCTCCCAAGTTTTGGTTGGGTTGGATTGTCCATATACACTAATCTGACCTGTGATGGAATGATTAGTAGTGTTGAGGCAAAGAGGCAGAACATTTCCTTCACTTCTCAGGAATCAGGCTTGCCTGTGTTTCTGAAGGAAGTAGTATCTCTGCTTCAGAAGTAGGGGAGCCAAAGAAGATGAAGTAATTTGCCCATCCTTGTGCCAGATTAAGAGACTGACTGGTCTTTTTTTTTTGATGTGTTGACTTCAAATCTCCATTTAGGAATCTAACCTCAATTCCTTTTTTATTAGGGCAAGTGTCGAGATTTTGAGACTATGTTGTGGTTTGAATCATTGCTGTTTTATGGCTGTGAAGAACAGGAGCAAGTGAAAGATGATGCTGATATTTCACTATTGCCTACCATTGTAGAGAGAGTTGTTCTTCCTAAATTAACAGGTATAGTCTTAAAAAATGGGGGAAAAGCGGTGTGTGTGGAAGCTGATGCTTGTTTGTGCTTTCAAATTTTTCTGTTTTGTAAATTATTGCCTGACTGTCTTAGTACCTATATTTGAGCATTTGCAAAGTGGAGTAATTCTTTCATCTCTTACAGTGATTTCTGAAAATATATGGGATCCCTTTTCTACAACACAAACGTCTAGAATGGTAGCAATTGTACAGAAACTAGTTGATGGATATCCTTCAGTGGTGAATGCAGAAAACAAAAATACACAAGTAAGTTGTGTTTTTCTTAAATATCTTGCGTAAGTTAAGGAATTTGAATACATTTTTAAGACACTGTATTGGAGAACACAGGATGCTTAGTGAGGAACAAGAAAGAGAATTTTATAATTAGTTGATGCTCTGCAGCCTAGTTATGGAGAGTCAAGTACAGTAATAAATTAGGAGGAGGAACTCAGTAAAGGCTCCCCAAAATAGATGCTAGAGAGAAAAAGAGGTACCAAATGTACTAAGACTTGTTGGTCTGCAGTTTTGCTTTAAGGGTCAGCTACAAATAGTCAGGCTTTTCTTTTTTAGAACTTTGTAACCTTTTTGAATATATTGCCTTGGCATTTGGTTGTTTTATTTATCTTCTATGAATACAAGAACAGATGTCATGAGTTCAGGCGCCGTAGTGAATGCAATGTATGCATCACCTTTAGAATAATGGGAGATAGGCCAAAGTGCACATGTGTGGGGAAGTTAGCAGAAGATTAAAAATGACAAAAGCTCTGACTTCGCAGAAGCTTATTGTGCAGTGGAGCTTAACCATAAAGTAATTCCATTGCCTTCAGGTTTTTATTGAAAGCATCAAATTTCAGCTCTGTTAATTATTATAGACTTCTCTAAGACTTTATTCATATGTGTGCTTAAGTATGTATGTCTTTCACTGTTAGGGTCACAAATGTTCTTCATTGCTTTAAAAATCAATTTCTGAGTGGTTAACTACTAAGCAGTGCTTTGGACACTTTAAAAAAAAAAATTTATCTGTTTCAGATGCTTTTAAAGGCATTGTTGCTAAGAATGAGGAGAACACTAGATGATGATGTATTCATGCCCTTATATCCAAAAAAGTAAGTTTGCTTTCAACTATGGTGTTAGACCTTTATTAGCAAGTCGGTGTCTTCTGTCCATAGTTCACAGGGCTTTTTCCCAGTATGGTTCACTGGCTGGATACAGGAGATCTTTCGTTATCGTGCTGTGAGGATTTAGCAAAGACAAGCAGGATGGAAGGGAATATTTATAGAAATGAACTGTGTGTGGGAAGGAGGAAGCCAGCAGACTCCAGACAGAGGTGGTCTTGGTTGCTCATTAAAGAAATCTCTTACTTTCCAGCATCTTAGAAAACAAGAACTCTGGTCCATATTTGTTTTTCCAACGTCAGTTTTGGTCCTCTGTTAAGGTAAGTCAGTAAATACATCCAGTAAATCTTTGGTCTAGACAGTGTAGCAATAAAATCCTCTTCAAATTTGTGGAAAATGGTAGATTGAAATTGCTTTATTTGAAAGAACTCTAAATTAGGATTCTTAGTCTTTGATAATGTATTGTGCCCTCTTCAAAAGATTACCAAGTGAAAGCACCATCATTTTAACTTGAACATTGTGGGTTTACTTAGCGGACTCAACCCATTTTTTTTAATGTCATTGTGCTTGTCAGAATAAAATATGCTGCTTTTATTTCGCTTATGTGGGAATGAGAGAGCTTGGTTTGTATTTTTTTATATACATACATAGTGTGAGAATCTTCACGAAAATAACTTGGCCCCTTTTGGAAAGCTCACTGCTATTTGTAAAGTTTAAGAGCATTTGTAGTCTTAGTTTAATTGAAACGATAAAGAGTGTGAAAGAAAAAGTCTCTGTGTCTGGAATATGCAATACAGAGTTTGCAACAGTCTGTAAGAAGCTATGACTGTTGTAGTTTATTTCCAATAAAAGGCCGTGAAGAAAATTAACTTCCAACTAAGCAGGAAAGTAAAGTATGGGACCCATGTTGATTGAACTGCTGATCTCCATGGTCACGCAAACAGAACTCTTACCTGGACTTTTCTGTTTTGCAGCAGTGAGGGAGACTGTATTCTGAATAGGCTTGCAATCACTTCATTTACCCAAAGTATTTGGCACTGAATGGTTTCACTTTGAAATAAAAGCCAACTTCTTAAATGCACGGAGCTCATTTATTAAAATGACATTGTTAAAAGTGAAACAGACTGCATATTTAGGGCTTGTGTCTCTTTTATTAGTGAAATTGCCTGCTTCTGGCAATATCTGTCGGAGCCTGGGCGGTGTAGAAGTATGCGTGCTGTTACCACTGTTTTATTTTAGGGAAGCATTAAAAATACGTCTCTCTTGCACCAGCAAGTCAGTTATAGCATCACAGACGAGCAGAAATAGAAGCTGGGAGGCAAGTGCTCATTTACTGTTTCCCAGTGATCTGCCTCAACAGTAAACTGCTGGCTGCGTTCCTTTGTACGAGGCTGTCAGTGATTCTCCACAGGCCATACGCCAGCAGGGAATAACAGCTCTGCAGATGGCTTAGCCGGCACTCCCCTGTGATGCTTTCTGTGTCTCTTGTGTCACCATGCCTTGGAAATACGGGTATGCTGACAGCATAGGTGGGGGTTCATTGACAAGGGGGCTGTGAATTTGCCCCGTATGGCATATGCTAGGCCTCACTTGGCTTGACATTGACATCAAATTTTGAGAACAAGATGGCTTAAAACTTTAATTCTTTTTTTTCTGATTTCTTGTGCAAAACATGAGAAAAGTTGAGGTGGTAGTGGTTGTATGAGAATTTGCAACGCTCTAGGCAGGTACTTCAGGGATTCTGAATAGTTTTGAAGCTAACAGAAGGCGTATTTTCACTGCTTTCCTTGGCCGTGCTGTTGCATTTGAGGAGGCTCTGGAGTGTTTAATCAACTTCCTAGTTTCGGTACCTTTTTAAATACTTATTTTCCCTGTATTGTATTTTCAGTTATTAGGAAACTTTCTCCAGTGGTATGGAATCCTTTCAAACAAAACTCTCCAGGAACTGTCAATAGATGGTCTGCTAAACAGATACATTCTTATGGCTTTTCAAAACTCTGAGTATGGAGAGGAGAGCATTAAGAAAGCTCAAAGTGTAAGTAGATTCAAATAATGTTTAAAATCACTTGTAATTCACAAATTTCAACTGAAGGAAAAATGTAGTTAAAACTTGAGGTTACCTATGAAATTTTGGCTTTGATATCTCAAAGTTGTAATGTCAGTAAAAAATAGTTTGGCTTGCAGTTTGTTTTGTTTTTTTAAAATACACAAACTAAAGAAAGAACCTTCTCTGGCTCATGCCTGTACATAGTTTAGGTATAGCGTAGGTTTCAGTGGGTTACTGCTTGAATTTGGGATTTTTTTGTTGTTGTTGTTGGTTTTTTTTGGTTTTTTTTGTTTTGGCAGGTTTCTCACTGTTTCACTCAGTAGGGCCTTGTCACTGCAATCTTACCTGGCAGACTTCACAAATCGTGTTAAATAGCTTTAAAAATTTTGTTATGTTGTGTTTAACTTTCTGTTTCCTGTTATGTCTAGGTAATTGCTTGCTTTCCTAAACAGTGGTTTGCTAATTTAAAAGGAGACAAGACTATTTCTCAACTAGAAAACTTCTGTAGATACCTTGTTCATCTGGCTGATACAATTTATAGAAACAGCATTGGTTGTTCTGATGTAGAGAAAAGAAATGCCAGGTAACTTATTTTGAGTAAATGCAGTTGAAGTTCTCGTGCTTTGTGTTATTTTGCTAATGCATGCAAACGTGGGTAAATATCTCCATACTGCTGCATGTCTTTCGAAACTTCTTTGAATTCAGATGTTATGGTCTGGTAGATGGGGAGATTTGTAAGGTGTCTGAAGACAACAACTGCTAGAAATCTTTAAATGTTCATCATATGTTCTCCACTACTGCTTACTGTCACTGACTCTGGCAAATTTTATAGCTACTGGTTTTGGACTGTTCCACCTTGTGAGCCTGTTGCCAATTCCTGCGTAATGGCTTCTAAATTGCAAACCGTGCTTCTGTATACAGTACGAAAGTTCTGACTTTACTTACACAACCAACTAGATGAACCTGTTTTCCCCTAGATCAAAGAGTCATTTTACTTGTATCTGATAACCAGCATAACTAAAAGTTCGGATTAGATGCATTAATGTTACTGCTGGCCAAGTAACCTGAAATGCTATGGGTGTATCGTTTTAGGCAGTGATAAACTTAAAAACCAACTGGTTGCACTGATATGCAGGACTAACAAGACTGGAAGATTGTTTATTCTTGGCCTGTTGCATGAGAAGGGAAGGTTTCAAGGTCAATAGCTCTGTTGTTCCAGCAAACCTGAAACTTGGAAAGATGAACCCCCTGGCTACCTGCATTAGTCACTCTTGATAGTTGAACTTGCTTGAGCCATTGTTGAGTTACTCTTCAATTATTGAGGCTCTCCAGGGGATTAGATTAGATTCTTATCCCTTTCTGATCGTATGCATAGCACTGAAACATAGAGACAGAAGTTTCCCTTAAACCATAGCAGAAAAATCTTGGTTAAGAGTGGTGGTGGTGGTGGGGTTTTGGTTTGTGGTTTTGGGGTTGGTTTTTGTTTTTTTTTTTCCTGGTATCACTTTTTTTCCCCCAATTATCATGTTGGCTATAAGATACTTCTCTGTTTTTAGAGTAACTTTTGACTGTGCAATATGAATCATCTTGTTTTCAGAGAACACCGAGCTTTATGCCACACTGGGTTGTGTTCAGACAACTTTTTATCTGCTCTCAGGTTATGCCTCAGAACTTTGTGTCCGAAGTATAATAGGAGCATCACATACCAATTTAAATTTCCCCATAATTCAAAATAGACTTGTTACTCCTTCCTGTCTAAATCCAAAATGCCTAGCCTAGCACGATATTGGAATTGAAATGAAGGAGTTGAGAGAGAATCCAGTAAAGATGAAACTTGCTCTCTTCTGGTAGCATGTTTCTAAATTTGAAAGAACTTTCTTTACCAGCTGAAATGATAACTAGGTCAAACTTTATATTGCAAGAGAAACATCCAGTTAATCCTTTTTTTCATAGTAGTCCTAATTTAATTTCTATCTTCTGTCCTCCTGCTTTTTCCTGGCATTTAACAAATCTGTTGCCATTGCCCCCGTTAAGCAGAGAAAATAAGTCTGCAGCAGAAATACTACATTTTATAACTGAAGAATGTCATATCTTTTTGTATAAAACCTAGTACAGTTGTTTGAAACAAAAATGCATGAATTTCTGCTGAGAGGGCAGCATACCTTTACCTATGTCAGTTGGTACTAGTTTTCTAAATGTTGGATGCTTTTTCACAGATCAACTAAGTTAATTTTTAAGATTAACTTTGATCTTCTAGTATTTTTGAGGGACTAAATTTCATGTCCATCTTCCTAGCAAGACATCAAAATTGTTCTTGAGAGCTGCAGCCCTCCTAGCAGTTTGTTCACTCTAAGCTTCCTAGAGTGACCTGAATTGTAATGCAGTTCATTGGTAGCAAACTTCATACCTTTTTAAAGCATGCGTTAAAGCATACTTGCTGCCTTGATTTTTATTTTTTCGGGGGGGGGGACGAGGGGGGGGGGGCACTTGAACACTGTTACCAAGAGACCTGTGACTCATTGCGCAGCACTGTAAATAATCCAAGACTTTCTTGGTATTATACTGCATCTAGTATTAAACCATACTGTGTGATTAATTCCTACTCCCAAAATAAATCTTGCGATTTCAGTACAAAGCTGACAACCAATTTATTTTATCAGACTAAGCAATGGAGGAGAAGATAATGTGAAGTTATCTGAAACTGATTTGCCATATGGATTCATAATGTAGTCTTCTGTTGAAATATTAATACTTGTTCATGATTGTTCCATTCCTGTATTGACGACTTCTTCCTCTTTTTTAGGGAGCACATAAAGCAGATCATAAAGCTTCTAGCAAGTATCCGAGCACTGGATCATGCTGTGACAGTTGCGAATGATCACAATGTAAAAGAGTTAAAGATTTTAATAGAAGGGAAATAGACTTTTCCAACAACTCATTTTGAGCTTTAAAACCATTCCTGATGTGTAATTTATGTACATATGTAAAGTTTCTTAAACTGTAAAGTATTGATCTTTGTTTTAATACAAAGTGCATTCTTATATACAGCATCCTTAAAAAAAAAAAAATTGACTTCTTTGAAAACAAAAATGGAATCCGAAGATTGTCATCTTTCCAGAAATCAGATTTTCCTTAAAGTTTCTCAAAATCTTGTTTACAAAAATACTTTGTACCCATGATTAGTAGTCATCTACTCCTGTTAATTGTTCCATGGTTAACTGGAATGTGTATAATATATTATGTGTAATACAAAGTATGCATATATTTATACCACCATGTTGCTTTCACACTGGATATAGACGTCTTGTACTGTTGGAATAAGCTTTTCATTTGCTAAAAAATACTTGTTTTGACAATAAAATGATCATTGTTGGTCAAAAGGGCTGGCAAAGCATTCAAATATGTGAAGATCATTTGAGCTAAAGAGTAGAGATGCTTTGAAATGGAACCTGACCTTTAAAAAGCAGCTGTGCTGCACTCAAATTGGAATAGCTAAAAAAATATTTGCATTCAGAATATGGAAGTCTTAGGACTGTTTTTGGAAACAAAACAGAACGGAAAGCCCAAATCAATGCTTAATTATTTTAATACAATCATATAAGGATAACTTGTGATTATTGCGCAAGTATATGTGACAGCACTTCCTAAGGCCCAAACACCTTTCATTTTGTAGGGGTAGTAGTTTACCCATGAACTGTGGACCCTCATTCCTTGTGCAAGTTGGTTAAATTCATTGTTTGTGTCTTTTTTGGTTTTTTTGGTGTTGCAGGGGTTTGGGGTTGGGGGTTTTTCTGTTGTTGTTGGGGGGTTTTTTTGGTGGTTTGGGGTTTTTTTTGGTTTTTGTTTTTTTTTTTTTTTTTGTAACTTCATACGTGGAACATATTTCTTCTGATTGGTATGGCTAAATATGTCTCTCAAAATGAAGGTGAAAAAAATTTTGTATCCTAGGATTTGAAGTATTTATATGGTAATAAATATTCAGCTGTTACTCTTCCCGCTAAATATCATGTAAGAATAGTCTTGCAAAAAAGTCATTTAATTTAAATGTAAATTTAAAAGAAAACACTATAAAAATCTGGCGATTTACATCAGAACTCTAGTGACTTGATCTTGGGGTCCAAGGCATTGGGAACAGCTGTAGTAGCCTTGGATTAAGAGCTATTTCCAGGTGTGCCCTGCTTTTTTGGGGAACTGTAGCAATAAATTGGCATACTGAATAACATAAGAAATCATTGTATTTTATGCTCATGTCATGTGGTATAAATGAGTATATTAAAAATGTACAATTTGTAACATGCACACTTAATTTGGACACTGAACAATTGTTTTTCTGAACTGTTGGGTTTGATGGAGTACATTCAGAAATACCTGCTTTTAAAAATTGTTTCAATAAACTCGTCTGTCAAGGAGCTGTTGCAGTGCGACTTGGTAAGCTTTATTCCTTTAGGAAGATGGCAAAGGAAATTGTACGCATGCTAGCTGACTCTATTGCAGTATGTTAGGAAGAAACTTAGAAGGTGGATTTCTGGAGAGAACAGAAGTGTCTTTACTTTGAAAAAGCAATAGGATAAACACTGGAATTCGTATACCTACATAAAGAGTAGTTAAGATATTTCAAAATTTTATCATGCTGGTAGTTACGTGATTTAATAGTGACAGATTTGACCTTTTGCGTGCTTAACATGTTACTGGTTTTAGTATTTTGTTAGACTGAAAAGGACACGTATAATCCATGCCACCAACATTTCTAAAAGAGTATTTATTTATACTCAAGTGACTTAATCATCAGAATCAAAGTTGTAAAATGTTTGGTTGAGGGAGGGAGAAGGGAGGGGGGTAATAAAAAATACACAGAAATAACTTTTTGTTCATTTTTTACAAGGAGGAACAACTTATATCTGTGTATATGTATGGGGGGGTGTATTTTGTGGACAGAATGCAACATGTTCAAGCAGTTCCAAGACCTGTGCTGCTAAGTTGGGTTGGCCCTCCAAATGGGTAGTTAGCGTTACTGTTGCAAATGAACGTAAACAGCTAATATTACTGCAGGGGTGAAAATGTACTCTCTTTCTATTTGGATGTTTTAGACAATGGAATTCCTTCAACTGAAATTACTGAGACAGTTGCAGACTTTTAGAAGCCTGTCCTCTCTGAATATGTTAACATAAGTGTGCGTTGCAGACTGTCGAATTCGTTCAGAACCGCCGAGTAACAACCTCAAATGTCAAAGCTTTTCGCTGGTTTTCCCACATCCAGAATTTTGACTGCTGTCTCTTACTGAAGCCGCGAGGTGGCAGATTCAAAGATTTCAACGCTGGAAAATAAGGCAAGTACGTGACCAGGAAGTGTCCAGAGTTTGGATCTGCAATTATGAAACTTTTCAAACACTGCGAGTAATGAAGCTGGAGAGTGCGGGAAAAGGGTTGGAGTCAACTATTCTCTTCTGGTGCTGGGTGCCTCTGTCGAAGGTGGCCAGCTCGCAAAAGGTGGTCAACAGCAACTCACCTGCTCTGGAAGCCCTCTTCAGCCTTCCTCTGCTGTCTAGCCAGCCCCTCTGGGGTAGCGGTGTGCTGGGCTGGGCTAATCAAACAGCAGTAACTGGATTTGTTTTGGAACTCATGTTTATTTGCATTCTACTGCTTCCCTAGGAAGAATACCTGGAGTGAGTCGTTCCCTTACTCTCTCCCTGGCTGTAGTTCAGGGAGGAGAAAAGCTCTAGGTTCAAGCCCTCGGCTGTCATCTCAAACTGCTTTTCTTCTAATTGTGTGTGTATGTGTGTGAGTGACCACAAAATTCAAATGCAGGTCTGTAACTGCAGTTTCAGTAGGTGCGTGTACTAATCGTGGAGCTCCAGACTAGCAGAGCAGCAAACCTCAAGACGTTTGTTACTAAAAATACAGGCATTTTGCTCCAGTTCGGATTGCAACTAGGACTGTAAGGGAGGGAATGAAGAGCGTACCTTCCCTTGTAACCTCATTATAAATTATAGCTACAGAGAATCTTATTTTCAAGATAGCCTGTAGTCATTTTCCTACTTAACTGCTGCAGAAGGCCAGCTATGGGTACCACGCTTTGCCCATCCTCCCTCTACTTCAGTGACGCCACGTGGCTGTGGTGCCTGAGCCCTTGCACGCTCGAGGGGTTTCTCCTTCCTGCCCCCATATTGTGCCACGCTTGGAGAACAAGACCATGAAGAAGCTTGCAGCAAAGTATATTTAGGGGTGATAAGCAATCTAACTTCTCATTTTGGGCGATACGGTGCCTTTCCTGCATATAAATGGTTAGAATTGTTTAGGTGCTCCAAGACTTTATGTAAATACTGTTACCCAATTGTATTTACAAGCAAAATAACCACTTTCACTTCTATCACTTCACCTGTACCTCATTTATTGATGCAAACGACATGCTGGTAGCAAAGTGTTCATACTTCATGTGATGATCTTTAAACAGTATTACACAACTGCTGCTTGGTTGAGCCATAATCTGAGCGCAACTGCTGTAACGTTACTCTCCCACAGTTTACCCTGTGTATCTTGCCGTGCGCTATCAGTATTAATAAATAATTATAACATTGCAGAAGCTGATGTCCTAGATGATGATGAAACCCTGTGTGAGAAGGTGTTAACACATTAAGTGACACGGCAATCTTACTTCTGCTCAGAACCCTGCAGGGACTCTTGAGAAAGTCTAACCACCTCTTCAGTAGTTAGCATTGTTTAGGAAAAGGAAAGATGTAGAGCATGTAAGAAAAAATTGCATGTACCATTGTCAGTCATTGATTTTTATGAACAGGATAATATATTACAGAATTATTACAGTTATTTAATTATAATTATTTTATGATACAGTTTTGTAGGATTACAGTTACTACAGAACTGTCTTAACCCTAAAGGTCACCAATAGCAAAGGGAAAACCTTGTCCTTTACTATAAAGGAAAACAAAATGAAACCCAAAATATGAAATGGAGATGTTTGAGGAAAAATTGTGCAGATACAGGGAGCCACATGATTCCTCTTTCTCCTCCTTTCAGATACATCTCATTTTCTGCAAAAGTTTGCTCATCAGTGGTTCTGCTTTCAGTTCTCCCAAAGTTACTCAATAAAAATGTTTTTTAAGAAAGAGCCCTAAATATATATATATACACATACACCAGGGGAGGGGATGTGCACCTGCAGTTTTAGTTGTGATGTACTGTACAGCTTTGGTAGAACGGCTTGGTGAGGTTTGTTTTAACAGGCTGAACCGTCCTCTTATGCGTGGTGGTGCTTAGAAGCAGTAGCCCTGTCATCTTAGGCTTCTTAGTGGCCCGGTGAAAGTTAAATGTCCTGCAATCAGCACTCTAGAAGGAAATGACAGTACCTGTGATCTGACCGTGAGGCTTTACCTGTGAAGTCACAAGCAAGCCATTCCTGCAAGGGTTAGTAGTGGCGTGTACAGAAAAGAGAATTCTGAGGCGGCCTCAGAAATGGTTGTTGCAAGGAGGGAGGATGGTTGTGGTTTTTTGAGAAAGTTGCGTGCGACCAACAGGATGGATCAGAGTTGAGCGGTTTTGCCCTGCCTGTGGTACTCCAAATATAAAACCTTGGTAGCCTTAAAAGTGTTCGTTGAATTAGTCTGTCTGCACAGTTAAATAATGTAGAATTTCTGTATATAACTAAAACTCTTACCCTAAATACGCAGAAATAAATGAATGGGGATAAAATAATTGCATGGAGACAAGCTTAATAATACAAGGCCCCACAATTTAAGGCTCTGCTCCAAACAATGACTTAAGCATATGGTTTTGTTCAAATATGTGAACTGTCCCACTGACTCCACTTAAATTACTTTTGTGCTTTATGTGCGTAGTTAAGTGTTTTCACAGAGTGGAGACCTGGAATGAAGCACAGATGTATCTCCAAGATTTGGCGTGGTACTTTTCTCGCATGCTTAAGCCCAAACTTTCATAGCCTAAATTTCATACAAGTTCTTGGGTATTGCCTGTTTACCGTCTTAAGACTTTTGTGAAGCCTACCTAACAGAAAACTTTAAGTGGGATGTAGGTTGCATGACTATGGGCCTCACACACCCTGTGGGCATGTGGCTTAAAATCACTGTATCACACTTAAATTACATGTTGCCATTTTACCCAAAAGCTCCAATCAGGATAAGACATTAATTGAACTAAAGATACTAAAGTTATAATGTACACACACAGTTACTACCTCAGCGGTTCAGAGAACGTGCCTCTGCAAACAAGTGGTGGACAGAACAAACTCAGCTCATGGCCTCGACAGGCGCGCTCTTTACTTGCTAAAAAACTGGCTGGATGGCCAAGCCCCGAGAGTTGTGGTGAATGGAGTTAAAGCCAGTTGGCAGTCGGTCACAAGCAGTGCTCCCCAGGGCTCAGTTCTAGGGCCGGTCTTGTTTAATTATCTTCATCGACGACCTGAACCAGGGGATTGAGTGCACCCTCAATAAGTTTGCAGACAACACCAAGCTGGGTGGGAGTGTTGATCTGCTCAAGGGTAGGAAGACTCTTCAGAGGGACCTGGACAGGCTGGTTGGATGGGGTGAGGCCAACTGTATGTGGTTCCACAAGGCCAAGTGCTGGGTCCTGCACTTGGGTCACAACAACCCCATGCAACACTACAGGCTTGGGGATGAGTGGCTGGAAAGCTGCCTGGTGGAAAATGACCCAGGGTGCTGGTCGACAGCTGGCTGAATATGAGCCAGCAGTGTGCCCAGGTGGCCAATAGGGCCAACAGCATCCTGGC
>NW_009260028.1:7408688-7411922 GCF_000687185.1 Egretta garzetta | reverse complement strand
TTAGGTTGGACAAAGGGTTGTTAAGCACGGGAAGGGGCTGCCCAGGGAAGTGGTCAGTCCCCATCCCTGGAGGTATTTAAAAGTCTAGTAGATGAGGTGCTTAGGGACATGGTTTAGTGGTGGGATGGCAGGGTTAGGTTAATGGTTGGACTTGATGATCTTAAAGGGCTTTTCCAACCTAAATGATCCTATGATTTAATGAACAGTAGGAGCTTGCCAGAGTAAGGCCTATGATAAGTGCTAGGAAGGATATGCAAACTAAATATAATTTCAAACCTTTCAGTTATTTGCTGTTGATGTGACGATTAGTGATGTCCCTGAGAAAATGGTGGTTTGAACGCTTAGCAGAATGGGTAAAATAGTTGGTGGGCTTGCTGCCAGTGGTGCATGTGCCAGAGCCTAGCAGCCCTGGGCTGCTGCTGCTACCAAGGCGAAAGGTGGAGTGCCTGAAGCTGCTGATCTCCCTGTTTTTTGCCATTGCTGTTTTTTGCACTCCTCCTCCCAATTTTGCAGCAGGATCTGCAGGCCCAGAAACCTTCCTCTTCCCCTTTCAGGCACCCCAATTCTGCCTTTACATCTGTCTTCCATGTGACAGGCGCAGCATGACCCTGGGATTCCTCACCTTTTGATACCAAATGTTGCCAAGACTGCTGAGAAGCTTTGAGCCAACTCTGCTTTCAGACAGCAAAGAAGTTTTAAGTAGGGTCTGCTCTGAAGCCCAGTGAAATTGTGGTGGGTTGACCTCGGCCTGCAGCCACCCACCCAGGTGCTCCCTCACTCCCCTCCTCAACAGGACAGGGTGAGAAAATAGGATGAAAAAGCTCATGGGTCAAGATAAAGATGGGGAGATCACTTAACAATTACCATCATAGGAAACGACTTGGGGAATTAATCGAATTTATTGTCAATTAAAATAGATTTGGATACAAAGAAACAAAGACAATTAACACAACACCTTCCCTCCCCGCCCCTCCCCTCCCTCCTCCCTGAGCCCCAGTTACAGAAGTCTCAACATTTCCATATATTTAAGGTTGGTGAGATTCTGAAATTCAGTTGTCAGGTGGGGAAATATTACCAAAGCCTTTTATTACAGAAAATTGAAGAACAAATTAAACTTTGTTTGTAATATGGTTTGCTGTATTATGCAGTACATTACATTGGCAATTAGTTAGAGTCAAGTATTCATTCTCATTTTCCATTAACTTATAAAAAGCAGTATTTTCTGAAGTTAATAATAGCTTTATCAAAGCTCCCGCTATTGGATAGCAATACATTTTTACATTCCCAGCTGATGTAAACTGATACTGGTAGATGAGAAATTGGACATGAGCCGGCAATGTGTGCTTGCAGCCCAGAAAGCCAGTCGTATATGGGGCCACATAACAAGCAGTGGGGCCAGTGGGTAGAGGGAGGGGATTCTCCCCCTCTGCTCCACTCTGAGACCCCACCTGGAGCACTGTATCCAGCTCTGGGGTCCCCAGCACAACACAGACAGGGACCTGTTGGATTGGGTGCAGAGGAGGGCCACAAAGATGGGGGCCTCCCATTTGGGAGGGCTGGAGCACCTCCCCTAGGAAAAAAGGCTGAGAGAGTTGGGGTTGTTCAGCCTGGAGAAGAGAAGGCTCTGGGGAGACCTGATTGTGGCCCTTCAGTACCTGAAGGGGATCTATAGGAAAGATGGAGGGAGACTTTTTGCCAAGGCCTGTAGCGACAGGGCAAGGGGCAGTGGTTTTAAACTGGAAGAGGGTTGGTTAGACTGGACATAAGGAAGATATTATTTACAGTGAGGGTGGCGAGACACTGGAACAGGTTGCTCAGTGAAGCTGTGGGTGCCCCATCGTTGGAAGCGTTCAAGGTCAGGCTGGATGGGGCTTTGGGCAACCTGGTCTAGTGAAAGACATCCCTGCCCACAGCAGTGGGGTTGGACTAGGTGATCTCTGAAGGTCTCTTCCAATCCAAGCCATGCTGTGATTTGATGATTCTATGACTATATTTTCAACCGACGCGCTTCTCTGACGTTTTGAAAAGTCACTAAGCAAATAACAATAAATAGCTATCAGAAAAAAATATATTACCCTGTGGCAAAATATACGTGTTCATAAGAAAGCAACCACACATGCCATCTGAATCTATTTTATCTGCTGAAAAAAATGTGAATAAACTTGATACATCGATTGTTTTACGCTACAAGTATATATCGTTTTAGCCTTGAGCATATCTTGTCATACAACCTTTAAATTGCTGTCCCTGTTAATGATACTTATGCACGGATAAAACCAGGACGCACATTTGCTTTGCTTCTGCAGCAGCCATATTGTCACTCTTTTATTTTTACATTCTTAACAGTAAAAAAGTTTAAGGAGTTTCTTTTTGATGCTATGCTAGGGACAGTTCAATCGCATGTGAACATCTACCATGAGCAAATGAGAAATAGCATCAGCTGTAACAAGCTGTTAGCAATTATGCACTCTGGTAATTTCAAAACCCGTGACGCTTATCTTTAAGTAGTCTTTTAAAATACCGTACTTTTATTTATCTATAGAACATTTTCACTGGGGTCGTCATAATGTGTGTAGGAAAGCGGCCAACCAAAACCACACGAAGATGACTTACACAGTATTTTTCATCACAACTATTTGCTCGGTGTTCTCTCCCAGCGCTGTACGCCACTCAGCTGGTGTACTTAGCCTACGGTAGGCACCTGGGATGAGACCATACTTAAACACCGAAAGATTAGGCATACAATCTACTGTTTCTTTGGAACAGACCAGAGCTATTCAGGGAATATATATCAAACGTTAACTTTTTGTGTTTAAATATAAAGTTTCTAAGAAACAAAAAAAGGCCCTTCCCATCTTTACCCTTCTCAGCGGGAACTGATCGTGGAGGAGAAGGTAGCTGTTGGACTTGATGATCTTAAAGGTCTTCTCCAACCTAAACGATCCTACGATTCTTCGAAAGGCTTACAACCTCCAACCAGAGACGGCCCAGCCCTTGTCCCTCAGGAGGCAGCCGCGCTTCTCGCACTCGCCCTTAGGTGTGTTCTTTGGGTGAAGCTGTAGCCTCAGCGCAGAGAGTTTCTCCACAGGTTTTCAGACTTTTGGGTTTTTTTTCTGCCTCAGCTCCGCACTCCAACCGCCCCGAACGCCGGCCCCGGGGCCACCCGAGGCGCAGCAAAGCCCGCTTCTCTCTGGCTTTCAGCACGCAGCTCTCGAGCCGCCTTCTGCACTCTCT
>NW_009260028.1:7376744-7408156 GCF_000687185.1 Egretta garzetta | reverse complement strand
CGGGCGGTGCTGGGCCCGCAGGGGCTGCGCTGGAAGTTCGCGCGCCGGCCTGGTCCCTACCGGTGGCGTGAAGTCCGTGTCCGCCCTAGAGGTCACGGGCACCGGGCTGAAGGGAAGGGAGGGGGCAGAAAACCCTGCCTTTGGCTTTCAAGAAGAATCTTCCCTCGCTGAACGCTTCCCGAGCTTAAGCCCTTAGAATTTGGCTACTCTCGCGCTTGTTTATAGTTTCTTATTTTTTGGGGTTTTTTTGATTGTTTTCAGGGAAGATCTTACCTCTAGGGCTGACAGCCAGTTCCAGTAGTAACAATGCTGCAATGTTTCGGTCGTCAGCCGCTGCAGGGGAGGGTTTAAATCGAAACAAAAACCTGCTTTCATTTTAAAAAAGAAAAACAAAATAGGTTAACGCTTTTGTATGATCTTTTAAAACCTCTTAACGGCTTTAGCATTTGAAATATACTGTCCTTTTGTACAAGATCGCAACCAGTAAAGTAGAACTAAGAATTGAAGCCTGCCCAGGCTTCTGGTCCTCTGCGTTTGGTATTACTTTATGATTAAGATAGTTGCTGCTTTTACTTGTTTGTGGTGTTAGAAAACCTTATTTTCATTCTTTTTTTTTTTTTCTTCCTAAGAAGAAATCCTATTTATTAAGTATTGTGAAAGAAATTCTTATTGTCTCTGAGAAGCTTTTAAATAAATCCTTTATGTTAAAAGATGTTTCTCTGGGTAATTGTGTTTTTGAAACACTCTTATGTTGTCTTTAGATAGTCCCTAGATTTATTTTGGAACATGAGGGAAAATAAGCCTCACAAGGTAGAAAGAACGAGCAGGCCTTTTTTTGTTGTTTGTTTTTGTTAAATGTGTAAAACCCCTAGGAAAGGATGCAAGTCAGACCTGCTTTGCGGGGGGTATGTGGAAGCACAAGAAGGTTTCACTAACATCATCTTGTGTTGGACAGGACTGCCTCTGATAAAGGCAAAATGGCTTTCAGTAAAGGATACCGTGTCTATCACAAGCTGGATCCACTTCCATTCAGTGTGATAGTGGAAACCAGAAACAGAGAAGAATGTCTCATGTTTGAATCCGGAGCTGTGGCTGTCCTCTGTAAGTCAATATGTTTTGATAACTACAATGTAAAAAGTTGGCAGGCTTGACATTGTGTAAGCTGTTTATTTATGGAATATAAAGAAGCAACTATTCTGTTTTCTTATTTGCTAATGGAGAGGCTTCTGATTTAAATGAGAAAAAAAAAAAGGTATTTCATATCTTCATCTGTTGAGAGAAAATTTTATGCATTTAATTACATTTCATCATGCGTGTATATTTTCATGTATACTAAATTTTCTTCTAATAGCTTCCAACAACATCTGCTTATTTCTTCGGTTCTGAACAACCTTCTCCTTTTGAATACATGATAACTCATTGAAAAGCTAATTCTGTGTTGTATTTCATAATAAAAAATTCTATATTTTTAAATGGTATATCATCCTAATTTGTTTTTTATCTCATTTTGTATCAAGATTTTTGATGGCTTTTTGATTTTTAGCTTTATTTTGTCCCTGTATTTTTAGCCTATCTTGAGACTGTATTGATTTGTCTTGTAATAAAATGAGTAATACTTGGAGCAAGTTGTCTTGCATTGCAAAGTTATTTTTACATGTTTTCAGTGATAAATGCATTAAATGTTTCCCTTAAATTTCCCCCTCCCCCTTTTTTTTAACTCATAGTTGAAGGAGGACACTAAAATGAGAAGTGCAGAAGAGATCTGTTAAGCCTATAGATAAAATTCTAAAATGTAGTATGTTTTGTATTTTTCAGAAAGACTGAGCACCTGGTTGCACAGGGCCTAAGCTTGGTTTTGACTCATATAGAAAGCTTTCATACTACGGAAGTTTGGGGGTTTGGGGTTTTTTTAGTCAATAACTTTTTGATTAATTCATTCTGATGCCTGTTTGTGGTTTTCTAGCCTAGCTATTCTGAGCACCAGATCAGAAAATGGGAGATTTAATTCACTGCCTGAAGCCTGAGTGGACTCAAAAATCTAGGAGGATGCTCTGGCTTTGAGACTGGAGTAGGCTGAATGGGGAGTGTGTTTTCCAACAACAAGACAAGAGTTAGAAATGCAATTTCCAAAGAAGAGTGGGACTTAAGATACGTTTCCTTTCTTTGGTATTTGCAATTGGCTCTCCTGTACGTGAGTGTGCTACTTGGCAGTGGCATGGTCTCTTTCTGACTGCCACAGTGTCCTGTGTAAGGTACTTAGAAGCCAGGCCATGGAGTCATCTGTACTGGACAGGCTATATGAATAAGGGCTCTCTAGCATACAGCTTAATCTGCATCTTTAACATGTGATTAGAACAAGCTGCCATTAACTGTTAGAGGCCTAGCAATGGGACACACCAGCATGATTGACATCATGTATGATGATCCAGGTGAAAAACAACGAGTGCTTTTCTCCTATTTTTGAGAATTTTTTTTTTCTGATACAGTTTCTTCTTGCTAAGTGTTTAAGTAATCTCCTTGACTTTGCCAGCAGTATTTGAAAGGCATCGTGTAGTGTGGATTGGGTTGGGAATAAGTGTCCAGTCGTAAAGCTAGTGAACAGGTTTAGTGAAATCTATAAAAAGGGGAAAAATGCTTTGAAGATTTGTGGAAAACTTTATTTTAGCATGTATTTAGTAATTACTGAACATGCTTAAACTACTTAAGGAGCAATGTATTCGAAAGAATTTATTCCTGAAAGTTAGGGTCAAGAAGGACAGCAAGCTAGTGGCTTTTTGTGCTGTGATACAATGCAGTCACCTGGATAAACTTTCTTCTCTAAAAGTTAAAAAACATATCAAAGTTCCTTCCCTCTTCTATGCCTCTTGTTGTTACCAAACAGAGGAATTGGAACCCAAAGGAAGTTTGAAAGCTTCTCTCCTCTTGGGCTCTGTACTTAGTAATAGCATGTTATTAATCTGTAAAGGTTTGCTTTTGGTATTCTAAGTGGTAGGTTACAATGTAGTAAACATTCATACTTAGCTAGAAGTAGTTACTCTGAATATTGTTTTCAGTAACCTTAACCAGTAAACTGCTTACTCTTTTTCTATCTGGTAAATGGGCATATTTTCCCGATGCATATTTAGCTGTGGTGTTTTGCTTTAATTGCCTTTTTGCACCTAAACTCTTTAGGTACTGCAACATGATTCTTTTGTTAATGGTTGAAAGATCACAATCGTACCCTTGAACTGACAGCAGAAAAAGCTCTAGAGTTCCCTAGCTCAGGATTTTTTTTATCTTTTTCTGCTTGCTGTTTGCTTCTGGTATGTATGCTTTCTATTTACATGTTTAAAGGAGTACAATTATTAGTGCTTGGGGAAGATTTGTAACGTACTACTTTCTCCATCTCTCTAGTCATGCCACAGAAACCAGTTGGAAGATTCTAGTCTGTAGCCTTACAAACTTCTGGATATTGATACAAATCTAAAAGCCAAAGTTAACAGAGACTGGCCCTTGGGGAAGATTCCTCAGATGTTTGTAAAATCTGTATGAGTAGATAGAAAAACAGTCAGATCCAAGTATATACCAATTTAAATCCAGAACAGCATCACTTTGAACTGTTAAAAACTCTATTTTTTGCTGATGGTGCTAACACTTTTTCGACTCTACAAAAATTGACAATACTGATTTCAAACTGTTACACATTTTTCAAAATATTTTAATAAATACTGAAGCTAAAATAAGGTGTTCAGCCTTATACCCAATCATAGTTAGGACACCGTTAACTAGCAACTTTGTCTAGTTAATGGTGTCCCTGCTCACTGCAGGGGGGTTGGACTAGATGACGTCTAGGGGTCCCTTCCAACCCAAAACATTCTATGATTCTATGATAGTTCTTACCTGTATGTAGAATGTATAATGTAGGCACAACCTAGTGAAATACACTTTACCATTAAAAATGATTCGTGTGGTTCCATTCCAAGAGCCTTAGTGAACTGCATCTTCTGGGGTATCCATGTATAGGAATTTGGATTTGAAATGGGCTAGGAGAAAGGAATGAAAGCTTACTGATCCTTTAAATGTCATCTTAAAGGAAGTACATCTGTCATTTTGCTGAGGGAGGGATAACGGTATTAACCTTCATCCCCTTTACATTCAATGAAGCATTGTGAGATGATTCAGAGGATTTAGTTAGGCCTCTGTTTGAAATGCTATACAACTCATATGTTGTGTGATTTTCAGTGCGTGTATGTGCACTGAATCTGTTATTCAAGTCAACAAAATAAGATGGAAGAAAGGAAGAGGGTCGAAGGGATAGTTCACAGAGGTGGTTGTTGCATAGTCATTCAGTCTTAATGTGGAACTGGCCCAAGCCACGCTTCTAGAAGTGTTCTGTGTACTGCTTGTAACATGGATTAGCTAACGTTACTGTGACCAAAACATCTGAGAAATACTTTGCTTGCCTTTGTATGTTTAAAGCCTCTTTTATTGACTCACCCCTAGTATTGGGTTAACCCAATGAAGTCTGAGGGGATCCTGCCAGCTTGCTTCCTGAGGCCTTGTAAGAGCACTTAGTTTCAAATGTCAGCAGCTTCACTGCTGATTTGTTTAGAATTTAGTGGGAGGATGTCATAGCTTTATTTTTTCTTATTTGACATATAAAATAGGCAGTATATTTATTCTTTGAAATAGGACATTTTAATGAGATACCTTACCTGTAAAGATTTCATTGACTGAGCAGGAGGGTGTTCTCTCTCCCTGTTCCTTTCTGGTGAGTCATAACGAAACGAGTGGGAAGCTGTCTTTACTCCTGTCGCCTGCGATGAGTAAAGGAGAATGTTCTGTCGCTTGGGAAAAATACTGAGCCCTGAGTGGAGAGAGCAGGAGCTTCGTGCGCATCCTTTGACTTCAATCTTATGGTGAAGCTGAGAAGAGAGCAGGTGTGAACAGGAAGAGGCACTATGCCCACCCTGAGCTTTCTGTAGAGCTAGATACAGTAAGAGCTGTAATAACCTGTGTGCAGCAGGCATCCTGGTTTTCATAGTCATGTTTAGCAATGCTACTCTTATCACCCATTCACATTCCACTTCTTTTTAGAAAAAGAAAATTCTTCCACGCTGCATTCTTGGGAAGGGGGAAGCAGATATGCTATTATCTATCCACAGTAGCAGATGGGACATAGTAATTTTGCAAAAGGTTTTAAGTTGATATGGTGCTTGAGGAAACTTAGACACCCAGAAAAGTAACATACTGGCATATACATTTGATGAACACCTGCTATAATTATGCAATTATTAAGGAGGGTAACATTCTGTATGCTCACAACCAGAGTTGGTTTTTTCTTCAGTGTTTGCTGCTGCCAGTAATAAACTACCACTGCGTGATTCTCCCCACTGATAATGTTTATACAGAGTTTTGAGTAGAACCACATCCCCTTAACTAGGGAAGGAGAATATTTCAGAATAAATTACTACATTCTGGTTTTCCTGATGGGATCCTATAAAATAAGTTCAATACAAATATTTTCCTGGCTGATACACATCTTTAAAGGTACAATAATAAGAATTAAAATTCTTCAGGTAGTAATTTATCCTCTGGAATGAGTGTCTTTGTGTTCAAGAGGAAAGGTCAAATACGTGCTGTGGTAGCAACATTTTTTGAATGTATTTTGATGTAATATTAGATTCATCTGAAGCCAATTTGGAGGGACCAATGTGAAGGGACTAGGACGCAAAGGCAAACAGCAATTTCACTTTCTTGTCTTTATTGCTGTTTTGACAAGTGTCATCTTCAGGACTGCGCCTTCCCATTAAACAGTCTTAGAATGATAAAGAAGGTGCAGGGAGGCAATAGCTGCAGTGGGTGCCAAGGGCAGCTGTGCAGGTGGAGGAGGCTGTAACCTGTCCTCCTGTCATCAGGTGCCTTTCCTAGGATTCTGCCAGAATTCACTGTCCTTTCAAATATACTAGGAAGATGTTCTGCTCATTGCTTTCCAAGCATTTCCAACAAAATCCCAGGGTTTAACCACGACCATGTACACTAGCCTAGCACACTTTGAAGAATACAAGAGGTACAGTTAGAACAAATCTTCCCAGGAGGTTGGTGGAGGAAGTTACTCTTGCCTGTGAGGGCTATGACCTCTTTGAATGGCAAAACGGATCTGCAAGAATTTGGTCCACAGTTCTGGGAATATTAAAAGAAGTTACAACAGAATCTGAAGGTTTTTTGCTTCTTAAGGTAGACTAGCTTTACAGCAATAGCAAAGACCACAGCCCTTTGCATGATTTTAAGAAGGGATTTCACTGGCAACAAATAATTCTTTTTATGAATGTTCCCTTTGCAATTCAGTAAATTTTCATTTCTACGGTAGCACATGCAATTTTAAAAGTCTTGGTTTTGCCCTACTGGACATCCAGTGAATGATAGCTCTTGCTAATTAAATGTCTGTTAAGAAGCCTAGTTTGCATACTTCTGGAGTTACTCAGACATAATTTAGAAAAACTAATTAGTGTTTCTACATTTCAGATAATTTAGTAACTTTTTTGCATGCTAGCATGTATTTAAATTGAAAATTTTGTGAATTGACTTGTATGGGCAAAAATTGCAACATTTGGCTTTAATGTAAAATAACTATGTTTTAATCAAAGCATTCAGTATTAGAAGAAAATCTTTGTAGATTATTGGTGCTATAAAGTTTTGTTTTCAATGGAGAACATTCAACTGGTTCAGAAAGCCCAAATCTGATGGAAGGGAAGTGCTTGTAGGCTGTTGCATAGGTCAGCTTTGTTTTCACGCTTATTTCTCAGTTTGCTTTTTTTCCCCCTTGTCAGTGGTGTTAGTTGAAGCGATACATGTTGTGAAGTAAATTTGCATAGGATTGAAAAATAGTGTTAAAGCAACCGAGCCTTTTTTTTGCTCATCCATTACCATTATTTTTTGTTGTTGTTCTAAAGAGTGTTGGGGTTTTTTTTTCTGCTGTGTAGTATTTAAATATAATTGCTAAAATCTAGAGATGTCTGGGGTTTTTTTCATTGCTGGGTAGAGATGATTTGTTATTTGGGGGTTCCTCCCCATAGTCTTAAGATACGTGTTGATTGTGGTAACATATAAATGTCTTTGTGAAGTGAGTAATGGTACTTCATAATATGAACTAGCAAATAGAGTGGGGGAAAAAAAAGTCCTATTAATTCAAAGCAAATATCATATGAATTATGGCAGATTTAAATATTGGCTGTCTTCCAGTTTTCTTTGCATCTATTCACGTCAGCAAAGTATCAAAAGTAATAAAACGGTTCTTCAGTTGGTTGATTTATAAATGAAAGTGGTGACTCCACTCTGATGTTAATGTCACCTATGTGGTAATATTAAAAAGTTAGCTTTAATTTAAATACCAAAACTGTCCTAATTTGACAAAAAGCTTGAAAACCTCAATCTTAAAGGCTCAAAACCAAACTGCATAAGAATAGTTCGTAAATTTTTCAGATTTTTTTTCTAAAGTGAGAGTAGCATGAGCTTTTTTTTGTCTAACTTAAATGAGAAAACTTGTTTCTGGTGGAACTGCACATAATTTCAGGAGCATGACTGCTCCCAGCTCAGTGTCCCACATTCTAGCTGGGAATTGTAGCCACTAACTTGTAATGTGTCGTCATGGTACCTCATGAACCCACCAGGAAGAGAATATAACTGTAGAAAGCCTAAATGACAACTTTTAACGTGATCTTAGTTTTATCATTGTTAAAATTGCAAAACTAATTTCTAATTTGGAATTAAGCAGAATACATGTTGAACCAAGTTGTCCTGAAGACAGGATTTTTAATGGGGTTTCATTTGCGTAAAGTAAAAGGGATGAAATAATCCCTTTAAAATAATTGAATCAGTCACCTTTGTTAATTGAGTCAGTGATTGATAAGGTGTGATTATTACAGTTGCACACTTGTGATTTAACTTGGAACAAATGAGATGCTAACATTTAAAAATACTATGACTATTTTTAACAAAGATGGACTTAAAATTATTTTATTCTTTTTCTCTTGACACTGCCAATGAGGCTTGCTGGCTTTCTACAAGAATGCATTACAACTTGACCTGAAAACCACATTAGAAGTGTTGTGTTGAGGGTTTGGAGGTTTTTTTTGTACTGCTAAATAGTGAGTCATTATTTCTGTTTTAGAAATTAATCAACTTGAATCTAATTAATGCAGTGGGTTAAGCCGAAGCTGCTTTTAATTTCCTTTCTGCTTAACATCTGAACTGACATAAAGTAATAGAAATACTGCCTGGAAATGTTTTGTGTCCATCTTTATACATGGACGTATGTATGCTTGCGTTGTCTACTGTTTGGTGCTCCTCTACACCATAATTTAAAATAAGTCCAGTGGTATGGATGAAAGTTGTCATTCCAGCTGGTAATTTGTCTTTAGAAGTTGCATGTCTTAATTCATTCTTCTTGGTGAGTGACAGCATTTTATATTTTTTTCAGACAGCCTTAATTGTGTTTGCTTACTTCCAGCTATTTAAAGAGGAATAAACAGAAAAGTCAATTTCTCAAGGAGAAGTAGGTTTATTAGTTTGTAAGGCTTCATGTTTTTCTGTGTGCATATTTATATTAGCTACATTTTTTTCAAGATACGGAGCTCATAAATCAAAGTCAGAAGGGTTCTCATGGCTGCAGGCCAACCTACCATTCTGGGAAGAGATGTTCTCATTCATTAAGAATGTTGCAGAGGAAATGAGGAAATGCTCTTGGAAATGCTCTCTCCTTCTGTCAGGATTATCTTAGCCTTCCTGTGGTTTAAGGGAAGAGGCAGTAGCACGGTGCTGTGGAGTTGCTCCCTTTTCTGCTGTTGGTGCTACTTTTGTGACTGCTTTCTTTTTAGCTTGGTTTCTTAAGGAAAAGGAGGTTTATGTGATAACCATTTTTTATCCCTTTATATTGGCCAATATCTGTCATCACCAAATCCTCACAGTTCTTTCAGGTTTGGTGAATGCTGACGGCTACAGGTTCAAACAGGTGCCCTCAATGAAGGGGAATTTGCCGTATGGATTTATGTTACAAAGTTGTAACTCATAGTAGGCATGATGTGCCTTATGGGAAGGTGGTCAGACCGTGTTGCAGGTAAGCTCTTCTGCGTCCCAGCTGCCTGCTGCGGGGCCTGCTAAACGTACCTTGCGCCTAGACTTGGGTTCTGCAGAACAGTGGCAGAAACCTTAGGATAGGTGAGGATGGGCCAGGGCAGGATGGATGAAGTGAACCTTCCGAGGTGTACAATGTTTGCTATTTTCCCATGTGAATTTTGGCCTTCAAAAAAAAAAAAAAAAAAAAGATGGGCAAAGTGCAGGCAGTGCAAGCTAGAAATACTTACATGCTCACTGTGGAAAAGCTTTGCTCAGAGTTCAAACTGTATTAGATCTAATGTAACTGAAAAAACATGTCATGAAATGCTTTTGGTTGGTGCTTGGGTGCTTTGTTAAGAAAATAATTGACTAGCCACAGTAAGTTTTTCTATTTCCATTTTTTTTACTTGTTTTTGGAACCCTTTGCTGCTTTATTAACGTTGGCCTTTTTTGTTGATCTGAATTTGCAAAGCCCATGTTACTTAATTTACTTCAGACATTTACTTATTAAGGCTTAGCAAGGATAACAGGCGTTCTATGCAATGGAAAAAGAGAATAAATCCATAGAAGACAGAAAAGCCAGTGTTCTGAACTGTTATTAAATACTGGCAGGCACCTTTAAGAAAAATCGTGCAAAAAGTTTGAAACTAAACCTCATCTTTAATTAATAATTTGAAACATGAAAGAAGAACATGGCAGTTCTTGGTTACCGAAAGTTGAGTTTAGAAGAGTATGTTGGCATCGTTAAATGCTTGCTGGGAAAATGGATTGAAAGAACCAGGTTTTGAAGTTTAGTTGTTCTGTCCAGCCTGATGGTGATCTGGTTAAGAAAAACATGGTTTAGTGATGCGGACAAAATCTGATCAGTTTACAGATGCTGTGTGTAAACAATGTGTTTAGATTGGCTGCGAGTCTTAGCCCATGTTATAGGTGAGGACTTTGGAAGTAATCATGCTGCTATAACTCTCTTACCTGTAGCATCTGGATAACAGGAATACAGAGTATTAGTGCAAATACTTAAGCTTTTTTAAAATACACTTAAAACATTCAATGAGTTTAGATTTCAGTCTGAGGTTAAATAATGGTTTCATCTTTATTGGAGTTTCTGATCCACTTCACTAATAGAGTTGGCGGACGTTTGAACAGAAGGGATAGGCTTGTGCACAGGCAGGGCTATGCTAAGTTTAGGGAATACTCATTAGAAAGATTCACTGTAGCAATTCTTAAGGAAATGTAGCTAATGTGAGAGAGAGCACAGCAGAATGCCAGGGCAACAGGCGTTTCGATTTACGCATTCCTTTGTCAAATTCTGATATTTTTTTTTTAGTGTCAGAGTGAAAATTAATTAGCAGATCATTTCTGAGAAGGGAGAAGGTGCTGAACCTTGGTGACCCAGAAATCTTGATCCCTGTAGATCCAGTGGCATAACTGGAATTGTCAGTCTTTGCGCTTCAGGTGCAGTCTCAGTCAGGCAGGATCTGGTTTCTGGTCTGCAGCATCTCTGTCACCTGGCTTTGCAGTCAAGCTTGTGGGCCTGTTTTTTTGAGTGCTGATTAAAGTTTTTTAAAGTGTACGCTAACATTAACTCGCAGGGGAATAAAGGTAGATACACTTTAACTTCTTCTAAAATATTCCAATGTTTTTTTTCCCAAAAATTTCTATGAAAATTGTATTTTCCTCATCTAAGACATGGCTTTTAAATGCCATTATCTTCTGGACCTACAAGAGTTTTGATTTGCTTGGAATATATCCAAACCTAGTTAAAATGCACTTGTGATAATCTTGTTTACTTATCTGGAAATAATACTGCTACTTTATGGTTTTATTCTTGGAGAAAAAGGATTTTTTTCAGGGGAAAAAAAGCAGCATTTAGCGAATTACAGGAGAGCATTCTCATGGAACTCATTTGCCTGTGTTTTAGATGCTTTTTATATTAGATGGTGATGATGATAAAAATGCCAATGTTGTCCTTTAATATCACTTGCAGTTTTTACAAGTCCTTTTTTTGTTGCCTAAAAACATAGCATGATCTTACTTTGTCATAAAATCAAATACTCATTTTCCATTATAAAATGCCCTGTGCTCACGCATTTTGATTTCTCTCCAGAAATTTCACCTAAGTGCTAATTTTGTAATCTCGTGGATTTTCAGTTTAGAGTGGACTCATTCTCCCTGTCATAATGTGTGGTCTTTTACATAATAAAATCTTATGTTTTCTTTCCATAGCTTCTGCAGAAAAAGACACAATCAAGAATACCTACTCCAAAGTAATGGATGCATATGGGCTATTGGGTGTGTTAAGATTAAACCTTGGTGAGTGAGAATACGCAAAACCTGAATTTTTCATTTGGGAAAGAAATTTGTGCTGCTTCTGTAAAACTGCACAGCACAGGATCTTTGCAACAGGAACTGGGCTCTTTGTTAATTTTTTGTGTTTGTAGAGTAACTTGCAAGTTTGGAGCACTCCCAGAAATGAGGGAGTAGGCAAAAATAACTTCCGTTTTCACAATCTCTGTTATTTGCAGCATAGTTTCTTCTGTTTGCGCTTCCTTTTCTTCTGTAGAACTTGAGAATGAGTTCTTGATGTTGGTTCTTTTTGTACTACTTTTTCAGGCAAACTGGGGTCAGATTGTGTGCACTTAAGCATGTAAATACATCAGGGTCACACTCTACTAAGATTCATTCCATTACATGTGCCTTTTCTTGTTTTACAGGAGACACATTGTTACATTATCTGGTTCTAGTAACAGGATGCATGTCAGTGGGAAAGATTCAAGACTCTGAAGTTTTTCGGGTTACTTCCACTGAATTTGTGTCATTACGAATTGATTCAACGGATGAGGATCGTATTTCAGAAGTGCGCAAAGTTTTGAACTCGGGAAACTTTTATTTTGCATGGTCTGCAACTGGTGTCAGTTTAGATCTTAGTCTCAATGCTCACCGCAGCATGCAGGAGCATACCACTGACAATAGGTTTTTCTGGTGAGTTCATAATGTGTTTTATCAGACATTATATGGAATAATGCATGCCTATACAAACTGATTTGTGGCAAGTTTTTATACTTGTCTTTGTCAGCTCTTAAATATACACCTTTGTCCCACAAATGTTGATGAGATAGAATAGCGTTATTTTAAATCTAAGGACACAAGCATGTTATTAATGATACAATGTTTCCATGATCACTTGGAGTTTCTTAATTGGAAGACACAGATTTTCACTGCTGATGATATTATACTTTGATCCAAACAGTTGTCGTGATGTTGTGTTTCAGCTTTGGTGTCTCTTAATTCTTCATCAGGTGTGTCAAATTTTTAAAATGAGTGTGGTAATGGAGCTCTAAAGAAAATTTTAATCTTTTGAACATTCTGGATTCTAAAATGGTGTGGTGTTTATATACAGTTTCCAAGTGGTTTTCTAACATATGAAAGGGCTTTAAAAGTTCTATTACACAGATAATTGTCATGTTGCTGATTTTGTTGAAACAGCAGGTAGGCTGTGCTACAGTGCACATTGCTTGGCTGCTGAACTTACTATCTTTTTACAGAATATTTTTGGATAAAGTATAGGTTTTCACACAGAGAATTCTTTGTAAAAGGAATACTGCTGTTTCTGCCAATAAGCAGCTTAAATAATGACAGTGATGCATGCTGTCATGTAAGAAATTCTGCTCCCATATTTTCAGCCTTTGTTTAAAAAAGGCATATGTGTCCATGAAGCTTGGAAGGGTCCTAAAGACTTGGCAGTATGCTGTTGGAACAGGTGAAAAGCTACACGTTCCCCCCTCTTCTGTCAAATATGCAAGACACAAAACCAGCTCTGTCATATGTGCCAGTGCTGCTCTACTCTCTGCCACTATTTTGGTCAGATAGAGGAATATGATCAGATTGGTATATGAGACAAAATATGTGTATTAAGACAGAAAATAAACTCTAGTCTTCAGAAACACATCTACCTTGATGTAGGTTTACAGGAGTTACAGGAACCTAGCTGTTTGTCTCTCCCTGCATCTGGAAAAAGACTGGGCTCTCTGTTGATAAGTCACTATGTCAAGGCTTGAGAAATGATGATCCTGTCCAAATAAGCCTGGCTGATTTTGACCCCTGTCATAAAACTTTTTAAGTTACCTGGCTTTTTTTTTCAGTAAGAATGAGTCCTAGCAGGAGGTAGATGGAATGTCCCAGATTCCAAGATCTAGAAATAGAAACACTAAAAGTCAATAACAGAAAGTATTCTGCTTATGCACTTCAGTAAGCTTTCCTGGGCTTCTTGTATTCAAAAGTTCTGGTCTCAGATTGCCCGGGGGAAGAATATTGTTTGCTTTCTCAGTATCCTATTGTAATGCATCTGTATACTTTTCTGTAAAGTGAATTTATACTTGATTCACAGGATTTGAGTCTTCATTAATGATTGAACTGAGGTGTTTGTTAAGTTGCAGTGGTTTTTGTTTTCTTTCTTTCTTTTTTTTTTTATTTGGAAGTTTAGAATGAAAAGGCTAAAATTAAAGTGAATAGCTTCAACCTTTATACCAAATATGTTATTCACAATTATGGTAGAATTTTCTGGGCAGTGACATAGTCAGCTGTCTTACTAGGGTTTACTTTTCTTTGCTATGCAGAAAACTTTACTTCCTTTTTATACAAGTGAGTGTTTCCAAAGAAGATCAAAAGCCAAGCCCCACTAGAGTGAGGTAAAATAAAAAAAACCTCACAAAACTCAAACTTTAGTCTTGTTTACTTACTAGAGTGTTGATTGGTACTACTTAATGCACAGGTGTATCCAAACTGTGGATCTTTCATTTGAGCAGTAATTGGTATTATAGAACAGTATATAACATACCAACACTGAAATTGATATTTACAGAAATTTCAAAATAAGTTGGCTATGAATGTATTCCTGGAAGCTTGTCTGGGCAGGTGATGCATTACAGTGACGTATAATAGAAATAATCAATGTATGTTGACAAGAATTTTTTTCTAGCTTTATTTTGTGGTGGTGTGGAATTGAATGGTGCTTTATCCATCACAAAAAATAACCTGTAATTGGAATTGTAGCTTGCTTTTTCCAGAGTCCGTAGTCTTTGGCTTCTCAAAGCAAGGCTGAGTGGAGAAATATAAATGAGCTTGGTGTGTTGTTTTTTGCTGGGTGAAGAGCAGAAGCTATAAGGGTTTTTTTTTTAAGGTCACTAAAATTCATGGCTTCAGCCCATATTGTTGTTGTGCAAACATTTAAGCTGTTCTCTTGTCAACTTTGCTATTTCAAGTATGTTTAAATAAGAATTATATTATAAAGCTATCACATGCATATTTTCTCTTTCTTATTTGTAGTAGTGGGCATAGAATACAAGAAGTTAGTAGCTGGCTTAACAGTTCGAGCTGTATTTTATTCCCTTCCAATTATTTTAATTCTTTTTTTTCCCCCAATAGGAACCAGTCACTCCATTTACATCTGAAGCACTATGGTGTGAACTGTGATGACTGGCTGTTACGTCTCATGTGTGGAGGAGTGGAGATAAGGACAATTTATGCAGCTCACAAGCAGGCAAAGGCTTGTCTTATTTCACGACTAAGCTGTGAACGGGCTGGCACCAGATTTAACGTCCGGGGAACAAACGATGATGGTCATGTTGCTAATTTTGTTGAAACAGAGCAGGTATGTTATGCTACAGTGCACATGGCTTGCCTGATGAATTCAAGCTAAGCATGTGTGTGGATAGTTTTTTGCTCTAAATCAACAGATCACAAGTCAGGTCTGTAACTGACAGGTATCAGGAGAGTTCCTGTGCTGCTAAATAAGGCATCTAAGTAGGTTACATAATTTGATGATCTTGGTTTTTAGCGTAGCTTAGAGTAAGGGCATGCATGGGTCCGACTTTCAGTACCTTAAGAAGCTGTTATCCATCAGCTGCACTGTTGTAGGTGGCTGTACGTCCTTTTAGCCTCCTGAGCTGTAGGTGAGTGTGTACTTCTTTGGCCCAAGCTAATAGTAAAGTAAAAGACCTTACAAATAAGTGAAAGATTTTTGGCAAAACCATGGTACCTTGTGGTTCAGGAAAAATAAAAGCATTCCTGTGGTTACTTAACAGAGCTCCACTTAAAGGTAGTTTTTAAAGCCACTGTGATTCTGCTGCATTTGATTACGTATCTTTGCCCTTATTATACAGAAATGCAAGAAGCTATTAAATCATTCTTTGCTGGCCTTTCTTTGCTCACTTCTTATGATAATCTAGTTACCAAGATGTTGTTCCTGCAGCTGTATTCATGTGAGTAGGTATCTTTGGTTGACTCACTGACTCTGCAAAGCCTAGGTGATTTCAGTTAGATTTTATCCAGGAAGGGCTCTGCTTGTACACATCCGATTTCAGGAATGTATTCAGAACACTTGTTACAGTTTCTCTGTCCAAGCTGGCAGGCTAATGTCACTAGATGATTGTGGCATATCATCACTCTTAAAGTTTCCTTTCCTGTATACTTAATAGGCCATTGTATTTTGGATTCTGATGCACAAAATCTGTGCAGGTGTTCAGAGTAGGCTGCATTGTTATTTTCTATGCACTGGTGTATGTGTTAACTGTTTCTACAGGAAGGTCTTACCAATTTTTTAAAACAAGTTACTCTTGGCACAGAATTAATTCAGGCCCAAATAATAAAAGCTTGCTATATTTTCTTAGGCGTTGTGAATCATGATTCTGCAAGGAAGCATGAGAGTCCCAGAACTTCTTTTATGTGTTGTTCAGAGGGGATAGAGAGAGAAGTTTAGGGAACATAATTAATATTTTAGTTCAAAGTGTGGAATATGTAATGTGTAAATATATTTTATTTACTCTATGTTTAGCTAAGGCTGAGAAACCTAAAACCTTATGCTTTGTAATACTTATTAATAGTATGCTTTTTTCCTTAACAGGTGATATTTTTAGATGACTCTGTGTCATCTTTCATACAGATTCGAGGATCTGTTCCGTTATTTTGGGAACAGCCAGGCCTGCAGGTAAGCAGGAGATAGATTTAATTATACAGATAATTCTTATTCATGTATTTTTAAACATCTTAGAGTAATGTTTAGGCTCTTCTGCACAGTTACCTGCCAGGATGAGGTTATCCATTGGGAGCAAGTTGGTGCTATTGTTTAATTCACCAAACCTGCTACTCTCAAGTCTCTGAATGCTGTTTTGCACAAGATTTGGATGTCCATTGCTTTTTAGATGTTTTCTCTTTGAAGTTCTGAGTTTTTCTGTTTTAATTTAAATTGCTATTTTAAAATAAGTTGTCTAAGGCCATCCAAAGAGTCTGTTTTCTTCTGAATTGTTCTTGAGGATAAGCCTTTTCAAGAAGTCAATATGGTCCAAGAGTTACTGTAATATAATTTCATCCCAGTTTTCTTAAAAGAGGGATTTTATCAGCAGCTACTACTGTGGTACAATTTTTACAGGGAAGATTAAAAAAATTTCATGCCTCAGTGACTCTAGGTTCTTTAAACTAGATGTATAAGCATTTTGCAGTAGAACTGCTGAAACATTTACATGCCTTTTACTCAAAGCAAGAAGTAATTAAATTATGTGACTGAGTATATTAAACTTTAAAAGGTTTTTTTTTTTAGAAAAAAGAAGAGGAATTTAAGAAAAGCCTATAAAAAGAATGCACACCATAGCAAGCAGAATAAATTTTGGAGATTTCATTTAGAAAATGAAATGAATTTTAGTCTGTTCAAATGTGTAAAGACAAATAATTTAATGTATCTTCATGTCACAGGTGGGATCCCATCGTGTCAGAATGTCAAGGGGGTTTGAGGCAAATGCACCAGCTTTTGACAGGTGAAAGAATGTCTTAAGTTATTTTAAACGCACTACAAACTTCTGATAAGCGATGCATGAGAGGAATGGGATATATTATTCCAATAGGAGCGGGGCTTTGTCTATAAAAATGTGTGATTCAGCAAAGCAGCAAACTGCCTGGTCAGCTTCTTCAAACTTGTATGGGATTGCTTGTGCCTTTGAGTGCTTTGCTGAAAAGTTTGAAGAAAATTTAAAATAGTGAAATGCTTTGTTAAATTGAAAACAAAAATGATAGCATTGAATAATCTATATTTGTCAGCTGCTGTATAAAAGTAAAATTTATATTTTGATTTTATTCCTGCCATGACACTTCAGCTTCACAGCCTTATGGTTTTAACTAAATATATGTTGTTAAATTGGTGCTATTATCCTAATTAAATAGCAGTCAACGGTTGTATGCTGTTATTGAGTTATATTGATTTGTTTGGACATGGCATAATAAAAGGCTTGTGGCAGTTATTAGAGTACCCAGTACATTTCTGCAGCATCTCAGCCAGTGTGGCAGGTGTTTGTGTTAATTTTCTGCATGCCAGAAGATGAGTGTGGAATTTTTCTTCTGTTAACAGGCATTTCCAAACTCTTAAAAATTTATATGGCAAGCAAATTATTGTAAATTTACTTGGGGCAAAAGAAGGGGAGCACATGCTCAGCAAAGCTTTTCAGGTTAGTATGACAATTCTTTCACTGTGCATATCCTTGGAATTTGCCAGTTTGCGATGAAGCTTTTATAAAGCTTTCAAAAAATGAAACAGGTGTGCTATGCTCTGAAGCAGCTACCACTTGTGGTTAAAATGGTATTTATCATAAAAGTACTGCTTAAGATACTTAATGTGAAATGAATTTTCAAAAGCTCTATATACAAATAGTGTTTGATTATGTTCAGATTGGTTATTTTGCTGAAAAATTATAACAGCAACATAGACAATGTTGAGAGGTTATTGGTTATTTTCATATTTCATGCTTATTGGTGGCTTATTTAAAAAATAAATCTTTTTGCGCTATAAAATCGGTGAATAAATAAATGATACTTGTGGTACTTAATACTGTGATGTTTCTTTTAAAAATCTTTCCCTTGGAATTCCTGGATATATTCCTTAATATTCTTTAAAAATCACAAATTAATTTATCAATTTAAACACAAAGGCTGCTTCATAATTAGAATATATAATAAATAGAAATGTTTGTTCAGAAGATGTTAACATTAAGTAGCCATTTTCATTAATTCCCGCTTGTTAGGTTAAAAATAACTGTCACATTGTAGTCCATAAATACTTGAGAAGCTCTGTCTGAAGCCAGAGAACATGTCAAAAGCCATCTGTTGCTTCCCTTTCCCTTTTCCCTTTGTATTATAATGCTTGCATATCTTAGGCTATTGGTTGAATATTTTAGGCCATTCACTAGTATCTTTTCTGTATCCAGCTCTCCTGGTAGGAGACATTAGTGCTCCCAGATGCATATCAGTGCCCATTGCAGATTATAGCTTTGCCAA
The DNA here is from genome assembly GCF_000687185.1 of Egretta garzetta. Classification (NCBI taxonomy): domain Eukaryota; kingdom Metazoa; phylum Chordata; class Aves; order Pelecaniformes; family Ardeidae; genus Egretta; species Egretta garzetta. The sequence goes on along the minus strand of NW_009260028.1, from coordinate 7,389,745 downwards.
CAAAGATTGTGTGAGCTCTTCAAGATTTTTCAGGGAATGTTAGGTAAAGTTTTGCTCAAGCCACCCTCCACAGCAACCTAAATAATTTGTCTGTTTTTTCGGTAGTAGTTTATGGAGTGTTTACTCAGTCCCTGTTGCTGGCAGGCATGTTTAAAATGGTGACCATTAGTGAAAGGTGTTTCCACTGAAACCACTCTTTGCAAATTGAAGCATTTTAACAGTAGAAGAGGCTGTAGACTGTCTTGGTGACCCCTGGTATAGTAAGAAAAAAACTGACTTTGATTGTGACAAGAAAAAGAAAAAACACAGGTAAAATTAATAAATTCTGAGTGATTTGTTGAACAACAGTGAAAAAATGGTTTCATTTTACCTAAGAGAAAGTACACAATAAACAAGATAGCTAATAAAACAGCTTTAAAAATACTTGTAGCCTCCTATTTAGCTTACACTACTGTATGTTCAGATATTGGTATATTTATACTTTTTTCTTTTCTTTTTACAATGTCAGAGTCATTTGAAAGCATCTGAACATTCAGCTGATATCAAAATGGTGAACTTTGACTATCACCAAATGGTTAAAGGTGGAAAGGCAGAAAAACTTCACAGCGTGCTTAAACCTCAAGTCCAGAAATTCTTAGAGTGTGGATTTTTTTATTTTGATGGAAAGGAAGTTAAAAGGTTTGTGTGTATAACTTCTATAAATTTCTTAAAATTAAATTATGGTTACGAGATGCTTTTCATTCCTTATCAAGAAGATAAGAGAAAAAATGTTAATTCTGCTATCCTGTGTTTATTGTATTCAAGATGATGCTCAACAACTGAAATATGAGTCACTTATTTTAATCTGTTAAAATTTTGTCTTGTTCTGAATATACTCTGAAAATCTTAATGGAAAATACCTCTTGAGACATAGATGGGGCATGACTTAATTTCAGGCCTTTGATCTCGTGATTTTGGTGAAAATAAGCAATATCCTTTTTTTTTGGGTACACCCACAAGGGCTTAGAGAATGAATATTTTTCCATCTTCCTGTATAATGTTATTAATTAATATTTTCCTCAGAGATGGAGAATACCATTTACTGTTTGTTGTAAATGCTGATGTTCAGTGCAGTCTTTTTCTAAATCTGTTTGCACCTGGATCCCCCATTTGAGAGATTCAGTTCTCCACAAAGTATGAGCGGGATGCATTTTTTCTCCCCTGCTCTGTACTTCCCAGTCCTGCTGTACTTGTACTTCTATTCCTATTTCCTGAAAAGAGAAGCAGGGTTAGAAATAGGCAACATTCTTACTCTTCTCCCTTCCACACTCTTCCTCCTTTTAATTAATACCAGAGCAAACTGCTGAGTGAAGTTCGCTACGAGAAAGAGAATTGTTGAGTGAGTGGATTGTGCCACGTGCAGCGGAAGAGGAGAAGAGGGTTCCAGTGCTACTCCGTGTTCTAACCTGGCTGTGGGATTAAATCCCCCAGGGGCAGGTTTTAGTAGGCCTGAATAAGATTAGATTTAGTGGGAGGGTGCTTAGGTCCCATCTCCACCTCAAAATGTCATTGACCGTTCTCCAAAAAGCTTTAAAAGTGGTGTGACACTTTGTGTTGGAAGAACACCATTTGCTGTTGATGGAGATTCAAATAATATTATCACCCATCAAAAAGACTGACACAGAATAAAAGCAAAATAGGCTGTGGCTTGTGATAGCTTGAAGAATTGCGTTAAAAGATACAGGGACGATTTTTGTAAGTTCAATGTCAGGTTGTTTTCTAACACAGCAAGTTGCTTTGTATTTCAAATCAAATACAGAAATAGTAATGAAAAAAAATATATTGGAGAAAGTTCTTCAAAACTTTCTACAATTTATGGTTAGAACTCCAAGTAAGTGTGTTGAAGCCTTGCTGAGTTAATCGGACAAAGTGTGTAGTGGGAATGACGAAAGTAAGACGTAAGTGTGTAGCACTGGGAAAGACATCAGAATTTTGTACTCACAGCCAGGCAAGAAGAATGTGGATATTGCCTAATATGATCCTTCTGAGAGCTTTGTAGGACAAGTTAAGGGGCTTCTCTTAAAGAAAGGGGAGCAGTTCAGAGTGCCTGAGGGCCTCATGCATCTGTTGAGCTAAGGTGGAGAGGCTTGTTTTTTATCTTTATTTGGGGAGGAAAGAGGAAGTAATGAGGGGTTGAAATTGGCTTTAGTTTTATTACAATTTCTTGTTCTTTTAGTTTAGTTAAACAAATCCAAGAACTGTCCTAATATATTTTTTTCATTTTTGTTTTAACCAAGAGTTATTAATTCCCTCTGAGATTCTTGGGAAGTGTGTTAGCTGGATTGTTTGAAAAGAAAACTTAATCCTGCATAGCATTTTAACCCAGCAAGCAAGGAGAATTGAGAAAAACTGAAGAAGAAAGACTCATGTTATTTGCAGAAAATAAATGAGTTTCATATAGTGAACACTGCTGCAAAACTCACTGCTGTTATTGGAGCTAACCCTCTATTGCTGACGCATTTATAAACATACTTGCGAGGACAGTAACATTGCATTGACAATACCCTGATTTACTATTCTGGTTCAGATCTTGATGTCCCTGTCTTTGTTGATGTTATGTGTGTGTTAAATGAGTTATTTCAGTTGTTTTCTCTCTCTGTCTCTCGTTGTCCTTGGCACAGATCTCAAAGCGGTACTGTCAGAACAAACTGCTTGGACTGTCTGGATAGAACAAACAGCGTGCAGGCTTTCTTTGGCTTAGAGGTAAGAAAAACAGTGTCCAGATACAAAACCATTCCTGATGCTTCTGTAGCAATTAGGCTGTAAAAGTAGCATTACCTTCCCTATGAAAGATGAATTAAAATGTTTCATAGGTGGCAGTTTGATTTACAGTATGATAAGTTTCTTGTTCTGGGGTAACCAGATCTTAGTAGTTACAGAAGTAGTAGTTGTGTTGTAGTTGTAATTAAACAGTACTCATGCAGCATTGTGAAAAATGTTCATTCTTTTTTAGGTGTCAGTTAAGGTTCAGGCTTGCAATTCTAGAATAGTTAGTAGTGTTGTAGTCCCTTCACAAAACCACTTGCATTCACAGTTACTCCATTAGATAAAGTTCTTTGGCATATAGGATTACTGTTCCTAGCATCTGCCAGTGCTGTGTGTTCATATTGTCACAGCACTGTGCTGTGAATTCTTCATGGGGCAATATCATGGTTGAGGCTTTGGCCACACTCAAATTGAGTAGTTGGAAATTAACCGTGGGATTCAGTCCTCCTGCAGGGTTGTGCTTCAGCATATTGGCTTATTACTGCAACAAAGGTTCTAGCCTGCAGGCTTATATAGTAGACCTTGAACACATGAACGTGATAGGAACTGATGGAGTAAAACAGTACTGATTAGGAATTGATGGAGTAAAACAGTACTGATTAGGCTAAAAGAGTAGCCCTGAAAAAGTTTTGACAGCTCTGCTAAGTGAACACTGTTGCCAGTTCATTGGCATTTTAATCAAACGGAGTACTAAAATACATACCCTCATGCAAATACTCTAAAAATTTTTATCTTAACATTCAACATCAGTATGTACTGTAGCAGATGCAGCGCAGTTTGAGATCTAATGCCTTTTTTCTCCGTTGTTTCAGCTCTGCATGTACCATAGGGGGTCACAACTTTCAATTACTAGAATTAAGAAAAATAATTCTTATTCTTTTCTTTAGTTCATGTCACTGTTTATTGAAAAGAGTAGCGGCATGCTTTGAAAATCTCACAGCATTGTATTGCATTATGTAGTTTGTATATCTGTCCATCCTGTATTGACTTTACCACGGGAGAGACAAATTATTGCCTTAGTCTCTTCATGGTCCTAGTTCCGTTTGCTGGCGTTTAACAGTTCCCTGTAGATAGAAATGCAAACTTGAAGTAAGCAATTGCGTTATCTTAAATGAGCCATGAGAAACATTGCCTCTTGTGTTTTACTGATAATACAGTAGTTTTCTATGGCATAAGAACAAATTTTTGTACGCTTTTAATGCATATTAGTACTTATATGGCAAACCTAACTTTACAGCTCTATTTTTTCATTTCCTATCCTTTTAAGAACTGGATGAAATATCTTCTTTTTTTTTTTTTAGACCAGGTGCGCCAAATTTTTCCTTGGTGAGAGCTAAATTATTATTTCAGCTAAAATATGAGAGCTAAACGTATAAAACTAATAAGAAGGAAAATGGTAAATCCTCATGAGCTGCTTACTTAATTTTAAAATTCTATTTAAATGAGGTATTTAAATTATATTTTCAAATGATAGGTACTTCATATAACAAGTACTGAGCTCTGGATGACCACCTAAAATTAGAAGATTAAGCACCCCATTTCTGAAGCTTCTTTTCTTGTTTATTTCTATTTATTTTTGCAAGTTTCCTTTTGCAATGTTTGTTAATTCTTGCCCAGCCTTCAGAATTTTGCCGTTATGTCATCTTATGTTCATCATTTTAGATGCCTCCTTGTTGCTGTTGGACACCTCAAGGTTTTAAATATTTTTAAAAGCTCTTGAAAAAAGGTTTTTTTTATTTAGTTTTATTTTTTATATTTATTTTCTGTATTATGTTGGTAGCCACAAATGCTAGAAACTTACTTAACTTTTTTTAAATAATCATGATTCCATAAGCCAGGATTTCAAACAAGGTACGATGTCCTGTTCCACATCCACAAGCGTAATGCTACATTTAAGTAATGTATTTAAATGTAATATAATACATTTATATGTATTATATTTTTACCATTTGAATGAATTTGATGTAGACTGTGCATTGTGGAAAATTAATTCAGGTATGTTGATTATAAGGATAAAGATTGCGGTGTATTATGAATGAAAACAGAATGAATGACAGAAGCCATTTCTGTTTCGCTGGTTACAGAGCTCTCTTGCTGCTGCATTTGATAATAGAGGTCAGTGTGTTTGGTATTACACTTTTTTGGGAAGAACATGAATTGCTCTAATTCTAAATTGTGTAAGTAGAAAGACTTGAGAACCAAAAATAGCTTACCTTGTAACTAGTGAATTTTAGATGAAAGTATTTACCAATCAACTACATAATTCTTTTCCTATGTTACTACCTATCTTTAAAAGAAAACGATATGCTGCTGCTAAAGTTACATGGTGCTAAAGTCACATGTATGATGCAGTCTTTCCAACATGTCAGTTTGTTCAGAACAATATGTATAAACCAAAGATATTTTTTTTTGTGCATATATGCTGAAAAAAGATGATGTACCTTTTTACAAATACATTTAAATACTTTTATTTCGCAAATGTTGTCTTTAACTGTTGCAGATGCTAACAAAACAACTGGAGGTATTAGGACTAGTGTGAATGGTGATTCTGTCAGTAAAATTTATGCTGGAACTGGAGCCCTTGAAGGAAAAGCTAAGGTAAAGTACATTTTAGTAAAAGCTTTAGCAGTATTCAGTATAGGTTTTAAAAAAATTCTGTCATTAATATGACAACTATGAGATTTTCTTTTTTTAAAATGTGCTTTTGTTATAAAACCCCACCCAACCAACCAAAAAAAAACCAGCATAAAAAGGTTGGTTATGTTGATAACCAGATCTTGTTTCAGGACATGCTTTCTAAGCCATGCCCATGCCTCCCAGATAACACCATTCTGTAGGAAAGGATGAGGCTCAAAACTTTTATTTCTCTAGATCATAGTTCAGAAAAATGTATATTCAAATCAGCTTTAGTTTCTTTGAATATTTTCATTTTTCTCTCTGTACCTCTGCCTCCTATTCTTTTAGTTTCATTCACTGTATCTCCTTTCTTTTAAAATGTGTTTCACTGGATGTTGTTGTTCATGCTTTTAGTGTTTATTAACAGTGTTAAAATTAAACAGGTTGCAGCTGAGAGTTTCTTGTTTGCATGTTCCTCCAGCTATTTCTTTTTAGTTTTGCAATTGCTGAAAAAAACCCAAATTCTGTTTCTACCTTGCTTTCTAACGTTGTGATAACAATTCCATACTACATGACAGTGTAACACTCTTGTTTCTCTTCAACATGTTTTTTCTTTGTTGATGCCAGAGTTGTTCAGATTTTCTAGTGCTGTCTTTCATTTTTCTTCTAACAATGTTGCTTTTTTTGTTTCCATAATTCTCTCTCTTATCAGGTGATACCTGTCAAGACAAACAAATGTTGAACCATAGCAATTTTTGCCCTTAGTTCCTTCAAGAATTTATTTTCATACCGTTCTTTTTATTCAAGAGTGCACTGCTTCTCATTCCATATTATATACTTATGTACTCATAGTCAACTGGTTTTGTTCTTCCATCACTTGTTCATTCAAACCATATTAGGATTCTTCTCTGCACATGTCGCAGTAAGCTACATTAAAAGAAAATAAGTAAAGTAGCTTTGTTGCTTATTCTACCCTTAACTGGTGCATACAAGACTTTTTCATTTGGGAATTGCTTGTATTTTAGTATAAAGTGGAATTTTGTTAAAGATGTTTAGTTTATTTTCTTACAAAAATGTCACCCAGACCGTCAGGAAAAGTACAGTAAGTATTTTATGGGATGTCTCCCCTCCTCCTGACTTTCTCATTCAACCTTAACTCACTAAATTAATAATTTTCTGCCATTCATTTGGCTACTTAAATTTTTTACTTTGTAAAATACGTTTGCTGTAGTTACACTTCCATTTGTAATGTTTAGAACACAGAGTATGTTTACTCTGCTGTCTTTGTAATAACACAGGATCCCTGCCCTGCTACAACTGTTAATGAGTACCACATCTCAAATCAAATGCAGCATCCCTGACAAAAGTCCATCTATTCAAAGAGGATCCTTAATGCTTGCAAAGCCATTCAATACTTGCCATTGTTTCAATGAAACCTGACCAGGTCACTGCTCAATATCTTCTTGAGTACTCTGACAATATATTTTAAAATGTAGTTTTCAAGTTGTTAGTTGTATTCTCATTGAGAATGAAAAGTTTGATGGTTGAAATTCTTCCATTTCTTGCTCATCAGTTTGATTCTTCAAAGTCCAAGAGTATTTAGAAGTAAAAATACGGAAATTTAGGGTAGGAGAAAAAATATTTTAACCTTAGATGTGTTAATATACATTTCTATGCTGAAAAACAATCCTTTAAAAAGTATTATAATATTCATTACATCTAACTCCTTACCTACTCTTTCTTTTGCTTTCTCTGGGTTCCTTTCAATTAATTGCCTGATATGTGAATGGTGAGTGTGTTTTTTGGAGCATGTCATAAATTATACATTGTCTGACAGAAAGGGAGCAGCATCCTATTAAAATCCTATTGCAATAGTATGCTCCCCAACACCTCATCCACAGTGTCTTCCAAAAATCATGGTGCCAATTTACTACTACTTACCCTTGACAAAAGAGTAGTTTCTTTCTTGTTGACTAGTACAATTTATAGAACTAAATGATGGGTTAGTTTTGTATTTTTCTTAAGCTTTTGTCTTTTTTTCTTATGCATTTAAGAGACCTGCATGAACAATGCAAGCTGTAAACTTGGAGTATTTTTTATAATAATAGAAAACCATGCAGCATCCCTGATGGATTATGGTCTATATTTCATATACATGCAATAGCATATGTTTACATACACCTCACAGGCAAAATACACTTACGTGCATAAGACACAATAAACCATGTAATCAAGAAAATGTCTTTGTGCCTGTCATTGTCAGTGCTGTGTATGCAGATTAACACTGCTGGTTTTGAATCAAGTATGAGACTGCATGACGTGTTGATTACATTATCCTCTAGGTGTCTGACCCACAGGGAATATCTGTAGTGGCAGTACATCTCTTGGAGATTCTTGTTTAGTTCAGGTAGTTGGACACTGTTCTTTTGGAGCACTGTTCAGTCGTGCCACTTGTGTGCAGTGTGTGCAATGACAGTGTCTTCGTATGTATGTAGCTATAGATTAGTGTATATGTTCCTTCTGGGATACTGCATGAGACTTGCATGTTATTTTAAAAATTAAGGGGTCTTAGTAAGTTGAAGCTATATATCTTTTTTTTTCTTTTTTAACATGGATATTTCAGAATGTGAATTCTGAACTAATATGCTCATAAGTGCATATTACATACATATTCATGTATCATGACATTTGGACTCAAGTGCTTGTTCATCTCTCACTATTTGGGGAAAAGCCCAAAATCCCATATCGTGGTCTAAACATGGCACTATATCAATTTAAGTTTTGAAGACCAAGGATTTAGGGGAAAAAATATTCCCCTCCCTGCAGTATTTTGTTTAAATAATTTAAACTGGAATAATCTGGTTGTTAGCTATGCCTTGAAGGTATTACTGTGATGTTTAGCATGGAAGGGGCGGGAAAGCACACATACTACAGTAGACTCAGAAGACTTTATTTTACACTTAAATCTAAGGCAATTTCCTTCTTTAAAAATCCTTAATGCAGTTTACAAATATATTACTGAATATTGCCAATGTTATTGTGAGCAGTGTCCAACATAAAATATTTTATACATGTTCCTCCCTAACAGGCTGGAAAGCTGAAGGATGGTGCTCGTTCTGTGACCAGAACGATTCAAAATAACTTTTTTGATAGCTCCAAGCAGGAGGCCATTGATGTTTTGTTATTGGGAAATACCCTAAATAGTGATTTAGCAGATAAAGCACGGGCTCTCTTAACCACCAGCAGTTTACGCGGTATGTGTCTTTCAGGATTTTAATCTGTCTGATAACTATTTGGTGTAAGAAAGCTGTATAGAGTCTGTTTTCAAAGCAGTATTGGAAAGTATAAATGCTATTTTATGTTCTGTTGGCTTATTAAAAGATGAAAGTTACTGCTTTACTAATATTACCAAACTAACATGCTGCAGTAATTTCTTTACTGTTTATCTTTTGTTGATGTCTGGTGATGTAATAGGTAAATATTTGTGGAGCATATTTGTCAGAACTTTACTGTAGATGCATGTTAGATACATTCTGTTCAGTTCTTCAGATCCATTTATAGTAAGAGTTAATCATGGCAATTACATGCTGAATTTGGGGGGAGGGGGGGAAATCCTGATTTATTAAAAGTTTTTTATTGTTTGCTAAATGTCTTCCTAATTTGATCTGTCATGTCAGTGAAGAAATTCTCACCGTGGTGTTAAACTAGATAGAAAGCATTTATTCTTTTCTCAAGCTTAAGAATGCTGGTATTTATCTTTATTTGGGTTTCTAAGGTACTGAAGAACAAAAGGTGTTTGGGTAATGGAAAAAAACTAAAGATAACAGGAGCTATCAGAAAATTCCTGATGAACAATTTTCCATCACAAAATGGATTTCAATAAGAAACTGTGCTTGGGCAGAGTAGCCATGTGGGACTTGGGTAGTCTGATTACAGGAAGGTGGTTCACCTAGTCAGAACAGGGATCTGAACCACAGCATGCTACGTTCACAAACAGAGGTGGAGCCTACATGGTCCCCAGGGCTAGAGTCACGTCCCATCCTTCTGCAGGTCTGATGGGCAGGGAAATAATAAGTGGGCCAGGTGTAGTGTTGTCTTTAGAGTACTCTCCTGGGATATAAAAAATAGAGGGGCTAATTCTTGGGCAAAGAAGGAACTTAAATTTGAGTCTTTTTTCCAAGATCCTGGGTAAGAGTGTCCCAAATGGTGGGTTATTGCTGGTTTTAGGAATTAATAACATTCTTGATTTTTCCTTTTTTCTTCCCTGTTCTTCTGGACACTTCTCAACCTAGAATGAGAAAAATGTGTCAAATCCTCAGTGCAAATCTGTGGCACAAGAAAAAAAAAATCTTGCTCAGTTGTAGTCTTCATCTTGTGGGTATTTATATATTTCCTACATGGAACCTGTTTTCCTCCCATTTTTTTACCACAAGGTTTCATGTTATTGTAACTTTTCCTGTATCTGAAACCTGTTAAATCGGCCTCACCTCAAAATTAGTGGAAAGTCATTTTTTTTGTGTCTCACTTTCTCTGTGAATGCAAGCTGTCCTTTCAGCATTTGCAGCTCCTGTCAGATGAGGAACATTAACCCCCTTCACTGAACATCATGTCTTCGCATTGTCTGCTAGGTGGTGAATTAACTAGAGAGATACTTCGTTAATTAATAAAGCAAGAAAAGAGAATTTGTTAATACTGTTGTAGAACTTTTTAGTTTTTGCAGCTAAAAGATGTGCTTTAACTGATGCAAATGATTATATTTAATAAATTGTATATTACAGCATGTTCTCTCACGTTTTGCTGGAAAAATTTAAAAACCAATTACTTACTTGACTAATTTTTTTCTTGTTTCCTTCTTACTGCATCCGTAGTTTCAGAGCAATCATTACAATCAGGTATAGTATAGTAAATTAAGCTGTAAATATCTGAGCAGCTATTGTTCTTTGGCTTTTTTCTTGTGCCTGTCTGCATAATATTTGGTTGTGGGCTCACGTTTTCCTAGTAGTGTTTGGATCTGGCATTCCTGTGCCCCAGAATCCCTTAATACATGAAAAGTTCTTTTAATACAAGAAAAGTGAAAATACAAGGGATGAAAAATGTTGCAATTGTAGTTGTGCTTGCGTGCAAGTTATGAAAAACAGAGGCAAAAAAAGGCAACCAATTCTTCAGGTGTTATTTTTGCAAATGCTTTATTCTAGCTGTAGAGGAATTTGCATTTTTATCTGGTTTGGGAGCTTCTGTATTTTTGTTTTATCTAAATGTTTTGTTTCGGGTAAGAGGTAAAATTCTTCAGTACAATTTGTAACTTCATCTTCTTTGCCTTTAGAAGGCTCTACCTGCTTGTATTCTTGCATGAGATGGACTGATTTTGTAATACCTCCCAGCAAAGGTTAACGTTGTACTGGAATGATCTGAAATAAGGTGCTGACACTTGTGTTTTGTGGAGCAAAAAAGTGCAGTCGAAACCACTGAGATACAGTTACCTCTGCATGTGACACAAAATGAAAGTATTAGAGCATCTATTTAGGTAAAACTCTCAGTGAAGAGAAGGCCTGAAGAGGGAACTTTATAGTTAACTCCTAATCTTCTACATTGAGATACTGCAGTAGTATCTTGACTAATGTTTGTGGTGGCGGGCTTAAAATATGAGGGGTTTGGCTTTGGAGGATTCAGCAATACTGTGAATGTGAAGTGATATATAATAATAAGAATGTGTAGGGATGAGCCAGATAGCAGAAAATGGCATGAAAGACCTCTTCAATTTAAGAAGCTTCTGAAAATTCTTAGTTATTATCATTGTAAGTTAGCAACATAATGCCTTTGAACTTTGTTTTCAAAATTTTCTTATTCTTAGTGGAAATTCTCCTTTTTGTTGTAACTTAAGCTGTTTACATGAAGCTGCTCTGTTTGGGGAGACGTAATATATACATATGCCATGTTTTTAAGGGAAAGCTGTGAGTATTTGTCAGCTGTGCAACACTTCATCATCTTCTTGTTCCCAGAAACTATTATTTAAAATAAAATATTCCTAATGCTCAGGTTCAGATTTTACTGTGTGTTGAGAAAATGTAAACGGCAGTTTCTGAGCTATTGCCTTAATTTGTGCTACCTCTTGGAAATAGGTTCAGTGAAACCAGATCAGATGCTTAGTTTCTGGGTGAGAGGACAAAAGTACGTTCTTAATACCTGGGAAGATGAAGGGAGAGGAGGAAGGAGAGAAACAAGGGAGCTCTTAATAATTGTTCAGACAAGTCTTCCATTTTAAGAGAATAGTGAAGTTGTGCACAGTATCCCCTGGAACTGTGTGCTTGGGTAGTAGCCACTGGCCCCGAGTACTGAAGATTGACAGGGGAGGATCCTTGGAAGGAAACATGAGGATTTGGTTTTGGTTAGACTGTTGTTCAAATACATCTGAGGTGTTTAAAGCTTTTTTTTTTTTTTCCCCCCTTCCCTTGGAAAACCACTTCAACTGTACTTTGTATTTTTTGTATTTTTTGAGCTTTAAATGTTTTTTCCCTTTACATTCATGTCAGCTTTGCTTTTTCTATTAATGTTTTACTATATCTACTTAACTCTTACTGAGTACTTAAATAATGAAATCTGAGTCACAGGTAATATACCTCTGAAATGAACTGATTCACTGGCATTTTGTCAGTGTTAAAAACTGTTCATTGGAATAAACAGTCACATTGTCATTTATGGTGTTACCATCTAGACTATATCAGCCTAGTTAATAACTCATGAGGAGTCATACATGTCAACTATTTTTTAACTTCCTGGTGCAACATTTCACTGTGGTTTCATCTGGATACAAACTGCATATATTGAAACTTAACTACAGTAATTTGGATGTTTTAGTAAAATAGTTCAGTCAAGTTCAGTTGCACAGAATATCCCACCAAGAATTTTAAATTAATATTCCCTTTGTAGAACTGATTTCCAAATGTCTGCCTGCCTAGTATGAACAGCAGTTGAAGTATTTATATGGTGTGACAGCATCAGTGGACAAGGGAAAACCAACAGACGTCATCTATCTGGACTTCTGAAAAGCCTTTGACATGGTCCCCCACAATATCCTTCTCTCTAAATTGGAGAGCTATGGATTTGATGGGTGGACTGTTCGATGGATAAGGAACTGGCTGGATGGTCGTGTCCAGAGGGTAGTGGTCAATGGCTCGATGTCCGGATGGAGACCGGTGACGAGTGGTGTCCCTCAGGGGTCCGTGCTGGGACCGGTGCTGTTTAATGTTTTCATCAATGACTTAGACAGCGAGATCGAGTGCACCCTCAGCAAGTTTGCGGATGACACCAAGCTGAGTGGTGCGGTTGACACACCAGAAGGACGGGATGTCATCCAGAGAGACCTGGACAGGCTGGAGAGGTGGGCCTGTGTGAACCTCATGAGGTTCAACAAGGCCAAGTGCAAGGTCCTGCACCTGGGTCGGGGTAACCCTCGGTATCAGTACAGGCTGGGGGAAGAAAGGATCGAGAGCAGCCCTGCTGAGAGGGACCTGGGGGTGCTGGTGGATGAAAAGCTGTACATTAGCCGGCATTGTACTCTCGCAGCTCACAACGGCGACATG
>NW_009260028.1:7349860-7376464 GCF_000687185.1 Egretta garzetta | reverse complement strand
TGGAGGCCCCATCCCTGGAAACATTCAAGGCCAGGTTGGACGGGGCTCTGAGCAGCCTGATCTAGTTAGCGGTGTCCCTGCTCCTGCGGGGGGGTTGGACTAGATGACCTCTAGGGGTCCCTTCCAACCCAAAACATTCTATGATTCTATGATTCTATTTTTGCTGCAAAATAACAACAAATGTAATTCATTGGATTTTTAACTTTGTAGAGTGAGAAACAATTTTGTTGAGAAGATAAATAGCAATGTGTAGGAAAATAATATATGCGGGAAGCTCAGGAGCCCTGAAAAACAGTTGGCTCAGTATTTTGGAAAACAGATGAAAATTGAATATATTTTTTTTTCTTTTTTTATTTATTCTAATTTAGAGAAAGAGTCATTCTAGAATTTAAAAGCTTGCTAGTTTAAAGGTATGAATTTCATGTTTGTAACAAGCATGTTGGCAGTTCACTTCTAAGATTAGATTCTATCCTGGTAAGATTTTTCACCTTAGGGGTTCATGACAATGTCGGGAGTTAAGTATGCAAGAACTCAATTTTGCAACTTTTCTTAAAAGCTGCTTGGTAGCAAATGTGAATTATTTGGAGTAACTATTTAAAATTAAGCTGGAAGTTGCTAAATTTGCAAAAGAAAAAAAGAACTTGAGAGAATAAAAATCCAAACTCTGCTTTTAAACTTGCTTGGAGTACTACAAAGGCTAATCTGTGCAGGTCTTCAAAGCTGTCTGTGGTGCTCTTTTGGGTTTCTTGGGTTCAACTAATCCTTTGGATGATTTGGGTACTTGAATGTATTGTGGCTACAACACCTCTTGGATTGGTTTCTCTTCAGTGGTCAGGTAGCTTCTGTCCTTGACCCTCAGAGGCTTTTCTGGCATTTGGTGGACTTCTTGACTCGACTGTTACCTAGTGTGTAGATACATGGAGAAGTACACTCAGAGTATTTGGCTCTCACCTGAAGGTGTAAAGTATTCTGTTGGCTCTGTGCTGTTTTCTTTACTTCATTTACCTGAATTATGATAAAGAAAGCATGATCCCAAGCATGATCTTGGGTCAGTTCCTTGTCTTTTATATGTGATTAGCCCATATCTGGATATACGATTTGTTCAGCTGTGAAAGAGTTCACAAACACCACATAAAATATATTATTTTCTTCTGTAGTTTCCAGTTTCTTTCAAACCCATGAGGGCTAGAGAAACCCTGATTTTTGTTTTAACTGGGTAGCCAAGATTCTGTAGCAAATTTAAAGGTTGTGAACTTAAAAAGAATTGCTAAAAAGACAACAGCAGCTCACTAATCATCCTGCTTTGGGGATTGTGCCCAGTAGCTGACCATTTTGCAAGACAGCACACAGTGAAGAGAAGAATTCTATCTAATATTGTTTATATGATTCTCACAGAGTCTCATGACCACGAGAGTATTCAAAATAGTTAAATCAGTATCATTTAGATGTAAAATGCAATGCAAATGATGCTACTTACACCTGATGCAGTTTTTATTCCACTGAGATTAAAGAACAAAAGGCACGTAATTTAAAAAAATACTCAGATCTGTTCGTTTGCATTAGGAAATGTATCTGTATGAGTATATTATGCAGCTGATTTAGGAAGGGACTTAAAATCTCTGTAATTCTAGTGTCTGACTGTTGAATAATCTCTTTTTTTCTGTTGTTTCTCACAATGCCCTTTACAGATGGGTCATTACTCTGTCTCCCATCTGGCAGATAGAAACAAGGCACAGAGAAAGGCTGGTGTGACAGAGAAATGAGTTTAATTGTTTTGAATCCTAGCCTACTTTCCTCACTCAAGCAGAATTTTAGGAATTCAACTGACCTAAAAGATAATACAGATTTGTGACTTATGTAGACATACTCTAACATGATAAAATAATGTACCTTATCTATTTCAGTAAATGTAGTATATCAGTCATTTTTACACTTCTAGAAATTAACATATCTGTAAGTTGTTTTTGTAATGGAGATTGAATTTCATAAATGTAATCTGTGAAAATGAGGTAGATATCTGTGTTGGCATCTATGAAAAATAATGGTTTCAATAGAGAATCACAGATAGGGTGAAAGAATGACAGATATTTATAAAACATAGAAATTATGTTTCTTTTGTATATTATTTTAATATATATATTACTTTGAACAAATTTATGTTATGTTTCATTCAGTCAGTATCCTACCCAGACAAGTAATATGTCTGCAAATGTACTTTCCCTCGTGAAAGGCTGCATTCATCTTGCTTTCACGGTTTAACTTTCTATATGTCTGTGCATGGATTTGTTACCATTTTTTTAAGGGAAAGATCTCATTGCCAAGTTTTCTGAAGAAACATTCTATATAAAAATGATGTCTTCTCAAATGTTTTTGCAGCATCTGTAAAAGTGCTAAAGAGTATGTGTGAAAACTTTTATAAGTATGCAAAACCGAAAAAAATTAGAGTCTGCGTTGGGACATGGAACGTCAACGGGGGGAAGCAGTTTCGAAGTATTGCCTTTAGAAATCAGACCCTCACTGACTGGCTTCTAGATGCACCAAAGTTAGCTGGTATTCATGAATTCCAAGGTAGGATTTGTATTCTGTCAGGGTTTTTTCTTGAAAACTCTGATTTTCATAATTAGATCATAAACATTAAAATAGATAAATGAGGTCTTGGTTCTTAAGTTAATTATAAATGACAAATAGCTTTTTTAATATTTAAACACAGATCGCAAAAGCAAGCCTGTAGACATATTTGCCATTGGATTCGAAGAAATGGTGGAGTTAAATGCAGGAAACATTGTGAATGCCAGGTAGGTGCTACAATCTATACAGTACTAGCTTAGCTGATAAGCGCATTTTTAGAGTAAAATGTTACTTAAAATTTTTTTTCTCCTGTTTTGTAATGGTTGGGATTAGTCTGGATTAATTTTTGACTGTATTCCAGTTCTCTGCCAGTTTCTGTGCCAGGATTGCAGAATTCATCTCAGCTTTCCCTAGCAAAGCTGTGATCACTTAGATCGTGTATAATGTAATCTCAAGCATCCAGACAGTCAATACTTGACCATATTTTGAATTGCACCTTCAGCAGTCCCTCAACTTTTTCCTTCGTTTAACACTTTGAAGGAATTTACCTCCAATGCCCGTAGTGTTCTGCAGTCTCTGTGCCTTCCTACTGCTGGGAACAGCGAGTCCTGTGAAATTCCTTCCAAAAGCATATATTGTTGGTATGCCTTTATATAGTGTCTTGCATCAGATTTTGATCTGTATAAAGCAAGGCTTCCTTCCATACTGTCAGTTTTCACTGTCATTCCGTGTATTACGTGTGTATATTATCGTGGAGTTTGGATTTTTTGCCCCTAGTGGAGTGGGTTATGAAAATATGTTTTTACCAGTGGTGGGTGGTACCAGTGATGAAGTCTTTATGTGTAGTCCTAGGATCATATTCACTTTGTCCATTGTTTTGTCTGCCTGTTTTGCATGTTTTCTGGTGTTTAGCAAGGCTTAACCCATTGGAAAAAGCATCTAAAGCCTGTAACACTGTTAGCCTTTGCACACAGGCTTTTGTCTTGAGGACAAAGTGGCAGTTTGTCATCCCTCAATTTCACATTATGTCTAGTTAACTCTGTTTCCAGGTCAGCTGTGAAAACCATAATCTGTTAGGTCTCCAAGGAAGTTTCTTCTTGATCTAAGACCATGGACATCTCTCTTTTCCAATACTGGCTGAACTCTAGGCTAGGAAGTAACTCTCCAGAAAAATTTTTAGCTCCTCTATTGTAGCCTCAGAAATACAGGAAAGATAGCCCTGGCTCCTAACATTCTGGTACTGAGAAAAGTGAGGCAGCATTTTATGAGGCTGAATTTGAAATGATGATGTCATGACAGTCTATAGCCCGTGTCTCTGCGAGGAGGCATTTGAGCACCATTCACAGCTTGGCTTTGGCTTACTACCCCAAGGTTTAGTTAAGGTTATTGTATGACATTTATTCAACTAGATCAACAGTTTAGATACCTGCTTAATCCGATTTATTTTAAAACTGCTGTTTTTACTCTCACCGCTAGCACAACTAATCAGAAGCTCTGGGCTGCTGAACTGCAGAAGACTATATCAAGAGATTACAAGTATGTGCTGCTGGCTTCTGAGCAGTTGGTGGGCGTCTGCCTTTTTGTATTCATCAGGCCCCAGCACGCTCCTTTTATCAGGTCAGTGAACACACAGCTGTGCCCAAGTTGGGTCACCTTCAGTTTGCTTTGTATTCCAAGCTAACACACAAGTGTACTAAGAAGCATATGGCGCTCTAAAGGAGCTGTTCCATCTTCTGGGGAACTAGTTCCTTAGATTCTTTTATCTTAGTTTTTAAATGTCTTATCAGTTGCCAAGAAAGCTTGAAAAGCTGAAGTGTTATATTGTTGCTTGCTCCATAGCTGTTGTCATTTTTAAAATAGCCCAGGGGTCTTACTGCTGAAAGAACAATGTGAAAATGTTCTATTACCAACATAATGTCATAATCAGACATACTTAAAGCTGTTAACTTCTTTGCCATTGTATTTGAAGGTTTAATAGTTGTTTAACTCTTTCAGGGATGTTGCTGTTGATACTGTTAAGACTGGCATGGGAGGAGCCACTGGTAATAAAGGTGCAGTAGCAATTCGGATGTTGTTTCATACATCCAGTCTTTGCTTTGTCTGCAGTCATTTTGCTGCAGGGCAATCACAAGTTAAAGAGAGAAATGAAGACTTCGTAGAAATAGCCCGCAAGCTCAGTTTTCCAATGGTAAGCAATAGTGTTCAATGGTAAGCAATAGTGTTCAAATTCCATAACAAATGAGAAATTAAACCCTTTGAGCTCCAAAAGCTCTATTTTTTTCCCATCCCCAGATGCCTGCGGAAATCAAATTTCCTTGGATTAGAGGTCTCAGCGATAATGGAAGTTCCCACAGTTTTTATTAAAATAGATGACTGCAGAAAGAATAGACCTTTCCAGTGCGATGACTGATAGAGATGATGAAGCATGAATTCACTTGCATTAGGCATCAAGGATTTAGCATAGGAAAGAGACCTTGTAGATTCCTGACATGCGGTAGAACTTTTGTAGGCACTGGAGTTAATCAACGATGAGAAAAAAAAATCCACGGGGAACAGCACTATTTTCAGTACACAAGAATGATTTTTGCTAACTCATTTTAACTTCTTGTTTACTCATTTTTATCAAGTTGGATTGTACAGTTTGTATGAAATTCTCATAAAGGATTATCAAACACCAAGTAAATACGTGGTGATTTTATCAGTGCAATGAAATGCTTCCTTGAGACTTAAAGCTGTCTTAAATTTTGTAGTCACTGTCCTTTGTTAGTTTCTATGGTGCTGTGCAGGAGTCTGACATCTTATTTTACAGGGGTTTTTATTTCTAAATTTGTCCCCATGGTCATGTTTCAGTTTTTCTTGAAGTACTGCATTCTTATGGCCCACAGAAACAGTTCCCTAAATGCTGCCGTTTTAATCTGCCCGTGTATCTGCTTTGATTTACTTAAGGGCAATGGAAAAATTAAAACAAAGAGGAAAGTAAAAGTTCTTACTTGAAACCCTAGGCTTTGTTTAAACTAACAGAGACCTCCTGTCTCTCCCTAGCCATGAAAATTGTATGTAACTGAAAAGTTTTCAATGAAATCTGAATAACAAAGCCCTTGATTTGCGGTTTGTCACCATATTGTGCTACAAGATCCCAGGGTAGTGTTTTGTTCTCCTTTGTAATCTTTGTGACACAGGTAGCAGTCATCATTTTAGAGCAGACTTCTAAAACAGGAGGAGAAAGGTGATGAATTTTAGAATCTAATTCAGATGATTCATGTTTCTTTAGAATTGCAAACTACGTAAGAAATGCTACTTCTTCTTTCATATTCTATATGTGTGAATACCATAGAGTTGGCTATGTTGTTCTAACCATATGAACACTAAATACTAACGTGTATTTCAGTCATGCTCATCAGCTAGAAATTATGCACATTTTACAGTTAAAAACTGAGCTTCTGCACCTGGAAGTAGTAAATTTGTCACTTGGTTGTTTTTAACATCATTGTGTGCTTCTGTTTTACAGGGAAGGATGCTCTTTTCCCATGACTATATCTTTTGGTGTGGTGACTTTAATTATCGAATAGACATTCCAAATGAGGAGGTTAAGGAACTAATACGACAACAGAACTGGGATCCCCTTCTAGCAGGAGACCAACTTATCAATCAGAAAAATTCTGGACAGGTATCTTTAAAATGTTACCACACTTCAGAATCCTTCATTTTTCTTTTTGGCTTTAGCAATTTTCTGTGGTGCTTCTGTAAATCTATGTCCTCAGCATGTTATACTTAATTACTTTTGTTCAGACAGTGGTATGGAAGGGGGGGACATAGCAACATTTAGTAGCTTACTCGTAGTAACTGACTTGAACAAATGCAGTGACTAGCTGCAGGAGTGAGGTTTTTCTTTCTCTCCTGGAAAAAAAGAGGAAACTCTGTCATCTTTTTAGAACTTTGTGTAGGAGTCTACTAATTAAAATATTTTCCTTTTTATCAGGTGCCCCTATTAAAAAAAATAGTCATAGAAGTTTTTTGGTTCTTTTTTGTTACTGTTTACTTTAAATTGCTGTAGTAATAAGTCTAATGCTGTTACTGTCATTCTGTTGGAAAAAGGAATAGTCCAAACGGTACCCTTTGTTACCCATATGTAAAAGCTAAGGCTAAGACCAGTACGATAGGCCTAGAACAACAACTAAACTGTAGTATTATAGTGACAAACTCTGGCTTTTTCAGACACTTATTGACCAAATCAATGATGAGTTATTCTGGGGTGGGGCAGAGGGAAGCAAAACTGGTTTCTTCTATATTTTGTATTGTATGTTTCTTCATGTAACCAATCAGTATCCTGTCAATATAGTACATACAACTAGCTGCCTGTTGTCTTTATTTGTGTTGGACTCTAGCATGCCAACTCTCTCTTTTTTTTTTTTTCTATCTCTGGGTCTGTCGTAATGCACTAATCCTGTTGCAACTTTTGCAAAAATCTTGTATAGAAAATTGTCCTTTTTTTGATGGTTGTGATGCCACTAATGTTGTTAACCCTACTCTGGTGTGAATACACTTGGTTTACTGATGTAAACTACCAAAGAAAAAGAGCATGGAATGACAAAATCTGAAGAAAGCTTCAGATTTTAGATTTTTAGGGTTTCTTGGGAGGCAGCACATAGCAATTAAAGGAATACTTGTAATGAATCAAATTTTGTGTGAAAGTGTTTATTCTTTCTTTCCAGCTTTATGTGGGAATGCTGTAGATGGTAAAATGAGAGACAATCCTCTGTCGTTAGTTTTGTCTGCTTGCCAGCACTTTGATCATAAGCAGTCTTTTTTCTGATTTGGAGTTCTCTTCCATTTGTGCTGGTGTCTTGTGCACCAGAACAGGATGAAATACACTTGATAATTTTTAATTTCTTTTTTTTATAGCCCAGTTCCTAGACAAAAAGAGACATATGATCAAATGGACAAGACAGCATGATTGTTAATTCAACCAAAACAAGAGAGGCATAGAGGTCTTGGGAACACTTACAGCAGTTAGAAAGCTGCAAGGATATATGGAAACTACTGGAATATGAAAAAGATTCAAAATAGTCTCCTGGCTGGGGAGAAGAAGGGGCAGTATTGCACTGTTGGGATAATAGTCCGTTATTTGAAGTGGCTGGCTGGGCAGCAGTGGGTATCAGCTGGTTAGCAAGGGTAGCTCTATGGTTGTTGCATGTAGCTGTTAACCGGTATATCTGCTGTTCAGGAAAGGCATTTACATAGCAACTTTCTTCATAAAAGCAGGTTAAGAAATAATTACCAAAGGCAAAGAAATTAGTGAATTGTCTCAGAGGCTGCAGATCTTCTGACATTCTGGCATTGATCTTCTGACACTGATTTTTAAATTGACTGGACTTCAATTTTTATTTCCAACAAGAAGAGCAGGCTAACCCATCATTTGATGCAGACTTAACTATAAGATCTAAGTTAGATTTATATTTTACAGATCTCTGATGTGAAAACTGCCCATACTAGATTAAACTCAAGACTGGAGCTGGTTAAGTTAACTAAAGGGGTTTAGCTTATGTCTAGTTTAAACACTTAAGGAGTGAGCAAATTTCTTGTCCTTCTAAGGTCTTGTGTCAGCTGGCTGTATCTCTTTATGTTGCAAAGTACCTAACGGATTTTTTGATTCCTTTCAATTGACTCTGTAGCTCTTAAATACCATATGTACTCTTGGCAGGTAATTCCCATAATACCTGCTTTTATTTTGTTTTCCTATTTGCTTGAGAAGAAATGGTGATATTATCTCTCTAATCTTTCTGTTCATATTGAGTGTATTAAGGACTTTTTATTTTTCTTCTTCCCCCCCCCCCACTTAACTCCTATTTATTGGTAAGGCATCTCATGTCAATTTGGGGGAATGCTTTGCAAGTTCAGATAGGTACATAAAATATAAACCTTAATTCCCAACTTTTGCTGACACATGAGCAACTAACCAACTAATTCAACTGCTGTGGACAGCATCTGTGTTCTGGATGACCTAAAGTTCTGAATGACATTGGAGGAACATTAGGTTGCTCGTGAGTCTGGGTTTAAAGATACAGATGTTGACATACTTCTGTTTAATGATGATATGTCTGGGTCACTATTTAGCCTTAGTGGCAAATATAGGATGTTTTCAGCAGACACAATTTGGAGAAGGATTCATATTCTCAAATTACTTTTTTTTTTGTTGAGATGTGTATACAGGTTTTCACTGTTAGAAAAGAGAATTCTGATTAGTTTCAAGCTGTTTCCCATCTGTTTCTGTCTTCTGGCATGACACATAACTGCTTTGTTTCTTACAGATTTTTAGGGGATTTTTGGAAGGGAAAATAAATTTTGCTCCTACATACAAATATGATCTGTTTTCTGATGACTATGACACCAGTGAAAAATGTCGCACACCGGCATGGACAGATCGTATTCTTTGGAGAAGAAGAAAATGGCCTTTTGACCGATCAGGTTTGAGTGCTTCCTTAAATTGTATAAAATATACTTTTAACTGCCTTATTGAATCCATTTAGTGGTATTCACAGTGCCAGTGATTCTGAGCTTCTAGACCTGACTTTGTATGAGACAGGAAGCTTATTATAGCACCTGCAGTAAATACAGTGACGCTGATCAGGAGGATCAAGAATCAGATAGCAGTTACTGATATTTCCATAGTTCAAAGGGAAATTCTGGTTTTTTTCTGTAAAACACTTGGTTTTGGTTTACTGTCTTTTTTCTTTTTTTACAAATAGCTTATTTTTAGAAAAACATATTCTTGCAATCACTGTGTTTTCCTCTTTTGTTTTCACTAATTTGAATGTAGCTGAAGACCTGGATCTTCTCAACGCTAGTTTTCACGATGACAGTAATGTCCCTTACACATGGAATCCTGGTACTTTGTTGCACTACGGAAGAGCAGAGCTGAAAACATCTGATCATAGGTTTCAGTTTTATTTAATACATTACTTCCTAATCATTAAAGATTTAATATTCATGTTGCATATTTTGTTGCTCAGATACTCTGCTTACAGGTTTTTCTCATGTGGTTTTTTCCAAGGCCTGTGGTTGCATTGATTGACATCGACATATTTGAAATTGAAGCAGAAGAGAGGCAAAAAGTTTATAAAGAGGTGATTGCAATGCAAGGACCACCTGATGGTACTGTAATGGTCTCCATCAGAAGTTCTTCAGCAGAAGAAAACTATTTTGATGATAACTTGATTGATGATCTTCTGCAAAAATTTGCAAGCTATGGTGAAGTTATACTTATAAGGTTAAAAAGACTTTTTACTTTTAATCTCTGTTCCTCTTCGTTGTTCCCACCTATTTGCTGAATACAGTTACTTTCTTAGCTAGCATTTCAGTTACGATATGCTTCATTTTTAACATTTACATTTCAACTTTAGTGTCTTTACAGTTGAAAATTAGTTTTATATATCTGTATGTGTCTCAATTTTCAGACTTTATTTTTCCAGATACTCTTTATTTTTGAGATAGAGTATCATACTGATTTTGTCAGGAATCAGAGTTAAAATTTGTTATGTTTGTAAGTTTATACAAATTTTGTATTCTAAAATTAGATTAGTAGTTTTAAATGAACTGAAGATGATAGGATACTTGTGAATGTCGCATTTTCACTAAGCTGTTAACTGAACTATAAGTGTTGTGGTATTTTGTTTTGGGGTTCTGGGGGGGTTGTTTTTTTTTTTTTTTTTTTTTTTTTTAGAAGACTGGGAGAGCATAGTCCCAAGTCCATAGTGTGATGTAACATGAAACACCTATCTAACCTGTAGCCACACAGTTACTATTGAATGTGTAACTGTAGTCACATAATTTTTAAGAGGACAGTGCTTTCACTGTGTGATATTTACCTGGTTCTCTTTTGCTTTTTTTTTTATTTGTAAGGATTAGCAAATTGTATAATTTTAATGAACTTAAAAAAATAATTCTTCTCCATTAAGTGAAATATTGAAAAATCTGTAAGATAAGAGGCTTTAAAAGTTAGTAGGTAGGATAAAATATTTTAATTATTGTTTCCAATGCATTTTTCAGGTTTGTGGAAGACAAGATGTGGGTAACATTTTTGGAAGGAAGCTCTGCTTTGAATGTTAAGAATTTGAATGGTACTGAGGTAACGTACAAATTACTGAACTTCCGTATAGCAAGAGAAAATCCAACTTTTTAAGAATACTTGGGTGGGGTGGGTTTTTTGTTTGGTTGGTTTTAATTCTTAGAAGTTTTTTCATGTTCTATACCAGTCTGTTGCAGCTAATTTTTTTTTTTTTACTTTTGATAGCCGCATAGCATTATGTTGAGCCTCAAAAGCCAGCTGAGAGAAGTACCAAACTTAATTTATTTTTAGGAGGTGGACTGTTAGAAAAATGAAGATCCCATATTGAGGGGCATCTTCATCAAATGAGAGATTTTTAATTGCATTTTTGTGATGATTTACAAATCAGAGTTTTTACCTCGAGTTTGTAGTATGAACTAGTTTATCATGTTTATAACCTACAATTATTTAAAATTCAGCACTGCTGTACTGCGTTCACTTCAAAATGTCAAAATTTCAGCTCTCATTGACTTCTGTAAGGCCAACGTTTAATCTTTATAAAAATTTTAATTTTCACGTTCAGATTTTTACTGATCTATGTTCCTGTTAAGACTTCAGATTCTATAATGTGATGTTTGCAGATGGATCCTTGCATCTGCTGAGAGTTTCACTGACATTCCATGCAGGACAGGGGCTCAGTGTCATGTGTTAGTTTGCAGAATGAAGGCCTGCTGTTTTATCAGTCTCTAAAAATTACTTTATTATTGTAGTTTATAATCAAGTCTGTTTCTTTTTTACAGACAGTAATGTTTCTGTCAGAATAAAGAAACCAGAAGCTTTCCTATTAACTGAAAAAGAAAATCTTATGAGACAAGTTGTTATTCTTTAGAAAAATGTTAAATGGTTGCTATAAACAGTTTAAACTACATAAATGTACTTTATTACCAAAATGAAGTGAAAAGCATAATTATTTTTGTGATGTGTCACTATCATTGTTTAGTCCCAGAAATTATGGTAACGTTATCCGTGATGTTTTTCAGTAATTTTTTTTTCTTTTTAAATCTAGAATGCTGAATTTTAATGTTCCTACTCTTAACAATTTCTGTTTTGTGCAAACTTTTTTTGGCAATTCAGCTACTAGGAAGGATTATAAACATAAGCTTGAAAAATCCAGATTGGATCAGAAGTTTGGAAGATGAAATGAATCTAGAGAAGATTAATATTGGGTTGCCTTCATCAACAAGCTCCACCTTGCTTTGTGAAGATGCTGAGGTTACTGCAGACTATGATATGGAAGGTTTGTTGAAATAAAGTATTCCTCATTTTGAAATGCTTACAGTCCTAAATAATGTGGTTAATTTAATGCATATTTCAATAATTTAACAGATAAATTAGAAATCCAGTTGTTTCCAGTAGTATCTTGACAGCTTTTTCAGCAGTGTCTGTTTGCACTGTATCTCTAGATTTTACTAATTTGCTGACATTCTCTTTATTCTTCTTACTTTATCCTGTGGCCTACCCTCTCAGGATCACTTCATTCAGGCAACTTTTACTGTTCATGGAGACACCCTATAAGCAGGATATACGCAACAATAAGTGCAAAGCAATTATTTTTTTGCCAATACAAATAATAGATTAATAGGACTAATGACCTCCCATGCTAAGCATTGATATGCTTACCACCCCAAGAAGATACCTGGTGAGCCTTTGACAGGAAGGCAAATAGGATTTTGGCAAGGAAACCTTCAACCTCTGTTGCTCCTTGGAACAGGCTGATCTTCGGCATTGATGAGTTGCTGTTTTCAGGTTCCCTTGTTTTTGTTGGCTTTGGGTTTTTCCTGAAGGGTTTTTGTATCTTTTCATGTCATACTTTCCTAATGGAATCCTCAAGTTGCTGAATATCACTGTTGCAGCAATTATGCCTCTGCATTTTTGCTTTTCTTTACTTGTATGTTTCTAATCTATGTACTTTGTCACATCTTATTTTTTTAATCTATAAATTAATTTTTACGAAAGGTCTGCTTCACTCTCCTCCACATTAAAATATATTCTTCTTATGTCCTTGGCAAGTCAAACACCTGTTTTTCAAAGAGCAAGAAACAAGTCCCCCCGCCCCCCTTACCTGCTGACACTTCCTCTGTGTGTTGTATTTCTGTATGTATTTTACAGGGTCATCTTTTTGTCATTTCTTGAACAGATGTACTTTCTAGATGTAGTCCTTGTGTCTATATTGCTTTATTCTAAGTTTGAGAAGCTAATTTGCTTTGAATTTCTGTCCAAGCTCCTTAGTGGCAAACATTATGTTGCAAAAGTTTCAAGACAAGACATGGCAGCTATGTATACTGAAAATAGTAGACTAAGGGTTTTTTGTACAGGTATTTCATAAAGGAAGATATGTTTTGGTAGGGGTACAGATACGGGAAACGTGTACAAATTTACGTTAGTCTCAGTGTTGTAAGATACTTCATCTGTTTTCCAGTGCAAGTAGGAAACAGGATTTTAACAGTTTAGATGCATGTATGATTGGTTGATTTTATTAATAGTCCTACATGAAATGGTATAGTTCCTTTAAAATGTGACATCTCAAATCCCACAAGACTCTTAAATCAAGAGCTAATATCTAATGAGCAGCTTGGTTACTCTGTAACTGCTGAGCAGTGCAGAGCTGAAGCTGGGACTTCTGTAGAACACTGTGTGTCATTCATGTACCTGAAGAGAGAGAAGCCTAGAAGTCATGAAGGAAAGGATTACTATGGTCTTATTGGAATTTATGTTTTAGGCATTTTGAGTATCAACATAAAAATATTCTAAATTGACAGTTTACTTTTCAAAGGCATGTCCATGTTGAACCTTTTTTTAAAACGTTATTCCACCTTTTCAAACAGAAGGTATTACAAATACCAGATATCTTGAAAACCCCTGCCCAGCTTTCTGAAGAATGATAAATGAAGCTTGCCGTCTATTGCAAGCCAGGGAAATAATTTTTGCAAAGGTCTTCTTTGTAAAGCTAATTGTTTCTTAGATTGAGCAATGTTACAGTTGCCACACTATTATAATTACCTATAATATATATTGTGCATCTGGAGTATTTTCAACTGGTTTGAATACATATGCATTCTTCATGTGTAATTTTATGATGCAAGAATCATACTTTGTTTGTTGAGCTAATTCCTTGGAACTTGAGAGCTTTTTGTGGAAAATCCCATGCCTAGAATCAGTTTATAATTTCCTCACTTTTAAAAATAAGTAACTATTGTTCCCTTCATTTTACATGCTTTTTCTTTTTTGGGGTGGGGTTTGTTATTTAGGAGATATTGATGACTATAGTGCTGAAGTAGAAGAAATCCTTCCTCAACATCTACAGCCAACTTCAAGCTCTGGTCTTGGAACCTCCCCAAGCTCTTCACCACGTTCCAGTCCTTGTCAATCCCCTACACTGTCAGATGGACCTACCCTCCCAGTGAGACCGAGCCGAGCACCAACAAAAACTCCTGGACCACCTGTTTCTACACACAGTCTGTATTACATTGCTCAACTGCCTCTATTCCTGCTATACAATCTGGCAGCTGTATAGCCCAGTGGTAGAATACTAGCTTATAGATTATTTTTAATAGAGCTTTTAGATTAATATAAGAGGCTATTCTTGTCATTATTTACGCATAAGTGGCCTTGAGCAAATCACCTCATTCTTTGTGTCTTGGTTTTCCTAGTGGGCAGTGGAAGAGCTTTGTTTCCCGAGTCTTATTTACTACACTGTCCACTGATCCATGCTGCTGCAAACTACCTAACTTGCTATAGTTCTTCAGCATTTCATCATGAAAGAGACCTCTCAAAAAGTTATGATTAATAGGCTTTCTAAATTGATCAGTTTGAAACCTCTGTTCAAAAATTCTGTTGCACTATGTCAGTATAATCCTAATTCACTTTAGTCATACTCTTCAAATACAGCCCATTTCAATTAAAGCTCCCATCAGCTGTAATATGTAAATTTGTAATCAGTAGATTTGTAGATTGGATGTATAATATGAAAACTTCTGTTTAAAGAGAACTTTATTTTAGTGACAAAGTGGACATTTAGAATTACATTAGAAGTGTTTGGAATGGCTTCTAAAACAGTTTATTTCAATGTAATTTGGAGTAACTTTACAAAGACTGCTAAAATGCCTTCAGAATTCTGCTTGTAACTTTTTTTTTCCCCAGAGCACTTAGTTCACAGATAGGGTCAAAATCAAACTTTGGAACTCTGCAATTTGTAAGAATGTTCAGGATTCCATGAAAAGCATATGCTGATTAAAACATATGAGAGAAAAATCTTAGCTTAGGAAATCTGCTTCTTTTCACCATTGGTTTATTCCTCTTGTTTTCCCTCTCTCAAAACCTTCTGTATCATTGTTTCCAGGGCTGGGGACTGGCTGTCCTCTCTGTGAAAATAACTTGCTATTATAAAAGCTTTACTGTGATTAGAATGTACAAGTGAATAATTTTTGCATTGTTTTCTGTCATGTTCTTCAGCTGAATTTCAGCCTAGTACCCAGCAGAAAGAGCGTTCTCAGAGCTTGGAGCCTTAAGAGTGTTCTCAGAGCTTGGAGCCTAAGCGTCCTCCACCGCCTCGCCCTGTTGCTCCTCCTGCACGCCCCGCCCCACCACAGAGGCCGCCTCCACCATCAGGTAATGCAGTGACATATATCAGGTGGTCAGGAATCTTTTGTTTCAAGTCTGTGAGATGAACTTTGAAGTCCACACCCAAACTACATATTGGGTTGTGGGTTTGGGGCTCAATGGACATAAAATTTTTTCACCAAAATGTTTAGTTGGTATGTTTGATAGCAATAACAGCATGGGAAACAACAGCATTTTTCAGTACCATTTAAATATTATTGTCTTTGCTTAGTGAATACGTTTTAAAATTTTCATAAACTTACTTTCACAGTTTAAAAGCGTGGGCTTCCAACAGCAGTGTTTACTCAACATTTTCATTATTATAGCATCTTCATTTTTAAAATAAAAGATAAATAATCTTTTGTGTTCATCGATTTATATTCCTTTAATTTTGGCATCAGTATGTATGTGTTTTATCATGTCCAAGTTTTTTAATGTAGAGTTCATCTGGCTTACCTGAAAATGTAAACAATTGAGCACTAAGAGAAACTGGATGTTCAGAAGCATATGGGCAACATAGTTAATAACAAACTAACCCTTGTCATTTTTAACTTTCTCATTCTTTTTCTTCCCTCTTATCGTACTGATATTTTTCACTATTGCTGCATTCATTTCTTAAATACTGTAAGGCGGTAGGAGTCCTGCACCTGCTAGAAAAGAATTTGGAGGTAATGATTTTAATTGTTTTTGAATATGACTACGTAGCAAAACTACTATGGTGGTCTGTTGTGACAATACTTATGATACTGTCCAAAGGTATAAAGATGGGTAATTCTTGAATGTCAGTGTAATTTCTTTCTCGGGGTTTGTAGCCTCTGAATTATGTCTGACTTTTTAGTGAAAAAATATTTCTCTGGAAGTTGGTACCTTATATTCAGAGAGATTAAAGTTGTTCTAGGTTTTTATTACTTTATCCTAGTCAAAATATACCCAGCTAACTTTTCTGTGAAGGTGGAAACTTGTCTTTAGTTGTGAAAAGGCTAGCTTTTTTCCTTGCAGTCCATGACAAAGAGCGTTGTAAAATAGATTGTGATTGTAGCTACTTGCAGTGATTATCTGTTAATTGTTCAAGTTGAAATTACTGCTGGTCTGGTCCAGTTTCCCCAAGTTAAGGGATCACCAGTTAACAGAGAGCTCCAAATCACTGAGCTGTATTTGTTTCTATGCTGAACACTGGTATATGGGTAGTCTATCTTCTGTTTCTAAGTCTGAAATGTGCTCCAAAGCCCTCCCTAGAGACAGCCAGGTGAAACATCCTGCACACTTGCTGGAACTAGCATGTACTTCAGAAACACAAACTTAGCAAAGGAATTTATTCAGTTACTTTGAAGGCCCTCAAGAGCTTTACAAAGTAACAAAATTCTGAACTAATTCTCCCCTAATTCCTTCCCTTTTGATAATGCTGAGGGCCTTATCAACCCTTCAGGCTAGTTTTGGTTTTATCCAGCTTGATCTGGTTTTGCATGTAATAACAACTCTCACGTTCTTGGAAGCGCTTCTTCTTGAAACTAATCTTTGTCCTTTTTTGTCATGCGCTTCATAGTTGAACTGTCTGCTTGGACTTAAATCGGCTCATTAAGACATGGGATAGAGTGAGAATAGTTAGTGGCTGTGAAATACTTTCATAATTGCTTTTCAGACATTGCCACGCAGTTGGTAGGAAAGACCTTTTTTTGAGAAAATAATTCAAAAGTTTTGAGCCATCTCAGAAAATAAGTAAACTATTTTACATAGTATATAAATATCAGTGAACTTATTCTGATGTTAGGCGGAGAAGCACAAGGCTCGGATACAGTTGAGGGGAAGAGGTGATTATGCCAAAGGCATAATATTTTGAATTAGTTAAAATGCTTTTTAGAAAATAGCTGATTTATACATAACCCGCAAGATATGTGAGATTTAATTCATTGTACTACTTCAGTCCTATATGGTTTTATATTCACTGACACATTCCTGTTTGCCTAGTTTGTCTCAATTGTGCAAAGACTAGCCATCTCTTTTTGCTCTCTTTTCCAACATAGCTCTCCAGAAAGAATTGTAACTTGCATAAAACTTGCTTTTTATGCGATCTTTTTAAAGAGAATGCTGTATATTTTTTCCTATATTATTCTGATGTAAAGCTCATCCCACTTTTTCTGTCCTTTTCATTTTCCACTCATGGCATACATTTATAAGCCATAATGCTTTTGCTTTTCAGCAGTACCTGAGCTCAGCTCTGAGCAAGCTAGCACAGGACTAGAAGCAGTATAGTCATAGTGTGTTACTATGCTTGGGGAAATGGCATCTGTTTCTCTTGCCTAGAATGAAGGCTCCTAAAACACTGTGAAAATATCCCTGTGTACTGTATAAATGTATCAAACTTTGGTTTTGGACTTCTGTGCTAGCACATGCAAAGTGACGTTGATCGTGTCTTTAAAATGTGCACTTTAAATGTAACTTTTTTTTTTTACTTATGTGTTTTAACCTTTTTTTCTGAGTCCTTCACTCCCTTCAGTGCCCATAATATTTCTTCTAATGGCTCACTATGCTTTGAAGATGGTAGCAGGATTTGGGCATCTAAAGTTTTTGGGGTTTTGTTTTTTATTTTTGTTTCGGTTTTTTTTGAGTTTGGTCATATTTACATCAGGAGTAACACAGAATTAAAGGAAACAAGGCTATGTGCTCATCGCAGGGGTTTGCAAAGTGTAGACTTTTCACCTGCTAACATGAAAGATTTCCACTGAGGATTTTATAAGCTCTCAGTTGTTTATAGTTAAAAATGAAAATGTTGCACTCTGTTTACCCGATTTTTTTTTAATACACTGCAGAGTAAATTCTTACAGAATATTAAAAATTAAAAAGGCTGCTAATTGTCAATTACTTGAAGTTAAAAAATAACATTTGTTTTGTCTTTTTCCTTTAATACTATTAGACTTTTCCTGATTAATGCAGGAAAAGCTTATAGTTGTCTTTTATCATTGGTTTAAACTGTTAAAATGGGGTTAAGATTGAGAGAATGTACAGTATTTTCAGTATATGCAATAATTCAGGTAAAATGCATTATATTTTCACCATGATTATCCTCCAAATAAATAAAATAAACCTAGAAAATACAGTAATGAAGTTGACATTAAAAGAAATATAAGTATGGTAAGCTATGAAAACACATGAACCCAAGCAGAAAGTACTTATTAGTATACACTGATATTTATAGTCGCACATTAAACTTAGGCTTGCAAGAACCATTCAACATCTTTATTTTTCTTCCCCTGAAGCTTTTTTTTTTTTTCCAGAGCAGAGTCAGGTTGTTTGAGTGCATTGGGATATGGCAGTCATTTTGAAAAAACTTTTTTTTGTTGTGTTGGTTTGGTTTTGGTTTTTTTTTAAATACGGGGAAGAGCACCTTTATTCATTTCTTGCTGACGAAGGAATGTTCAGTTAGTGGAGGAAACAAGAAGCCTTAATGCTAGAACAGTAAATGCATTGTTCAAATGTAGGCAAATAGCCTAGATTTCATATATACATGCAGACACACATGACATACACACACACATGCATGTGTGCACATATATGCACATTTTACTTTGAGAAGTATGAGAAGTTGGAGTTGCTTTATTTTCCATTAAACTAATGTGTAAATGTAATCTGCAAAACATGCAGTTCCATCTAAAAGGTGTCAGGGTGTAAATTACAGGTTGTTTCCGTATAAATCCAACCCCTTTCCCTAAAATGCTCTTTAAAACAAGTATGTGATATTTTTACTTGCAAAATACTGTTTCAAACTGCAAGAGATTTCAAGCTATATACAGACTACAGTAACAGTTTAAAATTGTACCAAAAATGTGTTTCAGGTTCAGATGTACTTTTTTCACTCTCCTTAAGATTAAAATCTTCCTATAATGCCAATTGTGATAGCATTATCACAGCACCAAAATTTTGCTTTATCACTGTTGAAGGGTATTATTAGTAACTGAAAGTTGGGGAATTTGACCTTTATGCCCTTTCTCCCCCATATAATGCATATTTTAAAATTTGCAAAACCTTTTAAAATCTTCATTCATGGAAGTCTGCCTCTGTATGGTGCACCAACATAAGAACATGTCTGTGTGCTATGGTCAAAGAGGTTCTCTGCCTTCCTTCTCCTGAAAGGAGTTGACTTTATTAATCATCTTAAATAAACCAAGATTTGCTTAATGAGCATCCTGAAAATACCTATTCAAAGTATGGGCTGAGTTGAGCTTTGGGAGGGGAAAGTGCAGAAGATCTGTGAAATGAACAGGCTAGTTCCCTGCTATTGTAGGGGTTTTATTGTGTCCATTTCCATTACTACTCTGAGATTAACAGCTAGCTTTATGTCTCTGTAACCACAGAGGGTTCAGAGGAGTGTCCTGTACTCTGTTGGGCTGCTCTCCACCTCCCTTTATTTTTCTCCAGTTAGCAGGCAGGCTTCTCATAGCCCATGGGTTTCTCCCCCAGGGTTCCTCTGGGTTGCACAGGAGAAGGGCAGAGGTAGTACCTGAAAGCAGGGAAATGTTCTCAGGCAGTGCTCTCTGCCTGTGCCCCCCTCCTTACAAACACTCCGTTCATCCTTCCTCGGTGCTGCTTCTCTTGCAGACAAGTTCACTGTCAGAAACTTTTGCGATGGAAATCTAATGTTAATTGGCAGAGCCTGGACCTCACCCAGAATATATAACATATGCTAGTATTTAACATCTTTGAACCAGATGTTCAGCAAAACCAGAGATCTGACATCTCTGGAGATAATCACATACCAGCCTCATTTGCAGCGTTCACTCTTCCTACTCTTTTTTGAGAGCTCCTGAGCAGATACCACACATTGGCACATGATGAGAAAGCATGAGGCTGTGTCATCGCTAAGGCAAAAGTTGCTTTTAAGGTAGGCTTCTTGAACACTGGCTCCCTTTCCTTCCTCTATACTTGAGCCACTCCATGGTTGCCAGATATTACTGTTACTTTTTCCTATTCGCATGCCTTAAGAGTTTCTCCTTGCATACTGTCTAGTATCTATGTCCTGCCCTGGTTTTGCCATACAATTTTATGGACCCAGTAAATGCTTGATCATATTGCAGAAACAAAATAATTCAGCATGGTTATGCATGATTGAAAATCCTCTTTCTCTCAATCTGAACTGTAACATCTACTGCGCACCAGTTGGTACAGCTTTCCCAAGTACAGAGTGCTGCTTGGAGATAACTTAATGATACAATTCCATAAGATAGAATACATCATATAAAGTGGGAAACTTATTTCTTCCATAAAGTTGCTTATTCCAATGTAGTCATGGCAGAAACGTACTATGTAGTATCCTCCTAAATTATAGGAAGCAGATGATGTTGCAGGGTATAACTGATGTACCTTGTTTATTTTTGAGCATTTGATATAGATGTGTGCTCTGCTTTAGAAGAGTTTCAAGGCTGACATTTACTATCATTCTGAATTTACAAAAGTTTGGGCAGAGTGAATACTGAAGAAATTGAATTTTCTTTCAACTGTAATGTAAAATTGAAATAATAACATGTTTCTAAACGTGATCGTACTTGCTGATCTCCAATTCGTATCGGTCTGGTTTCCCCATGCTGCTACAAATGGTTATGTCCTACAAGTAACTATAATCTAGCTAGGCCACTTATAAATTATGTAAAGCTGTCTTGTGGCAGTGTTCTTTCTGGTTTTACTTTCTCAATCTACTGCTTTTCTTATGCAATGTACAGCTTCTCTTCTTTCTCTGAAAAGGTCTTGGAGCTCCTCCCAGTCCTGGGGTAGCTAGGAGAGAAGTAGAAGGTAACATAACAATTTTTGTATTCTAGAAATGGATTTCTAACTTAATACCTGAGTAATATTGTTACCCTTGTGATACAAAAGGTGGTTTCATGAAGGTATTTGTGTAGGTTCTTTCTTCCTTTATTTAACATAGTTTTCAGTCAGCTGAGTTGCTTCCTGTTTTTCAGTGATGGTGTGAATTGTTATAGAAAGCAGTCTTCGTTTATGAAAAATGAAGTGAAAACTTAGACTGCACTAGTCCAGAAGAATGCTTTCAAGGCAGACTCAGAGGAAGCTGTAGATGACTGATTGCTAGCCTGAATACTGCACCTGTAACTAAATCAGGAATCTAAGAAGCCTCATTTTTTGTAAGGAACTACATATGTTCATATATTTTGGGGAGAGAAACTTCCATTTAAATAATTTAGCCCATAATTTAATATATTGTCTCTTTCTAAAGAGCACAGTGTAGGTATTTTGATTCTGACACCTAACTGTATGTGACAGACATTTATGAGAAGCATTTCTCTTGCATTATTCTTGTTGAAGTATACACGTAGAGTGCTGAATGGGTCTTGGTTTAGCCATGCCAGCAGAGTCATGGGTTTGGGTTTCTTCCTATCCCCTCAGGAATGCATCCCTTTGTAGCAAATATAGGCATGGCAATAAAAGTCCTAATATAGTCACAGTCGAGATGTCCTCCTGTATAGTACAGTTAATTTAGGCTATATTGCTGGTTTGTTTTTCTAAATTGGCAAAATCACTATATGCATAGAATAGTTCAGGTTGGAAGGGACCTCTGGTGGTTATCTAGTCCAACCTCCTGCTTGAAGTAGGGTAAACTGGTGCCAGGTTGCTCAGGGCACGAGTTGCATTACTGAGAACTGTACCCAGAAACCCATTCTAACTGGTTCTAAGAAAGCAGGGTTGTCTGACAACTGGAAGCTGATTCGATAAACTAAGTGTCTTATGTACCACAGAGTATTCCTTCCAGTTACTGTAACTGACATGGTGATTTTACCTTCCTGGGAAATAGGCAACAGAAACACAAGCCAGAATCCTAAACCTCTTTGCCTGTTAGAAATTGTGCACTTGTCTGAGGTAAAGGTAATTTTTTCATATCTTGCACTTCACAACTTGAATGTTGCATACGAGGTTGTCATTAGCATCAGCATGTAAATGTTGAGGTTGGTGCTGTAATATATTTATCCCATAAACAAAGAGAATAGGTGCAGGAACTTTGGTGTAGACCCTGTAGATTGCTGAACCATGTATAATTACAGTTGTGCTCTTCTGATCGCATGATTTTTTGAATTGGCATGTTACAGAAGTTCTTTTTGTTTTAAAGACTGCTGTTAGAATATTTGCAGAATATACTACAAAAGAAAACAACTTCTCCTACCACGATTGAGAACGCAGGGTACCTATACAAGTGGGCGTCTTTAGCTTGCAACAAATAGGAGGTGATTTGACTTAATTTGTAATTAGAATGGTCAAATTACTTCACATGTGCCATGGGATAAGAGTGCGCTAGAGTAACAGCTTAGCTGATGGATAGACTTTAATATATAACAACTTTTTTAAAAATCACTAATGTCTTCTTGCTCCCATTTCCATTAGTGATAATGTACCATTGCCGTATAATATCCGTTTGTAGCTTATCTAACAAAAATAATCTAATTTTTTTCCATGCTTCAAAGCACAAAAAAGTCCTGGAACACAACGAAAAGATAACTTAGGTAATACAGATACATGCTTTCTACTAATTATAATACAGAAAGAAGTGGATTTTTAAGTATATTCTAAGTCAGCAACCTCTGATATCTATTCCAGTTCGTAATCAGCCCCCACCTTCAACTGGAATTTCAAGCACAGGAAGCACTGGATACGGTACAACCAGACCGGTAAGTATTCTGTCTTAAAATATTTTTCCTCCTAAGTTTCTATGGTTTATTATGCTGGTGGTGGGTTTTTGTAAGTCATAACAGAGGTAAGAAAATGGCAAAACTGACTAGTCATTTTACAGCTTATATGAGTTAATTCCTCAGCAATTCTTGCCTGTTGACTAAAAATACTTCAGAATATGCATACTGGACATGACTTTATTGTTTTGCGCTCTATGTAGTCACTTCATAGGCTCACAAATAATACCACATTTTATGTCCACTTTCAAATAACTACAAAGTGCAAGGTTATTCTTTGTATTATATGTTCCTGTTGACTACATTGCTCGTTTGGTATGATAAAATGTATTATCTTCTGTGCTGAAATGTATATCCTGATGGCAATTAATTGCTTCCAGGCAGCTAATGTATTATATAGGCAGTTGATGTATCATATTGCTGTTTACTTGATATGTAATGGGATCTTGTATATTGTTTTAAAAATTAATTTTTATAAGGGTCTTCATGTAAAAGTGAAACATTCAACTGTTTCAACAAAACATTCAACAAACATTAGTTCTTCATTTCATTGTTTATTTGTGGAACTGAACTGAAGGAACTGAATGAGGGATTTATGGGCACTTGAATGCTTCACTACAAGCAAGAGATCAATAGATGGAAGACATCTGTCTGTCTTCTCTTAACAGCAGCGTGTAGGAGCCTCGCTTTAGGGAAGAAATGTTTTAATAGCTATAGGTCTTCTTAAAGAATTGGCATTGTTTGTTGATAATTCTTTAGACTTTGCAGCATATTTCAGAGGGAATTTTTGCAGCAGCATGAGGGACTTTTTCTATATCTACATCAACCACAGTATTTGTGCTTACTTTGTTTCCTCTGTTGTGACCTTTCCAGGCTCTTTAAGTTAGATTGTACCTCTTTAATATCTGGAAGTTTTGTAGACTAAAAAGCAGAAGTTGGTTCTTTCTTAACAGTTTCTTGGTCATCAGAGAACTTTGTTTTCCTTCTGTAAGGCATTTCGCTCTTCTCATTGTGATCATGTTCACAACAACACTGACAGGATGGAGAGCACAGATATGAGTTTTTAGTAAGGTTAAAAAGCAGTCTGCTTGCATGAATGTCAGTGGGATAGATACTGATGAGGTTTTTGACCTATCCACTGTACGGCACCTCTTCAGTGCCATATCTTTCTTTTGGGTAAAGTGATAGACTATTTGTTGCAAATGAGAGAGAGAGAGCGTGAAGAAGCCAGTAAAATAAAGATGCAGCTAATCACAAGATTTTAAATTAAATCCTTATAAATTTGTTTTATAACAGGTTGCAGAGTCCTTTTCCACCTTTTAAATGAGCAAGAAAGAATAGGATGCTGCCAGCTGTACAGAGATATCAGAGTTGTAGAGAGCTTAAAGGAGCTGTACCTTACTGGTATTGCCATTTCTATTGTACCCTTGTACAATACGGAAACCACTGAAAACTACTGTTGAAAGCCACCATTGAAATAACTTTTTGCTGATTTGTTTTTCTTGAGGGAATTGATTCTTATAGTGAACAGTTCTTGATCTTTGCATTTTCTTGTTATTTTCCCAGAAATGTAAGATGCCCTCTTCTAAAATTTGAACACAAAAACCCTGGTATACACAGGAAAGAACATATTCACTTATCACCATGTGCCTTGCTTTTTTATTTTTTACCTTTTTTTTTCTTGTAATCTGGAGCCAGCACAGGATTTGCCATTTCTAAATCAAGACAATTCAATAAAAAATTTGGGCATATGGAAGAGACTCCACCAGTATCTTGGAATTGGCATAAGTGCAAGAATTTTTGTTCATGTGAACAGGATGGGGGAAAAAGTAGTACTGTTCTCTCGTGCTGTGCTTCTCAACACCCAGGCTGGACTACAGTTAGAGGTGCTTGCCTATTTCCAGAAAGAACCATGGTACTGCATTTGCCAGCATAATTTGACAAGACAAAGCTGACTGTATCTCTTTTGCAGAAGTTGAGATTTTCTTTAAAAAACGCCTAAGGAAAACAAACACACACATACCCTCCCCCAACAAACCAAACAAACAAATTCAATAGAAGGTCTGCAAAAACATCTCCTAATATCTGCTTGGCTTTTCAAGCCTTGGCTCAACCCTTGTTTGGATTTCCTAACTGGCATGGCTTCTTTCCTTTTTCTCAGTTTGATTTTTGGGCAGGATTTCATTTCAAGGGTTTCAGGACCAGGGACAGTAGCCACGGCCAGCTCCGCTTCTCACCCAGTGCCCCTGAGGAGTATGTCAGGCTTCCTTTCTGTGCCTTTTCTGTTCCTTTTTGACCTATTTTGACCTATCTTTTTTTTTTTTTTTTTTTTTTTTTTTTTTAAATTAATTTTGGCTTTTAATCCAACCATCCCTCTGCCTGCTTTCAGAATATTCAAAGAAATGACAAAATGCATCTTCGCAATTAAAGGGAAGACAGATATTTCAGAGGTCAGGTGGTTTAAAGCATTTACGAAGTTGTTAAAGGGACTCAGCCAAGCATAATGAATCAGATGTTATACAAAGTCTTCAAAGTAGAGTACATATATCTAGTAAAAGTAAGATCAAGGATTATACTTGTTTTGTAGTGGTGAAGTTTCTTTGCTTGTTTTTAAATCATGTTTGTGTAGAGTTGTGTAATGGGGTTTGCTCTGCAAACCATTTCTAGAACAACTACTGTTATTAAGATTTTGTCAGAATGTGCCAAGTGCACAAATCTTAGAGGAAATAAATCTTCCAAACTATCTTGCCTCATGATCTTTTTGTTCCTGAAATCTAGCATTTTTATTCCAATGCTTTACTTTCAGCTTTCAAATATGGTGTTTGCAATTCATTCGGCTTCAGTCGTAATCTGGAATAGTTTCCTGTTTCTCTTTAAATACTGATGTAGACTTTTTAAATTTTGTTTTATGAAAGTCATTCCATTCCCAATGTATTAACTTCTATTCCAACAAGTTTCAGAAGAATCCAGCCTTCAGATGAGGCAGAAGTGTATGTTTTATTAATACTGTTTGCTGAGGAACAGGAGTCAGCAAACACAGATTCTAGAGAAAAGAACTAAACATGGTCTTTCATGCATATCTTGGACTTTCACTATATAAAATTGACTGTAGCTGTTGTTTGCAAACAGCAGGCTATAATTATAGCCTTAAAAAGGTAGGTGATATCTACAGTCTGCATTGACAGTGGGCTACCAATGTGCCCTTATGAGATCACCAAATAAAGTAGTAGTTGTTTTTGTTGCTTACAACAGTTCACAGACTTAGGTAAAATTAACTTACTAATACTAACAAAATAATAAGTGTTTCAAACGTTGGTGCGTGGTATTTATATAAAGTTAAAAACTTGTAAAAATCCTTTGCTTTGAATTGAACCCTCGTAATGTTTTGAGAATATATTCTTTGCTTTTATATGTGCTTAAAAAATCAGCTCAGCAACCATTACCAAAGAATTTCTTTTTCACAGAGTCCTAATTATCCTGAATCACTTAACAGTAGATGACTACAGATCCAAAGTAGAACTAAAATAATTTCTTTTTACCAATTATTGTGTCAGACTGTTCCACCTCGAGCTGGAGTTATTAGTGCACCACAAAGCCATGTTCGTCCCTCTGGGGGAAGACCAGCACCTGAAACTCAAACCAAACCAGCTG
>NW_009260028.1:7341051-7349848 GCF_000687185.1 Egretta garzetta | reverse complement strand
TACTTTAGAAGTCAAATATAAATGTCACTATTCAGTGAAGAGATACTGCCTCTGGCTTGAATGCTTTGTTTTCAACAGCTGTCTTCATTTTTTCACTATAAATTAAGATTCCTGAATGTAGTATCATTTGGCAGTTTCTGTTAGTGGTGATCATCTATAAATATTGTAGATCGTTATCAGATAATAGGCAGCAGTCAGAGGACTCCTAGACCCACGGAGTTCATGCCACCAAGAGAAACTTTGATCAGATTGTTGTGTTCTGGTCTGGGCACGTTGGTGTGTCCTATCATAAGCGTTGGTAACTGGGTCGTTCTCTGCAGCGGTTGCTCCGTAATTATAGT
Source organism: Egretta garzetta (assembly GCF_000687185.1). Taxonomy (NCBI): domain Eukaryota; kingdom Metazoa; phylum Chordata; class Aves; order Pelecaniformes; family Ardeidae; genus Egretta; species Egretta garzetta. The sequence continues at coordinate 7,349,507 of NW_009260028.1, read as the reverse complement.
ATTTGAAATAGTGTTTGTGTTTGACTCTCAAAGCCACTTCCTAAGCTTAAACATAACTTTTTTTTTTAAAATTGTATTAATATAAAAATATGCATTTTATAATAGTGACTTCCAAAACATTTAAATACACCTGAAGTACACTTAAGAATGACATGGTTTCTGGTTCTCTATTTTGTACCTATAGTAATAATTTTTAATGGAGATATGCTGAGATTTTGATGACTACTAATCTAGTTGCCACGATCACCTGCCATTCTTACAGCCCCTTCTTCTGCAGTTCTGTCTGGTGCTTCCACAGCCACATGTTCTTACTCATGCCACTAAGATTTCTGTTACAGTTCTTTACAATGAGAAACACTGCAAATATACTTGCAGGTTCCCCATTGCTTCCTGAACCACTAAAGCCTCAGACTGCTGGACCTGCTCAGCCTGCCACTCAGCCACTGCCCGTGCTAAGGATGCAGGAGCCTCTGATACCTGTGGCATCACATCCCTCTCAGACAAGTGCCCCACAGAGTCTGGAACCCCCACAACCACCTCCTCGCAGCCGATCATCTCACAGTTTGCCTTCTGAATCTGCTCCTTCACAGCAGCAAGTAAGTGAAAAAACCTTGTATATATGTTTTTTCATTATGTAAATTAACACAGCTTGTACTGGGTGCTGTAGATTTGTGAGAAACTCCTAAAGCAAGTGAACAAACAAAAATAAAGGTCAAAAGATTGGATTCAAAGATTGTTAGGCTCTAGGAAAACTGAGGTTAATTGCTTATGTATTGCCCTTGAATAACTAACATCTCAAATACTAAACTTTTAAGATTTTGTATGACAGACTTAGAACTAATGGACAGCTTGTTCTTAAAAATATGTTGTCATTTGACAACTTTGTATGGAAAAATACTCAGTCTTAGAAATTTAATTTTATAATGGCACGTGCATGACTTAAGCTGTATGGTAACCAGCTAACACAGGTTTTGATTATAAAGTAAGCTTTGTAGATCTCATGATGTGGTGCTGCTTTATGTTGATAATTCACTGCAGGGAGACAACACTGATAGGTGTGTAATAGAAATACATTTATCCCCATTCAGCAGTGTGAAAATACAGAAACACATCAAAATAATCTGAAAATTTAATACAGTAACATAAGTATTCTGTTCTGTGGGACCATTTAGAGTGTTATTTAAAAAAAAAACTTTTCCTGTGAAAAGCCATAGTTTCTTACTAGTCTTTAAAAAATGCAGAAGTAGGTTTTCAGTGTCATTTATATACGTACAAGGGTACACTTCTTCACTAAAGGCCAGTGCTATTACTTGTTACAGTATCAGGTGCTAGGCAAGATAATACACTACTTGAATGAAAACAAAGTTATTGAAGCTGATGGATTTGTGTCCAGTTCCTACCAGGAGTAAATTTGTGGTTTTGTTTTCTGGTGTTCGGCTTTTTTTGAAAATAAACTCAGCTGTGGGTATTTATGACTATGTAAGTTTTCATCAGTATTTTAGATTTTGCCTCATCTTGACATCTGAAGCCCATTTTCACTAAAGCAGTTAGTTAAAACCTATTTTGTACCACAGTGAACCAAATTCAGTCCTCAGTGAGTTGATTTTGAATTCTAATTGAAAAATCTTTAAATCTTCCTTTTTTTTCTGCTGAAACTCTCTCTGCTTTGTTCACCTCTTTTCCTTTTGGAAACTTAGGCCAAAAACCAAAGGATATTTTTTGAATATACCAGTAGAATATCAGGATGTTTTGTAGCTTGTTAGAAAGTATGAAGTGTTGCCAGCAGAGAATGTACATGAAGGCAAAAGGTATTTGAGAACGTACCAATTTTGTGAATTGAAACAGATTGCATTGTGTCACTTTTGAAAGCCTCAGATCTTCTAAATGTAGTTTTACCACTGATCATTTTGTGAAAGAGGAGCAACCAGTTCTTTCAAAATTATTGTGAAAATTACATTTATCTGTGTGTATACACAGCAATCAACAATATGCTTAAGAACACTGTAAACAGGTTTTTGAGCTCTGTAATGCTGTGGCTATATTGTTACAATATCCAAACCCCAGATAGTTTAAGACTAGTTCAGGGAGCTATAATTTTCTATGCAATCAGATTTCTTTGATTAATGCAGGCTGTATCACAAGGAAGGTCCACTTTGAGCTTCATTTATTGCCTTCAGCTTAGGTTTTTTATTTCTGTTTCCTTATTTTTTTGAGTTTAGTTAAATTATGTTTATTTCATTTCTTGATTATGATTTGTAAATATGAAGTTTTTTGAGAATAGGTCTTTAAATAAATACAAAGTCTTTTGAGAGGTAGTGGAAATCAAGCTCAGTCTTTGATTCAAAGCTTGACTGTGGTATTTAAGAACCTAAACCTGTCCTTATAAAAATAATTGCTTGTATACAGCGTGCTTATTGAGGTCTCTATAGATTACCAAGGAATACATTAAAAAAGAAAAGTAGTTATTGTAAATAGTTTTAGTTAGTGTAAATTAAGGAGATTTTGGTTTTTGATTGAATGAGAAGTCTTACTTTTTTTTCAGCTGGAAAAACTATTACTATAGATGAGTGATTATACCGACACCATTCCCAGAATGCGGGATACAGTGCTTCTCATGTTAATAGATGGTTAGAATTAGACCATCAATAGTTAAATTATTACAGTAAGTCTTAAAAAAATAGCACATTCAGCTGTACAATGAATGTCTGTATGGAAATAACATTAGAATTGGCTTGAGCTGGGTTTTTTGACTCTTAATGGTAGAGCTTGTAAGTCTTACAACAGAATACAACAAAATTTAAAATTTAGTATAGTGTCTAATAAATAGTTTTGGTTTGTATACATATATAAAAAACTGGCTTTGTGGAAACTTGAAGTATTTTTAACATGAGGTTGCTTTGTTACTTGGATTTTCTTCCTAATTTTCTTTCCTTTGATGTCTGTTTCTCTTTCACAAGCAGGAGCAACCATCAGGGTAACAGGTATCTGACTATTTACCAATCTTGTATGTGGTCTCCATCTATTCAAGCAGAAAAGATGCATGAATTTTGTTTTCATACATCTGCAGCCTCATCCGTGTTAAAAATCACCTGTCCTCATTAATGAATTGACTGTCATACCATAGTTGGCTTATTCCTTTTATAATGCAATTACAATTGATACTGTTAACTCTGTTTATTAGCATCATAGCAAATATTTTGCTTCATCATCTTTTATGAAACAATTGGAGCCTCACATAAGTTGCTTAGTCACTGCTGAATCTCCTGGTCTCAGACTATTTGGAAAAAACTGAGTAGGTGTTGGAGTTAACATTTTTCTTTAATACGAATAAATCCTGATGCAATTGCACTGCCAAAGTTTTTTCAAAATAAAACCCATATTTCACATTGCTCAAAGAATAGATAACTTATTTTTACCCAAAGTAAAATACACTGATTGTTTCAATTTTAAAAGCATTTGATTCCAGAATTATTCAGAGCAAATCTTTTGCTGACAATAAAGAACAATTAGGATTCATAGTTTCTTTGGGATCTTGTACTTTTTGATTACTTGGTTAAGGAACACAGAACTTAACCAGCTGGTGCCAAGCTGCATTTGATTTATATTCTTTCTACAATCCAATTTTTCACATTTCCCCCCTCAGTTACTTGATGCCTTTGTTTTAATATTTTTCAAAACACTTACTATATACATATAAAAATACCAATATTAAACTATTCTGTTTATGGTTTGGTAACGTTAGGCTTCATCTATTTTAGAAACTCTCTGATGTAGTAGTACCAGCGAGGCATGTAAGTGACATTGTTGTTCCAAAAAAAACCAACCACCAGAGAAAATGCATTGTTGCCAGCATACTTAGTTTCTCCTGCCAACCAATTCAAGCTACAACTGCAATTTTTTAAAAGAAATTGCTATGCTGGATACACTGGGAAAAACTTATTATATTCTCATTATTCCAGAGAGTCTCTAAAGCCTGTAGACTAATTTTGCATAGCTGCTTAGGCAGTGGATATGTGGAGACATGCTTCAAAGTATTCACAATAAATGCAGTAAACCCAAGATGTTTAAAGATTGTGGTTAGGCTATAATACTATTGTATTTTAGTTGATAGTTTTAGCTAGCATCTTAGTTCAACAAAACATTCATTAACAGAATTTTCATGCTAAATATCCAAGCTATTTGGGTATATTAAGGTGATGTGTTAAAATGACAAATTTGTTTGTGAAATTTGAATTCTCAAGACCTGTTTTAATTGAAGCTTAATTCTTTGCATTTGTTTAATAATGGGAAGCTCCACACCCTGTTCCGTCAGTGTGCTGATTTGAACAAAGGTAGATATTCTACCTTTTCAGACCGTTGTTACAAGACACAAAGCTGCATTGTTGTTTGAAGAAATTTATAAAGCCAGGAACATTTTGTTTTTAAAAGATGAGAAGTTCTGTGGAGAAAACCCTGTCTTCTCCATTCGGTATTATTCTAAACAATGATAACTTGCTATTTTAAAATATTACAAACTGGTGGTTGTACCTTCACATGTCAAAAAGTGTTGGAGATGCCTACATACATACGTATGTCTACATAGAAATGGCTGAAGTGCATATACTAATAACACTAATTTTTCCTTTCATTGTGATGCTTAAATATGGCTTGTAACATCAGTGTTATAAACTCTCAAACAATGAATCCTAGAGCTTTTTATTTCGTATTTGTGCTGGGTTATCACTTGTTTAGAATACAGCATCATTTCCCAAGTTTCTTAACAATTTTCTTACAGAGTGTCCACTAGTGCTTTTGGCTAGGATTCTGACCCGCATGAAGTAGATTCAAGTTGCGTCAACCAACAAGGGGGAAAATTGTGTTTGACTACTAGAAGTAGGCTTTTCTTCAGAGAAGGGGTTAAGCGTTATTGTTTTCCAGAAAAGAAGCAATCATTCTACAAGTGCACTGTGCAAGATACAACCAGATTGTACTGAAGTTTCAGTTTAAGCCCAAGAGCTTCTTTTCCTCTCCTAGAAGAGTGAGAAATGGGGAGTTAGTAATAACCTTAAAAAGACAGCCACTTGATTACTAAGCACCTTGTTTTCTTTCCAGATTAAAACAAATGGAGCGTACGGCACTAAACTTGAAACACAGTTAAACAGTGACCCTTTTGAAGATTTGTCATTTAAGCTGCTTGTGTCAAAGATGCAGACGTCTGTTCGAACATCACCTGTTCCGACTTCAAACCAAAAGGAGTTGATACAGTTGCCTTCAGCAACACAAAGAAATGCTGATATTTTGAATACTGTAAATTGCATGCCAGCAATGCCTCCTATTCCAACCTTTAACACATCCCAGGAACATACGCGCAGCTCTCCAAATCCATTTATTACTGGACCGAACTGCACAAACCCATTCACTGAAAGAACTCCTAGTGCTGGAAACCCATTTAGAACGGAAACGCAAGAGTCTGAAATAACTTCACGTTTACTAGAAGGACGTGCCGCTTGCAATCCTTTCCCTTCTCTAAATCCCCCCAGTTGTAATACAAGCAAGCCTGTATTTTCTGTTGATGCATCTGAAAACACTTTTTGCTTGCGAAGTAAATCTCTTATGGTAAAAAATGTACAGCCAAAAGGATGGGTAACGTTTGATGATGAGGAGGAGAATTTCAATGTAAAGCTAAAGCCATCTAAAAGTGTTCCAGATTTTAAGCAAATCGCTTCCAGGAAGTCGGCTGGATCTCCAGATTTGCTGGGCACTGAACAAAATACTTTTCTTGGTTCAGACTTCAACTTTGATAATGACTGGAATAAAAGTTCTACTGATTGCTTCTATACAATGCCAGCAAGAAGACCACCTGCACCTCCTATACCATCAAGAATAACCAGCAACAGATCCCCCGCAGATCCTTTCACTTCTTTGGCACCGAAGGTGTCACCAACGCAAGATTTTACAGAAAGATAATGTTCAAAAATATAAGAGGTTATATTTGTTGCTACATTTATCCAGTAGAATAATTGGGCATTTGAGATTATTCTGTGTGCAATAATGAATTGTCAAATGCACTGAAACTTAACTCTACTCGTAAACAGCCACTATTGTTTGTGTATAAATTTTGAATATGTATATATGGTAGAGCACAAAAAATTGTCTGAAATTTATTAAAATCCTGATTTAATAGTATTTGAATAGACAGAGAAAAGAAGGATGAGCTACTAATTTCATTAAAACATACCAGTCTTGGAAATAGTTTTTGCTTAGGGAGCTCTCATTTCTGTTCCCCTTCATGGAATTTAAAAAAAAAAAAAAAAAGGAGGCTCCCTGCTGGTAGCCTGCCCACTCCCTTTTTACTGTTTTGTTAATTGATATTTATAAGTATTTACCAAAGAGCTGCCAAAGTTTATTGAGATTTGAATGTTGACAAGTATTGTTTAGAAGTTGTTTAATTTATAAGAGAGGCTATGGATATTTGTAAGGCTTATATTTGAATCTGAGGCACAACAAAAATAGTTTAATTTCAAAAGACAAACAAAACTTTGCATATTAATATATTCAGTATTTGAACTTTAATTTTCTGTGTCAGTACATTTCAGCTATTAAATATTATTGCGACATATTCACTAGCATAACTTCAGAATAATTATTCCATATCATCCATTTATTCATTCCTATTTTAAAGATACATTTTTCCACAAATTGGAAACAACTGATAGAACAAGTTTTCCCCCAACCTCTGGAAAAAAAACCCCTTTGAGTTTTCAGATACAAAGCAGTCTTTACCAGTTGCAGACAACATATTGGCGTTGGCTTGTCCCACTCTCTGCTCCTGCACGTTAGAAGGGCTTTCTTGTCCTGCAGAAAGACCTGAGCGAGGGAGTTGGTGGCCATGTTACAGCATCAGAGACGGAGAGAGTCGTCTTAATGTGACTGGGCTGTGCCTGCTCAGCATCCTCCCCATCTACAGACTTCCTGATGTATTCTTAAAATCTTACTTTGAAAGAAAACAGGAGAGCTGTAATTCTCTGAGCTGAACAATATCATTCTGTCACTTTGGCGGTTGAAACTAAACGAGTGACTCTTCCTTGCCCAGAGACAGTGACCCTCCTCTGCGTGGTGCTGCTATGAGGCTAGCGAAGGCTAAGTCATAGTTTTCCGCAGCTCTCTGTGCTGTTAGGATTCTTCTAAAGCTCACATGAGATTACGTAAAATGCAATTATTTTGTTATCTTGAGGCAATTTAAAATAACTTATTTCCTTAGCTCCATTTATGTGTGCTGTAAAACCTTGCAGTTCTCCTTACAGTTCACAGTGGCTTAGGATGTAACTCTTATATGCACCCACATGCTTTTGTCCAAAGCTGAACGCGTCACGATGTTGTCATCTCTTGGGGGTCTGCAAATACCTGCCCACGCACATTGGCTTACTTGCAAACAAACTGCACTGGTTCTGCAAAACCAGGGACGGAAACACAATGTACTAGTGTTATATTTATAGTAGGAAAATACACGATGACAGTACTTTTTAAAAATTCTCAAACGCTGTCAAACCATTATTTATAAAAGAATCCACTCTTCCTTTAAACAGTGTATGGTGAGCCGCGAGCTGCAGTTGGATAGAGGAGAGACGATAGATGAGTTTTATATTGTGCTTTTTTCCGTTCAGGTCATTAAACAGTACTTGCACATTTTAAACCGCAGTGGTACTATACTCTTTGTGCTTCGGTATGTGAATTACCTTGTTTTAAACTGTTGCTATAAACATCTGTGTGATTGGTGTTTTGGTATATTCTTACATTAGCAAAACAATTTGGGGGGGAAACTTTTGGCTAGTGGGAGTCACGTGGTAAGTTATGTTCTTTGTTGAATATTTAATTACAGTGATTCAAAACGACTGTCTAAAATGTACCTGGTATGCAGCACCTCTCCACTTTACAGGATTACGGAGACTTGACAGCAGAGCACTGCGAAGATCACCAGAAACGCTCCGACACGACCGCGTGTAGATACATAGCTAACCGCTGTACCGTGTATTAACGAGAATAACTACTAGCACAAGTTCTGAAGATAGTAAGAATTAAAATTAGAAACGCTCAACACCTTTCCATGAATTCTGTGTTCCCTGTGGTAAACTGCTCTGTTAAATGTAACGATTTTCTCGCTTGTGGCACACACACGTTTCCGGCTGTATCCTTTCCAGAGCTGCGGTATTGAACCTTCGTGGCGTACAACATTCCGTATCGACCCTGTGGAAGGCGGTGGTGTATTCATTCATGAAATAAACATACCTGCCCTTAAGAAAGTTTAGCTTTTTCGCTCTTTTTGCCTCAGGTACTTCCCTGGGGCCCGCTTTACCGCAGCGCTTCTGCGCTCGCAGTTGTCGCTAGGAGGGAGGGCGCGGGCCCTTTAAGCGTCCCTGGTGACGACAGTGGGGGGAGCCGGAAGCGGAAGCGCCCGCGGGCCGGCGGGCAGGGGCGGC
>NW_009260028.1:7327734-7340698 GCF_000687185.1 Egretta garzetta | reverse complement strand
GGCTGCCTTCGGAGCAGCGGGAGGCCTGGGCCGGAGCGCTGCTCGGTCTCCGGGGTGTTTGTGCCCCGCTGGCTCACCGAGGGGGGGCTGAGGGGCGGCGCGAGGAGCTCGCTTGGCTGCGGCCTCGCAGGAGCTTTATGCCGGCAGAGGTTAAGAAATGCTTCTCGAGTCCCAGTTCAGCAGCAGGAAAGCCGGCCTCCCCTAAATTTAGGAGAACAGCAAATCTCCACCAAAGTTGCCAAACCGGGTGTAAATTCCCACTTTCTAGTCTTTTAGTAGGCCTTGTTTTTTGGAGACGGTTTGCAGCTCTGAGCTTCCCACTGCACACGGCTGAAAATTCATATGTTGTATGACCAAACCTGTGGCGCGTCCTGTCCCATAGGGGCTGCATAACCCCTTTGTGACCAGAGGCGTACCCAACACGTGAATGAAATTCTCGTGTTGCCTACTGCACGTGTGGTGCGAGGCATCCACTTGCCATGTGATTGCAGGGTCACCAGATGTGTCTACATCAGTGCTTTAGTGCAATTCAGGACTCTGCTTTTGAAAAATATTTACTGTTTGTCCCTGCTGACCACACTTTGATTTGCTTTGTGGATCAGCCTGGGAACGCGTGAACTGGGATTCCTTTCAGATGAGACTGACCTGAAGACTGCAGTCCGTCTACAGCTGATGTGCTCCAGCCTCAAATATGTCTGTAGTGTATGAGGCCATGCCGAGGCTAATCTGAAATAAAATAATTCCAGAAACCCAGATACTGTTGTTACCGTATTTTCAGCATTCGCTTTTCCACAGATCTGCTCCTGTTGCTCCACAGTACTTGCTAATTTAGTCTTGGCTTTTTATGTTGTCATGTGCGTGCCTGTATTCCCAGCCACAGAAACAGAATTGATGTTTCCTGGGACTTGGGGTACTTCTGGTGTGTCTGTTGTGAGATGGATATCCATTAATTAATATGGCGATGGTAAGAGGTTGGGGGGCCTTCAAGGAAGGGATGATGTGAACCGGGTTGGCAGCTGGATAAGTTGTTCTGGGGGAGAGCAGTGAGTGTAGCTTGCAGGCCATGGATCAGGCGCAGGAGGCTAGACGAAAGGGTTAGGAAACTGCATCTACACACTGTCTACCCTCGCTGCCTGAGACTGTACCTTGGTAACCTGTGTTTACAACTCTGTTGTCTCAGCTAGAATTGCCCTGTACCATTGTTTCTTGATTAGACATAAATTACCGTAGAGACTTTTTTTATGTCATACTGGCTTTGAATCTGACCCTTTGGGTTGGATGTCATATGGATAAAGCTGTGGTAGTCCAGTTATGTATTTTCTGAACTGCAAAGAAATTCATTACTGTATAACAATAAAATGTTTTTCCGTTTCAAAAGAAGTTGCTTCCCCAAAAGTACTTGGAAAAAGGAAAATGCAGTCAGCTAAAGCTGACTAAGGAAATACCAAAAAGAAAAGGTTTATGGCCAGCAAGTATTGTCTAGGTTTGCATACTTGCACTGTGTTATTTGTTCCATTGTTTCATATATATGTGAAATGTATGCACCGTAATGTAATTACAGCACATAAAGCTATATATTTGTGCCTACATATATACCTTCGCATTTATTCCATATATGTAGCTCTTTAGAAACTGAAGGCTAGGAGTAAGTTTTTCCTGTGTGTACATAACGTGAAAGGCTTTTGTAAATCATACGTTCTCAGTAACACAGATCTTTAATCTTGTTCTCTAAACACTTTAAAGAGATGGAGGAGCTGGCAGAGCATGGTGTTTTCTTGCCTTATAATATGCAAGGACTGACAGAAGAGCAAATTGAAGAACTGAAGTTAAAGGATGAGTGGGCAGAAAAGTGCGTACCAAGTGGTGGAAGTGTCTTCAAGAAAGATGAAATTGGGCGAAGAAATGGACATGGTAAATTAATCATAAATGTTTATTTCTTTCCCTGCAGACATAGATAATCTATAATACAATGAACAACATGAAAACCACAATTCTGGACCTTTCACTTTTACCTCGCTGTCCTGAAAGATGAAAAAAAATGAGTAGATTTTAAGTATACATATTTCAGACCAGCATGTTAGCTGGCTCATGTTTATTTGCTAATTATAAAAATAATCCTATAAATAAACTGTGTTAGAGGTAGTTGTAGATGTGTTATGTGGTAGCTATTTCAAGAGCCTGCTTTCGCAATAGATCAGCTAAAATATAAGTTACAGACGTAAGTCTTCTGTCTTGGATTAGGGCCTGGTGTAATGTTGATTTAAAAGGCTAAGTAGTAGTATATTTCTTCAGCATGTATGTTATTTAACCTTGCAACCGTAGTATGTGGAAGTAAACTCCATAGATCAGTAAACAATTATCAGAAGCAAGTTTGACTGTTTCACTTTAATTTATTCTCCTCATGTGTAAATGCATACTTGTGTACTGTTTTTCTCCAGAGGCTCCAAGATACATTAACAGGTTGTTTGTCTAATATTTCTCCTTTTTTCTTATTCGCTGTGACTCAGACTTACTGAACTCACTCTCATCACTTTTTCCTTCTGCAACTGCAGCCAAGTGGTTTTGCCTTAGCACTTGGTATGTGTATTGAGCGCCACTTTAGAGTCAAGAGTGTGAGGACTGATTGCACAGAAGAGACCGCGATTGTCTTCTAGTTGGCTGTCCCTGTACCCCTGACACCACAACAGCCCTTGTCGGGTCAGCAGCCCTTCAGATATTGATTGTAGGGTAGCTCAGTTAAGGAGGAATTGTTGAATAATTTCGTCTTAACTTGTCATACGCAAACGGCTTACTCCAAGTGTTGTATTTTGGGGAAAATAATTTTTATAACGCAGGATGTTGCCCAGTCAAATATAAGCCTTTGCTGAACTTGATTAAGAGCTTATATTACAGTGAAATGTTTTCCCTCTTAACTGTGTTCTCAGAAATAGCTGCGTGTCTCGTACACAGGCACGTGGACAAAGCCTGTCTTGTCTGGCATGGTCGTGAGCAGTGACGGGCTTTGCAGTAAAAATTTGCAAGCAACGTTAACGTAAGGACAGTACTGTCTGTAGTTGTACTCAGGCATTTATTTGTTAGTGGGAGGACAGCTTTGTAATGTTAACAAAGTTATAATAGTGAACAGCATGTAAACGTGGGCCAAAACTAAATACTATCAAATGATGCATTTAAATGCTCATCTGCACATGACGAGTATGATTTAATTGGATTTTTGTTTCTGAGGAGAGGCTTTTTATAACAAAATAGGTAACTATAATATGAAACACACATTGTATTTGCAAACCTTAGATTGAAATTTTAGTTGGAAAAAAGTCAGAAAACTCCCAAGTTCTTGTCCCCTATTATGCACATCTGCCAGCACAGCCCGCAATAGTCGTAAGTATGGCATGGGAAAGAGAGTCTTGTTTTTTGTTGTGGTGAGTATGAGATTATAGGTGTTGCTTTCTACTCAGTATTTTTGTCCCAAATGAGGCTCCAAATACCAATTAAGTGTCTTTGTGGAAAAGTAAGTTTGCCTCTCCCAGGAGAAATACCATTTTGTTTCTTAAGTTAGTAAGAAATATGGCAGTGAACTAACAAACTGGTAAATAGACTGCAACTTAGTAGTGTCTCTCTTGCCTTGTGGTTTAACAACATTTCATTTGCTTACAGTAGAGATTAACATGGACAAGTTGTTTGCTTGGTTTCTTTGTAGTAAGCATAGACTATTAAATATGTGTCTTTTTTTTGTGTGTGTGTCTAGCTCCAAATGAAAAAATGCAGCAAGTTATAAAGAAGACAATAGAGGAAGCCAAGGCATTAATCTCTAAGGTAAGTTTTCTGAAATAGCACGTGGTATGTGGGACTTTCTTAATAGGTGCTATGTAGTTGGGCAGCTTAAGAAAAAATGGACTTTTTTCAGTGCAAGTGCTAACTAATGATTTTTGAGTAGTATCATGAAGTGATGTGAGCGATCTAATAAAAACTAACGTTTCTGTTAATGATTTTCTTAATGGCTTTTGGCAAGCTGGTTCAACAAGTTAAGGAATCAGGTAATAACCTCCAAGTGAATGCTGGCAGCCGAGACCACATTGAATGATTAAATTGCATTTAATTTTATCCACGTGCTCTTAATTTGCTATTGATGCATTCTTTGGGCGAATGCTTGTCGTGTTTTCTGGTGAAAAATTAACTGCATTCTGTGATGTTCATGGAATAAAATACCTTTTGCTCATTAACATAGTCCTTTGAGTTTTATGTATAATTAATTGAAAAATGTGTTCTAGTCTCTTAGATTAGGCCTTGGTTTTACAAGCACTTGGACTTCTGCTCAGTCCCCATGAGTTTGTGTGTTTAGAGATAAGTGTGAGGGTATGCCCTGATGGGGCTATGGTCTCAATTATTCAACTTCGCTTTACCAAATCTGTAGATGCTCTGTATTGTGCCTCAGCTTTCATATGACTTTGAAACACAAATTAAGTAATATTTATTATCAGATTGCATCTGCAAGTAGTTTTCTTCTCCCTGCCCCTACAGTACTGGGAGCTAGTTTGCTGAAACTTTAAAACAGCTTTAAACCAGTTATGCACTTAGATAGTGTTACTGAATTTTGGTGTTGCTTGTGCTTTTAAATTTGCCTTCTTGGCTGTTTCATTGCTGAAAACAGCATCCTAGCAGTTATTTAGAGTGAGCAGCTCAGTGTTTCCAAAGGCCTTGTGGAGGCAAGCAGAGGAGCTGCCCTGTTGCCTGGAAGTGCTGGAGTGCACTGAGTTGCAGCAAACCTTCCCTGAATTGAGGCAGGATTTCAGCCAAACTGTTCTGAGTCATAGCAAAATCTATGCAAAATGAGAGATGTTTCAGATTAAAGCTTCTGGACTATAAAGATTTTTCCCAGATGAACTTCTTTTTTCTGTTGGATTGCATATTCATCAACTGTTTCTAAACAGGGAGGAAATTAATAATATGTAGTCAAATATACCTTGAGTCGAAAATGCCTGCAGATCTGGTCTCCACTTTGCAGGTCTTCCTGGGTGAAACTTCCAACTATATACCATGTTGTCATTTACAATAAAAAGTCGCAAAATTGCTGCACTGCATGCTGACTTACTCCAGAAATTATGGCCATTCACTGATGAATGAAGTTAAGGATAGTTTGTGAAGTGGTTTGTTAGGTTCCTCACTTTATAATGATGAAAATGAAGAAATATGCCTGTGTATTAAAAAAAAAAAAAAAAGGTTGATCATCTGAGATTGTGAAACCAATTGTACTTGCCAGTTAACTAGTTTGGGAACGTCCACAAGGAGGCAACATTCTCTTACTCTCTTTTTTTTTTTTTTTTTAATAAGCCTTATTACTTAAAATAATGGAACTGTTAAATCTATAAGCAAAACCTTTTTCTTCCCTTCCAGATGCGTCTTATTTTTCCTCTGTCCGTTGCAGGAGGGTTTGGAATGATCTCAAGTATTTGATCTTACAGATCTCTGCACAAGCCGTGTGATATGCCAAGCCTTACTCTTCTGCTCGCATGTGCTCTATTTTTTTTCCTCAAGTTTTAAGCCCCTTCCCCAACCCTTGCTTGAATTCTACTGTTTTGAATCTTGTTCATGAATCACAAGTGCTTGGAACAAAAGACTCCCCATCCAGTTTCTGTTTCTTATTTGAATGCCTGCATCCCACAGACATTTCCTACACAATTTAGCGAAGGATCTCTTACCCCCCACCCAGTGTAAGCAAGATAGATAGAGGGGGAAAAAGTGATGTATTCAAAAGTTGATATTCAAACGAGAAAATCTGTGCTCCTAATAACTTTGTGCAGCCAGTTAGCTTTGCTCAAATATTCCGTTGTTGAACTTTTGAACTGACTACAAAGCAAAGTCTTTCTTCATATTTTTTTGAATTACCAATGATCCCTGCCTGTATTTCAGAAACAAGTTCAGGCCAATGTGTGTGTTAATATGGAGATGGTGAAAGATGCATTGGACCAGCTCCGAGGGGCTGTGATGATTGTGTATCCAATGGGACTGCCTCCCCATGACCCAGTTAGGATGGAGTTTGAAGATAAAGAAGACTTGTCGGGAACTCATGTATGCAGTAACGTGTTTGGACTATACAAGTAGTGTCTGGGTTAAATACATGCTATGTTGTTCTCTATTTTATCAATGAAGGTTGTTTTCTTTTGCATGACAAATTTTATTTAATATTTTTATCTGATAGTTTAGGTAAAAGCACACCAATAGCTTAACTAGAAATAAGATGAATGAAGTTTATTTCAAATGTTACATACAAAGTTCAGGTGAGTCTGGGACTCATTTTAAGTAGCTTGTCATTTCTTTCTAGTGCCAGTATTGGGAATTTATTGCCCGAAGTGTTTATGTTAGATCAAGATTGAATGGAATATGAACAAAAATGCTGTAGATTAGTATGAGGAGAAAGATGTAGCAGAAGTATAGTGTAAAATTACACTCTCTTTTCTGTTAGGAATTCCAGAAAGATTTTGAAAGGTTTTGAAAACAGGCAAAAACCAACCCCCCCCCCCAACACTTCACCTTGTTTGTTTATTTGTCACAGGCTGGACTTGAAGTTATAGAAGAATCAGAAGCACAATTATGGTGGACAGGAAAGGAGTTGAAAGAAACAAAGCTGCTCTCTGACTATGTAGGCAAAAATGAGAAAACAACCATCATTGTCAAGATACAGAAAGTAAGTAAGATTTTTTTCTTAGAGAAAGTAAGATTTCTTTACAAATTACTCACCTTTGGCTGTCTAATTCTCTGTGGAAGAGAATTGTCTGTAGGTGTATAAAATGGATTAGATTAGTTCCGTATTGAGTGTCTTAAAACTGTACATCTATTTTAGGGTTTTAATTTATTATATTCTAAGTTTTTCTTTAGTAATTCCTTTGCCTGTCAGTTAAGTACTGTAGTTGCTATTACTCGCTCTGTAGCACTTTTCTATAGTACAGCAAAATGGTATTTAAAAATAGATGAAATACAAACTGAAAAGTTTAAAAAAACCCCGTCAGCTGGCTCTCAGTGCCATCTCAGTGCAGAGCACCGAACAGACCCAGTCATTCAGTCTGCCTAGTTTTTCTAATTATACCTGCGAATGTTTTTGTCTCCATATTCTGGCTTTTAAAAAACAGTTGTAATGTTTTGTGCATATGTGGTATGGATGCCTCTCATCCCTGTTTCTGTCTGTTCTGTGTCTGAAAGAAGTAACTCAGTAATTTCCTGCCTGTGATGTCCTGAGTTTCTTGATGGCAGGTCCTCAGGCTGTCTCAGTTGCCTGGGAAATGTGGACATGCATCTTCTTTGAGAGCACGCAAGCTGTGGAAGCTCTCCCAAAGCATCCGGTGAGAACTCGCTGAGTGCTCCAAGGAAGAATGAGCTGCTGGGCCCGCACCACCCAGCTGTGCTGCCGGCTCCAGATCACCTAGAGCTCCCAGCTGAAATTTTTTTAAAGAAATGAGACTTTCCAGTTGTCCAATGTGGTGAGGCAGATGTATTAGGCCTTCTGTATTAAGTTGAGAACACAGGTCTGAGTCATCCTCTGGAGCAACGAGCTAAAATGAGGCAAAGATCTCCTGCCACTCCTCAGTTTTATAGACCTGATGCTTCAGCAAAAGCCAGTCATTAAGTGTATACTGGTGTCCGCCACAATGGTCATGTTCTTGCACTATCAGAATTATTACCAAGCTACTGGGAGTGTTCATTATTATTTTGGACAAAGTGGTTTTGTACTAACTGTGCCGTAGTGTTCACCTCTGGTGAGTATGCCATACTCAAGGGAAGAAGGTTTGGTGTTTCAATTCACTTTCAGAGCTTTGTCAGTGGATGCTCACCCTGTTCGTGTGTGTGTGTGTGTGTGTAAATACCACATTCAAAATGTCAAATGTCTCAGAGTACTTATCCGTAGCTCAGAATTATTGTGGAGCTGCATTTAATTTCCATGTCAGTGAGAGCTTCTCTGCCACAGAAAGCATTAATGTTTATGGCAGACGTTATTACCTGCAGGTGTCTGCAATAGAATTGCTCAAAGATGAGTCAAGTGATTTATGTGTTTGTCGTTTAGAAGACCTGAATTGCTTTCTCTTTCCTATCAGGGTGACTGAAAAATTGTGTGACAACTCAACAGCCATTGAAGTATAGGCTCCCAGGAAAGTTGTCTTACTGTTTAATTAGTTGATGGACCTCTTCAGAGAATGCAAAGTAGTACAGTGGTTTTCTGTCTGACAAGGGATGCCTGCATTGTTGGGTTGGAGAGCTAATTTAAACCACCTCAGACCTTTTTTGTTCCAGAGAGGTTTCACCATCTCCGTTCAAACTGTTCTGTTTGCTATTGTTGACAATAGCCGTCATCAGCTATTTTCTGCTGGGCACATCATTTCTTCCATGAGGACAGTTGCCTGGAAAAAAAAATTCTTTTATTTGTAGTAACAAATAACATTTCTTTTATTTGTAGTGTTTTGTAACTGCCTTCCTTCCCTGCTTTGCTAAGTCATATGCCATCTTGAGTCTGTATTAGCAGGGGAGCTGAAGATGGATGGGCCCCATCCTGAGACATCTAAAATGGCCTTGAATCAGAGAGATTTATTATGTCTTTTAGAGCGGAAGTTTAAGTTAAATAGTCTCAATCCCATTTGCAGCTTCCATTGATGTCCACAAAATTGACAGTATGATTCAGATGCTGAGATGAAAATACAATTCTCACTTGAATGCAGCAGAAGTTTCTCAACGTTTATTTTCCTGTCCTGAGGGGCCTTAACTAAGTTGGAGAAATCCTATTGTCTGAAGAAAGATTTTGCTGTGTTTTCATAGCAGCTTCTCTTTTGTATCGCAAATGCTATCATAAATAAAATTTACGACTTCCCTTTCAGAAAGGACAAGGAGCTCCAGGGCGTGAACCGCTGATTAGTCATGAAGAGCAAAAACAGATGATGCTGTATTACTACAGAAAGCAGGAGGAACTTAAGGTAACAGTGTCTTCTTACTGTACGTGAGCTGTGTGCGCTGTCGTAGACCCTAACTGCAGGTTACATTCATTACCGCCTTCTTAACCTGTCGGTTCTGTTTGCAGAAACTGGAAGAGGATGATGACGACTCGTTTCTAAATGCTGAGTGGGCAGACAACCATGCTTTGAAAAGACAATTTCATGGTGTAAAAGACATCAAATGGGGCCCGAGATGAAGTCTGCAAACACCCTTTTGCCTCTTTAAGCTGTTTGGTCGATACACTTGTTTGCAACGAGGAGTTGTGTTGTGTGCGGTAGAGACTGCTGACAAACAGCAGATGCCTCTTTCAGCCTTAGGTTTTCAATAAATATTTACATTTCTATGTAACTGTAGCAGCACTTGTCTCTGCAAAGAATAGACTCAATCCTGTTGAAGTTTGTTATTTTATTAGAAACTTGTACTTTGAATATTGAAATATTTAAACTATTTCATAGATAATTTATCTAGTAAATATGCACTAGAATGTTTGATCTTGTTTTGAGTGGTCTTTATACTTTCTTCGTGATTCTTGCATTTCTTTCAGATGGTACAGTCTGTAGAAGGTAATTCATTTTATAAGAAACCAGTTTTCCCAGGCTAATCCACTGGAAGTTAGCGATTTTTATGTGCTTGTTTGCATTTCAACATAGCTAGTTCCAAAGTATAATTTTTAAATGAGTTGACCTCTTAACAATTGTTTAAAGGAAGTATTTTTCTATAAACACAAATAACATGAAAATCCTTGTGAAATGCTTAATTTTCATTCTTTTGGTTTAGTTTTCATTGACATTGGAAGCCAACCTAGTGATCTCATTCAGTTTAAGAAGCCATTAGCCATGATGCATTTATCTAAAGATTGAAGAAATCTGTTTAAAAAAGTAAGCATCATTTGCAAGTAGATTGGCTAGCATAAAATCAAGTTTAATAGGGCAAGATCTCTAACATGGAAGTGCTTCTAAGGTTATGGCTGGATGAAAAGTGTTTAGTTTCTAACAAATCAGCATTTTAAAATGAGCAACAATGAAATTTATCAGAGAGTGTTTCCACTATATGCTTGATGTTTAGGATGCTGCTACCATTTCTAAAAAGTATCATCAGTCAGTTCTGGGCTCAAGACTAACAAGGGAAATGCTAGTAGACTTGAAGCAAATGTTGTGTCTGTTTTGGAAGGGAGGATTCTGATTGGGGATACTGTGTGACTAATGGATAATTAAATCTCTAGAATTATTGAGGTAGATAATTAATGTTTAGAAACAAGTTACTCAAGTTTTACACGTTTAGACTTCTCTGTCCTTAAAGGAGATGCTTTTCTACGGAGGCAGACATGCACCCTCGTCAGGTCGCTTGCTGAGCAGCAGAAAGCCAGGGTGCCCTGAAAATTCTGTGCAAGGATCAACTGAGCATTTTAAAAAGAGGTGAGGCGATGTGGGCGCTCACAGCCAACAACTAAAACAATGTTTTCGCTCACACCCCAGAGCAGTTGTCCCTAGGCCAGCAGGGAGCTGAGACCGCCCACCTTTTCGGTTCCGCACTGCAGCAAGGCAAGCCAGCTGGGGACGCTGGGTCTGTAGTTTGCAGTAGGCTTCAGGATACTGACTTGCCCCTGCACGCGTCTGCTTCAATTCCACCTGAGCCAAACTAGATTGTGTTCACAAACTACATCAGTCTCAAGAACAGGCAGTTGCTTGCCAGCACCTAGTTTAAGTCAAATTTTAATGTGAAGTTGTTTTTTGTTTTTTTGCAGGTGCCGCGTTACGGCACTGTGGTGCTGGGGCTGCTCAGCAGCTATGGAAGTCAGATGGGTTTTGTTTGCTGTCTGAACTTACACCCGCTTTTGACGTTTTTCATTGATAGTTTTTTTGTCTTATTCATGCTCTAATCCTCGTGTCAGGAGGGCTTAGTGGCAGAGACATTTGAAAACACAAACGTCTGAGATGATATCAGACAGAAGCTTCCTGCCTTGCCAAACCTGCCAGCGCGACAAGATAGAAGTAAATTCTGTGGTCGTTGACTGTCCGCTAAAAATACCTGGCTGTGGCTCTCCAGATTCACAGATCTCAATATTGCCGGCTTAAGTCTCTCTGCTCGTTTGAGTCATTGTAAAATAACAAAAAGAAAGTGTCTTGCTAGCTGTTTTTTTCCATTCCAAGAAAAAAATCATTTTCTTGAAGGATTAGTATGGTTGAAGAGATGCTGACCAAGTTAAACTGAAGCGTTTGTTGAACTTGCAGCTGGAAGATTGAATAGTGAAAAGAGAATTAATGCCATTAACTATTAATCATGTTTTTACTTCCATCACTGATTCTTTTACTTTTAGAAAAGTTTTGTGTCTGATAGTTTTTCTGGAATATCAACTTTACTTTAATATGCTCTTTTAAAAAAAAAAAAAAAAAAAAAATCAGTATGTGGGGTTTTTCTAAGCTGCATAACTTCCAATATTTTGTATTTTAAAACTACTTGAATTATTTCAATATGTGAAGACAATGGAGCAGGTTTTAAAAGAATACCTCGTTCTACCACTCTGTCAGATGAAATTCTGTACAGTTCTTTGGAGGTTTTTAACCATTTCTGTAGCTGAAGGCTTTCTTCCTAACATCTAATGTCTAAGTCTTAATGACTTAGGGGTGTTGCACATTTGTTTCCCTCTTTTCCAGCAATGTTCTAAAATACTGATGTCCTTTTGGCATCAAGAAAAAAAAATATGTAGCCCTGTCTATAAGCTTCTGAAGCAAGTTGTGTGGCAGCCTGGCACATTTTGTATCCAGGGGGGAGCTGTAACCTGGCGGTTCCCCAACTAAATACCTCCAGGGATTGCTTTGATTCCTGTGCTGCTTGTGACAACGCTTCCCGCTCCCCAGAATCTCATCTTTTCTGTTGAAGAAGCCAGCTGAGGACAGCCAGCTGTGCCATGAGGTTTTTGTCCTGCCGACCTGGGAGGGAGCTTCCCGAAAGACGGACTTGCCCGTAAGCTACCTGGTCTAGAGACCCGCCCTGGGTTGCAACATGACCTTACCCAGCAGCGCTGATTTATTGGCATTTATGCACGCCGGTAGTTATTTGCCTGCTCCTCATCGTTTGAAAGCAGCTTATTTAGTTGTTACTTTAGTTTAGTCATAACTGTGTTGAGATTAGCGGCCTTGGCAGGAAGCTTCCCAGATGTTTTGGATCAGTTATAATGAATGCTTGAAAATATCCGACTGAACCCCTCCTACAAAAAGAGCTTTCATCTTAGATTAGTATTATTCCGAGGAGTTTGTTCTGTGGGCTCCCCGTCCCGTAAATAACTGAAGTCATCGCTGGCTTCTGGCCATTTGATTTGACGTCCTTGATACCAGAAAAGTACTCAATAGCAGAGGAGGCAAAATGAGAATCATGTAAGCGGTGAAGTATCTGTGCTCCCCGGATCTCGCTCGTTAAACCTGGCTGCACATCCACCAGCAACTGCTTCCCCATGGCAAAACCCTATGGCGCCGCTAGCGCCTTCCTCCCGGCAGAGCTGTCTCTGCAGCTGGCCATCCCTGTCGGAGGAGCCCCCAGCGGCTTTATTCTGTTTCCAAGACTTCGTGAGAGTTACTGTTACAGTGAAAAAGAGACTTTTGGATTACCGTTGCATGGAGGATTCTGAAAGGGGGAGCGTTCGAACGGGACCTTTGTTTATGGTGCATATAATATTGCCATTTCCTCTTTAGAAGTGAAGGAGAATCAGGTGTAGGAAGTAATTAACGGAGAAGAATCTCCATTTTATTCTATGTATCTTTGACTGTGATCTCCACTGTATAATTGGCCGTTTTCTTCTTTAGTGGAGAACGCAGTCTGTAGGATCGATGCTCTTCTGGGTTCTCACAACGGCATCTGTGGATCTGCTGGATTCAGTTCTTGTGGCTGAAACGGAAGGAACTTGCTGGAGGAAGATGAAAGAGTATGGGAACAAAGCAAAGCCTATAGATATTTATATAGCTACTGTAAAGAATTTGAGAATTATGAGATAGGAATG
>NW_009260028.1:7319580-7327718 GCF_000687185.1 Egretta garzetta | reverse complement strand
CGTAGGTTTGCAGATGCACGAAAGCATTTTATCTTTCCTCTAAACTGGTTATTTCTGGAAGTTTGATAGCAGGCATGCCCTTCCAGAGGGAAAATCCATTCCCTATCAAAGGGCACGCACAGCAGAACATTGCTAAAATGTTTATTTTGTGGCCGTATCACCATTCTGATTAACGGAAATTTGTTACCTGTTCTGAGAGTTGCCAAATGCCGTTATAGTCCTTAACGTGCTGCTGAGGTTCCCTTGAACAGGAGCATGAGAGGGAGCAAGGCACAGGCACCCGGTGCTGCGTGGACGTGGCTCCTGGGCCGCCTTCCCCAGCCCTGTGAGGTGGGCTGTGCTCCCTGGGGTGCAGGGCGAGGGCTGCTCCCCAGGGATGCCGACGCCACTTCAGGCCTGCCCCATGCCCACTGGTGGGTTCCCCTGGCTCCACAAACATATTTTCCCATTGTGTTTTACAGTGTGAGGGTCATGGGCAAAAGCCACCAGGGAGCTGGAAATGGGCTGTCATATGGGAAGGTCTTAGAGCCGGGTGAGCTGAATGTACACAGTGTTTTAAAATGCTCCGGTGGCATTTCCTGGCTATTTTCCCTCTCCCTTGCCCTCTCCTCCACCCCACAAACCCTTGTGCTCGGTTGCGGGTTTTGCTGATGCCAGGAGGGGCCCCGCCTGGCTGCAGGATGATGGGACGGCTGTGGTGGGCTGCCCTCGCTGCAGAGGTGACCCCGGAAGGGTGGTGAGCACCCGGTCCCCCCCTCCATGCCAGAGGTGGGTGCTCAGTGGGTGCAGGGAGCTGGAGCCACTGCTTTCGGCAGCGCTGATGTCCCGCCGAGGTGCAGCTCTTGTTCCTGCTCGGCACTGACGACCGTGGGAGCCGGGAGCCTGCAAAGCTCAGGCCTGATGGGGCCAGACAGTGGAGGCCACCCATCGTCACAGGCAGCAGGGTCTCCTTGCCAGCAGATGGGAGGATTTCCCGGCTGCCAGTCACTTCCCGAGCCCAGCACTCTGGCACACCGGTCTTGGAAGAAGATGCAACGAGTCGCATCCGCCTGCCTGGCTGTCATCGGTGTGCGAGTCGGGAGTCACCAAGAGCATGAGCTCACACCGTTCCTCCGACTGTTCCCGTCCTCGCCCACCATCTCGGGGCACTCGGTAATGGGGTGGCGGTGGCCTGGGGCACCCACGGGCTGCCCCCTCCTTGCCACCCAGCCCCAGCTGCCCACACATGCTGGGAGCGCAGCTGGGCCTCACCCAAACCCACCCCTGTGTCAAGGGCTGTGCCGCGTCCCCGTCCCGTGCTCGGGTGAGTACGGGCTGTACAGCAGCTGCAGCAGGGTTGCATTGAGAATGAGAACGTTTATAGCAAAAATAGGAAATCTGGCACTTCCTCAAGGAACAAAAAAAGGTAATTATTGTTTTATTCCAAGGGTTGCCTTTGTGAGAGTGGCTCTCTGCAAAGGCAGAGCAGTACAGCCAACTGCTTACAATGTTGCGGTTAAAAACTGTCCTGTGGGGATTTTATTTTTTTTTTTTTGCCCTGGTAATCAGCACAGAGCTGCTACGTGGGTACCAGGTCAGGGGCTGGGGGCACCGCTCTGTGAGTAGCGTGGGATTCACACCACCTCTGCTTTGCCTCTCACCCAAGCGACAGCATTGGTGACAGCGGTTTAAGCATTCAGCCCGTAATTGTCCCCAGTGCCATGGCCAGTCGTGAGTTTGCAGCTCTGTTTCTTCCAGCCTCTCCCTCCCTCAGCAATGCCCTGTGGCGTTGTTCAGAAAAAGGCATTTCACTTCTTTCCTGATGAGGTGAATGGGGAAACACCATTTTAAATTTTTGCTGCGGGTAGATCAGCAGGGTGGTGGAGTTGCAACGCAAGCAAAAGGCCGGAGAGCAGGGGCTGCTGTGGCTCCCAAGGCTGGCTTCCAGGTCACAGGCTTGTAACACCATGTAGGTTGGTTACAGCTGTCAGGCAGCTCCTGAGGGCTGCTGGTCCTACCACGCCCATGGAGCAGGGACTGGTTCTGAACTAGATCCAGCTTCAAAACTAGATCATTTTGCTCAAGGTCCTGATTTTTTAAAAGGAAAGCAAACCACAGGCAGCTCCATTTTGACCAAACCTACCAAGGTTTCCTATGGATTTTTATCTCCTGGCTGGTTGACTCTACTGCATGAAGAAGGTGTGAGCTCTGGCTGATGCTTTCAAGCTCTCACTACCCCGGGAGAGCGACTGGGCATTGACATCGTGTCTTCGGATCTTAAAAATATATGGTCTTAAAAAGGCAAGGGTCTTAAAAAAGAGTCCAGGGAGCTGTATAAGGCTGGGTCCCCGTGGCTAGCACACCAGTGATTGTCTATGGCCGCAATTAGTCTGCAGCAGGGGTTGTTAATGGCTGCTCACTAATACACACCCCCTGCCAGATCCATATTCCTCAGGTGCCCTGTCCATTTGAAGGCATGTTCCTGGCATCCGATGCCTGCCCAGGCTGTCACCAGGATGTCCCGAGCTGCTTGTCACATCAACCTGGGACTTGCCTCTTTCTCCACAAGTCCTGCCATTTCCTAGGGTGCTGGAAAAGGAGATTTTTGCTACAGCACTGGGCTAACAAATCAGTCCCCTAATGCTGAATGCAATCCCTGGAGGGTTTGCCAGGGGCATCTCAGAGCGTCTGGACCATGGGTGACCACTGTGGGGCAGCCAGCCAGGAGCTCCGTTGGGGTGGCAGTGCTTGGGGGCTGGCAGGAGCCCCCACTTTCTCTACATCTCTAAAAGTGACCCTTGGCAGCAGAGTGGGGAGCACCCTTGGCACCGCTGAAACCACAGGGTGAGGTGCACCAGCAGATGGGGGTGTTTTTGGCACAGGCCTGGGCAGGCCAGCGGGCTGGCGTAGAGCTTGGTGTGCTGCAAGCCCAGCAGGGCCGAGCTGTGTTCCTTGGCAGGGTCTCCGTGTTACTTTTGTGCTCCCAAGCTGGAACCGAGCTTTCTGGTGCCTGGATCTGCATCTCCTCTGAGAGCAACAGCACTGCCGCCTCGGTGGTGCTTTACAGGACTTGCTCCAAAGCTCACTGCAGAGTGACCCCCGTTTGCTTCACAGGGCCTGGGAGGGCTTGGGGAGCCCAAGAAAACCCACCGCAGACAATGTCATATGCGATGTGAAATCCCCGGCCTCGCCCCATGCTTGAATTATCCATCACTCAGCCACGCACCTTGCAAAAAAGGATGTTTGTGGTCATTTATCCCTCACGCTTCCCAACGTGCAGATGAAGCCAACTGGATGGCTTCCACGCCTGGTTTTGGTCCTTCACTCCTTGCACGTGTATGGTTTTGCTTTCCCAGGTTGCTCCAGGCTCTGCCCTCGCCCCAGCTCCCCCCAGCCCTGCCTGCACCTTCCTTCCTTCCCCGCTGGCTGCCCCGCCGACCACAGGCGCCGCCTACGAAATCGCTGGGCTGACGGCAGGGATTTTTGGCTGCGGTGTCACACAAGCATTAGGCACGCCACACCTGAGCAGCTGCTGATAAAAGGTGCGAGTTTCGGAAGGATTTATTTACTGCTTCCTGCAGCCTCCCCCAGGGATTCCTGGTGGAAAACCCTGGGTTATTTTAAAGGCAGGAGTGGGGAGTTAAGCCAGCCACACCAGCGCCGCACATCACCTCCCAGCAAGTTCAGGTGTTAATGCTGGGTCATATCATTTTCATTTTATGTGTGCAGTATAAACCTAATGGTTATGGCCAAACAACCCGCGAGCTCTCCTTTCTAATATTGTCTTCCTAGGCTGCTTTTCTGGGCAGTCGCAGGGATTTTACTGCTGAAATGTCATCCTGCTGCTAGCACCGAACGCCCTCCCTGTAGCATTGCTGCTGCCCTATGGCACCCTATTTCTGCCCTTAGCCTGGAAATGAAATAGATACCAGCTACGGTGTTTCTGCTGCTTATTTTTTCAGGCTACACATCCCACCACTAACCAGCCAAATCCAATTGCTTCCTACCATTGCTCGTCATACAGTAAAGCAGATCCGCCATTGAAACAAGCCTGGCTCACTGCACGCCCTTTCTCTTTAATGAGCACACACTGTGCTTTCCCATAAAACTGTGATTTCTGTGGGCTTGGGTCAGGTAAGTACGGTCCCTGTTAATTTTCTGGTTTCTGTGCTGGTTGCTTTTTCTGCAGAGGGTGTCGCTTCAGAAAGATCAAAATAATTTGACATCTGTTTCTTAGGTTTTTCCTTGTTTTTTCTAACTTCCAGACCACTGTGAACAGCGAACAAGCTGAACCACTAATTGATAGCTTTCCCCAATTAGACCTGGAAAGTTTACACAAAAAAGAATAAAATAGCAACCCAAACTCAGATATAAACAATTCAGTTGCGGGAACCACTCCTGAGTGAAGCCCAACCTCCTGGTCTGGAACAAAAGCTGCTTTCCCTGCCCTGCCGAGTTACTCCTGGTGCTGGGGCTCATGATACGGCTTTGCCACCATGTTTGAGGATACATTTAAATAGGCACGCATTATTAAGCAATTTTTTTTTTTCTCAAAACACGTTCCCAGAGGTTGTGAAATGCTCCATATTGAGAATCAGGCTCTCTCTGGCACCCAGGGGAATCTACTGCCCACCTGCAGCCTGTGGGGGCAAGTAGGGAGGAAAATCAGGAGGCAATCAATCAGGTCTGTTAAATCATTTGCAGGCAAATATGCAAAGGCAACAGAAAAATAAATTCCTACTCTTCACTTTTATACAGGAGATTTTTTTTCCTCCAGGGTTGTAAAAGTAGATGAGAGAACTGGGAGTGGGGAAAAGTGAAGTATTTTGCAGTTTTTCTCCAAGGAAGGGACTAAACTTGAAGTTACAGACTGGTTTCTGCTGATCTGCCGCCACTTTGGTTGCTTCATCACCAGGAATGAACACCCCTGTTTTCAGCTGGGAGCCCCAGAGCAGGACTACCAAATGGAAGACGTGTGTGGATGAAGGGAA
This sequence comes from Egretta garzetta, assembly GCF_000687185.1. NCBI lineage: Eukaryota > Metazoa > Chordata > Aves > Pelecaniformes > Ardeidae > Egretta > Egretta garzetta. Next base: position 7,322,748 of record NW_009260028.1, on the reverse strand, counting down.
CAAAACAACAGGAAAGGCCCAGCGGTGCCCAGCGACAGGACCAGAGGCAACGGGCACAGACTGAAACACAGGAGGCTCCCTCTGAACATCGGGAAACGCTTTTTCTGTGAGGGTGGCTGAGCGCTGGCACAGGTTGCCCAGGGAGGCTGTGGAGTCTCCATCCTTGGAGATACGCAAAAGCCGTCTGGACATGGTCCTGGGCAACCTGCTGTAGGTGAACCTGCTTGAGCAGGGGGTTGGACCAGATGGCCTCCGGAGTCCCTTCCAACCTCAACCAGGCTGTGATTCTGAGGCCACCCCTAGGCTATGCTAATTTTACCCAGGAGTGGGCAAAGTGAAAGTCTGGTGGAAAAGACTCGCTCTCGGGTTTTGTCATGCTGTCAGCTTCAGGACTAAAACCCCATGGAGGGTTACAGATAAAGAATGATGAAAGAAAATCCACAAATTTTGGGGAGTATAAACATTAACTGCTGGACAGGTAACTTCCCAAAACAGCTCAGCTGGAGATCAGCTGGCCTGTGGGCCCCCGGCTCTTCAGGAGGGAGTTTCACTGGGGCTGAGTTTTGGGGAGACAGCCGGAGCAGGGCCCTGTGCTGGGGAAGGGGCAGCCCCCAGGACCCCCTGCCCTCAGCCCTGCTCGCTGGGCTCTGGAGCCCAGCTTGCTCTCTGCAATCAACCACGGCCTCTTCCGAGGCTCAGTAAGAGGAAGAGGATCCATTTTTTTTACCAGTATGGTCTGCCAGCAGGGGGAATTGTTGGGAAGTAATCAGTCCCCTTTCTTTCTGACCAGGAAATGGGTGGCACCTGCCCCCATGAGTCAGGAGGAAGGAGCCAGCTCCTGACCAGAGCTGTCCCACACCTACCCAAAAGGAAGAACCTGCCTCCTTCCACCCTCAGGACAAAGGCATGGTTGTGGTTTTTTTTTTCCTAGACCAAAACCTACTCATCAATAGCATGCAGTGGCACAGGCCACGATGCCTTGCTATTGGAAAGGGAAGAGTCAAGGCCCAGCGGGCATGCAGCCCGGTCCCGGGGCTGCGCCGAGCGGGTGATGCCGTTTCCCAGTGCCGAGGGTGCCCTGGGCTCTCTGCCTGCCTCTTCAGCCTCTCTTCCTTCCGCCGACAGGACGCTAATCGCTGCTTAGGTTTTTCCCGTTGAGCACGGGATTTGTGCCTTAGTCATCTGAGCAAGCCCCCTTCCTCCCTTTAAAGGTTTCCCATGCTTAATTCAACTTGGTATCAGTAGGAAATGACAAGTCATGTCACTTTTTTTTTTCTTTCCAAGTGTTTCATACTACTTCACTCTACCTAGACGCACTGCGTCTGAGCGGGAAAGCACAATGAACTCATGAAGTATTACCAGTAGGAAGTGACATTTTTCCTCCTTTTGTTCAGTAAATTCCCTGTGGACCACAGTTAAAATATTGGAGACATTTTATTTAAAGACAGGAAGGTTGTGTTTTCAACTTAGATACACTTCTGATTTAATTTTCTGTCCAACTGAAACCAAATCTGGCTAGTCTGGACAGCGTTCTAGTGAAGATTGTGAACTTAGAAAAAAAAAAACCTTGAGAAATTAACTTTCAGTCGAGTGCTGGCTCTAAACAATGCTTTCATATCAGAAAAATTAACACAGCATTTCACATAGGGTGCGAGCGTTCTCAGCGTATGTCAACTTCAGGAGTCTTTCATGAAAGCAGCCATTTTCGAGCCTGTGCTTCACAAAGTTGCCAGCAGGTGTAGGAGAAGAATTACATCTTGGGCAGGTATCTTCTGATGGTGGAACGGTGACCTTTTCCTTAACAAGAGGGTACCGAAGGTCTTGAACGCAGATAGATTTTTGCCCTTATGTCCATGCTTCAGCAGTGCTTTTTCCTCCTCAGGCTAGCCTTATCTGGTGGCTACGTGCTTTAAAAAAAGACTCCAAGAGGTATCACGACATCTCTGCACGCCGAAGCCCGCCTGACTTCAGGTGCTGTTCCGTTACCATCAAGAGGACTGCTATGAAGGAAACTAGTTCTCAAAGCCTGAAAATGTTCACTGATACACCAGGCACTTCTTTGCAGCTTAGTTTCCAGACCTCCCAGCCCAGAGAGGGACCCTTCCAGGTCTCTTCGAAGTAATTCCATCAGCTGGACTCAAGTGAGCAGAATTTTAACTCCCTTGTCAGCAGGATCACTGTTGCCAGAGGAATGGGATTTATTAGGGACAGGCTGGGTTAATGAAATGGCAGCAAAGCTTCAAGAACCTGTGTTTGATTTTGCTTTGTCCTGCTCACTCTATTAATAATGTTCGTATTTCCCATCAATAGAGCACGTTCTCATGTAATTTATGAGCTGCAGCAGCACACTAACTGGTTACAAGTGCTGGGCCCTAATGGCAGGTGTTTCTTTACGTTACTCTGCTTGAATATTTTTGTCCTTTTTTTTTAATATTCCTTAACCTGCATATGGCAAGTGATCCCAAATGACAGTGAAAAGTAATCCATAATATAACTTAAAACTATGAAAGCTTGTAAATGTGTTTTTCACAGAATGATTTATAGACAGTCAAGGGTTTGAAACTCTCCTTTTATTGCATGTATTTCTTCTTACTTTACAAATAATTATACGCACTGATACAAATGTTCCTTCACAGAAGGTACATTTCTTTTTTAAAAAAAAAGGGCTAGGGCGTCATCCAAAATAAGCCATTTATTGTTCATTAATGAAAAACGTATTCATATTTCTAGGAGGTGTCATATCCAAACCACTGCTCATCCAAATTTCTTGTATGATCTGCTCCCTGCGCTCTATCCTTTCGGCCAGTTCTGCCGCCTCTGTTGAATTATAACCTGAGTAAGAAGGTCTGTAAAGCCCCGCTATCTCATCCTGGGCGTCCGAATCGGAGGAATCTTCTTCCTCCTCCTCCTCTTCTTCATTTTCACTGTTCTCGTATGCTCTGTCACTTTCTGGCACTAAGCGATCCTGCTTTCTGTGCAATTTCTGGAAGTCACTCGAGCATGATACGCAGATGACCAGAGCACACAGGGTGAAGAATAATCCCACGCAAACGCTGGACACAAACAGGAGAGCGGCTCTTTCAGAGTGATCTGAAAGCAGAAAGCCAGTGCTTAAACGCTTTACAAACTTTGCCAAAGCCTAGCTACGGAAAACGTCAGCTGCCATTT
>NW_009260028.1:7294705-7319340 GCF_000687185.1 Egretta garzetta | reverse complement strand
TTGCCGTGCCATTTCCGAAGCGCCCGCATAACATAGCCACAACGGTGGGGGGTGCTCGGGGGGACAGGGGGTGTGGGGAGGCTTTTTCTGTCGTGCACTGAACCCACCCTGCACTTGCAGCCTGAATGCAGCCATCTCTGCCTCTTCAAGTTACTGCGCAAAAACCCCAGCCTCTTAGTAACATTATAAAATAGCACCATTACCCCATCTTTTTATTAGCAGCCTACTAGCATTCTCAACCAGCTACCACAGGCATACACTTTTTTTTTTCCAGCCATCCTGCCAAAACAGGCCTTACCCTTATGAAGAGGGGGCATGGGAACAACAACTCTGGGCTCGCCGGAGCCAGGGCAGCATCTCCAGGCCAGGCTGGGTAGGGACCATTTTTCTTTTTTGACATAGTCTGACTTCTCAGTATAGCAACAAGTGAGACCGATGTGGAACGGCCTTTCTCGATGGGTTGTAAAATCCAACCCCGTCTCTTTGGGCGGTTGCTAGGAGGGCTCATGGGTGGTGGGGTCTGGAGGTTTGGGGAGAGCTGTGGGGGGCAGCCGGGTGCCACCGGCTGGGACAGTCTGTCTCGGAGTGCCGGCAGGCTGTGGCCGCCCTTGGTGCTGGCGGGGGAAGCCCTCACAAAGGCCGTGGGATGATGCTGCCTGGTTCTGGGCGTTTTCTAGCAGAGCAGCAATCTTAGCTCCAGAGTCACTTCTCAGCATCAGCCTTTGCTCGCTTCCAGCATTCATGCCTTCTCCTGTGGTGTTAAGAGATCTGGTGATCATGAATTTATTTGCCTAAACAAAATTCGCCTTAGTGTTGCTAAGTCACAAAACCTGCCATGCCCTGTGCCAGCGATGGCTGGGTTTGATGTTTGGTTTTTTTGAATGCCCCTTGATGATCCTTACATGTATGCAAACCAACATTTCCAAAAATGGATCTCTCCAGCACTGCTCCCAGATCAGGACCGGGTTTTCAAAAGTACTGAAAAACTGACAGTCCCCACTGAAAATGCTCATTAAAAAAAGATCTTGGCTGCAGTCTCTGAAAGAGTTTGGATCCTTCAAGATGGAAAGTATTCTATAAATATCAATTACGCTGCGATTGTCCCATCCACAAGACTGAGATTATATTGTAATAATGCCGTTACTATAAACATGGGATTACAAGTCGTGACCTTCTAATGCAATCCTCCCATTTCCTGATATGCCACCATCTAATGAACCAAACAATCTCAGCCTCGTTTTCCTACCTCTAAGGTATGCAAATGTAGCCAAGGAGTTGCTGACGATAATTCCATCTTTCTTTGGAAGACTCGATTCCTTTGGATCAAGGTCGACACCTGTGACACCAGGAGGGAAAGCAAATTCAATCATATCGCAGATGATGAAGCTGCTAAGCCCATACTCACCCAGTAACTTCTGATCTAACAAGTCTGTCTAAAACACGGGCAGGCCAGTGCTGTGCCGCAGGAGACTTGCGGAACATTAGACTAAACGATGTTTGATAAATAAAAAACAAATTGAAATAAAGTATAAATAACCAAGTATGGAAAATGCGGAATATCTAGAAAATGGCAAAATTATTTAAAAGGATCTATTACCAAGCAAAACCCTTCGCCTATTCCCATTAAGCTTTCTGAAATGATTTATTTCCATTAAGCTTCACAGCTCTCAGTGGACTTCCCAGCCCACTGCAGTGCACTCCCGTCACTGATGACAGCGAATATGCATTAGGCACGTCATTAATTTGATTTGCCTTTAAGAAGAGCAGGTGTTGGCCTAACTCTTAAAATCTTCACCCTGTTTCACTTTTACTCTTCCCATGGTTCAACCATAGTTAGAAGACAGCAGGCTGGTTACAGGAGGGTCTGGACATGTCACTCGTTCCGCAGCAGTGCCATGACAGCAGGACCGTGCTCGTGTGGGTCCCATCCTGCTCCCAGCCCGTCACGCTGCCCTCCGAGGGGAAGAGCAGCTCTTTCAGCAGGGTTCCCACCTCCCTCAGCTCTGTGGTGGGAAAGCATCCTATTTCAATCAAAGACAAAGGAGAGCAGCAAACTGTATTTTTTTGATGGTACGCACCATCGTTCTGTTTGATGGAAGACTCACTATCGGTGACCAGGGGATTGACAGCCGTAAGGATGAATTTGGGAACTGAAAAGATGGGAGACAAATTGTGTACTGTTAGTTTCAGGAACCAGATCCTCAGTTAGTTACCAACCCCACTGCTAACCCCGGGTTTATTAATTGGGTTTCCGACGGCGGTATTGAAGGGATCGGAGCAGGTGGCTCCACCACTCAGAGGATGGAGTGGGCGGCTGTGTCCAGAGCCAGGGTGGGCAAGTGCCAGCCCTGCCGGTATGCAAGCCTGGCCCTGGCGCTGCAGCCAGCCTGAGCTTCCCTGGTGGCCCAGAGATGCTCCCTCACACCTGGAGGACAGGGGTGTTTGCAGAGGGGGCGCGTGGTGCAGCTCCAGGTGGAGCTGTGCTGCCTACTCCCACCGTACCAGACCCGGCTGGGGCTGCTGCTGCATTGCTGTGGCTTTTGATAACCTAGTCATGCTCCAACCCCAACAGCTGGCAAACACAGGGCCCTGCGTACGCGGGACCCCCAGGAGAAGGGCTGGGCTCAGCAACGTGTCCTTCTCCCTCCACCACCACCCAGTGATCCGGCGCGCCAGGGGGCACGGCCACCAGGATGCTGTGGCGTGGGGAGGGTGGCGAAGAGCATGCTGCTCACAGGGTTGGCGCTGGGGGGGAGGGAAAGGACGAGGGAAAGGGAAAGTTACTGGGAAGAAGACGGAAAGGAAGGTGGGGTGGGCAGGGAAGGGGGAAAAGGGCAAGCATGGCAGGCAGAGCAAGCCCAAGGGATGGGATGCACAGGTAGAGAGCCAGTAATTTTCACCTAAAGATCAGCAGAACAGCAAAGGGGACAGATAATGAATGCTGCTGTCCTTTGCTAGAGGCTGGGGAGGGCAGCTCTGGAGCTGTGGCTGGATTCACACGCTGGGCCCTGGGCCCTCGTGGAGCTCCAGAAACATCAGTGCAGCCACATACAGTGAGTGGGGGGACCTGCCCCCTTGTTTTCTGCCCCCTTTTTTTTCTAAACCACAGGGGGTGTGCCAACCAGTGGATAGGAGACAAAATTGGCCAACAGCTGGGCTACAGTCAGATGCTAAACTGTGTCTAGATACTGGTTTTTGACAGAGGATAATTCACTGTAATTCTCAGAGAAAGATTGAAAGTCTTGTGCGGCATTCGCTGTGCAGCCTCCGAGTCAAATGGTCGCCGAGGAGGAAGAAGGTGCTCGGGATGGGAAGAGATGCGCTGGGTGGGAATGGGCTGCGTCCTTCTCTATTTAATTTCATTTTTTCCCTTGGTAAGTTTTCACACTCTTCTTAAAATAATTAAATGAGCTAAAAGCAGGTGCACCACGCAGACACTGAGAGTTCACATGTGCTAGATGAATGGGCCCTTCAGATACCCAGCTCTTGGCACCTGGTCCCTGAGCTATGTGAAGGCAGACTGATTGATTTTCAAACTGATGTGAAGGAGAGGGGGAAGGAAGAAATTTCAAGTATGAAGCTCACCTCTATCCCACATAGAAACATTTGCCAATAAGTAGTGTTAAGAAAAGTTAAATGGAACAGAGGAGACTGAGATTTGGGGCTTAGCATAGGTTTTGTTTGAAAAACAACTAAAAATAGCACTTGTTTCTGAGCAGAACTTCTCTTTGTGTGTGGGCTCAAAGTCATAGTTGTTTCCTTTCCTGATGAAGGAATTTTTGGGGGACTCTCCGCTCCTGTTTGCAATAGAAGGCCAACAGAGATAGGGGAGAATGAGCTCATTTCTATTTTGGCTTGTACCTCATTGTAATTCTGAACTGTTTTCCAGCGGCAGAGTGTTTTTTGTTGGTGCAGGAGGCAGACAGTGAGCAGGTTGGTTTGTTTTCAGACTGCACTCTGAATTTGCAGGCCTGGCTGTCAGGAACAACGCGCACGTGTTACGAACACCACCCTGGGAGGACACACCATACCCAGCGCCTCTGTGTGACCTGCAGCTCCTGCCACACGGCCTGGTGCCCAGGCGGGGGCTCCTTCACCCTGTGCTGACGTTCCTCCTGCTCCCCTCCCAGGGGGAACTTCCTAGGGCTTTGCTTGCTACAGGACTGAATCCTTTCCCCATGTCTTCCCATCAGGTTTGAATAGCTATTTCATATGCCATTCAAATATTTGTTGTAGGGGGATGCTTAATTCAAGATGGCATGGACAAAGAAGGCTCCTGACTGCTTGCCCTGTTAATTTTTGCTATGGCTTCATTTCAGACACAAGGACTTTAACTAGGATAAGCTGCATCAGGTCGCTGCACAGAATAGCTGGTACTAATAGGAGGAATTTTTATCAAGATAATCACATTTATACTACGCCTTGTGCCAGCACTTCTTCGTCAAGTAGGGTTGGAGCCAGTCACCTACTGCAAGCTGCCAAAGGCAGCCCACAGATGGATTTTGAACAGCATCCAGGGAGCGCAGATACAACGCAGGGCACGGGGAGCTGTGTTTCCTGAGAGAGGCTCCTGAAGTCCAGGCTCAGCAAGAGCTTGGAGACGTCACGTTGTGCAGACATGAGGTGATGCCAAGCAGGTCACTGGGGGCATTGAGACTGCGAGAAACCAGCACCTCCTGGCTCCTGCTAAGTTTTTACTAGCAGGAATTAACTGCAAAAATAAAAACGCAGCCAGATACACTAGCCCTAAATGGTTGCTGACCACTGAGGTGGGGAGTATGATTTTTTTCACATTCCTGACCATGATGGAAATCCTTTCAAGTGTGGCAGAGCCCTCAGAGAACGTGGTCTGCTCTCTTGTGCTCCGGTCACTTCAGGCGGAGGCCTATTTACCTTATCTTGGGAAGCATCAGGTTAGCAGGGATCTTTTAGTGAGGGGAAAGAATGTAGAATGTCATTCTGGAATATGCCCAAACTCTTCCCATGTTCACTAGATGATCTGTAAAATAATTAGACCTGCAAATCATTGGCTAATGCTTCAGATTGCACAGCTCAGGAGGATTTGGCAAAAGAAGAAGTTTAAAATGTGCCAGCAACACACAAGAACACTATTTACTACCCACCTGTTTTTGCAAAATCACTTCACTAAACAAAAGAATGCATAACCTCACTGCAAACAAACATACACTGGTTTTTCTAGTACACAGATGTGCAAGAAAGAACGATCTGTTATAATTATCCTTATTCTAATTAAAAAGAATTCCATTAACTCATTCATATACAGCATGAAGGCAACTGCACGGCAATGTAACATATTAGTGCAAAGGCAGATCTCCATCTCTCTTCAAAAATACAAAGCTGAAATACTGCAGTGCCTCTCACCTGACAACTCACTCACGGGGAGACTGAAAAAAAAATTCTCCCATGCCAGCAAGGAAGCAGCAGGGGCTCACTTTCCTCTGATCTTCAGGTACATGGTGATCTGGTAATCAATCCTACACTGCTGTTCCCAAAAGCACGTCTCAGATAACCTGTGCCCTTTGACCACTACTTGCTAGAGATGCTGCAAAAGGACTCTGTGATATGTCCCCGTGGACCTGCTGCTGTGACTCCTTGCAGACCAGAAAGAGCCAGAAAGGAGCAGGGCTGGCAGCTTCCTGAGCGGCGCACGGTAAGCAGAGTGGTAACTTGGCGAAAAAGCTTTTACGCATCCCCGGGTTGAAGCAAAGGCGCGTGAGAGACGTTCGCCCCTCACGCTTCCACCCCACAGCTAGCCAGCAGCAGAAAGCAAGAGCCTGAGGAAATCGAGGCTTAAGAAATGTGCAGCTGTTCCTAACAATGTGCAATACCAAAATAAGGCACTACGTTAAAGTTCTGCAACCACCTTTTTTTCTCACCTTTAGTGATATTACACTTTGCTGTCCCACAGCCTTTGCTTTTGAGAAAAAGATTGTAAGAATTCTGCTTTCCCCTGATGTAAATACATTAGTCATGGTAAAGAATACGGAAAACTGTTCCCACTTGTCTGAGGAATGAATGAGCTGAAGTAGGCTTCAGTCCTGCAAGGGACCTCAGACCTTTACTTTTAGTAAGACTTTGCCCATAAGAAAGGAAATCTTGCTGCAAGGCTGAAGGCTGTAGGTGTGTTCACGTGAATCAAGTTTCAGGACTGGTCTTGTACACAGTGCTTCAATTATGCTGGACTGCTTTACCTGCACTGATGGCAGGCAATGCCAGCTTATTTTTCCTAGCTCTGTTGCAGGTGAATTCTGTAGAGCAGACTCTTATGTTGGTAATTTTTCTCAAAATATTAAACCACATACTTTGCATTTTATTATCAATTGCATTTTAATAGGGAAAAAAACCCTAACGCCTGAGTTTACATTAGCTGCAGCTCTGCCCATGGGATTGTTCATGTAATTGGTTGCTCTTGTACGGCTATGTCCCAAACTTCCTATGTTAAAAGGAAGGGGAGATTTAGGAAGCCTCTGTGTGCATGTGTGTGTGTCTGTCTCCGTATGCGTGCACCATTTGGTGTTGGTTTGCTTTGCAAGCAGAATGACAGCTTTAAAATGATCACGCATTTGCCCTTACCACATGCATAGCTGACGTTAAGGTATTTTGTCACTCCAGGTAGGCACGGACTTCCAAAATCCTGGCTAGTGACAGCGATTTTGCATCTCTGTTTCCCGTAACACCTTTTTGATAAAACTTCTAGCGCCGTGTAAGACAAACAATCTGAAAGAAAAATACATTACCATAAATATACAACACTGGTGTTATCAGAAATTATAGCTGCTACATGCATGACTAGAGATACAAATCTTGCTATTGATTTCAGGCGTATGTTTGCCTAAGCAGGATTTCAGAATTAAATATTAAGATTTGTCAATGCAAGGAAGTCAGCTGCAATGCGAATGTGAATTTGCAGCAAGCTGCCTACCTCACGCTGACTTCCAGGTGTATGCTCTGGTTGCAGTTAAGATTCATGTCCACCTCCAAATGAGGTGCCTCGTACAAGACCTCTACGTCCCCTTCATGATCACTTGGAAAAAATAAGCACATTCAAATAGCTCGCCATCTCTTCCATCTCAAGATGAGTGTGCAAATAAAGGGAGATGCAATGCTGCTTGCAGGTCTTTTTCTTGGTCCCTGGGTTATTGACATGATTTGACGGAATGCCTAATTTCAGCTCAAGTCAGGCAAGATGAATTTTTGTGTGTCAAAACAGCTAGGGCTACAGTGAAGTTCGGTGTATTAAAGGTACCTTTTGATTTATTATGCCTGTCACTGGTAGCAGCCATTCTGCCGTGGCGAAAAGGTCAAAACAGGCTCAATATTTAACCAGGGAAACATTTGGCTTCTTCCTCCCATACAAATTCCAGGCTGTTCTAGTAAGGCTGCCACCACAAGCCAAGTCTGCATGCCTCAAGCAACCTCAACGGCATCTACACAGCGCTGCCTTCGTGCCCCAATTACATGAGGTAACCCACAGCATTTTCAAAGCAACCTGACTTTCTGCAGATGAAGAGAGTCCAGATTGCTGAACCTCTCCCTGCGGACTGAGCAAGAAGCATGTGCCGTGTGTGAAAACCCGCCTTGCTAACGCTTACACTTGGAGCGGGGATTTCTTTACTCAAGACTTAGGCCCTCTACCCCAATTTATAAAATAATAAAACTTGATTAGCAGGATTTTAAACTGGAGCTGAAATTATTTGAGTGGCTAAGCGTGTGTGTCAGACAAACTTTAAAAAATCTGCTTTAAAAAAAGAAAGAATGCCTCTAGATGCGATTAAATTCCTGGTATCTGCATGGGCTAAACTCCAAGCCACAAAGCAAAAGCCCTGCTCAGTTTTGGTTTCCAAACAGGAAATATGCAGAAGTGACGAGTTGGGAGTAATACTTTTCTGAAGCTGCCTGCTTCCAGCCAGCGTTACCGCACGCATTTTGTGACTTTCTGTGGATGACAGATATTTCTCACTCTGGTCTTCCGAGACAGGCATGCTCTAGAGGTCTGAAACCATACGTCTCTGGCCATTAAGCCAGTCTTTCTTCCTATAACAAAACTCGGATAAGGACAGCACCTTGCCACCTTCCAGCTGCTGAAGCTCATTTGTGCCTCTCCAGAGGAAGGAGAAATGGTGCTCACAAAGACACCCCAAAGGTTCCCCTAATCAGTCTTGCTTGGAAAGAAAGGGGAGGTTTGAGACTGGAGCTCTTGAGAAAGAAGATTCACCTTTAACATGTGAAAGCGGGGCAGATTTGTGATTTTTAGAGTTAATCCCCTGACACCAGCACTAAAGATGTCACATACTTGAGCGGAGCCAGTGGGAGATACTGGGCTGATCTGTTTGTTTGGTAAAGGGCTCGTGGGTTAGCTTTGGACATGGATTTTTAGGAGAGCAACTCTTTCTTTGTCTTTTCAGAGACCTAAAAACCTAACGCCCATGTGTCCCGGGAGGCTGCTGGGCAGGCAGGAAAGGCTGAACTAAACCTTTGGAGAGTTCCGATTAAGTAAATAATCTGTTTTAGCCTCACTCCCTGGCAATTTTAGATGAGTAAGGATGTATTTGGGTGGACATTTTAGGCAGCCAAGCAGCTTATTTTGGCAAGTAAAAACACAACTGGAGAATACCAGGAAGAATTATCAGATAGAATCATAGAATGGTTTTGGTTGGAAGGGACTTTAAAGATCATCTAGTTCCAAGCCCCCTGCCGTGGGCAGGAACACTTTCCACTAGACCAGGTTGCTCAAAGTCCCATCCAACCTGGCCTTGAACACTTCAAGGAAGGCGCAGCCACATCTTCTCTTGGACATCCTGTTCCAGTGCCTCACCACTCTCGTAGTGAAGAAATTTCTTCCTTATATCCAATCTAAATCTACCCTCTTTCAGTTTAAAGCCCTTACCCCTTGTCCTGTCACTACCTGCCCTTGTAAAAAGTCCCTCTCCAGCTTTCTTGTGGGTCCTCTTCCAGTACTGGAAGGCCACAATCAGGTCTCCCCGGAGCCTTTTCTTCTCCAGGCTGAACAACCCCAGCTCTCTCTTATGTTGAGCTGGACACAGTGCTCCAGGTGGGGTCTCACAAGGGTGGAGTAGAGGGGCAGAATCACCTCCCTGGACCTGCTGGCCATGCTTCTTTTGATGCAGCACAGGATAGGATAGGCTTTCTGGGCTGCAAGCACACATTGCCAGGTCACGTTGAGCTTCTCATCAACCAACAACCCCAAGTCCTTCTCCTCAGGGCTGCTCTCAATCCATTCTCTGCACAGAGGTGAGACTGACTGGCCTGTAGTCCTCCTTTTTTCCATTTTTAAAAGTGGGGGTTATGTTTCCCCTTTTCCAGTCAGTGGGACCTTCACCAGCCTGCCATGACTTCCCAAATATGGTGATAGTGGCTTAGCAACTTCATCTGCCAGTTCCCTCAGGACCCGCAGATGCATCTCATCAGTTCCCATGATTCATAAATGAATGGACTGGGAGCACAACAGCAATCTGGCAAACTGAATTATGTTTTCTACAAGATTTCCTGCCCTGGGAGCTAGTCACAGTGTCTTAAAAAACAGGAGGCTGTTGTGCTGATGGTTTTCTACAAATTCAGTGATACAGGGAGTACATGTTTCATTTTGCCTTTGGTAGATGTTTGCTCATGTTTTTGTGGGAGTTAATAACTCCTTATCATCTATATTCATGTTGGATTTGGCTCTTCTACCTGAGGAGCCAGTTGTCATATGCCTGCAGGGTCTTGGCAGGCCAGTTTTTGGAGAACTTCCCAAGGCTTGTTTGGTGTCACAGGTGAGTGAATGCAAACCAAGGTAACAGCTTCCTGTGGTCTAACAAGATTTTGGCTTTCAGTGATTCAGTCAAAAAATGTTCAATTTTTTCTCTGGTTTATGTGCGTCCTTGCTATCTCCCCAGTAGCTCTCCCAGCAGCTGATATGCCAGCAGAGCAATGAGTTCAGCTTGGAGGAATTCTGTGTACTCGGTACCAAAGGCCCCTTTTTCAACGGCTGCATCTTTGTGCAATCTCCCAAAGCAGACATTACAGAAGTGTATCTGCACCGAAGTCAGAGGAATCAGTGTGTGCTGAAGGGATGTCACGTCCAAGCTTCTTTCAACCAAACTTGCTTGGGGTCTAATAGCAACGCAGAATGCGCGTTAGGAATAACTTATCCTCCTTCTGGTCAAACACCTTACTGCAGTGTCTGAATGAGGAGAGGATTCAGTCAGTGCTGCATTTTGAGTAAATGAGTGACTAGTCCTACTGAACAGTCCCGAAGAAATCGCAAATCAAGAGATGAACATAAATATGCAATGTGTCTTCTTTCTGAATATCTAAATAATGTTTGTGCTACACATATGTTTATAGAGCTTGCTAAACTGGTACCACATGTTTAAAATAAACTGCCTCTTGATAGACACGTTCCCAGCATGCTAGAAGGCTGGTGGCATCCATCAGCAGTGGTGGAAAAGGCAGCAATGTGTGGCTGGGAAAACACTCCATTCTTCACGCCTTTCTCCCAAAGTTGCCCGCTACACACCAAGACTGCCGGTGGATCTTTTGAAACAGACACTGATATGGATGGCATGGAGATACGGGTGTCAAGAAGTGGTTCTTAACTCAGTAATAAACTATCAAACCTGACTGCAGCTATTTAACAGTTAGGGTAGAAAGCCTTGTTTCTGGAGGAAAGGCTCTTTCAGCTCCCTAATTAGCTTTCTTTAGGAAAGTTTTGGCATGCAAATGACATGCCATAAATCATGCAGGCTTTAATGAGAAGCAATTTGTCTTCTGCTTTCTTAAAGCTTTTCTCAATTCAGACAGTAGGAGCTTTCCCTCCCTTTCTTTCCCCCGCTGCCACACAAGCCCTGCAGATGATGGAGCAGCCAGAGCTGGCCTGAGCGCCTTGTGCCAAGCTCTGGCAACAGCGTCCTTGTCACACCCTCTCCAAAAGTTACTAATTGCTGCCTTCTCCCTTGCACGGGGCGAGCCTCAAGACGTGGTGGGTAGGGGATGTGTCTCAAATGTAGATCCGCGTGACACAAAAAGTAACGTGCTGGTGAAGGACCAGGGCACCCAAAAAAGACACCCCTCCACAATTTGTCACTCCAGTACCAGAGCCCAGCTGCTTCTTGCTTTCATCCCAAGCTGCTGGCTTATGCTGCTTTACGCTTTCTGGGCTGTGCCTACCCGCAAAAGAATAAGGAGCTTGCTTTTAAAATCAACTGAAAGCAAAGATTTCACACTACCAAATCGGGATGGCTTGTGCTTTGTGGAGCCCAAATATCAGCTCTGGGGATAAGAATTGACAAGGGGAAGCTATGGAGTTTGGAGCAAGCGAAGGCTGCAGACTCCTAAAGAAAGTTACCATAATAATATGGTAATTTATGCAAGAGCAGAGCACACAGGGGCCTGCCTATGCATCAGAAAAGGGGCATCTGAACCACTGATTCTAGCAAAACCACACAATATGATCGTCAGCACTTACAAAAAGTGTTGCTGATATCTTTCTATTCCAGGTCCAAGTATTGCCAGTTAAAAAGGCAGTATGATACACTAAAAATACTACTAACTGCCAGCACGGGCCATTCCTTAGAGGTGAATACAGCACCAAGGCTTTCTGAAAAGCTGCACCCTCTCTCTCCCTCTCTCTGTGGTGCCTGGTCTGAGGCCCTCGTAGCCTGCGTGAGATTAGCCCGTGGCTTGGTTTTATTTACAAGCGGCTCTGAGTTCAGAATTCATTCTGTAAGTATTTTGCACAAAAAAACCCCAAAACCCCAGACAACCCTGGTCCTTCTCCCCCTCTTGCACATGCATATGCACAGAGTGAAGGATCCATCTGCCAGCACAAACAGCGAGGGCAAGAGACACGTGGAGCTCCCCGCTCACTGGCAGCAGCAGGAACCAGACCCCCCCTGCTCAAATGCTCGTTGCTTTGCTCCGCACCGTTTGGGTCTGCACGTAGACAGGCAGGAGTTCCTTGGCTTATCTTAGATGTGACTGCCAAGTGTACTTTTCCAAACAGTTCAAAAATCTAATCTAGAAAAAACTATACACAAGAAAACCCCTGAATTGCCAGTAAAGCAAACATTAAGGGATGAAGTGATGTGCGTCTGAGCATGCTTCAAGTGACTTCAAACAGCTGCTCAGCCAAATGTGACCTTCCCTGTTCATCTCAGCAGAAAGTTAACTGGACTCTAAAAATGGTGGCTGCTCTCTTCTTCCCTTCAAACAACCGCTTCTCATCCTGCCAGTGCTTTCAACACATTTTCTTTCTGGGGAGCTTTGTCTTGGCAAGATTCATTGGGGCCAAGGGGTGCAATGGCTCCTACTGGCACCTTTGGGGGCTCAAAAGACCTACTAAGCTTCCCAGTTTGCTCAGACTGACAGGGACAAGGAACTTTTCACACCTGATGTCTGCACACAGAAAGAATCGACTTCAGGATTTTTGTGGTGGAAGCAAAATTGACCAATTTTATCCTTACTTTTGCACCCATAACATTCAGTTGACTGTTGTCTCCCCCACCCAAAGTGGCAAGGCAGAAGCTGCAAAGGGAGATGTCAACCTACCCCACGTCCCTGAGCCCTGGTCCTACTACAGAACAGTGCCTCTGCACCTACCCTGCTCACACCATCCCTCTGCCTTTGCAGCTGGAGCACATTTGCTCTTCCACAGCTTCCCTGTAAAAGGTCCTATGCTGTGTTACTAAAATAACTGCTCTGCAGCCTCAGGTTTTTTCCATTCAGGAGCCTGCCACTTGCATGACTGCCCACAGGGCTGGTGTTTGAAATCAGCCCCATACTTAGCTAGTAAATATATGCTAAGCAGATGATGCTCAGGAATGGAACAGCAAACCCAGGCCTTGAGCCAGTGACACAGTCTAGAAAGGACATAGTTACCTTCTCTGGAGAACTGGGCTCAGTGCTTCTGTTAATTGACTAAGCACTCCTTAAAGTGTCTGTACTTCAACATCCAGCATTTCCTAAATTTTGGCCAGCTTACATGGCTTGTGTTTTATGTCACAAGCATGAACCTAGTAACTGCAGTGTGTAAGCGTTTCCGTATCTGCCTACAGGTGTTTGCATCTTTACTTCATTTACATCTGCTCTCAAGAGACTTACACAAAGGACTGGCTCACGCTAGGAGGAGTACACTTCTCTTAGTAAGAGAAGGAAACCAAAAGCTTTTCAATCACTGTTAGTGAATAAGAGATGTAAGCCCTTTGAATTGTCCACAATACTGATACAAAAAAAAAAAAAAAAAAAGGAATCACAGTATCGCACAATACTGTTATGTAACAAAATCATGAGACCTTGTTGGGCTGAAAGGAACCTACAGGATTTTGGAAATCTCTCTTTCTTGCCTTGCTAACACCACTTCTTCTTAGCTGAAAGCCATTTCACTGGGAAGAGGGGATTAGAACAAAACCCAGCCCTCGGGCAAGTCATGCCATGGTGCAAGCTGTGACGAGAGTGCCTGAATTCTCCACCTTCCCTCTCAGCCTCCCAAAAGTGGGAACGGGTAACAGAGTGGGCTGTGCTGGAAAGGACCCTACCTTCCAGCAACGGAGATAGGCAATTCAGGGCTCTGCTGGTCATTAGTGCTTGAGGGAATGCACATCTGACCAGCCAACGCACGTCCAGGTGAAATTTCTGGGAAGGACATTTTAGTGTTCTAGCTTGCAAGTTGCAGCTAGAGGCGACCCACTACCAAGCCTCCTTTCAAGTACTTTCATGTATTTACAAGAGTAATTTATGATTTGAGAAGTGTTTGTTGACCTGAATCTTCCTTGTACTCTCTATGGTAACCTGTTCTGGCACAACTCTTCAACCTCTTTTGGCCAATAAATTTTCTCTTTCCTCATGCACATGTTAGTACAAATACAAAAGAGATAATACATCAGACAAGGCAACAACTCTCACAGGAACAAACTCCGATGGTTTCCTGCTTTAGTGCTTGGCACAATAGATTCCTCTAAGCAGAACCATCTGCTACAAAACTGCACCCAAAAAAGCTTTCATTTTCTTGTGAAGTTTTTGATAATCTCAGCAGAACAGGGAAGTTACTTTCTGTAAATTCTGTACCATCTTAACAGTGCCAGTCATTTGAACAGCCGCAGAAGCAGGACACTGTCTGGGATTTTTTATTTTTCTGCAATGATCCAAAGATCTTATAATGGAAATAATTCCCTGTGCTTCAGTGAACTCTGCGACTTATGGTAGGAGCTTACTTTGCAGAACAAACTTTTCCTGAAGGCAAAATATCCTAAAGTGCCTGGAGCCAAGATTTTACGCGCTGTTCTTAGAAGTGGGCAATGGTGACTGCTCATAGGAATGAATGGCCCTGATGACAAGTCAGAGAGCAAGACCAGAGACATGTAAAAACACCGTATTTCAGTTTGATGGTGAAAGTGATAGAAAACAAGAAAAATGATCTTATATGGAAATTTCACATTCTTTGACAAATACTCTCTCTCCTCCAAACTGCATCAAGCAAGATGAGTTGTTCTAACAGCAGCTTTTTGTTTCTGGTCATTTTTAACAAAAGCAAGAGACATTTTGAAAGGAAAGGTGCCAGTTACACGTATAATTAGGTATCAGCCTTGGGACTGAAGTAGTGCTGTCTTATCAGCTACGGTACACATTAGAGAGCTTTTTGTACTCAGCAGTTCGTATCTTTACCCAGATTCAAATCTTTTCTTCATCTGAATCAGAACAGAGACTTGAATGCACGTTTCCCATAAGCCCATCCTGTTGTGGGCTTTCCAGTTGGCTTTGTCTCGTGTTAAAGCTGTTCCATTGCCTAGGGTAAGCAAGACTTAACCAGACCAGAGGACAGCTCTATTGCAAGGGCTTTATCTAGCAGGGTGCCACTCCTCCTCCTCCGCCTCTGTATTGAAAATGGCACCTAATTTACATTATTAAACTGGCTCAGAAAACTAGTTCCAAGATGCTTAATGTTGAGCTGAGGCTCAGGATCCTACAAGTGCCCCAAGGCCACACAGATATCACCAATACCAGAGATGGATTTACATACTCTATCTCCTATATGGAGAAGAGCCTTTATGCTAAAGGAATTTTACGTTTTACTGTGCCCCCTTTGAAGCAAAGCTCTGAAAATCTGTCAGCTGATTTGATAGACTGTTCACAGAAAAGTGATAGTTCAGGATACATCTGTCTCAGTCCAAAGCTGCTGTTTGTCATTAATTGCTTATCAGCTATATTACATGTAACAGGAGGTCACCAAAATCTAGAGAAGTATCTAATTAATAAAGTACTCCTAGCAGGACCATATCAAGTATGGATAGATGCAAACCTCTTGAGCTCAACAGAGGCTTCCTATACTTGTCATTAGGACCTACAGATGACTTCTCTTCTGCACTGTACTAAAAAAAGGCCTCATAGTTTCCCTGTGATGCAGTGAAAGAAATGGAAAGGCTCAAGCACGGCCTTTAGGCTGGGATGCACAAACGTGGGTAGAAAGAACAATGGATATGTGTTGGAGCAGATTTAGCTTTTGGTGCAAATATATACAAGTACGTGGGCTCTGATTCAGGAATGAAGAGCGGCTGAAGTAAGTTTTCTAAATTGTCTCAAATCGTTAAAATCACGTTGACATTCAAATTACCATTGCTTTCCCTGAGAAAAAGGTACACAGACATTTAAAAAGTCTAATCATGCACCCACTCATATCTGTATGTGCTTAAATAACCACATAAGATTTAAGCTCGAGATGGATAGATCTGGAGTCAATTGGATTTGGCTCCTAAGAGCTAAGTCTTTTGTGAGAACTGAATGTGTACTCTCAAGCCACATAGGTGCTTTTGAAAATCATACTCACTGCAGAGGGTTACTGGTACCATGTAGGAAGAGGCCAAGCACTTTCATTAAGTAATGGGAAATCTATGCAAGGATCTACCTTCTATAGGTCTACCTCATGTTTGTCTCAGGTTTTATGCTCTCTCCGATTACCACAGTTTTAGGTTGCTTTATGGAACACGAAACCAGCAACAGCCAGGGTGCCGCTCAAGAGGTGCTCGTATGCAGGGGGCCACTGTTGCTGTTGCAAATTCTTTCTCTACTTATCCTGGGAAACTTTATCCAGTGAGAAGGGTTTGTAGTATTCTGATCTGTGAACTGCAAGTGCTGACATTAGAGGCAAATGAGTGATTTTCCAGACATGAATGAAGTGCAAGAAAGAAGTAAGATGGCAGCCTTTCTTGATTAGCTGAGCTATCTCTGCTCTCACTAACACCATCATGAAGGATGTAAGGGGTGAGAGCAGAGGATCTCTCAGAAACCTGCTAAAATGTTTCCTCCACAGAACACATAAGCAGAGCTAAAGTCTGTGAAGGACCACACAAGACAGCCAGTGTGAAACATAGACCTGGCAATTTTAAATAGATTCTTGTCTAAGAACAGATTACCATTTTCATCCAATACATTTTTAATAATATCTGTACAACTACATAGAAACATTAGCTTGCAGACAAATGGCTTTTAAGACTAATTATTGATCTCTTCTTGATGTTCAGAGATGCTTCTTACAGACTTCATTTCCATCATGTTTCTTAGGAGTAAAGTTCAGCCTTTGCACAGGGCTGGCACCAGTCATATAAGTCCTTCCCTGTGCAGTATTAAGGGATGTGAACAGCACATGCATCTTGTGCTGGCCTTCTCCACAGCTTGAAAATTTACCTTCATACCTTCAATGTCAACCATGGAACATATTATTCACACAAGCATCAAGCACCCTCACAACCACATACTACTATAAATGCAGATACTTAGCAATAAAAAGTGAGTCTGTAAGTCATAATCGTACACCAGGTGAGACTACACAGAGTGAAGTCAATGACTGGTTATCGATGTAGACCATACAACTACTTACAATGCTTTGGGTTCTTTTACCTATCCAAAAGGGAATGGTCTGTGCCTGAAAGTGTTCACAGTCTGACCAAAGTAATATTACAGCAACATTAATGTATTGTTTATATATTAATTACTAATATAACAACATTAATATTACATATTAATATATATAGCAGGATGCACCTGCACTGGTAAATCAGCAGTGAGAGGGCACATTTCTGGCACTGCAACACAGTGCTCCATTCTGGTAAGTATGGTCCCTGCACCCACCTGGCCCAGGCCGACAGCATCCTCTCACCAACTCCCCATCACAACTGAGGAGCTAGCGCAGACCAGGGAGCAGCCCCGAGAAGCACTCTGCATGTTGTCATCCTGCTTTGTAGGGCAAGAGTTTAGTACTACATACATAGGTCATTCCTGCCTGCTGGACTTGGTGCCAGAAAAGTCCCAGGCAATTTTCTAGAATATTACCACAGTCTTGGAGTCTGGTCGTACAGCAGCATCTAAAGCAATGGACCCTGACCTGTGGACCTTATCCTTACAGTCTGCATTTAAGGCAAGGAAGAGCTGGCAGAAACAGAGATCAAAGAAGATCGTAACAGTAATACAAGGTGTTGTGACACTCGGGTTGCCTAACCACTGTCAGAAGTTGGAGGAAGAAGAGAGGCAAACAGCTGATATTTAGTATACGTCACTTAAGTTCAAGACAGCCCATACTAAGGATTGATTAACTATATGGAAGTTTATTACCTTGCTGCATTTCTTACTCTGTTTCTCCCTTGTACTGGGCAATTTGTTTGAGTTGAAATAAACCCTCTCATGTTTCAACCACTGGTGCCTCCAAAATGCAATTGCTCTTGACTTCAAGTTTTCTCCCCGTCTCTGTGCACCCATTTGTAGAAGGTCTATCACCAATGTAAAAACATACCAAAGGGGGGGACCCGCTCCACTTCTGTCGAGCAGACGCTCTCCTCGTGTGCCCATCTGCCATAGGTGGCAGAGTAGATGATGAGGAACTTGGACTCCTGACAGTGGAGTTTCAGTTCCTGGTTTTCACATGCTGATTTGGTTTTGTATTCAGCTAAAAGAGAAGCAAATAACAATATGGTAGCATGAGGCAATTTACTCGGCAGGACTGTTAATAGCGAATAGCAGCATGACAGAAAACAGCTTTTCCGCAAGTTCTGCTGCGAGTGGTATGTGGCACCATTACAACCAGAGACAAAGCTGATATAGCAAAGTGGAGCATCTCCTCCAACTGAATTGCTCCCATGGGACTATCTAAAGCCTCCGTCTCCTTTTTGAAAGGAATTTAAAAGTTAACTTTTGCCAATCTCCTCTCCCAGTGGAACAGCCTCCCCCCTTCCTGCCTGCTTTCCTGGCTTGCTTTCCACGACTGCTCAGTAGGAGAAGCCTCATCCTTTCCTTTTGTCTCTCCCTGGGACAATGGTCCATTCTACGCCTACTTCAGATGCCCGCCTGAGTGCTGAGAGCCTCCGACCACTCATCAATCATGGGGATGGCTGGCATCACCCAGTGCCACCGCATATAGCACCGAGCGAGCACCAAAGAATGGGAGGCACAAAGGCATGGGGACGGGCTACGTATCCTGAGCCAGACGGTGCTCTCAGCTGCATTTGCACGGCTCCACCAAGGTCAGTGGTTTCCCTGGGCGTGACTATCCAGCAAGGGCTCATTTGAAAGTTTTTCCTGACAAAACCATGTGAATCAGGAGCCTGAGAAAAATACACCCCCTCCCTCTCTCAGCTGGCACAGGCACACTGGCAGCGCTCTCAGCACAGAGGTGGGGAAGCCAGAGAGATCGTCTTCCAGACAGCATGGCTTATCCCTCCCGGGGAACTGGTTAAAATCCACCACCTGGCCAAGGAGGTCTCTTGCTGGCTTAAGCAGCCGCTCTGCTTGCAGCATTTTACCACTCAAGTCTTCCAGGTCCAGGTATGGTGGCAAATCTTTTTACTGCAGATAAGGCCAGGGAGAAGAGTTTATTCTGCTCCATTTTTTTGTCCTTCAAAAATGTGAAAACAGGAAAAGGAGGTTCCTGAGCTGAGCAGGAGAAAAGGGAAACCTTATTGTTACCGAGTGGTATCCCTGTGAGTGGAGTGTGGGTGTTGGTGCTAGGGGAACGGGAGAGAGAAAAACCTCATCTCTGTTCAATAAAGAAAACATTATTGTTTCATTTAGAATAGAACAGATTAAAAAAAACGGGTTAATGTTCTTGGTAATAGTCCAGTTTCTTCCATTTGAGCTCATCAGCAATCAAAAGTCAAAAAAGAGCGATTTTAAAAAATATGTGACTTGCTGCAGATTGTCACCTCTGCAGAAGCACCTGCCGTACCGTACGCCCATGAGACCATGCCAAGAAAAGAGAGGCTCTGACCCAAGGGCTGACAACCTAAAGCTTGCTGTCTGTATGGCTGCGCTCCGTGGTTGCTGCAGAGGCTACGGAAGCACAGACAACAGAAAAAAACCTGCAAGTGGTGTAAGATGCAGGTAAGAATACAGCAGAGACCTCTGCAGAGATACAGCAACAGAGTAATATACAGTATTTCTAACTAGATGAAAAACTAAGGGATTCGGGCAATTGCTTAAGTGCCCACTTGAAGGCAAGGAGATTGTAAAATATACTTGAAGTTATACTCAAGTGATTTCCTGAGTAAGGATGCTTCCCACAGCCAAGCCTAACAATATTGATATCTTACCTACAAATATAAATTTCCTGTCACATGAGATCATGTCATTTGCACCAGAACTGGTGCACTGCACTGGACTATTTCTCAGTTCTGAAGGCAGCACTTGCTGACAAATACACTTCTCACCAGCTTTTGTAAAATTCAGGTTACAGAGAATACTATATGTTCAAAATAGCTTATTTCCAGTGGGAAAAAATATTAAGCAGCTTATAAAAGTAATAAACAGGATCCCAATCCACTTTTGATCAGTAAAAAGAGATTTCAAATGACACAGACACAGCTACGATATTCAAATCCACCTACTATTAATAATGCAGTAATATGTAAAAAAAAATCTTTAAACTATAAGACAATAAAACAGATAATAAAAATGTTAAATTTCAGACATTTTTTTCCCTGATGATTTGCCCAGTCAATCTCCCTGGGAGTTCTTGTGCCGGTGCTTTGCCAAAGGTAACACCTGCCTACTCCATTCCCATACCTCTGCTCTGACTTCAATACTCTGCATAAATTGGCCCTTTGGTTTGCTTGCTATCCCTGTTCCTACTCCACTAATGATGCCTATCCTAATGCTCTGATTAAAGAAAATCTCTTTTGTGCTTTCTCCTTTAGTTGTGGGATAGTATTTCTCAGTTGGTTGGTGAACCTACCCATAAATCATCTTTCAACTATTTTCTTTGGGATCCATTTCAGCCACACTGGGGATTAGCTGCCAAAAAAAGCTGAGCCCCCGGGCTACTGGTGCTTGTTCTCATATACAACAGCAACAACAATTAAAAACCACCAATAAATGAAACCTCATGATGATTGTCTTAAACTTCCATACACTCTTCTCATGTTTACAAAGCGCATTCTCTCTGAGACAGGATTTGTCCCTTTACATATCAACATCAATTACCTGCACAGAATACAGGTGGTTCTACGATGCAGTTCAGTAATGAAGTTAGCTAGGCTTGTGTAATCTCCTGCCATTTTTCTATAAATGGGAGGTAGCAACAGAGGATCTTTGAAAGCTTTGGTCCTACCTCTTTAAGCTTTTTTGCATAGTCCTTATTGTATCTTCTTCATCATTTGGATCCTTAGCCCAAGCATCTGTTTTTACTGTTCAGCTCTATCTTTCAAATACGACATTATCATTGCCATCTCTTCGAAAATAATTTCCAAAACATTCTTCCTTTCTAGTCTGATAGACATCCCACCCTGCCAAACTACACTGGTCATTAAACTGGCAGCAAGCACACTGAAGCTGTAAACACAATGGAGTGCTAAGGTAAAGCAGAAAAAACAATTTGCTATTAATCTAAGAGTCTGAAAACTTCACATGGATTTATGCAAAGCCTTGTGCAATGGCATTTTAACCAAAACAAACAACAAAACATGCACAAAAACACATTTGCCTGATGTGGCTTACTTACTAGGTTTGCATTTAAAGGAGACAAGGAGGAATTTAGTGGTCCCTGGACACAGATCAGGTCCAAAAACCCGACTATTGACAAGGAGTTGGCAGGATCTCAGGTTCTGGCATTCATCCAGTACTTTCTAGAACAACGGGCAAGAAGGATAGGCTTGAAAACAAGGTATGAAGCTATACAGCAATGAGAACACTTAGTTGTACTTTGTTCTATACAGGAGAGAAATCATTCCTTCACAACTTTTTGGCTATAAACATGTAGGAAACGTCTGTGTCACTGGATTTAAGCCACATCTCTACTGGATTTGGAGTCACGGCCACATTTATGGGAACACATTCATCACAGCAATGCCTGTGGCAACTTAGGATGTTACCAATTTGCTGTTGCTTGCCACTTCTCCCTCTCCCCCCAGCAGTCGGCCCGATCTCGCTGTGTGCCACCGCAGCCTCCGTGGTGCTTGGGACTCCGTGCACAGCCCAGAGCAAGCGGGAACACGCTCAGCCCCCAGGCTCTTCATGGATGTGCCTGAGGCACTCATGCACTCCCCCCAGCATTTATGGGAGTGCAACGTCCAGGTTGAAGCATGGCAACTCAAAAAGATGTCTTTTTAACCATTTCATGTCGATATACTTAAATTTACCTGATCACGCTTTCACTTGAAAGAGTCCTAACTAATCACGTGGTGTGCTTAGGGACACTTAAGCGCAACCCTAGCTTTAAGCCTTATGTAGGACCTCCCGCTTAAGGGGAACTTGCTTCTTGCTTGCAGTTATACACATTATCAGCTATTTACTTGACTTGCTGCTTGAACAAATTTCAGATTTGGTTTGATCGGATAGCACAGATATGCCTGTCTATCCTAAGCCTGCTTGTTTTGTTTTGGTTTTTTTTGAAATACTCATCTAAGGCCGTATCTACCCCAGATTTTCAGCCCAGAATTGTATCATTGTTCTTCCTGTGCTGCTGCACTGGGAGTGGCCACAGAAGGAGGGCAATAAAAAAGTCAGAACTGTTACATGCAAAGGGTCATGTGGACCCTCTCCGAGTTCAGCAAAAGGACTGAGTACTCCTAGTGCTCACATTGGTGTTCTCACTTCATCAGTGGTTTCCGAGCTGTAGCTATAGAAAATATGAAGACATTGGCCAAGATGAGTCTGAGTCCAGTTTTTAACACCATCACAAGCCAAAGTACCTAAAAAGGAACACTTTACATGCAGCAGTGTACTTATGAAATGCTTATTCACCTTCAAAGCCCTGTGTAGAGAGGGCTTTCTATACACCATTTTTGGATAGTCTGTGGTGTTGGCCCAGGATCCCTGATGTTCAAAATCACAGCAGGCTGCGATAAGGATGGCCCTGTCTCCAGGTCACCCCACTCTTAACAGGAGTAACCGTAAGACACCATTCTCTGATAGTTTTAGGTACTCCTGTAAAATCCATGGGAATTTTTGCCTTGTTTCTCATCAGAAGGGGTCTCAGTCATAAGAAGAGACCAAATCACAAATTTGCCGCTGTGATGGCACAAAGCTGCACTCTTGTTTCCAGGCTGAGTGAGTTGCCAGTGACTGAATCTCTCCTGTCATCCCTGGAAGCTATCCCTCTCAAGCAGAACTGATGCACATTGCAGCGATCCTGTAACACTTCTGCCTTTTTGTTCCTGTTGGTAGAAGAAAAGGACTTGCATCCAACACTTTTTGAGCATTAAGTGCACTCTAAAGAGTTTAAAAGGGAAGGAACAAGCACAGCAGACCTAATTTTATCAGCCAATTCTTCTTTTACAGAGTTGCAAGTCAAACAAATAACTCTTCCTTAATTGGGATGGTTCCGGAACAGGCCAGTGAAATAGAGTTACGTCTTTATTAAGTGGAGATAGTTGTCCCCTACTGAGTCACCTTCTGTTTGCACCTGAGCTGAATCATCTCCTGTGCATCTGTTTGTATTTTCTCCTACTTGATACAAACAGGAGTCGCATTTTCTATCATGTTGCTGTGCAAAAACATGCAACCACAAAAGCAAACAGTGATACTCGTAATGAGATGGCACTGGGCGATTAATATCTCAAGACAGATCTAACTTTGCAGTGATCCTTTTAACAGGAGGTCACTGTAAGAAATGCCTGTTATGCTTCCTCCTGGCTGAAGGGTAGCGTCATGCCGATTATGCAGACTGCAGATGCGGTTCCAAAGGGAAGGGGAGGAGGGATGAGATCACTGGTGCTCTTTTCTAAGAAATCACTTTACAGGATGTATCTCTTCTCCTTGACAGAACCGCAACTCCCTGAGATGCACAGCATTCGTATCTCTCCTGTTCGTGGCCTCGTCAAAATGCTTTCATGCCTTTGACCAGTGACAGTGCCTGAATGATGACGATAGTTTATACAACAGTTATTCCATGCTGTGTTTATTATATCCAAGGGAAAAAACTGCCCATGGAGACCTCACAAAGGCACTCACAAGCCCAAAATAATCATTGGTGTCACTTTGCTGTAGTCAGTAAAATGACATCAAGGATGCATCTGGCCTACTGTTTTTGGTGGAGCAATGTACTTTCACATGGCCCACAGGTCACATCTGGAATGTCTTTAGAAGTTGCAGTACAGCATGGGCAAGCCACACTTATAAAACTGCCTTAATATTGTTTCTGGAGAGAGGGTATTACTGCCAAACCACTCTGTGAAACTTTTCAGCTCACTAGTGGTGGGAACAGACATTCCCTGTTGTCAAGAAGCAATGTGTCAGCGGCAAGCACAAGTGTTGCAAGCTTCATCAAAGCCTCTGTGGAGCATTTACAACAGCTTCACCAACAGAACATGTTCAGATTCCATTGACTACTCATTTTTGCAATGATTTACTGAATTTGGCTTAACACCGGGCATTTTCACTATGATGAAACAAGCCTTTGACAACAGTGTTAAGTTAGACCTTCTAAGCCTTGTGACAAAAGTTTCCACAGCAGAAAGTAGTAATTTATGAAATATAAATCATTTTAAGCTATACTCAAATGGGCCCAGCAAACAAACCACAGGATATTACTGATACAAATCATGTATTCATGGAAATGCAGATATCTGCCGAAGTGCTTAGGATCTGCTGTTTAGCTGTCATGGTGCCTTTTCAGTGAGTGATGATCGGCACAGAACAAGCCAAATGCCAACCAGAATGCCATCTTATTCAGAGGATTTGTAACTCACCTCTGTCTGATGTTTGTATCCTCTCCTGGGGACAAGGAGGGCCTGTGTGACAGATTAAGACTGGTCTGCTCAGTCGTGACCAGCCCTTGCTTAGAAGGGAATTGATTATTTTCGGGAACTTTGAGAATGGGGTTTCCAAAGCAAGGCTCATCAAAATAGCAGGCAATCTACAAAGCTTTTACAATCCTATGGTAATATCTTGCTGGTCAGACAAATCTTTTCAGCTGTAATACTTTTGATGGCAAACTGACATAAGACACAATGTTATTTCATCCAATGTTGTGAACGCTTGCCATTTTCATACAGCATAGCTCACTGCACGGAAACCGTCAAAAACATTCTGTGCATTAAAAACCTTTACAACGTGCGATACCTGCAAAGAGGTGGGTGCCACACAGTCTATGGGTTCTGTCATCCTGGTTTCAGGCTCCTGAGTACTACACATGTGGT
>NW_009260028.1:7279590-7294681 GCF_000687185.1 Egretta garzetta | reverse complement strand
ACAGTGCAGACTCAAATGTTCCCCGTCGCAGGCGTAGGCAGTATGATTTTGCAGAAGTTTGGTTAGGTAACCTAGAAAATATTCAGCTCTGTTACAACTAGTACGGGAAATGACAAGCTCGTTAGATAATAAGAAAACCACAATCAGTCTCCGGAAAGGGCATTGTAGTCAAGGTTATACATATGGCCCGCTGCCACACCGCATGGTTCTGTGAATGGGTCAACCTTTACATGCCAGTAGTAACGCTCAGGTCTGGAAAACAAGAGGTTGTGTGGCAGCACACCAGAGCTCTACCAGTGCTCCAGCAGCGCCACAATGTCGGAGATGGCCTTTCACAGACAATAAACGGGCTCAGGCCCGCGCCAGTCGCAGCCACTAACAGTCCCAGGGCGTGTTTGCAGAAGTCAGAAGGGCTATTGCTCAGTTTGGTGGGCTAGACTCTTGCATTCCAGCTGGCTAAGGTATTCCTTACACCTCGTCTTAAAACTGGTGCTTTGCACTTGTGGGCTCCTAGGCAGTTGTGTTTCACACAAATGGTAATAAAAGTGATTCCCTCCGCATCACTGAATCAGACGCTAGGATAGCAGGGGAAAGGTGGTCCATAGGTGCTGGACACCATAGCTGCTGGACAGAAACCCAGAAGTAAGATACCTAGAATTTATATTTGCTAGAGAGTTTGTAGGTGTTACCAGGAGAGGGAGAGGGAGAGATAAGATCTGCATGCAGCCATCCACCTGTACCATCCGTTTGCATCTTCTAATAAGTAAGTCCATGAGCAGCAGGGCTAATGACAGCTGCTTTTCTGATTTGTATTTCATTGTGTGTTGTCTCTTTAGCCGAAATTTCTGTTAATATTTACAAATTTAATCTCCTACTGCCCTTCTCTCTGTTCTGCAGAATCCTTTAATGGAAACATGCAGGCTGCTACCTTTGACCATTACAAATCAGCCATTGTGATGGGAAACTATTAGGGGTAACTTAATTCAAAGACTTTCCTCACCTATACTTATGAAGCTTTGGTATCTCTACCACTCTGTCATACTTGATTGAAATCTATCTTTAGTCAGAAAAGGTTTGTAGGTAAAGGAGAAGAAGTACAAGGGACAGGTGAGAGAAAGGATACAAAATACCACTCTACTAATAAAGCAATATCATTCCTCACCCCTCATCCATAAACACATGGAAATTAGACCCCAAACCACTTTTTTCCCCATGAGTTTTATGACAATTCAATATATTACACTCAAGGCAAATCTGTTTACTAATTCTTCCACTATTACCCAAGCTTTTTATTAATAATTATTAATTGCAATTAATTTTATTAATTATTATTATTAATAATACAATAATTATATTTTAATAGTTTCCTTATTGTTACACATGCATTCAATTCTGTATAATTTTCTCTAAAATCAATTCACAACTTGTAGAACACCAAGTTCATTCACGTCCATGTCAAAAACCCAAACAAAATTCTCCAAATCCAACTTACTAAGTAATGAGAAAGCACTGAGAGCTTCCAATGATTTGAGAGAAGTTTTGTAAAAGTTTTAAAACTGAGACCGTGATTACATATGTACCTTTTTAATTTCAAAAAGTATGATTTTCCTACCTTTGTCTCTTTTTCAAACATATAGTTGGTCTAATTAAAGACAAAAGCTAGTACCTTCTCCTCAGCAGCCTTGCTACCCCATTGTGGTGACAGCAATGTTATTACTGTATATACTAACCATATTTTCTTGTTTTGGTGGCTGAATCAGAACTAGATTGACAAGTTTTTTGTATCATTAAAACAAAAATCAGTTTTCTCAAAGAAAATATTGAAAAATAGTTTGCTCATGCTACTTAATTTTCACACTTTTTGCCCTTTTTAAATCTTTCACCAAAGACGAGCCACTTTAGAAAAGGTTTTTAAATACAAATTTAAGCATTCCAAGTAAATGATATGAAAATAAAGTATTTCAGTTCTCTGGCATCTTTTCCAGCCCCAGCTGGACAGGAAAATTCAGCTCCCCTCTCAGTTACTAAGTCTGGAGAAAGGAGAAGCCTGCTCCGCTATTGCCTTTGCTGTTCCTCATCTAGAGCCCAGGAGAGGACAGGAGTCAGCCAGACGTACCTCCCAGTGCAGCAAAGATGTGAGTTCCTCACTGAACTGAACTCAGTCTCAGCACTGGCACTAAAATCAGGATGGGGAGAATTTCACGCCGTGTAGTTGCAGTCTAGATCTCAAGGAGACCAGCCCAGCAGAAAACCCCGTGGCTTCCCCCAGGTTAAAAAAAGAAAAAAAAAAAAAAACCCAAATCCATCCCCTACATTTTCAGTGTAATTGAAATCACAAATAATTGAACTTCCCTGCCGGAGCCACTCCTCTGTCAGCCCGCTCCTGAAAGGTGCTGAGTATTGCCAGGAAAATGGGCTGAATGCCCAATCTCACCCAAACGACTTTGCTACAGTCCGATATGGTCAAGGGGCCTCCAGTGGCACTTGCTGCCACTGCATGCCTTTGACATTGCCATCGTAGCATAAAGGGTCACAGTGTAAAAGAGTATTCAGCCCAACGTGAGTTGTCATCGTAGCATAAAGGGTCACAGTGTAAAAGAGTGGGGGCACTCAACACCTTGAAAGATTTAGCCTGATATTTGTAATCATTTCAATTCTTCAGGTTTTAAGTTACTTGGAGCCAGGAGTGCTGTATACAAAACACCCCAGTATTCCCTAAAGAATATCAGCTATGTTGTGATTTGGATGAGTTCCCTGGCATCTTAACTGCTACTTTGATCCTGCAAATTCCTAATCCAGTATCTAAGCACCTTTCTCCAACAATTGCAACTATTCAATCCTTTAAAAAAAATGCCTTTATAAAAAAATTGCTCTGGTTCTGTATAAGCAATATGGTTCACTTGTAAAAGTAGCACTAGATGGACTGGTGAAAACAGGACAACATGCTCTCCGGCCTTCCAGGCATATTTAAAGTTACTCTGCTGTTACGAAAATCCTTGTGTATTTTGCACACAATAAAGGATAAAAATAGTAATGGAAATTGGCTGAAACCTAATGTTCTCCGATAAGAGAAGTGGTGACGTACTAATGTCTAAATTGCTCGTCTAACATGGCAGACCACAGAAACCTGCATTTTTTATTACTATACACACAGACTATGTAGACGCAGGTGGAGCGGTCAGCCCTTTGCAAAGAGTGGTGCCGACCGGGCAGCTCACAGCCCCCGCCAAAAAAACCCTCCTGCTCGAAAAGCCACGATTTCCTCTTGCTGTTCCCTGCAAGACTCCAGCTTCTTTCCTCTCCTCACGCTGGCACTCTTCACGGACCGGGGTGCTGCCTGCCCTGCGCTCAGCAAGGGAATAAAGTTTTCTCAGCAGCTGCCGCCTCTCACCTCCGTCCCAGAGTGGTGCTTGCGCAGGAGGGAGCAATTTCCAGTTACTTCCCCTCCTTTCCTGGGCAGCCTGGCCTTGTAGTCACCCTGCTAGAAAGCT
This sequence comes from Egretta garzetta, assembly GCF_000687185.1. Classification (NCBI taxonomy): domain Eukaryota; kingdom Metazoa; phylum Chordata; class Aves; order Pelecaniformes; family Ardeidae; genus Egretta; species Egretta garzetta. Next base: position 7,291,190 of record NW_009260028.1, on the reverse strand, counting down.
TCATCTTCTTGAGACCGTGAGTATCCCTATATTGTTTACCAAATTCTGTACAGAAACACACTTCCCTCGAGGCAGCAAAGTTAGCCAAATGACAATGTAAGGTTGGGGGAAAAATAACGTTCTTATCTCTACAATTAATAACAACGGTGATTATCGGGAGAGAGGGCACTGTAACCATTGAATGGGTCTGTCACTCCTTCTGAGGCATGCTTCCTTCTCTGCATTTCTCTTGACTGGTGCAATTAAATCAGGTCATCCAACACAGACAGCAGGGTTGTGTCACCCTCCAAATCAGGCAGCAGGACTGCGGCACTTTCAGGCACCGACCCAGCACATCGCCTGGGCTACAGGCACTTTGGGGCACTATCTGTTGTTCAGAATCTCTAGGTTTGTATTTGTTTCTTTAATCAATATCTGTTACTTGTGAATTCAGAAAAAACTTTTTTTTTTTTTTTTTAATATCTAATATGGGAGCTAGAGGCTGTGCCTGGACTACAATGCACCTCTAAGTCCTGGTCCCCTGCGTGTTGGGGAAACACCTGCTAGCTCCCCTCCAGCCAGCACAGGAGGAGATTCCCTTTCCCAGGAAAGCCAAGCCCAGGGAGAGCTGGACCCAAGCACGGCTCTCCCCAGCATGGATGGAGCGAGGTCATGGCTGTGTGTGACTTGTGAGTTACGGGGTTTTCTTACCCTGAGCAAACAGAATCTTGAGCAGACCCTATAAAAATCCTTAGACAATTTAGTGCTTTAAACCTAATGTTGGTTTTTTTCTCTTTGTTTTCTGGTTTGCTGGGTGATGGAGGGGGAAGTGGCGTTTAGTTACGGCAGTCACTTTTTCAAGCATTATTCTGCAATGCGGAGGACTACAGATTTCCTGTTTCTTTTTCAAAAATAATAAACGTCGCTCTTCTTTAAAACACTATGGAACTTTGTTAAAAAAAAGTAAACTACTGTGAGAGTTGTCTAAATTAGAAAAACTTGGCAATGCTGCTGTGTCCCAATAACATCTCTACGTATCTGTGTGAAAGCCCCACTAGGAGCTTTCCCATTTACCCAAGACATACATTCGTAAGCGATGCATGGGGTGCTCTGCATACAAAATCATGTGCAAGACGTTACAGTCTGGCTCAGAAGTTAAGCCTGAATCCTATGGAAATAAACAGATCCCATTGATTTGAAGGCCAGAAGGTATCATCCCACCCAACTGTCTGCATAACCCAGACTACTCATTCATTGTAACTTTTTCCTGAGACTCAAAACACCAATGCAGAATCCAAGCATAATCCTTTCTTCCAGAATTAGCCAAATTAGTCACAGCATCCACTGTGTTGACAAAGAACTTCAACTAAAAAAAACATAGCACCAGAAAAACACACAATACACTGAGGCTGAGCAGCTGAGCAAAGCTTTAAGCCTTTCTGATCGTTTCTTGTTGCAAAGGAGGACTGATAAACTGTAATGACAATGGCAGACAGAAATAGCTGGCCTAAGAGAGTAAAGGTTGTCAATAAATACCTCTGTGTGTGAAACAGAGCTCTTAAAAGGTTATAGTTTTTATACTCAACATTTGTTCCTGGCATTATTGTTTTGAATAGCAACAATAATGGCAATAATTAACTTGAAGTTATGAAAATCCAGAAAGATTTTTTTTTCTCTTAAAAACACTGAAAAACTGGGAACTTAGAAAGTTTCAGTTCAAAAAAATGTGACTACCAAAAAGCCTGGAAGCGGTCAGCCAAAAAATGCGTTATGTCTCCCGCATATGGCACAAGACAATACTGGGTACTCAGATCTGCTGGATTCATTCCTTATGGTGGAGGACGCTAACACAAGGCCTTAAGGCCCTTTTTCAGTTGTCAGCATTAGAGTAAAGAAAGAAATGTGTATATTCTGTCCAGCCTCACTGCACTGGCATGAACCGCAGCATATGGAAGCATCAAGGAGAACAGCATTTCAATCTACGAGTCTAATGCCTAGCACATATTAAATGCAATCTCAGCGTTGACTGATGTAATGTCTTTTTGGCAAAAGACCAGCTTTGCAATGTAGTATTTTTAGAGCCTAAAGCTCAGTGGTGCCCAGCCTATGACGATTCTCAGAATTGGGCCTTCATATACAGATTTAGTAATATTAGTTCCTGTGCATCGTTCAATCTAGCTTAATTAGCACAGCAATTTGCTAGCTTGTTTTAAAGACATACAAATCCATTTTAGATCAAAATAGATTGAAATAGCACACATATTGTTGTGGGAGTCCCAGAAGGCTAATCCATTCGGTAAATCTACATCAGCTCCTGCAGTTTTATGAAGAATTGTGCCAACAGTCATTAAAAATACACAAGCAAGATTGGCAAGTTTGAAGGAAGAGATCTCATGCGGTGATAACAGAATTGTTGATAAACTCTACTACAAACACCATTAGAAGCCTCAATCTGATATTTATTGGCATTTGGGATCCAACTGCAGTACTTCTCCAGCAATATTTTCTCCACTGATTTGTGAAGGAAGCATTGAAGAGAAATTAACCCCTGAGTTTCCTCCCCCATACCCTCCACTGGTCTGCAGAGGCAGCTACACCGCAGATGTAGGGTCTGGGTTCAGGGTTACTGCCTAATCACAGCTTTCAGAGCCGGGCTGCGCATGTGGGTATGACAGTGCTTATTTGGCTCTGTTCACAGAAGCAAGGATCTGCCTCTCATAATTCTCTTTAGTCTCTTACCTTGGTTCACCTAGAATCACAGAATGGCAAGGGTTGGAAAGGACCTCCAGAGATCATCTAGTCCAACCCCCCTGCTAAAGCAGGTTCACCTAGAGCAGGTTGCACAGGACACCGTCCAGGCAAGTTTTTAATATCTCCAGAGAAGGAGACTCCACAACCCCCCTGGGCAGCCTGTTCCAGTGCTCTGTCATTCTCAAAGAAGTTCTTCCGCATATTCAGCTGAAACCTCTTATGCTTCAGTTTGTGCCCATTGCCGTTGTATGCAAGTTCTGTGGTAGCTCTTTTTCAGAGTAAGTAATCGTGACAGAGGGCAAAACGTTATCCAGGGAAGACACTGTTTCTAAAATCCACATTGCTGTGTTTCTGGCCCCATCATTTTATTCTTTTTCATTCAAGTGCCTTGTAAGCATACTGTCTGAGTCATTCTAGCCAGACTTGGTCTTACAGTCTTTTATCAGTAAGAAATACCCTTAGGCAAAAGCACTGTTTATTCTACTCACTGTTCAGAAATGAGCATAACAGCTTCCCTCAGCAGATACACATAAAAATCCATACTTGCTTAATATATGCTTTCTCGCATAGTCACTAATTTGACTTAATTTCCCTCCATTGCTTGGGTTTTTCAGCGTGCCTTTTTCCACTATTCCTCTCAACACTCATCCTCTTTACAAGTGACTGCTATCCTACTACCTTCATCCCTTTGCTTGTACTGTGGGAGATGACATGAAAAGCTGGTTTGCCATGCAAGGAAAATAATTTTTGTATAATCACTGTGGTTTTTATCTTATCTAAACCTTTTTGATGTGAGGATAGATGTTCACTTGGAAAAACTAGTGGTAATCTAGCTTCACTGATAAGCTAGTGACCATAAAAAACCTTTTCACTTCCAAATGTCTCATTTGGTTTCAGAGCATCCAAGGCTGTTGCTTTTCTTAGAATCGGTCCTTGAGACTTTTCAGTTGACCATTTCTAAAGGAGACGAAGCTTATGAGATCACGATCTCTGTCCATCTGCCACCCCCTTACTCAACTCAACAACTTCTAAGCTCAATGGCCAGTTTCAAACCTGAGGGGTACAGGGCTCAAAGAAATAAAGTTCCTACACATTTCATGAAAATTGAAGCCTGAGCTGACAGGTCAAAGTATGAACTGTCACTTCCAACTCAATCTAATTGACTAATGCTAAAAGTCAACCGGCTGCTGAAGACAGCATACATATAATAGAGAGTTAATCAACCTGCTGCTAATGGAGAAATTTGTTTTCACTGGCCTTAATGATGGATGAAGGATTAAGCCTTCAAGAAGAAAATGCTTACGTTTTAAGTGAAAATGCTTTCAGGATAGTATGGCAATCAAAGCAGGCATCAGGGATGAAGATGTCAGTCAGGTTTTCCATTAACTGCTTCATCAACACATGTTTAATTTTCTCCCTCATAGTCATACCTCCTGGATCATAACCATCTTATTGAACCTAACTCTCACTGTCTGCTAAATGAGGGTCGAATTAACCAAGAGCTTGGTTCCACTTAAGCCAGAGAAAGGACCCAGGTAACCAGCAGATAATTCAGTGTAAAACCACATTCAGACTCTAGTGTGGACAGAGTTTATTCAGTGAGTAGCAGCACACGCAAGAAACCAAGCCATAAGCTCTTCTTATAAAAACAAAGCCCAGACATAATGAAGAAAGTATAGACCTCCTGTAACTTTTTTGTTACGCCAAATGGGCATTGTTTCTCCAGGAACCACATAACCTCTTCATGCCACTCAGCTCAGACTTGCAGTTATGTGGATTAAATTTTTGCAGAGTGGGAAAATCCATGAATCCTGCACTCATAGACCAGATGCCTATTCTCTCTCTCATATCCTGCAACAGCTGATCTCAGTTTCCTTCAGATCTACAGTTTCTTATGTCCTTGTGTTGTCTCCTTGGAGTGACATTGTATCCCAAATGGCTTTCTGAGGAAATCTGAGAGATTCCTATGTACTTCCTTCTTCTCATTCATTTTCTCTTTTTATTTCCTTCCTCCATTCTTGTGTTAGGAAGAGGCAGACTATTACCAATCCCCAAAGATTTTGGTCTGTAGTAAACCCCATGCTATGGTCAGTTACGCTTCTCTCAGCTATTCCATGAAGCCATGCACTTGTCCTGGGACTTAATATGGAACTATTACAGTAGAAAAGGAAGATTTTCTCCCTCCTATCCTAAGATGCTAGCAAGAGGTACAACACTGTTAAGGGAGATTGTGAGGCTCTCTTCTGCCCTTGCCAAAAAATTCCTTCTTTTGACTGGAGACAGAGTAGCCTCTTCTAGTGCCATTAACAAGAAGCAACAAGAGAAGGCTCAGCAGGCAGCAACTACTTCTGGAGGCAGAATGAGTGAATCATTATGCCCAAGAGACAGCAAAGTTACAATCTTCCCAAAGACTGCAAGTAGGAGGAAAATATTTCTTTGAAAACTTGGATTTATGAACTTGAACCTCCATGCATCTTGGAGGGCGGCCTGTTCAGATTTTCAAACCAGCTCCTCAGGAAACAAAATACAGATTTCATTTTGCAAACAGAACTCTGACTCAAACTCTGCATGTTTTGTATTCCCATTTATATTTGACATTCAAAAATTCAGATAAATTAGAGATCAGGGAATTTGCCTATGAATCACTAAGTCCATCCTCTGGCAGCTCACAGATCTGCAGTGTGCTGATGGCTTATAGTAAAGCAAGTCCAAGCCAGAAAAGCAAAAAACTCCCCACTTTACCCTCATAGCCCAATGATTTTCTTTACAACATTTCATCGTCCCCAACCCAGTTTTAGCCAAAAGAAATGAAAAGTCCAAAACTGCAAAATGTTTCTGAAAAATTAATGTTTGTCTTCCCATCCAAGAATAAATACAATGAAGGAAAATAAACAGATATTTGTGGGTTGAGACCCTCATCCAAAGCCCAGTGAAATCCTTGGGAATCCTTCCAGTGACTGTAGGCTTTCAATCAGGTCTTATATTATGAGTGATGTTTTAAAATTAATTCTAAATTAAGAGCCAAACATCACTGGTATTTAATTTGTTGCCAGAAGCCACACAATGGACCTTTGAAACAAAACTCTTAAAACGCATAGAAATTCAGATGAAATGACTCACCAATGCCGAACAAATAAGGCACAACCATGCCTCCTGCTCTTCGGCTCCCTTTGAGACACTATTTTCTCTGTGTTTGGTAATATATCAAAATATTTCAACTTTAACTGTAGATTATGGTTGGCAGATGACAGAATTCTGGTAACTGGTGACTGGTCAGACAGTGCTTTCGCTGTCTGGGGACACTTCCGTCAAAATCTGAGTATTTCTTTGGAACAGGTCTGTAACCCCTTTCTCTAACAAAGCTGAGACTCTCTGGAAGCTCTGTCTTGCTAAGAAGGGTATGAGCAGCAGATGGAATAGGAAGGCAGGGGGGAGCTAATCCCTGCTATTTACTTTGAATAAAAATAACATAGGATGTGTCAGGTGCCAGCAATCTGCACAGCGAGAACAAAAGGAGTTCCTGCCCCAAAGGTGTAAGAACCTGAAAGACAGACTCAAACATGTTGGTCTCTGAGCAGTGGAGCTCAGGAAGTCAGGTTTCCTATAGGTTTGTGTCTTATGCCTGAATTTCCCAACATCTGTTGTAGGGGTAGGAGCATCACACTCCACTTTAACTCACTTCGGGAGAGCTTTTGGAGCAGCATCCTTTCTTGGGGATGCTAGTAGGGCCTAGCTGCTTATGCTCACAAAATGTGTAGGAACTTAATAGGACCAAAGCTTTTACTTCTCTAAGAGAAGATGATTAAATGTGATCAGTGGTTTTAACAAAGAAAAAATTAGGCAAAATCCACATCTAAAATGGGATTCCGTAAGCTACACTTCCTCAGGAAAGCAGCGAGAACTGCAGAGACAGACCTGAAACAAAACCTTGGATCTCAGCACCATGATCTAAACTAGAATCTCACTTCTGACACACAACTCTTTGTTGTGTGGAACAAGAAATCCCAGATCCAAACCCGCTCCACCTTGAGAAACTTTAAACCAGACTTTGAGGTTTAACTCCCATATTACTCAAATGAAACATGTTTCTAAACTAAAATGTTTTTCTTTAAACAAAGCAACCAAAAATTTTCATTTGATTTTTACAAGGCAGAATCAAGAAGATGCATCATTGACATCACTCCTTTTGGCACCTCTTTAAATATCCTAGTTGAAGGACAAGCGCCACTTGCCACGGTGAGTCAACAAAACCAACTCAAGAAAATTTATACAGGATTTTATCTGACCAACACAAAACCAACAAAAAACCCTCTGCATCATTGTGGTCAGTCATGATTGATCCTGCCACGTTATTACAAACAAAGCATTTGCTCAAAGCATTTATTTGCTTTCCTTTTGCCTGGGGGAATCTAGGATGGGTGAACGCCACAGAACTTAATGGAAACTTTTAATGCAGAAAGGCCACAGGATCAGATTATATTTCTTGGGTGAACTGGTTTGCTTTTTCATTAGATCCATTTGTTTTCTATTGTTGGGTCAGAAGATCAGGTCCACGGAGTTAAAGCAATGCCTAGTTCTGTCTGAACTGTCCCGGAACAAGAAAGAAAAGTTGACACCAGCAGACGAAGATTCAAAAGTTCTACCTAAGCAGCGGCTGCTTTTCCAGAAACCCATTCTTCAGCCCAGTTATGCAATCACAGAGTTACTTCATTTTTTATCTTCGGTTACAGTCACCTTTCTTGAAAGCTGCCCAGAAAACCTGGCTGGGACTAAGGTAAGGAGAAAGGGAGATTGACTGATGAAGTGAGCAAAGAAGGCCAGTTCAAGCAGAAAGCATAAGCTCAAAGTGGCATGGAGAAAAGAAGAGGAAGAAAGGGGTACAGAAAAGGGTGAATGGGTGTTCCTCAGTGTTGCCAGAGAGAAGGAATTTATTCCCAGACAGGTAAGAGGTCAGCTCACTTTTGCAGCAGACGGGGAGAAGGTGGGAGAAGGAGCAGGGCTAGGACAGAGAGCCAAGGGGAGAGCTGAGCACTTTTCCCATTGCCAGCAAGGAGGGCAGGGGGATGAGACGAGGGAGCAGTGACTCCTGCTGTTGGGAAGGTACACGCTCCTGAGCAAATGCCACCATCCCCAGCAAAACCGACTCTCCCTCAGCAGCAGTGGTAGCAGACAGTTGGGCTTTCTATAGCACCAGTGTAGCTATATACGTTAAGTATAAGTATAGCATATAAGCTAAGTATAGTATATGAGCTTGCTGGTTTTGCCAGCTCCTTATTTTGCCTGTTTTGGGAGCCACTCCTGGAACACAGAGGAGCCATGTGGCTTTGATTTCTTGAAAAGTATGTCCCTCTTCACTTCTGACAGTCTCCTGGGAGCCCAGAGTATTTAGGATTTTGGCTCCCAGAGACGAGAGAATTAGCAAAATTCACAGCAGTCTTCAGTCTCCTGGATTGGGACCTGATGTGAAATGTGAAAGCTGCAAGTGATGACCGAGAAAAACAATGTGAGGACAGAGCTTTGTCAAGTAGGAACCAAACTGTGGACAAGTATTTTAGTGAAAAGGTATTTTAGATGTGTTTTGAACAAGAGTAGGCATGAGGGGAAGAAAATTCTCTAGCTGTAGGATCAATCCAATATGCATGAAGATCTAAGGAAGGAACTGTGGACTGAATCTCTCTCTTCTTCCAAACCTTCAGCTTTCAGTTTCAAATTTGGGCATAAATGCTTGGACTCCACTTATAAAAATTAATGCAGATGTCAGAGCAAACCTCCACTTTCAATAACCAATGCAATTAATAAATATGTCCTTTGTTGCCACCAAACTGACAGAGAAGAATAGATTATGCAGATCTTTAAGTATTGTGTGTATCAACATTACCTCCAATATCTCCTGTTATTAAAAGGAGAAGCTAACTTTGCTTACTGCCACTGAGTCCTCCTTACAAAGTTTGATTTAGAGCTGCTGCTGGAGTCTTGTTTCAGAACACTTTTGTCCCTAGAAAACACCAGCTGACATACCAATTCATAAAATGTTATTACACGGTGAAGAAATGTCTCAAAAAAAAAAAAAAAAACCAAACCAAAAAACACCAACAGATTTTTTTTTTCACAGTTAAAAGCTGGATTGAGAAACATATGAGAACAAGAACCTGAAGCTCTATATCCTGTAAGGGCAAGAGTAATAACAAGACCACAATAGCAACTGACCTGCAATAACCAAATGAGGAGATTCTACTCAAGAGCTGCCAACCTCTCTCTATGAAAAGGGAGGGATAAATACTGTACTAGTTTCACTGCTTCTCTTCTGTGAAGTGATCCATAAAAAATGACCACAGTTTTCTAAATGGGGAAATAAATACAAGTCAAATGTAAAAAAGAAAAAAAAGAGTAACCCTTCACTGTCCAGATATGTTGTTCCCTGCTCCCCTTTCCAAAACAGCAAACAGATCGCAAAAGGGGTCACCTTTGTGTTGTTACAAGCAAGCAGCTAGGTCTTGTGATTAACAAACAGACTCTGGTCAGGTTGGAACTGCGAGCACAATTTAATACATACAGAAAGAGAATAACAAAGATTACACGTGCAGTTGTTCCAATCTGACTGGGAAGTGATGATAGAAAGCTGTCAGAACCGGGGGGCAGGGGGAAGGAGAGAGGAACAGAGTTAGGGCTGCTGAAGTAAAGATCTGATGCTGGAAACACAGAGAGGAAAAGGCAATGACCCAGAAAAAGTATGCACCTGATAATCTGAGTATGAAAGCCTGAAATCTGTGAAAAGGAGGAAAAGTTGAAGCAGCTGGCCTTCCGATTCTCCATGCGCTCCTGAATTCCCAGTAGGAGATCAAACCATGCAGAACACATTCAAGGTGCAGATCTCGGCTCCTTTTGCTATGCCGTGGGCTGCACATGGAAACCTGTAACCTGCTCGGCCTGGAAGCTTTGCCCTCAGAAGGGGAGGGTTAGACCTGACCCTTTCCAGAAGAGTGGAAGTGCAGGTGGTGGGTAAAGCCGGGGGGGGGGAGCCAGCTCCCCGCTCCTCATCCCTCGGGATAATCCCCCAGGAGCTGCACCTTGGCAGCCGTAGGGCCCTGCCCCTTTAAACGGAGCAGGTTTGTTTTCGTGTAAATTCAACAGAGCTTATGAAAATCAAGTTGCTGTTCCTGTTGAGGGAGGGAGCAAGTAAGGAAATTCGGCAAGGCTAGCAGCTAGCAGCTCATTCTTTAACAGCTATTAAACAGACTGGGGATGGCACTGCGGGCTGGCATCTTACCTCTGGCAGTTCCTGGACCACAGCACCTACTTTTGAAGTAGCCAAAAACTTTCCCGTGTGCTCTGGATACCTGTTTTTAAAAGCCTCCACTAACATTTTGGTCTTCTCTGTCATTCCGGATTAGATCTCCATGTTAAAAGTAGAAAGAAAATGCAAGCAGAATTTGTTCAGGCCTGGAAACTTCCCAGTCTGGCAAGAATTTTGGAATCTGATTCTTTTTTCTACATCTTATTTATGGAATTGTCTGCGTGACATTTTTAACACCGCTCTCTGGGTGAGACAGAGATTTTTCCTTCGTCATTCTACCTACTTGGAAAGTTCAGTGCACAATGAATACTGAATACAGCTGTACTTCTGAAATGTACCTTGGATAACCTTACCTAAATAACTTCATGTGAAAAGTGAATGGACTTTTGTGAAAGGAACTTTCCTAGATAAACTAGAGGGATATCTTTTAACTCAGCGGCTGTTTGAAAGGGAAACCTTGAACATTTGTTTTATTTTCTTGTGGAGAACTACCACGTAATTCCAAAACCAGCATCTACAAGCCAGTGGTTAAGCCAAAAAACCACCAAAGAATGAGATAGCAAGCATCTAAAAGCCTTTTACATGTGAAAGGTAGCTAATAGAAATGTAGTTTGTCCAGGTATGTAATTCTGGTCCTTATATTTGGTGGTTGCTTGCTTAGAAATGTTTAGCCCCATGAACTGGACACAGTAATAAAACCACACACTGTATTTTCCTATCGCTGAGAAAATAGTTTCAACAGAACCATCACCAGCGTTTTGATCTGTATAAACATGAACTATGTTAATACACATAGCAACACATTTGGACTATTAATTATATACTAACTTTGTTCCGGTGCACTCGACTGGCTTTTGGAAAGTTCAGCTCTGTTCATTAAGGGTAAGGTTTGCTTTCTGCCCTAGAGGCAGCTCCTTAAGCTTGCCACTGCCAGGAATATGCTGTGCTCACTGTGAAATGCAGAAAGGAGAGAAACCGCTCCTCTAAATAACTCTCTAACGGCAGCTAGACGTCCCGTGGCACAAGAAAAGTTACAAGAGTGCAGTTTTCTCAAACAGAAAAGAAAGATTGCTTCTTCGTCCTGCTGGAAACAGGGGCATCTTTCCAGCTTCTACAGTCATTTCACTTTGCACTGACACAGCACCCCGGCAGTGACAACGTATGTGATTTCTGAATGACAGCTAATGCCTCCGCTCGCTTTGCAGCGACTCTCCCCACCCCAGCGCTGCGAGGCGAAACGCTCTCCCAGCAGAGAGAAGCGCAGCATTTTGTTCGCTACCGGAGTTAAGGACGGCTTGCTCAGGGCCCGGCTCCAAGCCTCCAGGAGAAAGTGGGAATCTTTCCAGGGACTTCCACGCACTTTGGGCCAGGCCCCGGCCGATCCACGCACGGCTTTCCCACCGCGCAGCTGAGAAGAAACCGACCGTTCAAGTCCTCGCGTCCCTTCCCACCCTGGCCCCTCTGGAAGCCCTTAGCCCTCTCTTCCTTCCTCCCCTCCTTCACACGGTGCCGCAGCCACGGCACGTCTGAATCATGCGCCCGTCCTCCCCTGGGTGCAGGCCCGCGTCCTGGCCCC
>NW_009260028.1:7269175-7278476 GCF_000687185.1 Egretta garzetta | reverse complement strand
GGGCCGTCACGGACTTACACGCACACCCCGACTCATGTGACAACATTTCCCTGCTTGTGTTTTTCCCCAAGACAGATGCGAGGTGCTCCCCATCACTCCCCGGCCCCTGCAGGGCAGCTCCCCTGCTTTCCCTCCTTCAGACCTCCTTGCCCCGCACGCCGGATCCCGCCGAGTCCGCTGCTCCAGCCCGGCTCCTGCCTCCATGCGCTGGCTCCCGGGTCTCTGGGGCAAGCCCAGCTGACGGGGCGCTTGCTTCCCGGCGGGATCCCTGGGTGAGGGATTTCAGTGGGAAAACAGCTGGGTTAAGAAACGGCCCTGACTCTTCCAAGTTGCAAAAGAAACTTTCTCTGTTTCCTCGTGTGGTTGCCTGACAACACCTTATCGCAGCCCTTAGCTTTAAGACCTGTGCAGTTCAGCATAGCCGAGTTTGAAGTGTGTAGGCTTGCTTACAGCATTCATCGCAAAGTGAGAAAACGTCTTGAAGTTCCTTTGAGGGAGTTCAGGTTGTTCCCTGAAGTCTTTTGTAAGACTGAAAAGTAAACCAGTGGGAAGTTTAAACAACTTGTCGTTACAACCTGCTACACCTTCAAATACAATTTGGAGCTCCTTTTAAGGTATGGGGGACTAAAGGGAATAAATCCAGACACTCACTTCCTGGTTCCTGAGCTGCCCTCGGGAAAGAGAGCCTAGAAGCAACGCTGGAAACGGGGCATGAAAGCATCTTCTGCCCTGGGGTTGTGCTTGGGTATAAAGCGGGTAGGCAAGAACATCTAGCTGTTTACATCCTGGCATGTGCGTTCACACTGATCTCCTTTCTCCTGAAGAAAAAAAAACATGGGTGAGCAGGTGAGAGCTGATGGAACCAAACTAATTCTGTTAGATCCGTTCCTCTCCTCCTGCTCCAACTGAAGTTGGATGATGTCCAGCTTTGAATTTCCAAACTTTGGCACCTCTTCCTGGAGGTTACACTGAACTTTGACCAGCTTCATGTTTGAATCCGAATCCACGGTCTTTCCTCACCCTCTCCCGCTCCCCACACACACCAACAACTGGCTTCCTTAGTCTTGGGCAGATAAGAGCAAACCAGGTTTCACACGAACCTGCCTGAGGTCAGGGACATTCCATCAAGTTTTACTGAACTCAGATAAATGGGATCAAAGATGCCGAAGTAACAGGATAAAATGGAATAGCTCTGAAGCACCTGCAGCTGCAAACATGGATGGGAAGAGAGAACAGTAGTTCTGCCAGGTGTGTGAAGCTCTTCCTCCTGGTTGCTTCAGATAAGGACACAGTTTGCCTTTGAACTGAACCAGTTACCCTGTGCCTTCCAACTGCGGTACTGGAAGGAGACTTGTGGGAAGTCTCCTGCCTATTCCTCTCATTTTTTCCCTTGATCTTGCTATACCTGGTCATTTAATCTGACACTTCCCACACTTGCTGTCGTGTGTCAGTTCCACCGAAGGCAGAAATGAATGCCAGGGAAATGTTATAAGTAGCACAGATTTTTACCCCTCTGTAAAAGAAAGCATTTGGGAGCCATACTCAGATCTTCTACAACGGTGTCTAAATGACTATGGTAAACTTACTTGTCTACCCTAACTTCATACCTGACACGTCTACCATAACTACCCAGCTTCCATAACTTCAAGTGAGTGCAGTCAGACGACCTAGGGCTTCAGGATGCCAGACCCTCCCTCCCTATACAGTCAATGGACAGATATCTCACGTCGGGGCCACCTGCTATAGCTCTGAGGGGAAGTGTGTCACCTCCTCCTCTCTGAACTGCTCTCTAATCCCTGGAACATGGATGTCAAGGATGGCAACTCAGCTTGCTGTGTGCAACTCCGAGGAGACAATGGATCCTGTGACAAGTACACAGTCAGTGCGGAAGAATATATAAAATGTCAAAAATCCCTGAGAAATGTCCTGTACTCATGCTCAAAAGGCTTTGAATCAGAAGATCCTGCGGGGCTGTTTGCCTAATGAGAACTTGTGAATCTTCTCTTTCCAATGAGATAACGTTGCCTTTTCTAGCCCCGCGGTGCTGTGAGAAAAAGACCATCCAGTGGTGCAGGAATGAGCCTGGTATGTTTTTGGCACTGTGCGGGTATAACCCAACGGCAAAGGCAGTTTTCAAGTGGAATGACTGAACTGGGAGAGGTTCAAAATGTTGTAGGTAACCTCCAGGGAGGTGAGGCAGCAAGGGTTGAATAACAACACAAGAAGAAGCTGGGTGCTCCTGTGTGTAGATATCTGCCTTTTAGGGAAGCCTTCCTATGGAGAAGAACAACTTACGGGCATTGCAGCCCACAGGGATTGAAGACATGCTTTCAGTAAAATGGCATTGCCAATTTTTTTTTCCTTTTTTTTCTTTTCTTTTTTTCCCTGAATGGGGGCTACTTTGCTATTCAACATTAACCTAACATCTGTAACATTTTTCATAATCCCTGCTTTTCCCTGCTATGGGTAGTGCTTAAGTAGTTGGAGACAGCAGTGTAAAAGATACAGGTAGGGAGGCAGAGAGTATTATTTACCCTGATGTGCAGAATGTGTTTCTTTGCCATAGCCTTGAAAGCAGTTTCTACAAGCTGGCAGTGGTGGGGAGTTGGAAGACAATGTAACCAATCCAGACATGTTCAGCATGTAGAACTACAGAATCTCGCAGCCTTGGCCTTTCCTTATGATCAACAGGACTGAGATCCATTTTTTCCACAAAGGGAAAATGAAAGCCTGTAAGTTAGGATCCAGGCTAGATACTATGTCTGCTTCAAACAGTTTGTCTCTTTTGAACTGGGGGAGAAAAGAAATCGTTTCACCATGTCAGAAATGCAGGAACTATGTTGTTGCATGGAAGCGTTGCAAGAGCAAAGCCAAAATCTGAGCTCTTCATTTCTTTTTTCTCCATGTTATTAATTTTTCTCGGAACTTCAGCCAAGCTGCCAGTTTGAAGCTCATATCATGGCTTTGTGTATGGAAATTCAAATAAAATTAGTGCTGTCAGTTAGGAAATAAACAAACAACGTGAAATAATAGAAGACAGTTGAGTTAGATGGTCTAAAATTTTCTCTTAGTAAAAAAAATCACAAGATCACATGGCATAGTAACAAAAATCAGAAATGCATAATCTCAGAAATACTTTTTCACATATATATAAACACACATTTCTCCACTATACCTCCTACTGGTTTTGCCTCCTCTCTTCTCCCCAGTAAATATACTGGGAGCTGATATATGTCATTTTCGTTCCTTTCTACCGGAATAAAGTTTCCAAGAAGTTCACTAATGCTCTCTTTGGTTTTGGGTGTAAAAAAAAAATTGAAGTATAAAACCCCAGACTTTTCCCACATTTTAAAATGCTTTATAATCCTGCATTCTGACACAGATGAAAACTACAAGACAGTTCAAACAAGTGGGCTGCTACCCTCTCCCTGTTTCTATGGAAATGAGTGTCAGACCAGTTAAAACAAAGCACATGCTTTACAGTAATCACTATATGGTGATTATTTAAAATAACATAGCACATTTTTCCCAATTCAACCCCTATTTCTATGGATACAAGAATGAAGACAGTGGTAGAGAAGCCTCTCTTGTGTTTTTTCAATTCTAAATGTGTTTTGGATGCTGTAAGTTCTCATGGGCTGCTACAGATTTTAAATTCTAACAAGATCTTCCAGTGTGTGGTAATTTGAACTTGAGAGAGGACCAATTCTGCAAGCCGTAGTTAGGAAACATTCTCATGCATGTAAGAAGTTTGAATGGATACAGAGCGCAGTACTTCACCTGGCAGGTTTAGAAGGAGGGGAAATATTTGTTATTTTCTGCCATTTTTTTTGGACTCACCTGAGAGAGAGCAAAGTTAGCTAACAAGTTCTGAGTTTTGATTATAAGCTGCCTCCTGCTCTTGGCTGAACTAATTGGAATGTCACAAAGACCCTGACCACTTCACAAAAAAGCAGTAAGATGTAGCATATGAAGTCTGTAAAACCAATCTCCTCATGTTTCACTCCATCTGAATGAAATCTCATTCCAACTTGCACATTGCACACAGCAGAAAGGTCGCTGCTCCCCATCCTCCTGAATGCTGCCAGTCTTACTGGCACCTCTCCTGTATACAGATTATTTTTTTCTAGCAGTACACCTGGGCACTTGCACAGACACGAAGCAAGAGGCATGCCCCATCTCACAGAGCTGGCAACAAGAAAAAAAAAAAAAAAAACTAAGGTGGAGGAAGAGCAAAAGCACCAAGAAAAAGGTCCTCGGTTTGTTGTCCTTGCCCTCTTAAAGCACCTAAGTCATCCCGGGTCACTTCCTGACGTGAATCTTCAAAGACAGACTGGAAGACACTATGCATCTTGCTTCTCAGTTTAGGAAGGACATTAGAACAGAGCTGCTGGGTGGACCACAGTCTTGGAAATCAGCCTGTTTACTTGTGAAAGTGACTTATGGGTTTCTGAGCCTGCCTTTTGGCTGGTTCTTGTCACTGTTTCTCCTTTAATATGTATTTAGGCTAAGATTCTCCAAAATAACTAATGATTTTGTGTACTTGAGACTCAAGACAGAAGCTTTTTAAAGCCACAGAATCAATGTCAAAGCACTGAAAAATTGGTGGCTTTTTCAAAAGCCTTGGAAAATCAGGCCTCAAGGTCTCTCAAGTTAGGTATGCAAAGGCATGCAAAGCTGATAGTGTTTCAGAAAAGAGTAGCCTGTATCAATATCTAACCAGTGAGAGTTAAAAATTTTGAGATCCAGACCTCACACTAATTCAACCTGAGCACCTTAAAATTAGAAGCAAATAACAAAATTTGAAAATAATATTGCATTGTTTTTAAGTGCTTGCTTTTCCTCTCAGGACCGTTAGGGTTCTATGGTAAATTCTGAAGAGATGCTCAGTGACTGTGGTTAAACTGACTCGGGCTTGGTGACGGTTGAAGATTATTCCATGTATAGAAGGTGGGAAGGATTTCAGTACTCATGGAAGATACCCTTTTTCCGCCTCTGTATGCTACTACCCTGTTGTGCCAAAAGTCCTGTTCTGTACATTGAACTAAAGGGCTTATTCAGTTATCACAAGGAGATACCCATAGGCTGCTTTCAGCTTGTACCTCCTCTACCTCACCCCAACCTGCTCACTGACCTTCCTGCCCTTCTGTCCTCTTCCCTTCTTTTCTGATCTTTCCATCCTTCTTTAGCATCTGGGCAGGCAGCCTGCTTCCCAACTCATACCGTGCCCTGGCTCAAAACCCTGGTGCTAATGCACGCTCATACTGCTGACGCCGCAGGCGAGTTAGGTCCTTTGATATCGCTAGGGCTCTAGTGTAATGGTAGGGAAGATAAACTGTCATTAGCCAGGTTTTAAAATGCACTCCTTTAGCTATTCAGAAAAGTGCTGCTCCAGCTGAAATAACTAAGAGACTGGAGGGGGAGGTGGGGTTGTTTTGTCTTTCAGCATCAAGAGCAAAAAAAGTTGTGGTTTTACTAAATTGCTATAACTGCTCATGCCAGAGAGGCGTGAGGGCATTGCAGGGCAGTTTCACTGGGGTTACTGCCTCAGCCCAGCCTGCCCTCTCAGCTCCTGAGCCCTTACATCGTTCTTGCACATCACCCAGACCCCTTGCTTCTCAATTCCTGGATTTCAAACTTTGCAATGTCTGTATCTCCAAGCATATGAGCTGGCACTGGGCTGATCAGAGCGAGGGTGGTGGGAGTATGGGGCACGGGGCATTTGGACATGAGAAGGGGAAGAAGAGGTGATGGCACTGGGCTGTGTTGGGAATATCCCCTTCTTGCGAGGCTGTGCTGAGGAAGCAGTGCTGACAGCCCATCTTTTGGCAGTATCCACCCTCTCTCCCTCTGTGATCCTGTGCCTCGGGTGTCAAAGGCTGGAACATGGGAAGGTCTGACAAACAGCTGTTATGCCACACAGGAACTTGAAATTTTGGGAAAAACTGAAGGGAACTTTTCTATTAAATAATTCTGTAAACCATGAAAGAACTTTGGGAAGAATAGTTTTAAAGATGTGATTTCTGATGAAATTCAGTCCCTCTGAATGCTTCCTGTAATTCATTCATACATCAGATGAAAAATTCATGATAAGAAACTACGGCATTTCCTACATGCTCTGAACCAAAATTAGTGTGGAGTAGGGGATCACAGATCACATACGGCCATTAAGTGGTACCACCACTGAGAGCGGTAGCAGTGCCGTGGTGCTGTAACTGGCAGGGGCGCTGCTAAGCTAGACATCGGTGCTTTTAAAGATAAGTCTGATCCGGAATTAGCATGGGCTGTATAGCGCTCTTTAGGTGTGGGTCTATCAGCAGCCCTACTCATGGGGATAATCACTCATCTGTAGTGGGAGGTTGCAGGCCAGGAGATCAGGATGAGCTTAGTAAGAGGTACCTGGGCACGGCTAGGAAATTATACAAATTCATATCAACAGCCTTAAGCTAGAGGGCTGGCATAGCAAGTATTGCTGAGCTATAGCTCAAGGCCAGAGATAGGGGCTGGGTGAGCGGGACAGGAGGGTTCATGGCTGAAACCAGAAGACAGACAGCCATTGTGTGAGAACGGGCCTAATATGCCAAACCAGACTTTATCTTCAGGATTGCATGAGCGAGGATCCGAGAGAGAGAGAGAAATAATGTTCAAGTTTCGGAGGCAAAGGCAAATTAGGCAGGACTGCAGGGCTGGGGCTTGTTACTCTAGATACTGTTCAAGCTAGTAAAGGCTTCAGAAGTGAGATTATGGCTGATGCAGGAAAGGGTCACTTGGCTCAATCAGTTTTGTATCTGGAACTGTTTGTTGAACAAGGGTGAGAGAAGGAATGAGAATTGTTTTTCAGACCAGCAAATGACAAAGGGGCGATGTGTATTTTGGGTATATGTTCCTCTGGCAAGAATCACAGAAGTATATTTCAATTTACTGAAAACCGGGCAGCTCAGAAATTAATACTTGACTCATTCACTGCTTACGTCTGTTAAACATGTAGGCACAACAGAGCCGATGAACTCTGTCTGAGCTTGATGTCTCATTCTTCAATTGGGCCTCCACGAATGGAGCTGGCCAAAAAACAGACTTGGGGGAGGAAAATGGTCATAGCTATAATAGAGAAAGAAAAGGACATAGGCTTCCAAGTACAATACAGCAAGAACATGGAAGTAATCTGGCTTGAAGTGAAACTAAGAGTCGTCCTCACTATCCTCATTAAAGCCTATGACAGATAGTCAGGCAGCGAGGGGAGAGAATAACTTAATTTAAAGTTGAAATTAAAGTAATTTTCACTAGCATTTTGCAGTAGTATTTTTATACTAGGTATTCTATGAAATATGGTGTGATGATAGTGATCAGGCTTGTAAGTCTGACAACTATGACCTGGAAGATATCAGTACGGGTGCTTTCAGTCTTTTAAAGGCTGTGTTATATAAATATTTTTCAGTTCTACTAGCTCTAGCCTTCCTTTCCATCCCCTCAAAAACAAAACAACTCCCTCTTAAGAATGTTATTTACTTGCCATATTATGGGCCCCCAAATTTCTGGAATTGCAAACGCATTTGTATATCTGCAAACCTTCAATTAATTTTCAAGAAAGCTGTAAGGTTGAAACAAAGGATTCCCACCATCCAGAACAACCAATCAATAACGTATTATGGAAGAGCTGAACAGAATTTTATGGAAGAATTGAATTGTGCCTTTGCATAGAATTTGCTATGCTATGGTGAATTCCAAATGAAACTGCTATCAAAACAAGCAGAAAAATAGTTGAAATCTATTGAGTATTTCTGGAAATATCATGAATTATTGGCAGAGTTTGGAGTATGATGCAACCAGTATGATGTAAGATGCTTTTTAGCCTTGCTCTTCTAAGTTACTTTAAAAAAGCCCTTGTACCTATTATCTAGCAGTTCATATTTTCATGTTTCCTTTTTTTTCCCAGTCTCATGTTCTCCTTTTATATTCCCCTTTTGTGCCTTCTAACTTCACCTTCTTTTATCTTACTCCACCATCTGTTCTCAAAATATCACAGCATCTTCCATCAACATTAAAACATTTGTCCATCCTAAATCCTAGAACGGTTGTTAATGTTGCCCTCTTCTGGATCACTTTTTTTTAACAGTATTTTGTTAAAAAAAAAACCAGTTTCAACAAAAATTTGTGTCAGGAAAACATAAACATATTCATATAGCTTTTATTTATTACTTATAAATCGAAGAAAGGATCCATTTTGTATGGATCTCTGACTTGATTTTCATTTTCTCTTACTGACATAACAAGCTCCTTTATCTTCCACTGCTGTTCCAACTGTTGGCTGTTTCACATCTAACAGTTTTATCGGAACAAACTTTTTCCATTCCTCCTTAACGCTATGCTTCTCCTGAAATATCTCCTGCTGAAAGCAAAACTTCTGGTTTTGATTTAAGTCTAGAGAGCAATATATTTGGCCACCTTGAATAACATGTTTCACAGGCTGACAGGAGACCAGTACCCTTGTACAGCCTCTCATTAATTGATTGCAATTGTTACTGTTTGTATAAGGTATTTTAACCAGACAGATTTGAAAATGTTATGGAAGCGGCCTGTTAATTGGAAATCAGTTTATGACTATTGCTTTTGCAGCTGACAACCATTTTACCTTTTCCCTAGTATCTGAAGAAGTTCTCTCCTCTCCCCTCTTCCTGGCACCTTGTGCTTTCCCCTTCCACTCCAAAGTTTGTGTCTTCTCAGTTCAGCACAGTACGGGACTGCAGCCCTGTGAACCTGTGATGCCAGCAGAGACAAAAACCTCCTTGGCCTTGGGAGCGGTGACAGATGAGGGACTGTTGCAGGGCGCTGGAGATCCGCTTCTGAAGTCCCCCCACCCCAGAATCTTTCACCTCTCAGTGGTACCAGTAAGGACTGCGTGGCTGCGCTTTGCATGAGACGACCAAGGCACCCTGTGGCAGGGAAGAAAAGGTGTAGTAACCGGTTTTAACGCTTTTTGTCACCTTGGGCACTGGTTGCGCTGACAGCCAAACACACACATTACGCAAAGTGTAGTTTATGCTTTTTTTATGCACTAACACGTCCAAAGTGCCTTTGCTTTTTGCCCCCCCCGGGGACTGAAGGCCCCGCTGAAAGGGCGGCTGTCCCAACACCCAAGGGCCGGGCAAGGAAGCACCAACTGAAACGTGTGACAGGGCCAGGCTCGCCAGCAGAAACGAGCAGCCAAGCGCTCAGGGCTGCCTCACGAAACCAGGCCCCTGACAGAGGAGGGGGGTTTTAGAGCGCGGGCATTTTCCACCCGGGAAGTCCCGAAGGGGCGGCC
>NW_009260028.1:7239656-7268436 GCF_000687185.1 Egretta garzetta | reverse complement strand
CCCGCGAGGCGTTGGCTCCCCGGGTGAAACTCTGGCATTTGCAGGTCTGGACACCTTCGTCTCTGTTGCTAAGACGCTGCCATCACCTGACATATATGATGTCGTGGAGGGATATGTAAAAATTTCCATGGAGTGTGCTGAAATATTCAAACTTCTGGACGGCGAAAGGAAGCCTGAAAGTGAAGTAAGTTGTCTGTGGGTGTTACCAAGTCTTAGTGACTGGCAGCGTACATCCCGGCTGGGAGAGCAACCCAAGAGATGCTTTGCGGCATAAGTAACTCTGTTAATTTGGAGTGGGTTTTGTTTTGGTTTTTTTTCTGGAAGTCGTAGTGACAAAAAGTGCCAGTCAAGTGGGGAATGTCCTTTTCAGTGCAAAGATGTTCCTGGGTTCAATGCTACACACAACAAGTAGTCCCGCCAAAATCAAGGCATTAAGGTTCTTTAAACGTTATCGAAAGACCATGTATGAAACAAGGGGGTCAACAGAAGCATGTTAAGCAAACAAACAAACAAAATAATCCAATGAAGGTAATTGGGTTTAGATAACTAGACATCTCCCTGATGCATCAGTGTTTCTAGGAAGCTGCTGGTAGAGTTGACCTCATTTTTCTCATCTGAGCTGGACACAATTTTTCCTCATCAGAATACGACGAATGAACTAAAGAATTTAAAAACTCTTTTCACTGTGAATACTGTGGCAGCGTTATTAACTTAAATCTGCTTAGAACATAAAATTGGATAGTGTTCTTTTTAACCTCCACTTGTTGGTCTTTGCCTTAGATTCCCATTCTCATCTGTATAATGACAGCCCGTGTCGTGTTCGGTGACATGCTTTCCTCAAGATCCTTTTTCCAGTAGAGGCTAATACTTGTGATGAATACAGTCCCAGCGCTGTGTGGACTCTGGATGCATCTAGAAGGAGTTAACTGCCAGACTGAGGCAACTCAGATGGTTTTCTCCAGCACGTTTCATTGTGCACTTACTAGCAGTTGTCTCTTAAAGCATTGGTACACTAGCCCGGCCTTCAAGATCCACCAGCCCGTGCTGAGGTTTGCACTGCAGTTGGTGCGTGCATCCTCAGAAGCGGCTGTTGTGCGTGCGCAGTTAAGTCACGCATGTAGGTCTCAATTCACGTGTGAGGGGGTACCCTTTTTACATTCAGTTTATTTGTCCAGGATTGTACAGGCCTTCAGTCAGCATGTTGGCTTGAGCTTCCAGCAGAGGTTGTCCTTCCCTACTACTGAATTTCATAAGTTTAGTGACTGAAAAAAAAGAGGAGTTGGCTGACCTGCTGTGGTTCTCTAGTCTTTCATATAGTGTTCATCTAGGGGCTTCCTTGAAAATTCACACTCTCAGAACTAATCCTTTAAAAGAGGAAGCATTAATTTGGGAGAGAATTCAGAAGTTACCTTCGTCTTCATATGTGGAAGCTTTCCTCTTGTGGTGGGCTCACTCTTTTTTTTTAATAGTGTTTGTTACTGTTTGCTCAGCTAACAATGTCAAGCTGTACCTGATAGTGGCAGATATTAACATATTTCTATATCTTACAGATGCTATTAATCTTTCAAGCTCTAGAAGCCATTTTACTGAGGACAGCCAGTGACCTCTCCCATTTTTCTGTTGTGGGAATGAACATAGTCAAAAAGTTGATTCATTCTTACATGAGATTGGTCTATGCTGCTTTGTATTCTGAAAATCACAGGTAAGTCTTCTTTGCACTGTTGCGGAGAATCTGTCGGTTGCTCTGAATTGATCCTGGCGGGCTGTCTGGGTCTTGCGCATGTGTACAAGATGTTGCGAAATTCGTCTTGACTTACTGCTAATAATCCACCTTTATTTAGTGATAATGTTCCACATTTCATAAAATAATTTATTACATGGAAGTCTTTGCAAGGTGGAAGGTCTGATATAATACACCATCTAATGCTATGTGATGCTTTCCTGATGCTGTAGTTTTCATTGGTTGTGCCTGTCCTAGTGAGAGATAAAGTGGATGGTATGTCGAGTCCTATTTTCATGCTGTGTGGGTTTGTGACATGTACTGCATGGAACGGGGAGGACAGGCTTTCTTGTTCACAGAGGCTGAGCAGTCTATCTCGTGATGTCAAAAAGAGCTGCTCTTGAGTTTTTTATTTCCCTGTATTTTTTGTAGTCAGATTTCCATGTTTATAATAGATTTTTTTCTTTCAGACTGGCTTTTCCTCTGTAACTTTTTCCTGTCTCTTACATCTAAGGCTACTTTAGGCCAATTTAAGCACTCGTGTATTATCTAGTCCAGCCTAAACAACAATTTCTCATGCTCTGTGGACAGGGTGAGAGAAGTTCCAAGTGCCAGAGAATTTTTAATACAAACCTGGGAGGAAGAGGAAGGGAGAGAAAAAAATAGAGACTGCAAATGACTTGTCCAAGGCCAATGACTTGTCTTTCGGTCTTTGGACAAGCCAGAATTGGAAAAACATTTTCTGCTTTCCAGTTCATGGACACAACTGTGCTTCCTGAAACACTCAGTTGTTTTTATTGCAACAAGCATTTTAACTGTACATAGAATCCCAAATAATAGTGGATAGGTATGTTGTAAAATACATTTGGAAACTATGCAAGATCTGCACTTCTTATTAAGCATTTAAAGATTACAGCTTTTGGAGAAATCCCTCTAGAACCTGCATAGAGGACGCTGCAGATTTGTCATGGTATGTGCTCTGCTTTTTTTGTGCTACCTCTTTGAAGTGCAAAGGCATTTTATTGTGGTGGTACATCTAGATGGGATCTTCACTTTAATCATATGGCTCTCTGTGTCCATGAATGAAACATGATGGACAGATTCCAAAACCCTTAATGGGTAGTGGCTATTCAGATGATGGAGGTCTGCAGACTTGTACCCGATGGCCCTGTCATGTTCCCATTGAAATAAATGGCAAACTCCCACAAATTTAGGAGTTCTTAACTTATGGCACTTTCTTCCTTTTATCCTACTTTATAAAGTGAATATCCAGCCTCTCATTACAGCTTAATTTTTTGAAGAATATAAATAGGCATTCCTTTCTTCCCGCTCCCCTCTTTCCCAGTTGCCATTATCACTGCCTAAAATAATGGTTTTGGTTGTTTTAACATCTTTTCTATTTTCTTGACTAAATTTTCCCAGTGGCCAGCGAGCAAAAAGCAAAACTGAGTGTAGATCTTGGGATTTTGTTCATGGCAAGACTATGCTGCATTCTTAAATTGAATAAAACCTCTGCCATTCAGCTAAAATGCAAAAATGCAGTCTTACTTTGGCCTACGCTGGGTGTGTCCGTAACCGTAGCATTGGCTGTAGCTCCTGCTGACCTGCTTGTGGCAGTAAAGCACGTAAGTGTTTGCAGGATTAGGTGGTCTGTCCAAGAATATGCTTGTAGAAATAGGCTGTTCACAAAGAAGATGGAAGTTCTTTGTGAATAACAAAATAATGTGTGTTTGGCCTAAATCTGTATTGTGATGGTCATTAAAAGGGTTGGTTACATATTCAACTAAAGCTCCCGTCAGCTGCAGCGAGAGCTTTGCGTGATGGGGGATACTTTCCTAACAGCTATCTTGGTTGCTCGTGTTGGGACTGACTCAGAACTGCTTCATGCCTGAAACTCCTGGAGGCTTGGTTGGATATTGGCAGTGGAGTGGGATAATTTCTTTTACAGGAAAAACGTCTTTCTTTAAATTTAATCTCTTGATTTGGTTGGTTGTATAACTGTCATCCTGGAAATAACCTGCAGGTTTTCCTCTGCCTTTTGTTTTAGGATGAGCCGAGTGTGCCTTACCCTGTTGTCAGCAATGGTGGCTCAGGGGCCAGATTCAGCGAGGGATGTGTATAGCCATTTTGATTTCAATAATAAGTTTCTGCCTGGATTATTGAAAAAAAGATGTAAGAAGGTAAATTAAGCTGCTGTGTGCCATGAAGTGCTACGCCACAGCTCCATCAGTTTTCTTCTGCCAAGTATTTAAAATTAACCTGTTGCCAAAGTCTCTGCCATATTTTCGTCTGCAAGGGCTTACCTCTTCCTTCCTGTCCTGTGTCAGGCTGAAATGCTTCTTGATTGTTTCTAATTGGCAACAGAAGTGATCTGTGGGGCAAGGGCTTCCCATCTACTTATATAGGAAATCCCCAGCGGATGTTTCTGAGTATCTGCGATAGTGGAGAGCTAGCCTGTGCCCCTGAGGTATAGCTTTCTTCGTTTTCCATCCCATTGGAAAACTATTCAGTGATGTGTTTGGGAAGAGCTCAGTTTTTTTTTTTTCAATGTGTGGATTGCAGTTTGGTCCTACTGAAATAAATGGAGGTTCTGCAGTTGTAGAAATGGAGAGAGGATTTTGCCCGGTACTAGTACAGTCAGAGTAATTGCATTTGAAAGTATAACCAGGAGTTTTAAACAATGTCTTGGCAGAAACCCTTAAGGAGGATATGCGAATGAGTAGAAAAAGACTCCTCTTTTTCCAAAAGGAACTTTATTTCTTGTTTCCTCTCCGTTTGCTAGAAATAATCAGTGTTGACCTGAACCAGTGTTTCAGAACAAGAAAATTTGTATTTTATTCCAAATATAAGTGCATAATAAATCCAGTATTCTTTTCAATGCTGATACATTGTTTCTAGTTTTTAAAGATGACTTGCAGAATAAATGTCTACATTTGTGTTGCATTTGTGCCATCTGCGGTGACAAATGAGACTGTAAAAAGGGGTTTCAGGGAGAAAGGTGTTTTTTTGCCTTCTACTTGATTGCTTTATATATAAACAATTTGGGGAACGATAGATTTCGTGGGTTTTGACCTTACTGCAGAAGTTGTCCTTTAGGAGTACCTCCAGCCCTTAAATTTAAATGCTTGGCTGTAGTCTTCTGACCACAAGCTTATTAGATATGCAAGTAAGGTACAAGGAAAAGAGTTTCCAAAAATGGATTGAAGGTCTTACTCTTGCTCAGCTTTCAGTGAAATTATGTCACAACTGGCTATCAGAGGTGAATTTTTAATAAAAAAATTTCAGGCCCAAAGCTTACAGCAAAATCTCATTTCTTTACTTCTTCTTTCAACCCTTTCCCGAGTCACTTCTGCCTTATATTCACCCTAGTGGATATCTTCTCTCAGGCGTTTTTACATGCAACTTAATTTTGCACGGTAAGCATCAAAAATTATAAATTGTGTTCATATCCTATGTTCTTTTTCCAGGCAAAGCTTTCATGACTTTTGCTGTGCCTGATTTTGTAGTTTCGTAACATACTAGCCCCTTTTTTAAGAGCTTTTTTTTCTAGCTGGTCTCAGTCGCATGACCCGGGTAGCTCCATGAGCAGCTGTGATAGCTGAGGGATGTGTGTAATGCACTGGAGCTCAAAGATGGCAATGGGCAGCAGGAGTCCCCAGCACTGGCACTGATCTGGAAGCCAGTATAATAAGAAATTGCAGCAACACTACTGTCATTACCGTTCTTGAGTGTTTTGTGAATTGACCAGTATACCAAGTGGTGCAGAAGTGAGGAAGTTCAGTGATGTGTGTACGGGGTTTGGCATGAAACTGCTGTTAACGTTTTTTGGTTGGTGTGGGGTTTTTTTGGTTTTGTTTTTTTTTAATGGCCTATCTAATACTGAGAATTGAAAAATATGCGAACTAGGACACTCTCCTTTTTGATGCTAACTTTAACAGACTGTGATCTGCTTAATGCAAGAAGTTTTTCAAATGATTATACTGTGGATGTGTTGTGTGTAAATGTATGTGTATGGCTACATGCAACATGTTCATAGAAGTTGTTTAATTTAGCTGTTTATAGTACTTATTATCGATTGTTGCAGTATTAATTTTGCAGTTGTGTACAATCTGTATGCTAACAGTGCCATTTATCTTTTAGGGGAGAACTGATGTCCGTATGGCCTATATTCAGTTTGCTCTCTCCTTTTTAATTGCTGGTGACAATGCAATCTTGACACAGGTGCTGGAATTAAAAGGTATTTCACAATTATTTGTATTTTTTTTAAGGTAGTCTTTTATAGGTGATAATAAATATGAGCTAATTCAAAATGTGAATGAGTTAAACAGCACTAATAAGACATGAAATACATATTTTTAATCTTATTACCTGAAAAGCTTTAAACTTCTTCAGTATTCTAGTGAGCATCTCTTCTGCTTGAGAATAATATTCTCTATCTGCAAAACCTCTGCAAAAATAGGAAGCCCTTGGTGACACAGATGTAAAAAAGGTAAATGTAATGTAACTTTGAGGCCATGGATTCAATAAGCAGAAACAAACTTCATGGCCTCCAGCCTTGCTCATAACACAGTAATAGTAGATAGAGAATCATAGAATACCAGGTTGGAAGAGAGCTCAAGGATCATCTGGTCTGGCATTTCTTGGCAAAAGCGTGGTCTGGACAAGATGGCCCAGCACCCTGTCCAGCCGAATCTTAAGATTGTTGGGGAATCTACCACTTCCCTGGGGAGATTATTCCGATGATGTTGCACTAAAGTTTTTTTTTTAAGTGTTAAAGACTGTGCATACCGTAGTTTCTTTCTATCCTCATGCAGGACAACTGTTTTGTACTCTGTTAAACTGCTTTTTATCAATGATTCAGGAGACCAGTGTAATGTCCTTTGCATTGTTTGTGGAGGCATTACATGGGAGTGCAGTCCAGGAGTATATGACACTTGTGTCTCTTAGAGAAGGGGGTCAAACTGAGCTGACAAAGAAGAGGATCCAGGAAGTTAAAACTTACATACACTTGATTAATACTTGATCCATTATGTGCTGAAGATAATGTAAAACTGCTGTTGACTTTAGTGATTTGATATCTACTGCTGATGCTTCCCGAGTTGTGAATTGCAACCCCTGTTAAGGTTATGAAAGAATTCAGAAGGGATCTAGGAATAGTCTAAAAAAAAAAAAAAGCAGCCATTAGCTGGCAGCAATTAATTTCTTCTATGGTGACGGAATGAGAACAGGCCATAATTATTTACTTCTATTGTTCACGCTACCATGGGGGCTGTTCGTTTCCTTTAATTGCTCACAGTTGTTCAGGACAGGGAATGGCAGTGGACACCTAGACCCAGTCAGCACAGCTCGTTTTCATTCTCCTGTAAGATACTGAAGTTCTCTAACTTCGGGATGCACAGATGAGCCAAAAGATGACACGTCATTGGAGATGTAACCTCCATTTGAGAATCACTCAGTGAAACAATTGTGAGTCCTTCAGTGGAAAGGATAGGCATTTACTCAAGTTTAAATACTGCATAGCACATTGCGGCCTGAAATATACTTGAAGTTGACCAATGCTTGTTGCAATAAGTGTTAATAGCCGAGTTGGCAACTCTGCTAGTTACGATGAGAGTAGGTTTGGCGGCATCACTTATTCATCACTGTAGTTACAGACACATCATCCTTCTGAACTCTGATTGCAGCCTTTTGGTTCATCCTTAAATACAATAGCAAGGTAAATAATATGACATTGAAGAGAAATGGGTATGAATTCCCTGAAGCATTTTAGTATGAAAATAGTTTTCACATTTTCACTTAACATTTGAAATGTCTTCTTAGATTTCATTCCAGATATTCTTCGTTCTGAAATAAAGGAAGACAAAGTTTCTACTGTCAATCTTCTACTTTCCACACTGAGAACTAAGGTATGATATACCCTTGAAACTGCATTGTCTCTTGTTTCCTATTTTCTTTGCTGCTGGAAACAGTTTTCCAGTAATTTCTTATAAAATGTACAGCTCTTTAAGGTGTTGGCACAGTGCTGCTGCTGCTGAAAGTTTGTTAGTGTGTCCATTACTGATAATTGTTGGAGGTTGATAGCTTGGCCGTACTAATTGTTTCAGGACTGGAACTTGTTATGCTTTTCCAATGCCCTCTTTTAAAGGAAGTCCTTGCGTAGCTTGTACTCGGATGCTAATTTCAGCTCATCTTTAGTGTGTGGTGTCTGACAGATTCCGATTGTTTCATGGGTTGCAATTGCATCAGTGCCAAACCTGAAGGTCAAAAGAATTGGAGTCTTTTTGGTGCTTCCAGTGACAGTAAGATTGGTCCATCTATGAATGTGTCTCATGCCAAAATGGGGAGATCAGCTAGATTTGACTAGGTTTGTTAGCTCTGAACTAGATAATGATGTCTTCCTTCCAAGGGAAAAAGGGGTTTGTGTGTTTTTTAGGATGGGGACTGTGACATGAAATGGAGCTATCTGGTTGCAGTTGAAGGGTGTGTGGTACCATTCCCCAACCAGCTGCAGCAGGGGCTCCATTGAGGCTGCATCCTGGGGTCCTGGTTAGCTGGTCTTTGGACTTGGTTACTGTTAGGATGGCAAGGTTTCTCCTGCAGGAGATTAATGCGGTGAATGGTATTTCTTGGTGGGGTAGAAGAAAAGGGGAGTCTTATAAAATTGTCTTCCCAAGCTTAGAGAAGTTTTTGTGAAAAAGGGTACATTCCACCTGCTGTCAGAAAGTAATGTTGGAGAGGTAAGTCTGCTCCTCTTTGAAGTTGTTTTGTTCTGATTCTTTCATAACAGACAAATAACCTCATGACATAGCAGAGTTGAGACAGAAAACTTGACAGTAAGAATTGCTGAAAGGTGTGAGAGTTGGTTTAGTCTCTCGACTGCCCTTCCTGTGCTCTGTTGTTCCTTAGCATGGCTGTGCCTCTTTCATGGTGATGTACCAGCTTATTGCTGCTGTGGGTACAGCAACTGCACCAGAGATTTTATTTTTGTGAAAATGTTTTAAAAAATGTTTTTAGTTCTAGTGTGTATGATTTTTGGATCTCTCTTTGGCATTACTGTAGCAGTGTTGCATAAGCTGTTGTATGACCAATTGAGAGAATGAAGAAAAAACAGTTTCAAATGTAGAGTGTGTAACCATAAGAGCCTGCCTCAGTCTCGGGCTTTTCACAGCTGACCATTTAAAGCCAAGAATATTCTTTCATTTTTCTATTGCAGTAACCTTGGAAGAAGAAGAAAAAAAGCTAGCATTTAAATGTAAAAGAAACCTCCTTGAGACTTTGTTTTCTAAATGAAGCTTTTCCCATGTGGGAATCATACATCATGTACCGTTACATTATTGATGAAACCTGACACACTGTATGACTCCTTCAGTTTAGCAAGGAAAATGAGAATTAAAAAAATGAGGACAGGAGAAAACAGTAGGAGAAATTTTGTGAACTTCCTGCACCATGTTTTCCCTTTCATTCAAACTTTATTTGTAGCAGGTTCTACCATCTCTACCAGCAGGTTTCCATGATCCTAGTCTGTGGCTGTGCTACTCTAAATACGTTCTGTGCTTTTTAGTTGAACTCGAAAGTCTGTCCTCTTCAGCATGTGCAGTATTTGCAGAAGGTGGTGTAGAGTCCTGTGGCTTCAACCGTACCAAGATGGGAGCAGACCTTTTGTCTCTTGTAGTTATGAGAGTGAGTGGTGCGTGTACTAGAATAATGAAGTGTTGCTGATTTGCCATTGTTTTGTGATAACTTGCAATAAATAGAAGAGTTTTTTATGTGTTTGTTTTTCTCATTGTTTTCAGGTGGTTCAAAATAAAAATATCACCAAAACCCAGAAGGTGCGCTTTTTTACTGCAGAAGTGTTGATACATATTGCTTCACTTTACCGGTGGAATGGGATTACTGATGTCAGCCCTGGGGATTTAAAGGTCTGGTAACTTACTTCTTTGTAATTCCTAGTCCTTGTCCTGCCTTTTTTCCCCCCCTCTTGCAGCCCATAGGTTTTGAAATAGCTTGTCAAGGTTAGAGTAACTGGGAGCTCAAGAAGAGGTATCTGCTGAGGTTACTTTAAGAGAAACCCTGTCTTTCCACAGCTTCTTACTGCTTTAGGAAGAGGGTTCGTTTCCCCTCCCTGATTGCCAGAACTGCAGTGCAGGTCTGTGAACCAGGGATAACTGGGCCTTTTGCGTGTGTGTATTCCTTTGCCTGGACACATTTGTGTCTCTAGAGGAGAATACATCAGAAGCAATGTAATTACCACGTGCCTCATTCCCATCCTACATGCTTATCTGATATGAGAGCTAAACTCCCAAGATGGTTGCCAGCCTTTTCAGCTTGCGCTGTTTGAGAGGTTGGCAGGGTTTCTAAGGGCCGAGCTGTTATTGATTCTACTATTCCATGAAATCACATTCCTAAAGTCATAGATGAGGCAAGGATCAGGGCCACAGCTGGTGGGTGTGTGTTAGTACAGCAGATGTTTTGTCATCTTCTCATAAATAAGTTACATTTTTGCTTTTTTTTTTTTTTTATTTTTCTTAATCATGTAACACTGAATGATTGCCTTATACTTCCTCTACTGGATATTTATGGCTTTGTCATTCCAGTTTCTAGTAGGTGTCTGCTTGGAGCTATGCGAATCTATGATCCTGTTCATAAACATGCATTTCAGTTTTGAGTAATTTAAAATTCTTACAATTCCATGCAGTCCTTGTGAGTCAGATGGTTTCTGATTTCCTAACCATAATTTTCAAGAAACTTCTCATTCGTAGGGATCTTAAGCTGTGCTGGATGTAAAAGATTAATGGAAATTTGCTTAACTTTTTTTTTTTTTCTTTTTGCTTGACATGGATATTTGGTCACTTCTTCCATTTTTATATGATGACTGTAATGGCACTGATGCCCCACCTCCTTTCCCTGAAGCATTGGCGTATTCAGTGCTATCCATCTTTCTTGCCCTGTATTAAAGTTGTTCTGTCTTCTGCCAAATTGGCCCCAAAACCATACACATGCTTATTTCACGTGCTTTATGCTGAAGGCTTCAGTGATTTTTTTTTTGGTCTTTCTGAACTTCCTCACAGTGAACCTGGTCTGTAAGGTTGAAAGTTGATTATTTCAGATTAAATATTAGATTCTTGACTTCAAAGTCCCAGGATGGCGTTGCCCCATTTATGTAAGTTTTATATCACTATTTTCCTTTAGCTTGACTTTTCTCTTTATGTGACTTCTTAGCAAAAAGTCCTAAGTCAGTAATGCCCTGCAGATAGTATATATGTACCTAAATTTGGTAGGTTTGCTTTCCTTGAAACAAAAAAAATACTGTAGTATTTAATGTGTTGCATACAGAAACTGAAATTTGTCTTGTTAATCTGAACAAAAGCAAAACTATCTTTTAGCATTTCTGTATAAAAGGAGCTTCAAAAAATTTAGAGAAGAGTGAAATTGATGTAAAATTTTCTTCTGTGATACCAAAAATCATATGCCTTTTGTACTCCTTTTTGTCTCTTGTAGGTGACTCAAGGTTCTGAAGAGGTGGGAAAGACGATGGTACGGGAACTTGTTCATAATTTCTTGATGGACCTCTGCTGCTCTCTGAAACATGGCATAACTTTCTATGATCCAAGTCTTGGAACTTCTGGCAAGTAAGTTATGAGACAGCTGAGATTGTTTGTGTACTTTCTGCTAGAATAGGAGAGACCTCACTGGTTATCTTGTCTGCCCTTCCAGGCTTTTTGTGAGTAACTTCACTGAATTCTGCTCCCCTCTCTCTTTCTTCTGTGGCAGAAGAAATAAATATGCTGGGGTTTTTTGTTTTTGTTTTTTAACTCCACAAGATCAAAGTATTGGATCTCCTTATCCTTCTGTGTACTAGAGCAGAGAGTGCTCTGCCCTATTCATATGGGCTTAGGCAATGGACATGTTTCTCTGAGCCACCTCTGTGAATAATTAGATAACAAGTCTCTTATTGTAAGGTATGATTTTTGGATCATAGATTTTTTTCTTGAGGTGACAATAAAGCATCGGAGCTGCAGTGTAGACCAGCTGGTAGTAAAATAGCTAGTCTAATTTACATTTTATAGAACCAGATGTGGTTTGCCACAGATTTTGGCAAAATGTCAACACGGATTTCAGGAGTGCCAAAATTTGGCCTGCAACACCTAATCTGGAAGCAACTATTTGCCATACCATTTCCATTTGCTAATTCCATATTTGTTAAAATATGTGTGCAGTAGATTATAGCTGATAGAGAAAATAATTGGGACTCTTGTAATTCCATGGAGGGGTTCTCATAGGGTGAGTTTATGCTTCATCACACTAGCTGGCCAAAGAAGGTACTAGATTGTAGTAGCGGGTAATAACACTGAGTAGTGCTAGAGCAGGTTGTTTCTTGCTTTGAGCAAAATTCTAGCTAGAATTAGTCTGATATCTGTGGTGTTCTCACTTTGTTTGGGACAAACAGAAGTAAACTTAAAAAGAGGACTAAAAACCACAGAAAATACTTCCAACTTTAATTTTAAATTTTAATTCTACATTTTTAGCTTTGTGAGGCTTGGTTAGAGTATTTCTGAAACATTGAGAGTTTAATTAAAAGTAATTACTCTTTGTCATGGAGAAAAACCTAGAGGTAAATTCAGTTCTTTCTTTTCCGAGTATAAACTCGGAAATTATGCCAGCAGTGTGAGAGGTCTTGCCTTCAGTTTACCCCGGCATCAACTGTAAAGTATCGAAATAGGGATTCCATTTTTTAAAGCATTTTTTTGTCTTCAATAGGGGAGGAAACGTGGTGCTTCTGCGCTTTCTGCTTGGATTAAAAACTGCAACAGAAGATGAAATGGTTGCTGATCTCATGGTGAATATTCTTAAAGTATGTCCAGATTTACTGAACAGATACTTTAAGGAGACCCAGTATTCCTTTGTTCCTAGACTGAAGTCAGCTTGGATGGACAATATGAAGTTACTCAAAAAGGTAAGAGTATGCATGATGCACACCACCTCTCCATAGAAATTTGCAATCGCAATACTCTTTTTTTCCTCTAAAAATTGTAGTAGTTTTTGTTAAACAGTAGTGCAGAATTATGCAAAATTGTAATAGGAAAGATGGTAAAATCAAACATTCCTGACCTACAGAAAAGTTACCAGGCAAAGGAACTTGGTAGTAGATTGTTAAGCCTGCCTTTCGTTGCTTTTATTACAGGTAGATATTATAATGCCATTCCTCTGTAAAATTTGTTACAATTTGGGTACTGTGGAGTACAGAGCCTGGCCAGCCCGTGGTGTGGCCGTGTTAGGTGTAAACTAACTATCTTTGAATTCGTGATTTTAGCTGAGGTCTTCCTAGTGACAAGGGATGAGATTTCATTGATTTTAGAGGAACTAAACTGAGGATCAGGGAGTGGGCTTTTTTTGGTTTTGTTTCAGAAGCAGCTGTTCTGTATCAGAGGAAACTCACATGTCTGAAAGTGTGTTCACAGCTGTAAATGCACAGTGCTTTAGAGTTTATTAAAATTACTAAAAAGCAGACAGGCACAATACTTCATAAATTGTGATTTTAAAAACAAACCAGTCCGGCAGCAGAGAAGTTAGGTGACTGAGGTTTAAGTGAGCTAAACGGAAAGGACTTAATGGTTCTGAAATAACACCATCAATTACTGTAGGTACATTAGGAAAGAAGCAGCAGGATGCTGTTAAATGTCGAAGATGGTAAATGGAGCGGGGCAGGGAATGGCATCCTGTTTTCTGTGGGTGCTGAGGAAAATAAGCCATGGCTCAGAACCACAGCTGCTTTAAAAAGTGTAGACATAGAGCAAGGTGGAAGGTCATTTGGTAAAAAGCCATGCTTGGAGCATGGAGTCTGTATAAACATTTAACTAAACCGGAAAAGAAGGGATTGGCATAAGAAGCAGTGGGAAACATCCTGTTGATGGTATGTGTTTTGAGATGCAGCAACATTGAAGCTTGGCTAGAAAAACCTTTTGTCTTTTATCAGTGTTCCCCTGACTCTTTGCTTTAGCTTAAAATGGGCAAGTAGGATCTGTAGTCTGCTTCTTGAAAAGGGGTGGCCTTCAGCAGGGGTGCAGGTCACCTACGGATGTTCCACATAGTTGAATAGTGGTCTGGGGGATGCTCTGTAGCATTTCTGCATAAAAGCTGATATTTAGTGCTGTCATTACTTTTGACAAGTCAAAGCCCTTCTGTAAAATGCTCCCCAGAAGAAGCTGTTGTCTCCAGGGTTATATCATTGTTGATTAAATTGTTATTTTTATTTCAGATCTATGAGGCTCAACCAGAGATTTCCAATTCTTTTAAGACTTCAGAGTTTATTCCTCTTCCCAGGTTGCTTTCTATGGTGATGGTAACAACAGTCCCTGCAGTGTGCAATAAAATAATGTTCACCCAAGGACTAAATGTAAGAGCAGTCTATAGTATTTTGGTGGATTTTTCTGTCCTCATTTATACTGTTTAAGTGTGGGATCATCCAATAAGTTTCTTCAGTTGGTTAATTAAATCTTTTTTATATTGTCTGTCCCAGCTTAAAGCTGGCTTGGGGAAGCACTAGAAAATGAATTAAAATCCATTGGTACTGCTTCCAAGAGCCATTCACAAGAACCAACTCTGTCAATGCTCACTAAGAGTTTAGGCTGGGAATCTGAAAACCTACAGATTCTTTCATACAAACCAAGGTTTAGGAAATAATTGATTTGTTAACAAATGTTACTATATATTCAGAGTACAGATTATGTGCAAAGCATAAGAGGAAGCAGTGAAATGTCATTAATTCAACTTCCTTCTTTTAGTTACCCAGTACAGTAGTGAAGCACAGCGTACTGTCACTTGTATCAATGGTTCTGAGAAGAGCCTTGAAGAATATTGAGTACTGTTTGAATGAAGAAACATGGCAAAAGTCAGAAATCTACACGCTGTCAATGATGCAGGAATTCGTACAGCTGTACAGAGAAGCCGTCAGCAAGGTACAAAATAAAAAGAAAATTGGACTATAACATGAGTCATTTTGCAGCAGATAACTATGCACTTTCTCCCCAGGTGATTGCGGCCTGGGAGCCAGGAGATAATATCTTTGAGCAGTGGGGGGGGAAGGCAGTGGGTTAAAAGGTGTGGTAGTAGATCACAGTTGCCTAACAAAGCTGGCTGTTGGAAGTGCAAATAAAATTTTGTTGTGAGACAAGTTTGTAACATTGGCAGCTATTGTGCTGCAAACTAATTCCAAGAGTCCTCTCAGAGGCAAATTCTCCTCCTTGTTCAAGTAAATTGTAGCCAGCAGAGTTCATTTGGTGTTAGAAGTTACTAGACAAGGTAGCACTTGGGTTGAAAATACATCATGAAGATGAAGAACCAAACGTAAATTTTTCACAGGAAACTTTCAGTAAAGTGTTCTTTGCAGTATTTATGTTCTGCAGAAGTGAAAGTACACTACTTGATTTCAGATCTTTTTCCAATTGTATACCAAATCAGTTCAAACCTTTGTGAAGAGCAGCAAATCCTTATGTTGGTTGGTTGTGAATATTTTTATCACAGTAGCTTGGTCTTGTGCAGGAGAGTTATTGTAATTTACTCTTTTTTGCTTCTAGCTTTTACCGGACATGAACAGTATAGTGGCTGTCTGGCAGTCCCTTCTGAAGCAAGGGAGAGAACACTGCAATGGCCAAGAGGAGAAAAGGGAAAGTGATATCTCCACTGTGAAGGTGATGACTGAGACAGCAGAAGTTGCTGAACAGCATGGTAGGCAAAGCAGGTGGAGTTGGCCCTTCTTACATGTGTTTGAATGGGTGTTATGAAATCCTCATCCCATGTAAAGTAGGTAACTTCAGCAGAGTCCGGAAGTCACTTGTTTAATTCTGACCAGCATCAGAATTGCCTGTGAACGCAGTTTGACAAATAGGCTGCCATTGCTATTAGGTTAAGCAGTTTGCCTTTCTGCTGTCACAGAATCACAGAATGGTTGAGGTTGGAAGGGACCCTGGAGGTCATCTTGTCCAACCCTGCTGTCTACACCTGGTTGCTCAGGACCACGTCCAGACAGCTGTTGAATATCTCTGGGGATGGAGACTCCAACAACCTCTCTAGGCAACCTGTGCCAGTGCTCGGCCACCCTCACAGAGAAAGAGACTTTCCTAATGTTCAGAGGGAGCCTCCTGTGTTTCAGTCTGTGCCCGTTGCCTCTGGTCCTGTCGCTGGGCACCACTGAAAAGAGCCTGGCTCCCTCCTCTTTGCACCCTCCCTTCAGGTATTTACAGACATTGATGAGATCCCCCCTGAGCCGTCTCTTTTCCAGGCTGAACAGTCCCAGCTCTTCCAGCCCTTCCTCACAGGAGAGATGCTCCAGTCCCTTCATCTCTCTGGCCCTTTGTTGGACTCCCTCCAGTGTGTTCATGTCTCTCTTGTACTGGGGAGCCCAGCACAGGACCCAGCACTCCAGGTGTGGCCTTGCCAGCGCTAAGTAGAGATGAAGGATCACCTCCCTTCACTTGCTGGCAATGGCTTGATGCAGTTGTCTGTCCCAGCTTAAAGCTGGCTTGGGGAAGCACTAGAAAATGAATTAAAATCCATTGGTACTGCTTCCAAGAGCCATTCACAAGAACCAACTCTGTCAATGCTCACTAAGAGTTTAGGCTGGGAATCTGAAAACCTACAGATTCTTTCATACAAACCAAGGTTTAGGAAATAATTGATTTGTTAACAAATGTTACTATATATTCAGAGTACAGATTATGTGCAAAGCATAAGAGGAAGCAGTGAAATGTCATTAATTCAACTTCCTTCTTTTAGTTACCCAGTACAGTAGTGAAGCACAGCGTACTGTCACTTGTATCAATGGTTCTGAGAAGAGCCTTGAAGAATATTGAGTACTGTTTGAATGAAGAAACATGGCAAAAGTCAGAAATCTACACGCTGTCAATGATGCAGGAATTCGTACAGCTGTACAGAGAAGCCGTCAG
Organism: Egretta garzetta; assembly: GCF_000687185.1. Classification (NCBI taxonomy): domain Eukaryota; kingdom Metazoa; phylum Chordata; class Aves; order Pelecaniformes; family Ardeidae; genus Egretta; species Egretta garzetta. The sequence goes on along the minus strand of NW_009260028.1, from coordinate 7,251,774 downwards.
CAAGGTACAAAATAAAAAGAAAATTGGACTATAACATGAGTCATTTTGCAGCAGATAACTATGCACTTTCTCCCCAGGTGATTGCGGCCTGGGAGCCAGGAGATAATATCTTTGAGCAGTGGGGGGGGAAGGCAGTGGGTTAAAAGGTGTGGTAGTAGATCACAGTTGCCTAACAAAGCTGGCTGTTGGAAGTGCAAATAAAATTTTGTTGTGAGACAAGTTTGTAACATTGGCAGCTATTGTGCTGCAAACTAATTCCAAGAGTCCTCTCAGAGGCAAATTCTCCTCCTTGTTCAAGTAAATTGTAGCCAGCAGAGTTCATTTGGTGTTAGAAGTTACTAGACAAGGTAGCACTTGGGTTGAAAATACATCATGAAGATGAAGAACCAAACGTAAATTTTTCACAGGAAACTTTCAGTAAAGTGTTCTTTGCAGTATTTATGTTCTGCAGAAGTGAAAGTACACTACTTGATTTCAGATCTTTTTCCAATTGTATACCAAATCAGTTCAAACCTTTGTGAAGAGCAGCAAATCCTTATGTTGGTTGGTTGTGAATATTTTTATCACAGTAGCTTGGTCTTGTGCAGGAGAGTTATTGTAATTTACTCTTTTTTGCTTCTAGCTTTTACCAGACATGAACAGTATAGTGGCTGTCTGGCAGTCCCTTCTGAAGCAAGGGAGAGAACACTGCAATGGCCAAGAGGAGAAAAGGGAAAGTGATATCTCCACTGTGAAGGTGATGACTGAGACAGCAGAAGTTGCTGAACAGCATGGTAGGCAAAGCAGGTGGAGTTGGCCCTTCTTACATGTGTTTGAATGGGTGTTATGAAATCCTCATCCCATGTAAAGTAGGTAACTTCAGCAGAGTCCGGAAGTCACTTGTTTAATTCTGACCAGCATCAGAATTGCCTGTGAACGCAGTTTGACAAATAGGCTGCCATTGCTATTAGGTTAAGCAGTTTGCCTTTCTGCTGTCACAGAATCACAGAATGGTTGAGGTTGGAAGGGACCCTGGAGGTCATCTTGTCCAACCCTGCTGTCTACACCTGGTTGCTCAGGACCACGTCCAGACAGCTGTTGAATATCTCTGGGGATGGAGACTCCAACAACCTCTCTAGGCAACCTGTGCCAGTGCTCGGCCACCCTCACAGAGAAAGAGACTTTCCTAATGTTCAGAGGGAGCCTCCTGTGTTTCAGTCTGTGCCCGTTGCCTCTGGTCCTGTCGCTGGGCACCACTGAAAAGAGCCTGGCTCCCTCCTCTTTGCACCCTCCCTTCAGGTATTTACAGACATTGATGAGATCCCCCCTGAGCCGTCTCTTTTCCAGGCTGAACAGTCCTAGCTCTTCCAGCCCTTCCTCACAGGAGAGATGCTCCAGTCCCTTCATCTCTCTGGCCCTTTGTTGGACTCCCTCCAGTGTGTTCATGTCTCTCTTGTACTGGGGAGCCCAGCACAGGACCCAGCACTCCAGGTGTGGCCTTGCCAGCGCTAAGTAGAGATGAAGGATCACCTCCCTTCACTTGCTGGCAATGGCTTGATGCAGCCCAGGATACTGGTAGCCTTCTCTGTGGCAAGAGCACATTGCTGGCTCATGTTCAACCTGGTGCCCACCAGGACCCCTAGGCCCTTTTGTGCCAAGCTGCTTTCCAGCTGGTGGCCCCCAGCATTTACTGGTGTCTGGGGTTGTTTCTCTTCCAGTGCAGGACTCTGCAATTCCCTTTATTGAACTAACCTTCCTGTCCTTGACCTTTTTATGCTAGTAGGAGTATTTTGCAGCCACATGAAACTGATATGCCTGAAAAAGAATTTTTTGAGAGACTTTAGTTTGGCCAAGTTACTTTACCATGAGGTCATTTTTTTGAAGCACTTAGTTACTGTGGCTACACAAATGCTTGTGTTGCTGTAGCACAGGATTAGAAACATGCAAGTGTTGGAAGAGAGAGAGAGGGTTGGAGTGAAGGCTTCAGTTTTCCTCTCTCAAAACCAGTGTCCCTCTCCTGAAGGACTTGCTTTCATAGTCCCATTGCAGGGAAATGGAAGTTTTAGTACCCTGTAGCTTGGCTAGCAGCCTGCAATGTTTTACTTACAGTCTGGAGATAAATCTACATTCCAGTTTCATGCCCTTCACAGGGCATATTCCACAGTGAGACTTCCTGCAGCAGAGAGTTTTTCAGTGTATGTCTTCTGTGTGTGGCTTTGGGCAGCAAAATAGTTGCCAACGCTGATGCTCCAAGGCTCTTTATTGGTAGAGTGCCTGCTGAAACCAGTGGAGGAGCTAATCTGAAATACTGTAGCTGTAGTTTCTCTGCATAATAGGGTGATAATACTGTATCACTTACTCTCAGCTCACCTCTTACAGCTTTATTTGCACTGTGGCCACTAGAGAATTCTTTTTTTAATTGGAGTTGAGACTCAGGCAAACAAAGTTTATGCATGGCGTCCATCCAGTTCTTCATAGCTCCCTGAGGGAGGCCCAGTTAACAGGAAAAAAGTAGGTGTTAAAAAAAAGTTTTGGCTGCCCTTCATTTATTTTGCTTCCTTTCATGAGTGACTGGATAACAAGTAGCTTTTGTACGTCCTTGTGTTATAAACTAAAAGAATATTTAGCTGCTGAAATAGTTTTTCTTAAGAAGTAAACAGCTGCCTTAGCTGGGGTTGGTGTTTCTCTCATAGAGATATTTGTTGTCTTACTCTTGCAAAGAGGTCACGTTGAGAAAGTATTAATTTGAAAGAGGGAAGGAAAAGAAAGAAACCTTTAACTAAAGTAATAAATTAGTAATAAATTAGTGTTCTGTCTCCTGCACTTCCCCAGTCAAACCTACCTGGCATTAGGTAAAAATAGTATCCCCAAAAACCGGTAGCATGACCATTTCCTTTCCTTCACTTTTTTTCCTGTTGTTCGGCCTTAAATTGAACATCACTGGGACTGATTTGATTCTTACAGTGAGTGCTGAAATGTTGAGATTGTCTTTATATGTATGAGGACTTTAGAATCAAATTAGAAATAGCAACTGCCAACTGAAGCACTGAATAAGCTAATTTGATTTTTAAAATATTCACACAGGAATGCTGGGGCAGGAAACTGGGGATTCCATGTTTTTTCTGTTTCTTCTTGTTAGTGAGGAAGATAACTGATCATTTCATAGGCAAGTTTATTGGAAATACATTTAGTGATTCTCATGTTTGATAATGTAGGTGCTACACTGTTCTCTTGGTATGAAGGAAGAAGAAACTAATTCTGTAAACACTTTGTTTAGGTTCAGATGATGCTGAGACACTATTTCTGAAAGCTGCACTGCTTCAGGTCATATGCCTTTATCAGAAGGTTGTGCCCCACTTGGTAGCACGGAGCAACTTTGATTTTAGCAAGCTGCTAAAAGGTATGTGATGGGTATTTCTGTTACCTTCATTGCTTTTGCTGGCCATTTACAAAGCCCACAGCAGAAGGGAATGTTTGCTCTTCTGTATAGCTAGAAAAAGAACTGTTTTCTAAAAGTAACCCAGTTTAGTTTCTTCATTGTGTTGGCATTTATTGTTGCTATTTCTGCAGTGCTCTGGCACTCTGCCCTCTTAAATTCCATAACTGCTCTGCTACACTCAGTTGTTGTAAGTGGTAGGTTGCGCTACAGTCTTCCTCTTTGTGTGTTGTATTCTTGCAGAAATTTGTTTTTTTTATGGGGTTTTAATGCTAATGTTTCTGTGGAGGCTTTATGTCCATCTCTCATTGAGACTTGGGGGTGAAATTCTCCCAGACCTATGTCAACAATCCAACAAAAGTAAGTTATTCCCATTAGCCGCATACTTTATTTTTTTTAAACAGGATAGTTCACAGAAAGTTTAAGGGGGGGGGAGAAGCGCATACCAATTCACTAATTTCCTCTGGAAAATCTTTTAACATTCAAGTATTTTTCCATTTGCTGTATTTTGAATTATTTTATCATAGATTGGCAGTGTGTGCGGAGAAGAACAGTATTCTGTATGGTATTGTCTCCTGTGGAAAATCCACATGAGGAAGCACTTTAGCAATATTGTTGTATTTTTGTCTCTGATGTCATGTTCATGGAGGGTATTCCTCTTCAAACAGCAGAAGTAAACGGAGATGTTCTGTACCTGCTTAAAGGATCAAGGATGATGAGCCACAACTTATGGACTGTGGGCAAGATCCTCCAATATTGCTTGTGTTTCAATAAATACAGCCATTTAAAATTGAGACTGGAGGAGAGAGCAAAATGTTGTTTGGATATCATTGCTGTCTGTGAGCCACCAGAGCTTTTAGGCCATCAAACCAGAGCAACTCTCTGTGTTCTAGGCAGGTCTGGGATGTGTAAGGATGGGAGTTATGTAAATGCCTTAATTATAGTCTCTTGGGGGAAAAATCATAGAATTTTTAAGGTTGGAAAAGACCTGTAAGATCATCAGGTCCAACCAAAAACCTAACACTGCCAAGTCCACCACTAAACCGTGTCTTTAAGCACCTCGTCTACACATCTTTTAAATACCACCACGGATGGGGACTCAACCATTTCCCTGGGCAGTCTGTTCCAGTGCTTGATAACCCTTTCCGTGAAGAAATTTTTTCTCATACCCAATCTAAACCTCCGCTGGTGCAACTTGAAGCTGTTTCCTCCTGTCCTATTGCTTGTTATTTGGGAAAAGAGACCAACACCCACCTTGCTACAGCCTCCTGTCAGGCAGCTGTAGAGGGCAATAAGGTCTCCCCTCAGCCTCCTCTTCTCCAGCTGAACAGCCCCAGTTCCCTCAGCTGCTCCTCAGACTTGTGCTCCAGACCCTTCACCAGCTTCATTGCCTTTCTCTGGACATGCTCCAGTGCCTCAATGTTCTTCTTGTAGTGAGGGGCCCAAAACTGAACACAGTATTCAAGGAGCAGCTTCACCAGCACCGAGTACAGGGGCACGATCACTTCCCTCAAGCCAGGATGCTGTTGGCCTTCTTGGCCACCTGGGCTCATATTCAGCTGGCTGTCGACCAGCACCCCCAGGTCCTTTTCTGCCAGGCAGTTTTCCAGCCACTCTTCCTCAAGCCTGTAGCATTTCATGGGATTGTTGTGACCCAAGTGTAGGACCCAGCACTATGGCCTTGTTGAACCTCATACAATTGACCTCAGCCCATTGATCCAGCCTGTCCAGATCCTGCTGCAGAACCTCTCTACCCTCAAGCAAATTGACACTCCCACCCAGCTTGGTGTGATCTGCAAACTTGCTGAGGGTGCACTCAATCCCCTTGTCCAGATCATTGATAAAGATGTTAAACAGAACTGGTCCCAACACTGAGCCCTGGGGAACACCGTTTGTGACCGGCCGCCAACTGGATTTAATTCCATTCACCCCAACTCTCTGGGCTCAGCTACCCAACCAGTTTTTTACCCAGCAAAGAGTATGCCTCTCCAAGCCATGAGCAGCCAGTTTCTCCAGGAGAATGCTGTGGGAAAAGGTGTCAAAGGCTTTACTGATGTCTAGCTAGACAGCATCCACAGCCTTTCCCTCATCCATCTTGTCACAGAAGGAGATCAGGTTGGTCAAGCAGGACCCGCTTTTCATAAACCCGTGCTGACTGGGCCTAGTCACCTGGTTGTCGTGGATGTGCTGTTTGATGGCACTCAGGATGAACTGCTCCATGACCTTCCCCGGCACCGCGGTCAGGCTGACAGGCCTGTAATTCCCCAGATTGTCCTTCCAGCCCTTCTTGTAGATGGGCATCACATTCTCTAACCTGAAAAAGGAGCTTTAAAGAAAAAAACCCCACTGAATCAACTGTCTCACATGAGGTTTTTCCTCCCTCTGTCAAAGGATATTTAATTGGTTTGTATATTTGGTGACTCACCAAATCACGTATACTGTTTATCCCATTATTTCTTCCATTGGTCGCTTTTTCCAAAATGGACAAAAGGCAGGACACCTTTTTGTGAGGCATAAATCTCTTTGATGGTATATTTTTTTAGAGTATGAAATAAACAGTTGAATGGGATGCAAAATAAAGTGTAATTCTCAAACAAATTTAATGAAGTGAGCCTGGATATTAATTTTGATGCAATATGACACCGTAGAAAATGATGGTGTAAATTAATTGTGAAACTTCCCTCAGATGCTAGCTTGAGAGTTCTGTCATTCCTTCCCCTCACCCTGATTAAAACATACATTCCAAAGGCAGCATGGTTTTCTACCTTGTAGCAATATATTTTTACACAGCTGGTATAGTTTTATTCTTTGGTCTTACTGTTGGCTAGACTTTGTAGTGATGCTGCATTTTTAAAATTTATTGTTCTCTCTCTAATGTGGACCACAAAAATACTACACAGACTATGAAAAGCACACTGACACTAAAGCTTTACACAGCTGATCTCTGTATGTAATTTAACTGAAGTTAAAGTGTGGGCAGGTCAATTTTTGGAGCATGCTGTGAGGGTCTCTGCACCGCTGTATGACCTGTAAGGTGAGTAATTCTGAGGCTATGCCAAAGCAGTCATCGTGAGCAGATCATAAAGGTGATGTAGGGAGAGACACAAGTGTAAAGTTCCGTTGCCTGTAGGAAATATTGTAATGGTATAAGCGTTAAGATCTGTTATTGACTTAAATTCTGTATTTTGGTCTCCTGTTTATCTATTCCCTTTACTTCCTGTAGGCCACAGCTTTTCAGGGTCTCTGAGACTGGTAGAAGAGATTTTGTATTCCCATGCAACAGCGATGGCTTGTGCCAGGGTCAGGTGTTAGACTCTCCCTGCTGAAGGCTGGATTCCAGCCTTAGGTTAGCAAAATGTAATCATAGAGTGTTTGGGGATCTTGTGGTCTGAAAATCAGTGGATTGCCAGCTTATCTCACAGTGGTGGTGAAACCTTAAATGGTTAGTGTTGATGATTGTATTTCTTTCAAACTTCAGGTATTGTCACTGAAAAGGGCCTCCGAGAGGAGGTCCCTCCTGTTCTGCAGCACCATATACTGAAAGTGGCTTTAGAACTTCCTGCAAATAAATTTGCCTGGTTCAGAGTACAGGTAAGAGACTTCAAGGCAGATTTATGTTTCTTTGGCCTGCTGTCCTCAAATCTTTACATCTGGCACTGCCTAGTTTTATATTCATCCCAGTCCAGTCATTTTAAGAGGTGACCCTTTTGAAAACCAGAATAAAAACTAAGAATTTCAGTCTTAGCATTGGTGAAGAATCCCTTCTGACCTGAAAAACTTTTCTACAAGGGCAGAGATTTTTGTCTTCCTGAAGAGGGCTGGACAAGGTTTCTTCAGTTCTTCATGTCCTTGAAGAGGGGCAAGAGTGAGAATTTGCTGGTTTTTACTTGTCTGAGATTTCAGACCAAGGAAATGACCTGCTGATGGGAGCTATCCCACCCATTCCAGGGGATGATTCTTGCATTTGTTAAGGCTGTCCGACCTCTCCATAATTACTGAAACATTCAGGGCCCCTGATCTCTTTTTTTTTACTGCAGGTCTGTGCAGTAAGAGAGCTGTAAGAGAGCCTGTTTTTCATGGCTGGATAAAAGAGTGGGCCTAGCTCTGAGGGGGAAGCAGAGAGACCTATGGGTGTTGTGACTGTGGCCCTGCCTTGTAGGAGATTTTCTGTCCTTTCCAGTTGACCATAAATTGAAAACTGAGGCGAGTTAGAGAAAGCAAAGGAAAACATGGAAACAGGCAAAGAAGCAAAAGTATTTTCTTGTGGCTTTGCCCTTTTAGTATACACAGGTTTTAACAGAAAAGATAAAAGCCACATCTGGGAATGTTACTGAGTTATGGTTGTTATACATCAAAGGCAAGTCAGTGAGAAAAGCAGGGGAGGTGGCTGAAGGATTGTCATTTGATGTTCAGATAGCGTTCAGCATCCCTGTGACTTGCATTGTTTTCCTGTTCTTTGGGGATCAGTCTCTTAAATGATTATATTTCTTATTCAGACAGTACTTGTAGGGAATCTGAATTCCTGGGGATAACAAAAACAGAAGTAGGATGGATGATTGGGGAGGAAGGTGGCTTTATCTTGGACCCTTGTATTAGTTGGTGTTTCTGTTACTGCTCTCTTCTTCCACTTTCCAAAAAACCATTGTACTCATCTTCCTGGTTAACTGAATGCAAAGTAGTATAAATGTTCCCATTCATTTCTGGCCTTGGTATTTTTGGGCAGGTCTATAAAATAATATACTTCTATTGCGTATCTGCTCCCGTGCAACATAATCCTGTACAGTGTTGCTGTACCAGGGGAATTATAATATATTTTTCTTTTAGGATGTTTCTGAGACAGAGAAGGTATCTGGTGAAAAATCAGTATTCTATTTACTGATGAAAATGTTTGTTACAAGTAACCATTCTCATCTGAAAATTTCAACCAAAAAACTGATCATCAAGGTAAGTGTTTGATCTGAAATACTAGGATATTCACTATATTCCATTGGCCTAAACTTCCTGTGTTCTAAAATTTTTCTTAAAGCAGATGCCCTTACTGCATAGTTGTGTGGCCAACAGTCGTCTTTCCTGTTTTCTGTGACTGTTCTTGGAAATTGCTGTAAGATAACTACCTATTAGCTAGTAAAGTAAATGTTGTCAACTGAATTTGCTGCAACAGCTGATGAAATAGTAAGGAAAATGTCTTTAATCTTTGCCCACCTCCCCTAGGCTGAATTAATTCCAATGCTGTAATAAACTGATATAGTTTGTGCCTGTAAAGGTCTTGACATTGCTGAAGAAGAGATTATTTTTTATCTTTCTTTTTTATCCTTGTTTATTTAATCTGTACTTCATCACTCTAGCCTTCCTAAAGCCTTAGCTATTTTGCTCTGGCCTTGCACAATAGTCCTGTTTGTTATAGTTTGATACAAGCTCTGATGCAAGGAGTACTTTTGTCTCAAAAATTAATTAAAATCCCCTTCTGTGCATTTAAATAAGTTATCTGGCTTTTCAGAAGTCTTGATCAACTACAAATCTCATGAGGGCACCAGCAGCTGTCAGTTCTAGTATCTTTTTAAAACTGGGCATCTTTTAGTTATCTAAGTAGGGCTAGAGACCTGCATTCAAAACAAACCCAACCAAACAACTGTCCTCCCCAAGAGAAAACCCCAAAAGCTGTTCTAAGCCCTGAACAGGGATCCTCGTGCAGTGTCCCATAGTAATAGTGGCATACAAGTTTGTGTACAGCTTTGTGCGCATTTAATTTCTGCATTTAGCTTCAATCACAGGGTGCAATTGTAATGTCCAAACCACTACACCAAAGTTACAGTGATTGTATTAGGTTTTAGTTGCCCTTGATCCCTACAACGGATTAAAGGCAGGTTAACTTTGGCTCACGGTAATGAATATCTCAATCAAAAGCTACCCAGTACAGTTTTTGTAGTGTATTTGGATTCTTCTGCTGAGTGGAGACGTGGGCTAGCTGACTCATTCTCATTTCCTCTTTTAGATTCAGTCCATTTCATTTTCTCTGAAGAGAATACAGGAGCAGTGAAGTTAGGGCAGTTATGTCAGCAGAAAGGCTGCTAAGAATAGATGTTGATGAGTGTGTTTTGCTTATTTTTCAACACAGTGCCATATAATCGGAAGGCATGTTTTTGGATTTCACATTCTGTTCCTGCCTGTTTTCATGAGAGCTGCAAGTGTATTTCTATTTCAAGACTCTGCCAAAAATAGTTAATTATTTAAAAATGAATCCTTCTTTCTTTTTTTTTTTTTCTTTCTTTAAATGAATTATCCTGTCAGATTTGTGTAAGCAGCAGTGTTATTTTTATACCTGATGGTGGTGTACACAGGGTAAATGTAGAGCAAATGAGCTGTGATAGCTTTCTTTGTATTTTGTGTGTGAGGAGAAACAAAGGCATGGATTCATCCCACATGATTACAGTCATTTAATGTAGATGCCAGAGTTAGGAAGCCGGCCAAGGTTTCTTCTGTTGTTGAGAGTGAGGGGCAGGTGGTTCTACCACTGTGCGGTTCACATCGCCTGTCATCTGGATTGCCCTTCAGACAGCCATTCCTCCTCTTCCTCTTTCCTCCTCCTTTCTTTCTTTTACAGAGGGAGCAGAGGGTCGCCAAGTTCCTAATTTAAGTGCCTCAGAAAAGGGCCTGAATTTAGATAGTATGAAAGTGGGCAAAAGTTTCTAAATATTTTAATCCTATTACTTGACTGTGGTAAAATTGTGTCTACCTCACCACCCACAGCAACCGTGAGTATGCCTACGCTTCTCTGGACCTTTCTGTGGTCACGACCCACTGTTCGGTTTATTTGACTGTTTACCCATCTTTCCAACTCTTTTAAGCACAAGTAGCCTGATTTAGATTTAACTTAGCAATGATCTTCCTTTATATTACATTAGTAGTTTTTAAAAGCCCTTCTATAGGCTATTTTTAAGGGCATGGTGCACTTTTTTTTCCCCTGCTGTAATAGTGTAAGGGTATACAACCCTCTTAAAGCAGTATAGCCTGCTCCCCTGAAATTATAAGAATGAGCTGTACTACGGTGGAGGGAACAAATGTTCGGTGTTCAGGCAACTTTGACCTCAGTAGGGTTTGTGCTGACTGACTGCTGACAACAGGAGGACTTGATGTGGTCAGACCAAAAATCCTGCTAGCCTGTATCCTGGCTCTTACCTTTGGCTGTGCCTTAGGGGGACCTTCCTTGCCAGCGTGTGAGACAGCATTGCAATAGCCCCCATTGCAGGGGGCACATCTGGTGTTTCAGGCCACGTGATGGGACAGGGGACATACTAGCTCCATTGAAGCTGTCCGACGTAAGGCTCTTTTGAAGGCTGGGACCAACGAGATGGATTGGCCCTGGCTGTGGCTCTGTGCTGCAGCTGGCTCTCTTCCTCTGTGTCCCTGCACCGCAGGCCTTGAGCCATGAAGTTGCAGAGAGGCTGCTGCAGTGAGCAGCACTGCAGGTAGCACAACGGCCTCTGGATCCGGTGCATACTGCCCCGGCATGTGTTGAAGCAAGTTCCTGCGCCCTGAGTGCTTTTAGATGTCTCATATTCCAAATGCATGGGAATGAGTGTTCTTAGTGAGATCGCCATGTGCTTGTTGCCCAGTCTGGTGAATAGGTGTTTGCAGCATACTTCAGTGTGGTGCACATGGGATCCATCCCATACACATGGTCAGTGTGAGGGCAGGAACGAAGTGGAGTTGTACTGGTTTTGTGCTGCAGACAGCAGGTGAGAGGAGGAGAGACTCTGAGAGGACAGGAGCAGAAAGAAGTTACTCTCAGCTGATTTTTCCCAGTTGTGAGAGAGTAAGCCATGGTTTTGCCTCTTTCTTTGTTCATTCGTAAAGCCCTCCTTTCTCTGCCCCAGGACCGCTTCTTGCCCTCTTCCAACAGCCCCTGTGTGTGTCTGACAAAGCTCAGCAGGTTTCATTTGGCACCTGTAACATAGCTGTGCCTTACCTCTCACTGCTCTTGGTGAGAGAGCAGGAAGCAAAACAGCCGTGATGAAGACACTAGGCCTTGGCCTTAGTTATGCTGAGGTCGGATGATACAGTCTTGGGAAATTTTGTTTTAAAAAATGCATTCAGTTTTACTCTCTGTTACGCAGTTAGGGTGGCCCTGGTGAGGGGGAATAAGGCCTCTTGAACTGAGGGGGTGAAAATGACAGATATTTCTTTTCATCAACCTGCTATTTTTTCCTTTCCAAGAAGAAGAAAATGTGAAGTTGCTATACAAAATGATCTGTGCTTTTTTGGGTTTTGTATTTTAGTTGGTTGTTTCTTATTTATTTTTTTTTTACACCCCCTTTGGTTTTCTGGACAGGTTTTACGTGACAGTGGAGTGTTTGAGTACACGTGGAAGGAACTTTCAGTTTGGCTGGAACACTTGGATAATACAAAAGAAGACAAAAAGGAAGCAGTGATTCAATTTTTGGAAAGGGTAACAACTGTTCAAATTAGCTGGATAAACAATGCCAGGAATAGCATTAATGGAAACTTAATTATTTTGTTGCTATTGTTGAGAAACCTGTCAAAGATCAGTGAACAAATTCTGAGAAGAGCAGTGTTTGTAATTCTTTATACAGAGGTGACATCTTGTCTTGGGTGGGAGGACAGTGAAATGATTTGGAGGAAAATTAAATCCGGAAAGATAAGTTGTTTCTACAGCATTGTTGATACGAGGGGAGACTGTTGGGG
>NW_009260028.1:7215943-7239596 GCF_000687185.1 Egretta garzetta | reverse complement strand
TTATGAAGTTGTGGTGCCGGGGGGGGGCCGGTGGGGGGGGGGGGTAGCTCTTATCTCCTCTTTTCTTTATGTGGCAATACCTGCCAGAATTACCAGACCTGAGTAAATTGTAATCTTTTACAAGAAAAGTTGGCATTTCCTGTTTACTTTTCAGGATGTTAAATGCCCAGTGCTTCCTTTTCATTGCAGTCTCTCCAGGGACTCAGTTGTGGTAGCACTTTAGGTGCAAAATTGCAGTGGACATTTCTTTTTCCATGCAACCCAGTGTCCTGTGTACAGCAGTAACCATGGGCAGATTGGTGCAGAAGTATATGAAGTTGTCCTCCTAAAACTTTCCCAGCTTCCAACCACTTTTAGAACATAGTCTTTCTTAACAAGGTATGGTTCCTGTAGACTTAATAGCCTGTGCACTTACATTTCTCTCTCAACATTTGTTAACAGATCCTGTTGAAACTGGTGACAAACCCCTATCCATATACAGATAAAGCAGCAGACGTTGTTCAGGAAGCCAGTATGCTCCAAGTTAGTATGTTTAAACAGGACTCTGATAACGTCAGCATCCCCATCTCTCACATTGATGGTATGTGGTGATTCCCTCAACAACAGAGAATTTCAAGACTTTGTGCTAGATTTTCTAGCCCTAATCTGCAAAGTGACAACTGATAACTATAGAAATTCTGCTTAAGTAAGGACCTACAGGATTCAGCCCTCCAGTTGTATTTAGTATCAGAAGTCTGAATTGCAAAGTTACCACTTTATCCCCAGAAGTAATTTCTGATGCAGTCACGCCATTTTAACTATTTTAAATCCCTCTTCAGGCCCCTGCAACAGCATTTTCTAACTAAAATGAAAAATCGTACAGTTCCTCTCCCTGGAGCTGCTCATATCTGTTCAACCAGCAGGAAAGGGCTGGGGTGCCCAGGGAACTTTCTTACTCCCAGGCACATGGCTGGCATTTTGCTGCTCCTGCTTTCTGGGACCAGTCACAGCCCTACTGCAAACAAAGTAAAAATTCTGCAGTGTGGACGCTTGGACAACTTACCACGTGCTAGCTGTTCTGCTATAACGGTCCGTGCGTAGGATTTTGCAGTACATAAATGTAGGATAATTGAGGGAGTTTAACACTCAGTACCAGATGGATCAGTTGCCTTGAGTTGCCTGTATTACAGAGATGTAATGCCAGCCATGGAATACAGGGTATCTTCTTCGTATGTTAAAGCTGTCTTTGACTCTTTCATGACCAAGATTTGGTTCTCTGGCCATATAGAACTGAGAAGCTCTTCAAGGACTGCTCAGGATGTTCTTTTAATGGGGAAGCGGCTGCTTCCTTCATACTTTCCCATACATGCTTCCTGTCACTGTTACGCTCTGATAGCCCTTACCTAATGCCATCATGATAGCGGTAGGTGATGCACCTCTTCCCTTCCCTTACTATTGTCGGCGGGACAGCAGTGTTGAAAGGCAAGAAGTAAGGTTAAGCACACAGTAAGAGACAGTGATTTTTACAGTTGTGTTTACCATTGCATTGTTAGACAAATGTGTCTTTCATCCTATTTTCTGCTTTAGGAATTCAGAAGCTGCCTTGTATTCCTGGAGTGTTGGATTCTACCTCTGTTGTTTTCTAGTTAGTCTGAATCCTCTGCTTACATTTTTTTTTCTTCACTTAATAGATGTTCTGGATATGGTGGATGTCCTAATTGAAGGCAGTGATGGCTTAGATGAAGAAATTGGGTTCACTTTAAATGAAGACATGATTATCCAAACATTTCCATTCAGTGCTGTTGTGCCTGCTGCATTGGAAGCCAGGAATATACTGTTGCTTCAGACTGAAAATGGAACGGGTACAGACTTTTTTGTTTCTGTGTATTGTCTATGCTAGTGTACTGGAAGTGGGATCATTCTTAACCAGTGAGCACCTCAAGACATTTTATCTTTGTTGCAAGCAGAAGGAGGTGCAGATCCATGGAGTTCCTTGCTCAAGAGAAGCATTAAAGCTTATAAGGTGCTTCTGTTCTTTTTTCCTGACCCTAAAGAAGCTCACTCTTGGTTTCTGGAGTAAAGAAAATAAATGGAAATGCAGGAATTCTATAAATTGCCATTGGACTCTAGGGAGTTCTTACTGTAGGAAAACAAATTTGGCCAGGTTAGAAAAAGAGAGCCCACCTTTCCCCTATGAGATGCAGGGAAGTGGAGGAGGAGAATGACCCCAGGCTCTGAGCACCTTTTAGAGGACAGTCTTGGCCTGGAAGCAGTTGCACTTCAGTAACAGAGTGTTTTAAGCACAGAGTATGCAGATCATGAGAAGAAAGTGGTTTCAGTGGCTGTAGGCAGCTCTTCCAGTCAGGCCAGTCAGGGGAGAGAGGACTGGAGTGGTGAATAGAAAACGGATGCATTTTCCAAAGAAGATGTCTTCAGACATGAAGATCCAGGGGTGAATGTTGCGAAGTTCTACCACTTCCTTGAGGATAGGATTTGGTGGAGTGGGGAGTCATGGGGGCAGCAGCTGGCCTCAGAGCAGGATTTGCCAACCCCGCAGCGCCTCACTAAGTCCTATGTATATTTGGCTGTTGAGTAGCACCTAGGACTGAAAGTCCCAATTCTGAAAGAAAATCCTCCATATTTAACCGGTGCATGTTAACCTGGGTGTGTTTGCCCAGTACAAATTGGTTCTCCTCTTAGATGGTGCTTGGCTGGGGCCCTTATCCACGAAAATACAGACAAGTTTAGGGCAACACAGTAAAGGTGGAGTTACTTTTACGCTTGTCTGGAAGGAAACAGGCCAATCTGAGCATGTATCTTAGTGGGGTCATTATTTACTTTAACAAGGACTACTGTATGGAGGATTTTTCCAGATACCTCAGTGAGTCAGGAACGCTTGTCTAGCTTATCACAAACACCTTTTAATCCTATTCAGTACTTTTCAAAATAATGTTATATGGCCTGATGCCCAGGCCTTAAGGAAAGAGGGTCACCCTCATGTCTGTGCTTATGCAGATTACTTCTGTCAACAGAAATGTCATTTGTTTACTTTGCTTTTCCAGGGGCACACATTGTAGAGTATCTTGTTGCTGTTTTCACTGACCTTCTGCACTCTCAGAGAGAACCCCTTGCCCTCTGCTTGATGTTCCAGCTCTATGATAAAGATCTGCAGTCCCTGAAAGTTTCTAAGTATCCTCAGCTCTACAGATTTAACCAGTACTATAGACTCTGGATACCCCAGCAATCTCAGGAACCTGTGGTATGTAATACTTGAAGTCACTTGAATGCTTGAGCCAGTATCACTGTAAAATCTCACAGTGTATAAAGGTTACGTTTTCATCAGAAAGGGCATTTACATTAAGCTAATTCTGTATTGCTTCTTGATCACATCTTGACCCAGATTTGCTCAAGGGCTTTTCTCTAATGATACAAGAAGTCTGTGCTGTGGTTGGGAAGTGAAGCCAGGGCTCAAGGCTTGCATGCAATCACCCAGACTACAGCTCCTCATCAGGCACAGTGTAGTATAATATGTGATGTGGCCTGAGGAGCCAGTTTACAGTTATTGGAGCTTGTCCAGGTATGGATTGGGAATGCATGGACCAGCTGAGCTAGGGCTTGCTGTGTTTTTCTGTTAGCCCAGCAGTGACCATGTCCAGATTTGCCATGGGACACTTTTGACTAGCTCTGTGATAGCAGGACTGTACACATATGGTCCTGGAAGCTTCAGTCCTGCTTTTAGCACAGAACTAATTTCAAAAGAGAGGTAGCTAAAGAAGCTTTTGGTTCATACTCATCTTCATTTTTCTTTTATGTTTTTCTTCCATTTTAAACAGTTTAAAAAAAGCAAACAGGTATGCAAAGAACCTGCTGTGGCCCTGGATTCTGTTTTTACCACTTTGCTAAAGACAGCCTATGAGAGAGGAAGCAATACCTTACTGGAAGATGATATCCAGGCAAAATTGAGAGACTTGGCTTCCCAGCTCCCACCTGAACAGCTTTTGTTAGGAGTAAAGCATGTGTTGCTATACCTGAAATCCACAGTGGAGAACTTCGGCAGTGTAAGAGCAATATAATGATGATATTGTGGGTTTGTTTATTTTATTTTAATGCAGCAAGTACAAATGATTTGGATGTTAAAACTTGAGGATCCAGTTCTGCATCTTTTTCACATAATCAGCTCCCACTGAAGCTATAGAGCACCAGACAAATGTGCATCTAATTTGTAAACAAATGTCTATCCTTCTAATTGTTGAGAAGTTTTGGATTTACTTTGCATGGGTTACCTTACTGATCTGTGCGTAGTGCGAATAAACTCCAGATTTTAATCCAGCTCCTGGGCTTTCATAAGAAGCCTCTCCAGAGAGTGAAATTCATTGGCCTGTGTTACACCAAGCATCGCAATATGGATGAAAATCTATAAACATTTATTTGGCACCCTGAGACTTTTCTTAGAATCAGGTTTCTACAGAGGGGCGTGATTCCTTCCCCCAGAAAAGGTTGTATTCTAGGAAGTTCTTAGTTAATTTCTGCTCCTGTTGGATAATTATCCTTCTGTTCCCATCCTTCTCTTTTCTCAACTTCCAAGGTGTCTGTATTTTCACAGCTTAGTAAAACTTTTGGTCCTCACCTTGTTGACCTCTACATGGACCTGCTGAGCAGCTTGTTGTGCCGGGGAAATCAGATAGAGTTGGATAATCAGCAGAAACGAGAAGAACATCAGACTGAATCAGATCTCTTTATGGACGAGGAATCTCTGATTACAGAGGAGTCTTCAAATGACAAGGTACCAAATCCCTTGATACACAGGCCAGAAGCTCACCTGTCAGTAAACCTAATTAAAGCAAATGATCTTAAACATGAACAATTTTTGAGCACAAATTATGTTGATACCTTTTCACCAATCACCAAGACATGGAAGTGGCTAAATGTGACAGAGAACAGGGGATCTAGCAGGGATCAGGCTTTTTGAGCACTGTGGCTTGATAATAGTCCTGAGGATTTCTGGGATTTCAGTTAGGATTAAAGTGTGTCTGTCATGCTGTCTGTATAAGGGCTTGAATAGGATTTTACTGCTTTGTAGCGGCATTACTGTGGCTTTTGTCAGGTCCTCAGAAGGGCAGGGTGTGAACAGGATATCATACACTGTGTATTTCACAGACCTGTATTGAATGGAAACAGATTGATGCAGAGCAATGCTGTTAAGGTCTAGGAGGAGGACTTATGAACTTTGAGCATGTGGTCCATCAGTTACAAAACTACTGTCTGGAGATTTGACCAAGCTGCATCGTCCACAGTCTCACCCCTGAGCTGGAATATGGTCAGGAGAGGTCCTGACAGAGATCACTCACCTTCACAGAAGAAATTCTATTCCCTAAGCTTTGTGTGAAGCCTGGTTATGAAACTTACGTGCTTGGAGGAGTGAATTTTTGCCCCCCTTTCATCTATTCTGTGGATTTGTGGAGATTAGAATGGAATTGTTTTGACAAACCCCAGAATATACAGTTTTCCCCTGGAAATGTGCTTAGACCTGTGGAGAATGTTGAGTGAAGGCATGCTTCCCACATCATAAATGTTTGAAGAATAGTATATATGCTTGTCATTTGTTAATATTTTTATCCTCTGACCAGTTAATAGACAATTTCACGTTCAGTAACTGTAATAAACATGCTCTGGAGAATAGGCAGATGAATGTTTGGGGTTTTTTTCCCCCAAAACTGTAATTATCCATTCAGTGATATTGTTAACCACCATTTGTTACAGACACTAGAAGATACACTCATGTTGATTTTCAGACATCCTACGCTGGAGAGTTGGTTCCTGGCTTTAGAACAACGTTCTCTTCCTCAGCACAGTTTAAACCCCGTCACTGTGAAGCTCCTGTCGGCTCACCTGAATTCTGGTGTGCTCCAGCTGTTGAAAACGGGTGCCCCGATGTTGCAGAGCATGGATCACAAACATGTGCTGTCGAAGTATTTTGAAGCTATCACAAAGAGTGTCTTGAAAGAGCTACAGGCTGCGGGGAAAGACAGAAGCCAGTTCTCCCCCAAGAAGTCTCACCAGCTGGAGGCTCTGGAGGAGTTGCACATATACATGGCTGCAGTTCAGCTGAAGGAGATCACTTTAACCATGCTGCGACTTCCTGAGATGAGCTTGACTACTCAGAAATCTGAAAAATCCCCTAAAAAAGGGAAACAATTAAGCTTCTATGGACAGATTTTGGTGCAGCTTCTCACAGAGACCTACCAAAGGCAGCCCCAACAAGGAGAGCTACTGCTATCCACAGAGCACGTTGAAGCTTTGGGGGTACTGATGTCAGCATCGGCCAGCAAAGATTTAGAAAAACTTTTCCTTCAGACTCTCCAAAGCGAACCAGTCCTTGCACATGCAGTCAGTGTAGAGGTGCATGTTCACTGCCTTAACCAGAGGTCAGAAACCTCCCTTGCCATTGTGGGCATGCTGATGAAACACTGTAGGACTCACCTGCTGCAGTTTGAGCTGTGGTGTCTGAGCAGTGCCACTGGGAAGTACCTCAGGAAAAACATGGAGAGCTTTCTTCCACTCATTAATGTGTATCTGCAATGCAGAGACCAGTATGATTTCACCCGACCTTCCACAGGTAAAGCCACAACTGATCCATGTGCGTGATTTGGGAGGCCAGATTCTCAGTATAGGTTCTGCTGTCCTTAAAATCATGGATCCGCTGCACAATAAGTAGAGGTGATAAACGTTACTTACCTAATTTCTAATGATTCTCTGATAAACACCTCTGCAGCATAAAAAGTAAAGGACTGTTAGACTGAAGCAAAGTATTCTTACAGTTGCTGTTGCCTGGTTTTCTCTTTTGAAGCCCTTATTTAATACTTAGTGCATGTGAAAAATCTGTTGTCATGCTTATCTTGGTTTAGTATAGAAGGTAAAAACTTTTTCTCAGGTATAGACAGAACACTGGTGAGTGGAATGCCATAGCCATATGGTTTTGCAGAATGTAAGCTTTCACTTTTACAAGTGTAAGAGTCCAAAACTTTCTTCTAAAATAAATCTCCAAATATAGCTTCCTACAGTAATATCTTCCTAAGATAGCAATCCAAAACTTTCCAAACCAACAGCAGCATTAAATTGATGACACTGTTCAATTTTCTACCAGCAAAACTATGAGTTAGGATTCAACTCGACAGAACAGGATTGCTTTGATTTCATTTGTCTTACTGCATAGAAATGTGAATAGCAACAGAAACAGGCTGACTGTAGCGGTTGGTGGAGAAGGGTGGCTCTATCTAGAAGTTCAAGTAGTGAAAAGATCTTGTCAGCGCACAGGAAGGTAGCGGATGGGAAGAGAAGGGGAAGCTGCTATCTGACCGACTTAATTTATAACGTACCTGTTAGCTGTCTGTTGATGTGAGAGAAAATTTCCTTTCAGTCCAGGGTCAGAGAACTCGTAAGGTTTCATCCCACCTGAGATGCAAGGACCAGGCTTCTTACCAGGAAGTTGTCCCTCTTTTGAAGGTCTGCATTGTTTGCCCATGTTTAATCATTTCAGTTGTGTAGCAAGTGGTTGTCTGGTATATATGCTAAATACTTCCTAACGGTGCTATGGAGCAATACAGAGCACACTTCTCTGCAGCAGATTAGCAGCTACTGTAGTATAATTTCCTAGAAACTAAGTAATCTGGGCCTTGCTTAGAAAAGTGATTTGGGATTTTTGTAATTATAAGTCTGTTGTTGCTTAACACACTTAGATGGTGAAACATGTGTCCCCTGCTCTCTCCCAACAGTTGTCTCAGCTGTTATACCCGTCTTGAGGAAAGCTCTGTGGAAGGAGCTCTGCAGTGTATTTCAAGACACAGAAGCATCTCATGAGACCACTGTGAAACTGCAAGTTCTTTCGAAGTTGCTGCCATCTTCAGAAAGCAAAGGGCTGCAAAACCTTATTGACCAGCTTCTTGCTGCTCTTGAGAAAGCAGAAAGTCATGAGAGGTAGGCAAATCCAGTTGCCCTGTTTCAGGACTAGGTTTGTCCCATAAAGCATTGTGACAGATAAGCATGAATGCAAATATTGTGAACAATAATAGCATTCTGTCCTCAGAGAATAACCTTTGGCTGCTGGACCTCTTTGGCATATGCAAAAAGCATGTTATAACATAAAAATTTAAGTAATTACCTTTCTGCAGTTGGTCAGTGGCAGATGCCATATCTAGAGTGCTTGAAAACTCTGAAGAGCTTCATTCCTGGAGGAGACGCCTGTTATCAGCCTGCATGAAGGGGTTAATTGTCATGTACAACAGCAGTAAAGATGAAAGCAAGCAAGAAGTGGAGAGGTCCGTGCTGCAGAGGCTAGAAGAATTATTGGTGAGACTTCTTTCTGTCGGTATTGCCACAATGTGACTGTGTGCATATGTGTTATTGTGCTCTTGTATCTTGGGTAAATATAGATTAGACTTTATTTTCTATTTTATAGATTATGGCTTCTGTGGGCAGGTTTTAGAGAGTTAACTTAGCCCTGCTAATCCTTCATAAGAAACAATTTTGAGTTGTTCGTGGTGATGGCTTTCTGCTAACAGTCCCCTTTGAAAGTCAGAGTTTGAGGTGTTCAGGAGTTAAAAATCAAAGGTTGCCACTGGATGTTTTTATTAAAAAAAAGAAAAGTCATAAAGTGATAGAGACACTTCCAACAAGACCCACCTGCCATGCCCTCTGAAGTCTGTGGCAGAAATCCAATTGATCATTGATCATAAAAACACTGCTTGATCATTCCCTCTGTACTATTGGTATTTTTCATAGTTCAGTAAGGTAGGCAGATCCATACAAAGACATACAAATGGAAGTCTTTGCAGGCAGCGGATGCCTTTGACCTCTTTATGGCTTCTGGCAAGACTCCGTTTTAGGACATGACTGTGCAGGACAGGAGTCCTGCAGGACCTGAGGGGCCGCCTCATAGTGTTGATCCTGATGGTTGGTTGCAGGCCTGACGAGGTTAGCACCTACCATTACTGGGACTGCTGGCACGTGCAGCTGTCAGTCTTCTTAAAACTGATTGTTGGTTGTTGTGGTTTTCTAGCATTTCAGGGAAAACCAGTTTTTGTAAAGAACATGTACGCCCAGCTCACCCAGGTATTGTATCTGTTTGCCACGTGCAGAGGTTGGTTAGCTTAAGCACATTGTAGATACACAAAAACCTAGTATTTGAGTAGTCTCTTGCTTTGACTTGCCAACTTTTTATACCTTTCACACTTGGGGAGTGTGAAGAGTTTCAAGACTTTGGGTGTTTTGGTACCTACATACCAGTTTGCTTTTTAATTGCGTACAGCCTATCTGCTCCCTTGCTCCCAGGACCAACAAAACAAGACTTGCAGTTTCATTTGAATCAAGAGGTAGGACTGTTGTATCCAAGAGCTTTCTTCCCTGTTATCCTTTGATTGTCCCACCTGAGTGTTTGGCTTGCACGTTGTTAGTGTGTCTGTTGAACAAAAATTGCTGGTCCTGATGATCTGTAGAAACTCTATGTGCTAAATGTAAACATCTGTTTTTACTTACCGCGTGCACAGCACTTTGTTGAAGAAGTGGACCCAGATGACTGGTACAGCCTTGTGAAGATAGGACTCAAGTAAGTAATTCTGAGATGCACCAGAGGTGCTGTGGGAGGTACAGTTCTGTTTGCATTATACTGGAAACACCCTGCCTGCCCTGAATTCAGTCAGATTTGATGATGATCTTTGTTTCTCAGGATGCACTTCATGTCACAATCCAGTGGCTTCATTGGAGCCTGAACCTGCACAACTGCAGGAAGGTTTGGATTTTGTTCTTCAGTTAGCATAACTAACATATCCAATTAGATAGCTGCACTAGCTTCTTTTCGACCAGCATAAAGAAGTTTTATGCGCATATAACTTCCTTTTTATTTAAGGTATTTCTTAAATACAGTTCATATGAAAACAGAATCAGATCTTTCACCTTTAAATGTAAACCATTTAAATAAAGAAATAAAAAATGGTTTAGGATAATCTTGGTTTCTGTGGAGGTAGAAGTATTAATCTGAAGGGTTGCTGTCTGAAGGGTTAGTAGGCAAAATCCTGATCCTTTATTAAGATCAGTGTGGCTACAAGTGTGACTGTGTGTTGATTCTCTTTCTTTTTTACAGTTAAGATACCAGTGTAACTTAAAAAAAAAACCAACAGCTCAGGGAAGAGGTATATGGTTGGTTTGTTTGGGTTTTTTTAATTTGTTTACTGAGTTTGTTTTCTTTGCAAAGTTCTCATGTCTTAAACAGATTTTCTTTTCAAGCAGCTTTCCTTTTGGTTGGGGTCTGAGTTTTCTGTGATCCTTGCTTCTAAAGGTACCGCTACAGAGATGAAGCATTTCTGAAAGTCCTGAATGTTGCTATTCAGTTATTATACAAGAAAGAATCCTCACTTAGTCAGAGATTAGTCAAGCTCTCCAAACTTCACATGATGGTCACGCAGCACTCTCTATTTTTGTCAGCGATACTGAGGTCAAGAGAAGAAGATGGCACGAACATCCAGACAAGAGGTATTTTTTTAATCTTCTTCTTCCCTTTAACTATATTTAGTAATCTTGTCTTTTTCACGTTAATTTCTACCCATCCAGTAACCTATCCACCTACATATACTTGCAGAGCTATTAAACAATTCCAGAATATTAGTGCTTAGTTTTGAATTCTACCTCTCCTCGGATCCAAATGTTGCATTCATTTTATAGCTGCCAGTTTTAAACACTTACCCTTGTTCTACAGATACTGTTTAACCCTGTTGAAGTCTTGAATTAATTCTTTTGGTTTCTGTGAGGCTGTTAGTGTAAGATCACTGAAGTGCATATAGGTTCTGTTAGAAATGTGTGTGACGTTTAAACCTATTTTAGAATAGGCTGATACAGAAGCTTGTAAGTTGGGTTTGCAAGTTGTATCAAAAATGTTAATTTAATCAATGTGTATTTGATAATGCAACCTTTCATGAGGAATATCCTTCCATGAGTAATACAAATTGGGTGCTAGTTCATGTGTAGAATTGGCTTTGTTTCTTCATCTCTGCCAACTGAAATACTACCTGACCTTGAACCAATCACTTCATCTACATACACCTCAGCTTTTTCCCACTGTGCAGGGCTTTGAGATTCAGTGATTGAAGGAGCCATATAAGAAAAGGGAAGGAAATCCTCAGGGCAGCGTAGAATCATAAATCCTAGGTTGGAAGCATGTTGATAACAAATTTTGTGTATGTTGGTGAGCAACATGTAAACAAACTTTAAAGTTTTAGATCACCTGAAAAGAGCAAAAAGCTCTTGTGAAGTCACAAATTTAGTGAAATTAAAAAGAAGTAATAGATTTTGCTGCATACTGTATGTGGTTTACCTTTTGAATCTATTTCGGTAGAGCAGCAAGATGGATTCTTTGAGGCTAACGTCACTAATTCAGAACCTTGGTGTCAAAAGTGCATTCATTCAGGCTGTTGTCTTTATGACCTAACTTGTTCTGACATACATTTTATATTTCTGTAGATAGTAGGGGGAAAAGCCAGTGCCATTTCAAATACTAGGAGTAAAGAAATCTGGATTCAGGTCTTGAATCTGCCACAGATAGCCTAGGTGCCTTTGAGTAATCTGATCACTTATTTGATCTGTTTCTCAACTAGGTGTAAAATAAAGGTGGATAATTTTTCTATGCCCCAGGACTGAGTTCCTGTAGCTTGCTAACTAATTGGATTTTGCAGTGATGACCCCTGTTTAAATGCACAGTGTAGATAAATTACTGGTGTGAACTTAAATGTTCTCGCTGTAACTTCTTGAGTAGCTCAGGAAGGTTGCTGGGATGTCTGCCTTTACTGTGTGCAACTTCTGAGCTAATTTAAGAAGCCTTCCTGGGAGAGGAGGGAGCTGCGGTATGGTAGGATGGGGTATAGTGCTCCTTTTTAACCAGAGAGCAAATGTGTACACATGGGAAGTTTCTGCAGGGTCGTATGCCACACTGTGGACCTCACCTCACAGTAACATTTGCGTGTCCGGCTTGGAAATACTGTTTTAACTTCTTCAAAAATAGTTGTTCCACTTGAATTAAATGAATCATAATCATCCTTTAGTGTAGTCAGGGAAATGGTTTTTGGTATTTATAGAGGTAGATCTTGATCTGAAATGTACAGTACTGTGTGTGCATCTATTTAGAGAGGGTGTATGTGTGTAGGGGTATTTATATATGCGCTATCTAACTGAGAGAGCAACAAAGCTAAAGCTGCGTGTTTATTTCAGAGGCCTTGGTGGATATACTGCTGACAGTTGTGAAACTCAGCCCTTCTGTCTGTGAAAGCAGTCACCTTGCTGTGTTGCTGGGTGCCTACGGGGCTACACTGAGTGCTGTAGGTAAGTGTGTTAGCCTGGGAAAGGTACCCTACTAGATCTGGTTTTCATCTTCATAGGTGACTGACTTTGGCTTTCATCTTGTTTTTTAGATCAGAAGATACTGCTACTGCTTCAGTTATATGAGAAGAATAATCAAAGTCTTATAAATTCCAGGTAAGCTGACCACCTTCCTTTTGTTTGACTAACTACACACAAATAAGCAGTCTCACAATTGCATTTTTCCAGGGTCTTACTTTTAATTGAGATAAACAATGAGCAAGGTCAAACCTAGAGGTGAATGTTGCTTTCAGAAACATTTTTCCTGTATATTTCCTATTCTTAATGTAATTCTTGTGTGTTGCCCAAATTTTTGGGTGTCTGTGGGTTGGGTGAGGGACTGTCTCATTTCAGTAGTCCCTCGCTCTCCATAGTAAGAACCCACTGTAGGGATTTCATCGCAGATAAAGGCCAAAGCACAAGTTGCTGGTGTAGGATCCCATTCCCTTCCCGTTCCCTTGGAATGCAGCATTCGCCACTTAGCACCCCTTGCCCTTTTCAGTGATCTTGTGCCTGTATATATGATATTTGACTCTAATGGTTTGCTGGAGAGGAAAGTAATATGCCAGTGGAGGAGTCATGTATAACCTTTTGCATTAACATATGTATTGATAGCTTTGAGTTACTAACATGGTATCAATGCCTTCCTTGTCTTTCACCAGTCTGGACTGTGGCTCTCCTTATAGCGCAACCTTGCAATACATCTACATGCTTCATAAGAGAGCACCGTGTATTGTATAAAATAATCAGTTTCTTTTCAGGCCCTGTGCCCAAGCAGTCCACAGGGAAGTCTGTCACTAACAGTTAGTTGTCATACACTGATGGTTTTGGTCTGCCTTGCTTAAATGCACTCTTCTGTCTTTGAGGTATGGGCATAAATATTAATAGCAATGCAAGAGTGCTGGCTCAGGCAGTTGGAGCAGTTCTGGACTCTGAATTAAGGACCTCCCTTAGCTTTGAGAATATAGATAATCCTTGCAGACTGTGAAGGGGAACAGGAAATGGAGGTTCTTGTTAGCAGGGAACTGAAGTGGCTTCCAGAAACCAGGGCTTTGGCGCTAGCCAGGTCCTGCATTAATCTTTACTGAAAGTGTTTGCAAATGGAGGGTGTTATGTGAGAGGGAGATTAATTTCAGGGGTAGATAGGTCCCAAAACTTTTATAGCCTTTGAAGCAGAGAAAGAACATCATACTGTACCCTGAAGTGAATTGGTAGCCAGACACTTGCTTAGACTTGATCCCAGCACTGAACAGTTTGAGTAAATATAGAGAACGTTCAGGAAAAGTGCTGTACATGCAACCCAGCAGAGCTCAACTTGTATTACAAATGGGAGCCTTCAGGTTCTGGGTGGTAAGAAGCTTAACGCCATTCCTCCAGCTGCCTCACTGTCAGTGAGGCATGCTGCTGGCAGTACCCACATAATAAATGGCAATATCAATACCACTTTAAGCACAATAGCAAAGTAAGTGGGATCTAAGGAGCAACTTGGAGGAGGAGAGTAAGGATTTATGTTTTACCGGACCACTGTGACGCTGGTTTGAAATATCAGTTGTGTTTGAGACAAGCTTGTCTAACCGGGTCTTGATTGCTCTCTTTTCATGCAGCTGCTATCGTACTTAGCTGCATTTATAGCTTAAAAGCGTTTTTTCTGAGAAGGTAAGTTCTGACTTGGATTAACAGGATAGGAAATAGTTAATGAGACACCCTCAGATTGAATTTGAAAAGCTTTTGGATGGATGAAAAAGGTGTTGCCAGGGAAACAAGTTCTAGTTGCAAGTTCCCACAGGATAATAAGTACAAGTGAAGGGAAAATTTAAATACTAATTTATATCCTCTTTAATTGCTTTTCGCTCAGTACTAGCAGTGTCTTGACTAATGCCTTTACTTTTAACAATGTTTAAGAATCCTGCTATGGGGTCCAGCCGCTGTGGAGCATCACAAAACTTGCAAGAGTCTAGGGAAGTCACTATGGCAGCAGCCAAGCATGGAGGAGATTCTGTGTCTGCTAGATCGAGAAAAGATGATGAAGACAATTCTGTCCTTTCCTCAGCATCGCCGTCTTCTGTCATCACAGGTGCTTTGGTTCAGACTGCTGAATTTTGATGTAGAAAAAGAGCCTTTCACTTCAGTAGTTTCTTTCTTGCATTCATGTAATTGCAATTTGTTTACATCAGGAGAGTAATTAAAATTCATAGGAGGGCTGGAATTAATTTAGGAGCACTTTTCAAATGACTTGCAATACATGTACCACATCTTGTCAGCAGGTGTGATTGTGCAGCATTGCAAAGATTGCCATGTATAAGTGAGACCAGAATTTGACTTTAAGCAGTTGTTAAATTTTACCGCCCAAGGATCCACTGACGGTGGGCTCCTCAGTCTTTCATAGAGTTTGCTAACATGCTTCTACACCTGTTTGTGCTAGTAGGGGGAAATAGTTTTGGAATTCTGACAGTGAAATCCAGATTTAAACACAAGCATCTCTCTCCCTGTATTGCATTGTATCTTGCCAGGTTTAGTATCAGTTGCTTTATAATGGGATGAAGTGGTTGGGGAAGTTTGGAACCAAGCTGGAAATTGGTGTTGTTCCTTACAAATACTGGTTTGGATTTGGTTTCAGGAGGCACAAGAGTCACTATATAGAGATGAATGCGTCAGGAGTCTTGATGACTTCTACGATCCTTGTTTTCTACTTCAGCTCTTTAGTGAACTGACCAGACCAGGTAAAGTGAATGTTTCTCTTTGATATTTAGTGTCCTTTTACTCTGCTGCGGGAGCTGCATGGCTCCATCTGTAGCTCTGTTATTCTCAGTATAAGAGTTAATACTACAAAGAAATTTGTGCCTGGCTTTGGAGAGAAGAAACATACATCATTTAACCACCTACTGCATTGAATGACTTAAAAATAACGAGTCATAATTGGCATTAAAGTTTGTTGGTTTTTTTAAAGCACTTTTCCAAATAGTGCAATATATCTAGTGAGATTTGGCTGCTCTGCTCTTGTCAAGACAAGGTGGTGCACCCTTATAGCTCTCTTAAATGTAGTGGGTTAACCCTGCATAGAGGGACCGGTCTGCTTAAGATGAGGAGAGTTTTTTGAACTGGAACTGGAAACAGCTTGGAAGAGACAAAAAGTAGACAAAGATTTATGTTCTCTGATCTATTGAACAGCATTCTGTATATCACAAAAACCAGCACAATGTAATTGTAAAATAGCATAAGAGGGATCATCAGAGAATATTCCCCACTGGAAGGTTGTATTTTTTTCTGGTGAATGTGTAGAGCTGTATTCTGCATCAGCTGTGGTGTCACAGCAACGCGATGAGCAAAACTGGCATGGGAGGGGTGGTACCTTCTGCCGCTGCATGCAGTGCCCCACCTGCAGCTGATAGGACCGCTCTGATCTGGGGCTGTTTTGTGGCTGAGTTTTTGGGAGCAGTAATCGTCTCCTTTCAGCTATGCTCTCTGTGGGAGCTGGGCAGAGGTGGGGCAGGTTGGAGAATGTGCCCTGCGATGCTGGAGGAGTTCTCTGGGGTTAAACCAGAAGCAACCATTACTGAGAAATGGTGAAGTTGCTTCCTGACCAGAGTGAATCTCTGCAGGGGTATTGATATCTGTGAGGGACACCATGACTGAATGGAGATCTGGCCTGTTACAGGCTGTGGTTATAGTATGGGGAAACTTCAGCCAACTCATTTTCCATTAGACAGAGATGCATGGGGCCATTTTATGTCATGAATAGGCCTGTGCTCAGAATTGTTGGAAAGTTTGATGAGAGAGATCTACATGGTGCTTGAAAACTAGTTGCTTAGCCTCACTTTTCTTGTTTGACATGACCCTGCTTCGCATGTGCATATCCCTGCTGTACTTCACAGGCACACTGCCTATTCAGAGAGCCCTTAAAGATCAAAGTGAGACAAGTATCGTAAGGAATTTCTAACCAGCTCCCTCTCTGTGTTGATTATGGTTAACCACTGTGTAGTTACAGCTGGATTTGGCTTTCCACAACAATAACGTCAGAAGCAATTGGCAGGCTAATAACAGTCTTTCAGTGAAATCATACTTACAGTCCTTCTTTGTTCACCTATACCCTTATAGTACAGTACCTGTTTTGTGTGTTCTTAGCCTATACTTAGCTATAGCTGTAAACCACTCTGTATAATTTTGACAGCAGTAAAAGGAACTGTCTTTTAATCTACTGAGGATAAAAAGGTACCAGAACTATTTGGCATTTTGCTGTAGGAGGGATCTTAGACAATCCAGTTAATGCTGGGTCTTTGAGATTGTTATTGATGAAGAGCGTGGACAGCCAGTGTCTTTTGAACCTGGGTGTAATAGTTGGAAAAAGCACTGCTGTCATGCACCTGTTGTCATCATCACCCACCACCTGGAAGCCACCACCTTAACTGGTGGGAGGGATTTGGTGGCTGTTGGTCAGCCTCAGCACTGCTACAGTCAACCAGCAAGGATGACTGCTTGTGTGGGATGCAGTGGGGTTGAGGGAGCTCTTGTACATGGTGTTCTTGCGGAGCTGTGGGGGCAATGGCTACCCTGACACATGCTGACTCTTAAAACTGGAAAGGGGAAAAACAGTTCTCTTAACTGCTCCACACTGAGTGAGAGTCCATGTCCTAAGAGGGGCGTTTTTAAAAGGCCCAAGTGATTTATGAGTTCAGGTCCCATGGTGCTCCTAAACCATGTCAGCTGCTTTCAGAATTCCCAATTCCTCTTTATTTATTTGCTCTTTGTACTGGCTGCACAGTGCCCTGTGCACAGATGTTATATAACTGCTGAATTTATAAACATAGACTTATTGCACAGTGTTTAATGCTGAGTAAAAACTAAGTCTGGAGCTGGGCAGATAGCAAGTTCTATCTAACTTTAACTCTGATAAGCATCTTGTGGAAAGCTTTTCCATCATGGTTCTCAAGGTACTTTAAACAAACCGTATGTCAGACATAGAATTAACTTTTTTTTTTTTAATAATAGCTTGTTATTTTATGTTAGTTGTTGAATGCACTCTCCAAGGTCAGCCGGATGGAAAATATTTCCACTGCATGTTTTAGAGTGAAAGTAAGTTTTCCAAATAAATCTTTCTGTGACCAGCATGAACTTTACTGCTGAAGTGAGGACCTTGGATTTCAGTATGTGGTACCACCCCAAAAAATTATCCACTTTGTATGTCTAGTTGGTGTACATTAGTAGTTCTCAAGAACTGCAGTCTGAAGGAGAGCCATGTGGTGGCTTGCTGTGAAAGGGCATACAACACATACTTGATCCTGTACTGAAGAGGGGTTGTTGTGTAGGCCAGGGCTATGTGTGAGATGTCCCTAAGTGACGGAGAATCCTCTGCAGGCAGACAAGTTTTAGATCATCTTTGCATGTTCACTTGGGATTCAACAGAAAGAGTCCATTTCCCAGTGCTTAACTTACACCCTTGCATCTTGCCTGCAGAGTGGGAAGTGTGGAGCTGCTTTGCCCCAGGCAGAAGGTAGCAGAGGGCATAGATCAGGTGTCTCTCTGGGCTCTGTTTTTCTTTCTCCTGCCCTGTTCTTGCTACTCCTCTCAGCATTTTTACTTTGGCAATCAGGTGGTGGCCTTTCCCAGTGCCTGGAAGTAGAGGGGGGTAGAGCTGTATCTGTACGAGCTCTGGTGATGTGAGAAGTATCCCATGATAACAAACGAGGGAACTTTTTGCTCACTAGCAGAACGACTCAGGTGTTTTGCATTATGCCAGTTAAGCTTGATGTTCTTTGGCAAGAAGTGGTTTAGGGAAGTGTACAGTAATTGCTCCTTGTAAAACCACTCACTGAAAAGATCTGTTACTGCAATTCAGCGATGCCTTTGCATTGGTCACGTAGCAGTGGGCTGGTTGGGAAGCAATGCTGGGAGGTGGAGACCCTGCCGTTGCCTGGCCCCATAACTAGCAGAGCTGGGTATGAAACTGCCAGGCAGGAGACTGAAGTAGGAGTTCTGGCAGCTGAGGAAGAGATGAGAGAAACAGCCCAGCTGCTGGTGCGGGGACATAAATAATCTGTGATTTTTACCTAAATATATATAAAATATATATATGTATTTTGGTTGTGTGTGGGTGGTGGTGGGGGAGGAAATCAGTGGACCAAATATAGGTACTTGTCAGTAACACTACAGCCTCTTCTTAAATAGGAATATTTGTTTCTCAGAAACTTCCTCTTGACCTTCAGTGTGAATGACAAGAAAATATATGAATATTGTTGCTAAACTCAGAACTGCAATACATTTGTACTTCAGCTGGTAAAATACAACGGGGGTGCCATTGTATTCCAGTATTGGTGAATGGACTAGAAATAGCAAAGAAAATATTCTGGAGGTTTTACATCAAGTCATTTCTAGCCAACAGTGGGTAGAAATGGCACAAGCTCTTCAAAACATACAGCCCTTAAATGAGAAACTCTAAATCATGATGGCAAAATGCTATGGAAGATAAATGTTAGATTCAAGGGTGTGTTTTCTGTTTGGCTGGTTACTGTGCATTGCTGGATTTTGTTTGTCCCAGAAGAGCATAGGGGTACAGTTTAGTACTGTGCTTGGAACATGCCTTACCGGCAGAATCACTTATGCCTGCACAATAACAACTGGTGTGCCTAATGGCTTATTTATGTATTATTCCATCCGTTCAATTACAGAAGCTCTTTAGTGCAGTTAGGTTTTTTATTGGCTATGCAGATCTTTCTTTCAGGCACAGACTTAACTAAGTGCCCAGAAAATGTTTTGAGGAGGAGAATTTTCCTTCTTGTTCTTCTTTTTACTTAACTTTCATGAAACAGTGAGATATGTCACATCGTTACAGAATTTACTCCAGATTTTGCACGGTCTAGCAGGCAGAATTGTCTCTGTCTCACGTGAATGAGACTAACCGCATTCATTTCAGCTCAGGTAAAGAATTACTGTTCAGAGTGATTTGCAGAATGCCTTTGCTAGTTGAAGCTAGTTCAGCATGCAGTGAAGGAATAGTTTGTAGGGGTAGATCTAGAAATTGGAGTTTATGAATAGAAGTTTAGTTAAGGATTATAGTGCTGTTATATACTCTATGACATGTCAATATAATGCACTGGGTGTTTTTCTTCCATTTTTTTCCCTCTTCCCACACAGAGTGTGTAGTGGCATGTCACAAGTTTGTCGAAGTCAATGCCCTGGGTCTAACAGTAGCTGCACTTAGCAGCTATGATTCCAACATGAGAGCAGCCGCGTATTTTGTCCTGGCTTCCTTTCGTTCTCATCTGGAAGGAGCTCGCTTTCGAGAGAAGAGTCAGGTAAGACTGAGCTCAGTTGATAGTTTGCCAGGTTAGACATTTTAGGTCATGGACACTTACGACAGAGTCGATGCTTTACTCATCCATCCTCATGCACATGGTGAGAGAGCTAAATGAAGCTTTTTATCCTCTATTCCATTGTTTCTCCTTTATTGCTTTGTGTTTCCTCCTGTTATAATCAATCGGCAGAAAAAGAGGGAAAATGTGTTTTAGAAATTCTAGGGAATTTTATTTGTAGGAATGGAAATCCTGATGGGATTGGTATTTGATTTATGGCCTATGAAAGATCCTAAAAATGTATTTATGTATTCACGCTCTCCTGTTGTATTTGTTTGGGTTACGGTTCAAGCTTTTCTCCCCTGGGCTTTTGTGTTGCAGTTGCTGTATCTCTTGGATGCTGTGCAAAATGGAATCAGGCAGCCGAACCTCAGATTTACCTTCTCTTTGGCCCTCTACATTGCTCGTGTGGCACAGCAGATTCTGAAGCCAGGTACTGTAACCTACTGTGCATGTTGAACCCCTGGGGTGGGTGACAGTACATGGAGTAATGTACTTGACCGATACTGGATGATGAGTTGGTGCTGGTAAGAGCCATGAAAGTATGCTTTCCCGTGTTTCAAAGAAAAACTCTCAATGTTTGTGTAGACTGCCTTACTGGAGAAGTGAGAAGTGCCATTTTGATTTTTGTACAAAACCAGTGTGATCCATCAGGGATGAAGCCACTACCTCCTCGTAATTTTGGGGTGGAAGTGGGCAGAGGACTAGATGAGTGTGTGGGTGCTGTCCTGTTCAGCAGATCAGAAGAGGCTGGCCTGAGTGTCCTTTTGTCCTTAGACACTGAGTCAACTAAGTCACTGTTGCAAAGAGTAATCCTGGCATCGGGGAGTGGTTCGGTTTGGAAGGGACCTTGTGATGTCTCTGGCTAAACCCTTTGCCCAAAGTGGGGCCAGCTGTGAGGGCAGACCACGTTGCACAGGGCTTTATCCTAGAAAACCTCCAGACCACTCAACTGATCCTAGAAAGCCTCCAGTGATGGAGGCTGTATAGTCCTGCTGGGCAACTTGTTCCACTGCTCCTGGGGGAGATGTCTGGTCTGGAGGTTAAAAATTATGATTGCCTAATGTGAAGTGCTAGGCTTGAAATGTGGAGAGATTTGTCTCTCACTTCGCTGCAGATTTCTGTTTTGTCAATGGAGTAAAGTTGGATTTGCTGAAATCAGAGCCTTGTTGAATGCCCATCTTCTCACCTGCTTTGTGTGCGCTCTGAATGAACTTCTCATTTTGGGGAAGAGAAGAGGAGGGATGGCCAACAATATAATCAGCCTTAGAGCAGAAGGCCTCCTCACTGTAATTAATGCACTGTTCTGGCAGCTAGCTGAAACACTGGAAAATGCAGGTTCCATTTATTTTTCTGCGTGGTTGTGTATTGTGAACATTGTCTTCCTCTACGGTAACTATTGTTTCTCTTCACAGAGGAGCACATGTATATAAAGGTAAACAGATTCCTTCTGTCACACCAGTATTTGGACCTGAGGAAAGTACCAGGGTTTTTCCAACTTTTCTACAGTTTTGATTTTGAGGTAATGCAAGAATCCCAACTTAGGTATCCACTAATTCTTCATAAAATAATAGAAAAAAGTCATAAAAATGCAATAAAATCTTATTCTTCCATAATTAATTAATTAGAGGCATCTTTGTTTTGTTTCATATTGGAATTAGAAGTATTATTCCTGGGTTTCTTTGTTGTTTTCTTAATAGTAACACATAATGGAATCATGAGTTGTGCTGTGCATGTTCTGTAAGCACAACAAACAGAATTTTCTGCCCTTGCTAGCTTACATTCATATTTCAGTTTAGATTATTAACATTGAGTTCAGCTGAGGTATTTTAGAAACAGCAACTTCAGAATTTCCATTATCGGTGCATATTTGGGCTGCAGAGTAACTGTTCCTGATGGATGTTACTGATTAAATTTGATAGGGATTAAAATTGAGAAGTCCAGAAAAAGCTGTTAAGCACTGTGCTGGCACTCCCAGGGAACCAGGTTTTTTTCTGCTCTGATGAGCAGGCATTATTTTGAAATGTCTGATGGTGGTATTTTTCTTATGGCTTCTAGTACAAAACAGAACGTGAGTGGATTCTCAGATTTCTTGGAGAAGGGCTGCGCGATAAACATTGCTACGAGCTTTATGACTACCAGAGGATTTTCCAGGTCATACTTTCCTTTTTCAACAGTCCTTTGTGTGATGAGGGCTCCCAGGTAAGAATTTAAAAAAAAAAAACACAACCCACCCACCCAAACAAACCCAAACCACAAAAGTTTGCATGGTTTGGAGATCTTGAATAAATACAAAGCAGAAAGGAGCAGTTGACTCTTCCCTTGCCCTCTTGAAAATCTGTTCTTTGTAGATTTTGTGTATGTATGGAGGGGGAGATAACTGCTTATGTCTAAACCAGAGTCACATCATTGTCCCCTGAAATTGGAACAGGTCCCTGCCATCATGGAACCTCACTCGGTTTCATCAACTGGTGGTCTGGCATTAGTTGTATTTCTAATGCTTTGTGGAAAATATTGCAGATACCGCAGTTCTGCTCATACAGGCAGGGCCTTTGCTTTTTTAGGTCTCCTTATTCCCTAACCAGCGTGTTACCTGTACAGTGCTTTAGAAGGAAGAAAACTCACATGCCAGAAGGTCTCATGTTCATAAGCATCCACCCTGAGAAATCCAGTCTGTTAAAAGTATCTCAGTTAGGTATCAAAATCGTGGACAAAAAACAGAAAATTGCTACCTTAAGACTTCCTTTTAAGAGTAGTGTCTGTGTGTATGAAGCCTTGAAAAGAGAACGGCTTTTCTTCGCTGGGGTTGCTACAAACATGTGTTAGTACGTTTTAACTTTAAGTTCATCAGATCGAAGATACCAGTCAGTTTGCTAATTACATCCTTCTGAAAGATCGATAATAATTAGATGCTGACTATATTCTAGTTTTGTAAAAGAAATTATATTTTGTTTCAGAGTCGTATTCTGGAGATATTACAAAATGCTGCCTATGTCACCAGAGCTGCCTATGAGCTGATACAAGATCACAGCCTCTTAACTTGGATAGTGCACATCTTAGAGAAAAGGTAACTAGGGGAATACTAGTGTCATGGGAACAATTCTACTGTCCACAGTAGAATAATTATGCAACTGAGTATGAAAACAAGGATGACAGATACAGAGATGGCCTGTCAGTGGTTGTGACATTTGGCACCTAGGGCCATACTGGCAGAACTTGTCAAACTCTGAAGTGTTCTCTTGTGTTTCTAAAAAGAAAATCAAGATGATTTCAGGTTGGAACAGGAGGGATGATGGGGCTTCATGTTTCTGGCAGCACTTTCTTGAAAACTTAGAAAACAAAATGGCACCTTATTTTAGCATATGTGACTTTTAATTTCACATACCCACAATTCACATCCTGTCATATGACCTCCTACACAGTAACGCGCACAATAATGAATTTGAGCTGTCTATTACATACCTCCTCCCACTTCTTCCTCCTCCCCTTGCCTCTCTCTCACATATATGCGCACACGTGCACACGCACATGTGTGTACACACACACACCAAATCTCTTTTGCATAGATTCCCCTGGCAGGTTTATGCAAGGTTTCAGGATGATCTCCTGGCTGAGAGGCACCTATTGCCATCCAGGGTTCCAAAAGTGCACTAGAATATTGTCCCCTCTAGGTGATGGACTGGTTCCTGATTAGGATCTGCCTTCCAAATGGGCGTTTGCTTCTTTTTTTTTTGTTTTTCAGGTTTCTAGAAAACAAGCTATTAAATAGAATTATTTCCTTGCTCCATACTTTGTGGCTAACAAATTTAGGAGGCAAGAGAGAAAGCAAGAATCAATCCCAGGAGAACAGGAAGTTTCTTCCAATTCAGCTTGTAAATGAATTTCTGTATGTTTTGATCACATTAATCAAACATATTCGGTAAGTCTTT
>NW_009260028.1:7215512-7215929 GCF_000687185.1 Egretta garzetta | reverse complement strand
CCCCCGCCCCCTTTTAAATCAATTTGCGTGTAATCCTCTGTCCAGTTTGAAATTTATTAAGGCCAGAAGAATTTCTTGATCACTGGTAGCAAATCTTGATGAGATTTCTTTGACAGGAAGATTTAGCTGTTTAAATACATTGGAATAAAATAACAATTGATGCACAGTAGCTGTCAAGTTCTGCGTCCTTAATTATTGGCCATTTTTAAGCTGCTATGTTTTACCTTTTTCCTGCTGGATTAGAGCCTGCAGTTAGCATTGCTGTTTGCTGCAAGGATCTTTCATGCTCTCTGAAGCTTTAGGTTCTTTCTGTGTCTGTACCATGCCTGCAAACTGTACAAGGAGAAGCTGTGCAAAGTTCTACACAACAGAGTAGATCTAGAGCACTTAACCTGTCTAAACACAGCAGCTGCAGCA
>NW_009260028.1:7208040-7215495 GCF_000687185.1 Egretta garzetta | reverse complement strand
GGTAATCAGTTCTGTTTGGGTTCATACTAGCACCTGCAGCTGGTCGTGCAGACAAATATTGCCACAGCCTGGAGAAGCTATGTTTATTTTTATTTCCTCAAAATTTTGAAAATTCATGCAAAATAAAAAAGCATAGGTAAAGCTCCGGACCCCTGGCCTCTTGCTTGTGTGCTGTCTGCCTTTGCTATTTACAGGCAGGAGGGCAAAGCCTGTGTTTCATGGTCTGTTCTGCCAAACACTAGTGGAGTGAAGCACTGGGGATTCAGTGGGAATGAAACTAATTATTACTGGCATCCTGAGAAACAGAAGTATGTTTCTAGAGAACTGCAGGAGAAAACTGTGGGAAGAGACCCTAAGGAGAAAAAAACTGTACTTATTTTATTTTATTAATTAGCATGCAGAAAAATACATGGCACCTTTGTTTTCTTTTCGTAGGACTAACTTAGATGTAGCCAAACTGACTCAGTTTTTCAGTACACTCAGTTCTGTGCTGGAATATCGTGCTATAGTTGTTGAGGCCTTCAAAGAAATGAGCCGGTTCACTGTGAACGACAGCGTTCTCTCAAACAAAGAGATCCTCCTGCTGCTGCATAAGTGGAGCGTCATCGGTAAAGACCTGCAACTGCAAGAGGATGTGCAGACTCTTGCTCAGAAATACCAAATCAAAGAACTGCTTAGTAAGTACTAAAATATTTCAGAAAAATAATACCACTGAGGCCGTTATAAGCTAACTGTACAAGCGAGGCAAACTTTGTAGGAAGAAGTATTAATAACTTTTGTCAGACAATCTGATATAGCTTGGGGGACGAGGAACGGAAATGGAAAGCCATTTTCCAGGTCTTTATTGCAGTGATTTCTAACTTCAACACAAGCCTAGAAGCTTTTTAGAAATACAGTTTTAAAAAGGGAGAGAGCTTTAAAATGCAGCTTAGTTGCAGATCTAGAGTCAGGCTTTGAAAAATGGTATTCTTAAATGAAGTCTTAAAAAAAGCGGTGCTTACAGGCTTTGTGCTCAAAGATTTAAACCATTCTGAGTGTGGATGGGGGATCTGAAAGTGAAAACTAGCAGTGAGGCAAACGAAAACAAAATAGTTAATTTTTGTTATTGTCACCAGTGTCAGAAGAAAGCAAAAATACATTTGGACTTGCACGACTTCTCTCTTGTTATCTCTGTGAATAAAATGTAGAAAGGAACTTCGTAGTGGGAGGTGTCAAACAACGCCGGTTTCCTGCAAACACAACAACTGCTCTTGGTGCACATAATAAACTTCTATAGGCTTCTTTAAGAGTTCTGTATCAGTTCAACAAATTTCCAAAGTATCACTGTATTTAAGGGATACTATAAAAGCTTCAGTTTTTCTAAAGTTTTTCATATCCTTTTAGCATCTTTTTGGGGATCTTTAGAGAATTATAGTGACATCTGCAACATACTATATATGAGGTTTAAAAAAAATCTGTTGCTCCAAGCCTCAGGAGCTTATAGAGCAGTCACAAAAATGGGTTCTTATCTGAAATTTGGTTTCTGAGGTTACATTTCAGAAGTTGTCCCCATCCCCCACAGCCCCCGGAGAAAGAATACTGCAATGCATTTGGTTGATTTTAAGCTGCAGAGTGCAACACCATTGAAATTTCTGATGATTTTCTCAGTGACTCCTTGAAAGCAAATTGCCATAAAATGCTCTGCGCGGGATGGTGGTGGCAAAGTGCCGTTGCTGTTTGGGAGCTTTGCTGCTGCTGTAACACAGGCAGCATCTAACGGAGAGCAGCCCCACATTACAGAGTTCGGCTGCCTGTCTCTTCCCTTGGGGCATGGAAAATTCACATGCCCTTGGTGAATCTCTTCCCTTGGGGTGTGAAACCGCTCAGCCAGTGGCTGGAGCATTTCTCACGAGGTGGTGTCAATAACCTAGCCGTACTGGGAAAACTGCATCTCATGGACCTCTGGAATACTGCCTTGGCTTCGCTGGGCTGTGGGCCACGGCCTGGGTGGCATTATTGCTCGCCTCAACGTCAGGTGATCCAGTTCAGAAAAGTGTCTCAGCCTGTGAGTCACTGGGAGCTGCCTGTAGCCCGTTTGCTCTGAATTGTATAGGCTCAATTAGGCTGCTAAATGAGGCTAGTACTTATCCTTTTAGCAACTGAAACAACACACGATACCGTCATTCTTGCATAATTTTGTACCAAGAAAATCCCTTGGAGTATCTGATGTTTGTTTCGGTGGTGTTTCTCTTCTGACAGAAAATATTAAAGAAAAGAACAAATCTCAAGCCTCATCTCATGCGTATCATCACATTCGGAAAAAGAACGAGATAGAAAGAGAAGACGACACTGCTGCAGAGCTGGAAGTCTCCGAGCTGGAGAAATGCAGAGATCATCTGAACTCCATATTTGCCCACTGGGAGCCTGTTTTCCCAGCGCCACCTACCAACCATCCAGGGGAGCCCCTCAAACCTGCTGACCTGGCAGATGAAAGAGTCACTCTTACCTGTGCGTCCACTCACATGGTAACTAAGTGGCTCATAAAGTCTATGGTTGAGCACAGCCTCAATATGCAAAATGTTTCGTTAACTCTGCGGTGGCTACAGAATTGCATCTTGCCGCACCCAGTGGCAGTGCAGGAGATGCTCGGGGATGAGATGCTGAGAAACAACATCTTCAAGTTTTACACCCAGATCTGTGAGGCCAGCAGCGGGACGGCTGGACTCTCTCAAGAGCTCTGTTTGTTCAGCTCAATCATGCTTCACCTAATGGATGCTCGGGGTCTGACCAACAGCAGCTTTCACGAACTTGTGAAAACATTGTGCCTGTCAGCCATGACAGAAGAGGATGCAAACAAGAAAGGTAACTCGTCTTTTCCTTTTCACTCACATTACAAGGCGGTAATGGTAGAAAGTTCCATGGTTTTTTTAATTCATCGAAATAGTTTGAAGTTTGCCTGTGACCGTTGGTGCTCATAACTTCACAAAGTAAAAGCTGTGTCTTTGGTGGTGCAGGCATGGGGGTTGGTAGCACAGAGTAGGGTCACACTGCGGAGGTTTCTGATAGTACAACAGTCATACTCCCTCAAAGAAACTTTCCTTTCTAGGACTGAAATGGAGTTCAGTGAGGTATAAAAAATACAATTCCAAGGGGAAAAATAGTCTGCAGCAATTGAACCCATGTGGGAATGGGTTCTGGTCCATATGCTGTTCAACATTATCATTTGACAGCAAAAGCCACAGGTCAGATTTCAAACTTTTTCATTTAAAGGGGTCAGAAGGTTGTGCTAACAAGAAACTGTTTTCTTTCCTTAGTGTGAGGAGGATCATTGCCTTTGCATGGGCAAAACCCCCACAAATTTTCCATCTAGGAAAAGAGTTAGGAAACTATTCTAAAAACATAGGTCTGGAGGTAAAATGGCTTGGTTTTATATTACTATGTGGAAATAGGAGAATATCTGTTCTGATTTTTCTCTATAATTTTTCCTCCACAGCTGTTTGTGTGTTCCTGACTTCTGTTTACATTGGGGACATGTGGCTTGGAGCACAGGAGCCAAATATGTTAATAACCCATGTCAAATTGATCTGCAGTAGTACTGATGATAAATTAAACCATGATGACTTGGAAACTCATAAACAAGGAGAAGAAACTATTATGCCTCTTTGCAAAACCCTTTACTTGGCTACATTGGGGCATTAATTCAGCGAACTGACACTTAATCTTTAATGTTATATGCTCTGCCATCGTTGCTGCGAGCCATGAAACTCTCCTGAACTGTTCTCCGTACAAATCTAACTTGATTTGCCATAAAGATCAATATTTTATTACTGTGTGCAAACTCAGAGGAGGAAAATTGTATTCATCATCTCTCAGTGGAACATTAAAGCTATAATTTCCCTTTTCTTGAACAGTATGGGGCACTGAATGTTGCTTATATCATTTTTATTACAGGCACTTTTAACTTTATGAAGAACCAAAAAAGACTGATTAGTGCCTTGCCTCTGGACTGTGTTTCAGTCCCCATGTAGTTAAAATCCATCCTCTCTCCAGTATAAGATGGGGAAAAAAGACTGCAGAACTTCACCACAGTGTGGTATAAGTATAGGCATAAGAACGAGCAGTCAAGAGGTTTAGCCACGACGATTTGCGATTTCTTGAAGAACCCGGTTTCTTTCATGATATGTGATACCAAAACCAATATGAATAGAAGACTGAACACTGGAATCATGATCATCTGGGATTCTTCTTGTCTTTAAATTAAACGGCTTTTGAAAGCATTTGTATCAAAGCTGGTCTGGTTTTATTCTCCTTTCTGTGGTTTTTTGGTTTGGTTTTTTTTTTTTTAATTAAAAAAAGCCCCGACCATCACTGCTGCTGGGACTTGCAACAAAGGCCCATCTTCTCTCCACTCTGAAGAGATGAGAGATGGAATTAAAAAACTAAAACCCAAATGACTTGCTGCTCATTGATTATACATGGTTTTTATTGCAAATTCTCTGTGAAATCTGATAAATATTTCTTGAACGTGGCCTCGAGGGCAGTTTAACGTGCCACTCCAGATATGCAAACATGCAGAGCCTGAACCTGACCCTTTGAAATGT
Organism: Egretta garzetta; assembly: GCF_000687185.1. Classification (NCBI taxonomy): domain Eukaryota; kingdom Metazoa; phylum Chordata; class Aves; order Pelecaniformes; family Ardeidae; genus Egretta; species Egretta garzetta. The sequence continues at coordinate 7,210,915 of NW_009260028.1, read as the reverse complement.
AAAACAGGATTTATTAAATTGATTCATGAATATGTGCTGTGCCTAGGTACTTCATACAAATTCTGTACAGGGGAAAAAATGAGAAATGCACACTCCTTGTGATGTTTATTTAATTTGTTTGGGTTTTTTTAATAAAAAAACATGAGATGCAAATAATGAGGATTGCTTCTTGTCCTAAAGAAACCATAATATCAATATCAAGACTTGATTTAAAAATAACAAATATTTCTTGAAAAAGCTGCAAGCCTATTACAGGCTAAATTTTGTGTCATAGAAAATCCGTAGGGTCTGACATCAGGAAATCTTCTTTTGGAATGAAAAAAGCTTATTTTACTTCATTTAAAAAAAAAAAACTCAAACAGGCAAAACGAAACCAAAGGACTTCCAAAATGAAAGGTGGCTTTCCATCTCATCGAACTGGAAAAGAAAATACTCATGACACGTAGGGAGGGAGTTTTTCAGCCGTCTTGAGGGACCGAGCACATCTAACAGTGGTTTATAGTATGATTTGCTTGAGAGAATTAAAGAAATGAGGTAGGACCATTCAACGAACCTAAGGACGGTAATACAGAAACATTTTCTCTACCCAAATCTAACTTAAATGCTAATAAGTGAAATTAATTTTCCCCAAGTTGACTCTGCTTTGCCCGTGATTGTAACTGGTAAGCAATCTCCCTGTCTTAATCCTGACCCGTGAACTTTGTCATCCCATTGTCCCCCCTCCTGTCCTGCTGAGGGGGAGTGGGAGAGTGGCTGGGGGGGGGGGGGGGGGGGGGGCGTGGACCGGCCACCCAGCCAAGGCCAACCCACCACAGTGTGTGATGTGGTGTAGCGTGGGCCCTTCCCATCCCTTAATAAAGTAACAACCCCCAAATCCTAAATGCCACGCAACCCAGTGGTTAAACCCTCTCCAAGAAGTTGCAAGCTCAGAATGTTTTTGGGTGTGCACTTGCATGCCTTCCAATAGCCTTTCATGTGCCCATCAGCCATGTTTGCTTAAAAAAAATAAATGGTGTAACGGTGGTACCCGCAGGAGCAGAACTCACATGTTGAAGCTCCACCCGTTGGAAGAGCGATTCTTGAGCGCGATCTGATTCTAGAAATAGGGGCCGCAGCTGCAAAGAGGCATGCCAAATTACCCATGCTTAAACAGCCGTGTGCGCTCCCTGCTATTTCTCTCTCTGGCCGGAAGCAGTGATTCCTGAATGCAGGTTTTGTCACTGCTAAAATAAGGAGGATAACTTTCAAGCCTATAGCGGGCCTTAGCTAATGAGATGCACGGTGCTGTAGCGGTGGGAAGCAGTATGGGGAGGCCGTGGCTATGAGTAGGGCCAGTCACGCACGTCGGTTTGCTTTCCTCACAGCCGTGCATCTAAATCTTGACCAGTCGCACGTGAATCCACCCTAAGGGTTCGTACTCAAATGATGATTTTTCTGATGGCCCCAAGCATTCCGAAAGGCCCAGCAGTGAGTACTTTCTCCCTGGCTTGTAATGATTTGTTGGTATCTCAAATATTGCTATTACCAAAGCACTTAAGGTTGGAGGGGAGGATTGTTCATGGGCATTTCTTTTTTTTTAAATGGTAGTTTTGGAAACAAGAAAAGATGAATGCAAATGAACTGTCATGTAAACTGTCGTGTAAAAGATACGTAGCTTGTATCTGCTTACCGGCAAAGCAATGTAGCTGTGCATGTGGGAACTTTTAAAAATAAGGCTTAATCTCTCACAGCCTCTGAGCTTCAATATATTTGAGTAATGTGGCAATTAAAAGATTATTATGAAGGCCTCCTGGAAATAATGGTCAGGTATCTTTAAAAGCCATAGATGGTTAGCAGGTGGATGATTTGTGTGCGTGAATTACTGCCAGCATATTCAAAATGCATTTTAATAAATTATATAGATGGTGAGTCATTATTTTAAGAAATTAGGCTTGATTAAAATAAATCATGAGAGCGTTTGGAAAAGGAAAACTTGCTCCGTATATGGGCCTGCATTGTAAAACAAGGAGTTTCTACAATTTAACACGAGTTACCGGCTTCCATGGTGTCATGATCCATATGGATGAAGCTCCAGAGCGCACTGCAGCGGGCCCAGCGGCCTGGGCTGCCCTCACGGAAGTCATTGCCAGGACAGGCCTTTTAAGGCGTTTACTCAAAATTCACAAAAATTTGGCCCTGAAGAACGTATTGCTCCCTGCTGTACCTGCTGTATAGACCAGGTAGAGTTTGAGTTGCAAGGTGGGGCTTCATGAGATTTGAAATGTATCTCGGAGGTGGGCGGCTGGTGCCAGTGCTCAGACGGGGACATCTCCCATGTTAGCAGGAGAGAGGACTTCACGTAGCGTGAGCGACTGGGCAGAACGATGCGGGGGTAGTGGTTTGGGGTAATGTTTTTACGGAGTCACCATCTTTCAACCAGCAGCATGAGCGGATTTGGGTCACGCTTTGCCAACTGGTGGGCACAGGATTTCAACCATCCACAAGTGCCGCAGACCACACAGGGAAGGCCTCTGTTAATGGAGGGCTGGCAGGGGGGGGAAGGGGAAATAAAAGTGCTCCCCGTGGAGAGCAAAGCACTGAAAGGGCCTGGAAAACGGTAGGCACGGAAATCATAGAGTCATTTAAGTAGGAAACGACCTTTAAGATCAAGTCCAACCATCAACCTAAGCCTGCCATCCCACCACCAAACCGTGGCTCTAAGCACCACAGAAAGAAATGCGTTTCTCTCTCCCCCTGCTCCCTTCCTCCCAAGTTAGGTGCTATAAGATAGGCTTGCATTTTGCATATTGTTTATTACTGTTTATATACTTCATACTATATGCCTTCCATTTCCAGGTAATTGGGGGGGGGGGGGAAAACCCCGGTTTTTCCGTGG
>NW_009260028.1:7190230-7207915 GCF_000687185.1 Egretta garzetta | reverse complement strand
TTGGGGGGGGGGGGGGGAAACCCCAGTCTTTTCAGTGGTTATATACTTTGTGTCGTGTTCCAGTGCAGCTGATGAAAGAAGACCAGTTGTTATGTATGAGAGTATTCACATCTTTCAGAAATCCCTTTGGAATCTATTTGTAGAGAAGAGGTTCCTGAAAAACAGGGTGATGGGAGGCTGCCGTGAGTCAGGGAGGAGGATGCTGGAGCTGGCCGCGCCGGCAGGCAGGGCAGAACTGTTGAGGGGAGATGTTCCAGCTGAGGGTAGGTGGAGGTGGCAGCAATGATGGAAGTGCAGTCGCTGTATCCTTGAGGAGGAAAATGGGTTTAGATGGTCAGGTCCTCTTCAGACTGTCTTTGATGATACTGTGTGCTCGCAGTGGGGTTAAGGGTAACCATCCTGATACGGAGCGGGAGAGCTGGTGCCAACAAGGGGATTTGATTCATGTCTCGCGCAAGAACTACCTCAGCTCTAGCAAAAGGTCTGGGTATCTGAGGGGAGGGGAAGGCTGTGGTGGCCGTCTGAGTTAGTTTGGTTCTCTGATGCATCATCTCTGTCCATGTTGCACCTTCAGTTCCTGCAGCCTTCCCTCATTTTCTCCATCTGCCCATGACTCAGGCTGACTCAACAGACTTTACGCCTTGATGGGTTTCCAAGCCCAACATCCGTCGTAGTCAGTTTGCTCAAAAAACAAACTGCAGAAGTGCTTATCTCAGAGATTAAAAAAATTTGAAGATTAAAAAAAAACAAACCAAAAAAACCCCACAATACAAACATATGCCTGGTGGCTTGGCCTGTCTCTTGTGTTTAAGGATTTTTTAACACAGCCCAGCCCACCCACTCTTTGGTAACGTCATAGCCCACGCTCCCTGTACGCAGCACGAGGCTGCTCTGGCAGTGCTTCACTGCAGGACGTTTTGCTGCCTCTGCTTGGGGCCACGGAATTTCTAAGCTTCTCCTCAAGTTTCAAATGAATTTTGTGTTGTCCTCAGCCCAGCAACTAGTGATGCAGTCTGACATCTATTCCAGCCCTCACTGCCTTCCTCAGCCTGGCTCTGCAGTCCCCGCTTCGTGCTTACTGGAGCTCTTGGGTTCTTCATTCCCTCATGGACCTTCGCCTGTTCTGCCTGGGTTTGGTGGAGCTCCACGGGGGAGGAGAGGTGGAGAGAGCAGAGGCCACTGAAGGGGGAGGGAGTGCGAGTGGCCCTTCCGACTCTGCTCCAGCTGAACTAAACCCGTCCTCTCCAGCCCACCAAAAAGCTGCTGTGACCCTCACGGAGGGCTGTAGCTTCCATTAAACTATTTGTCAGCCCCAGCTGAAAGTCGGCGACTTGTGCAGAAATGCGATGTTGCTTTTGTGGTTTGCCAGGATTTGCCTTTGCTATAAAATATGATAAACACCCTTCTCTTTTTTTCTAATGCCTGGGTAACTGGCAGGTACCACTTCAAGACTTCAACACTAAACAGTTTCTTTTCCACCTACCATTTAAAAATGAAAGCAAAAAGCAAGGGGTTATTGGGAGCAAAACTGTATTTCTGGGCAGTTGGTAAAGCTAATGACTTGATTCAGTAAGACGCTCACTTGAGAGAGTGCTGCCATTAGTTCTTTAAAGCCTGTTCTAGGTAAACAGTGTTTTAATAAATTTTAAATAACCCAAGCATTTTTTTGCAATAGAAAAGTAAATAAAAAGCATATTCTATCCTTGAGGGAACTGCTGAGCTTTAAGTCAGTGAAGCAAGTTGTAACCCTTCTAGAAGCAAAGTTTGTTGGTGTTGCACTTGACGTCGTTGCTCATTTTTCAGAGGATGACCAAGTGGAGGTGTCACTAAGATGCGGCTGATGAGCGTGACCTGAGGACAGAGCCAGGATCAGATGACTTCTGGCTCGCGGGATATATAAACAATACTGGTGACACTGCCTGGTCAGTCAGGTCAACAGGATGCTGCCTTCCTTCACAGCAAGACAACCCAGTGAAAACTGATGCTGCAGAGACTCCCCTGAGGACAGCAGGACTCTGTGTGCCTTCAGGTGAGCGAGGCAGAACTCCTTGCAGGACGCGGGGTGCAACTGGTGAAGATTTTCTGCTGGAGCAGTAAATCTGCTCTCAGCCAAATGGGTCTTGATGAGAACCGCTCAACTGGCAGCACACCCTTCGCACTGCATGACTGAGAGAGGAGTTTGGGTCTGCATCCTTACTTAAAGAAGAGAGTTTTACAGTCACCATCAGCAGGATCTAAAATGTTGATCTAAAATGCTGATCAGGCAGCTCCAGCAATGTTGCTCAAATATGGCCGTTTGGACTTCCTCTTACATATCCAGGATTTTTCAGGCTTGTCCTTTGTTGAAAGACACTTTTCTTTTTCTTCTTCTCCTGGACTAATTCGGGTTTGTGGTCTCAGTGTTTAATGGGTGGTCAGGGCACCGAGCTTTTTCTCTGCAGTCAGGAGAACTGTACTGCTGGTTTTGTTTAACCCATTCCAGTTTTAACTGAGGCTCAGATCCTTCCGTGAATGCCAGTTTAATCTGAGAGGGAGGTAGGTGTTTGAGAAGCAACCACATCTGGGTATGGGCTACTGAGATCATCACCGTGAGGCTGTTCACCATTGGAACTGCTTTCTTCTATCTGGTTCCCTACAATCACTTGTCTGTAACGCGTGGAGAGAAAAAAAGCTGTACAGTTATCAGGAACATCTCTTTGGAAGACAGAGAGCAGCAGTTTCATAAGGAAGGACATTATCAAAGTTTTAAAAAATATAGAAGATGGTTCTTCTAACACAAAAGACATTGAATCCAGCATGAGAGGTGCTTTTGGACTTTGTCCCTCTTTATCCACTGCAAGAATTGTGTCCTTACCTGGAAATGGAGTATGACCAACAGCAAAAGTGTGAGCTGTGGCTGATACGTGCTGACTCCCCCTTCCCCCCTCAAGACAGGACCTTCAGTCCAGCCCTTCAGCTTCGTTCTTTAGCTGGGTTTTTAAAGAGGAAACTAGAAACTATGCTATGACTTGCTCTGTACCGAGGGTGAAGGGAACTGTCAGTGGCTGCTCCTGAGAAAGGGAAGAGGGAGAAGAGCTTCGTGTCACTGTGAATGGGTGTCACTGGGGGCAAGAACAAGAGGGATGTGTGATATTTGGGAGAGATTCTCTGACGCTGGGGTTGGGAAAAGGCAAGGCACAGCTCAAAGGGCTGGTGGGGATGTGAGCAAGAACATGGGACAGACCTAAGAAGGAGTGGGTAGGACTAGGGTAGCAGGAAATTTCCAGTGTACAAATAATAACAATGCAGAGATGTGTGGTTCTGCCAGAAAAACTAGTTAGCGGTGGCATGGAGGGGGCGCTGATATGAGAACAGCAGAGGGTGCCCTGCCTCCTCCTCCCTGAGCCCTCCTGCCAGCAGCTTCCCAGACTTCACCCTTAAAAAATAAATAGCAGATGGGTCCTGGCCTGGAAGCAATAAGTTCCATGCCACCTGGCTGAACACAAGATGCCAACTACCTCTATATCCTTAGGGCTTCAAAGGCAGGGAGGAAAACTACATTGGGAAGAAAATTGTAACCCGAAAGTGAGAATGAAAATGGAAAATGTTTGAAAAGTCGTATTAATGCCCTGGGGCTGTGGCCTCAGAGAAGAGAAAGAAGACATCTTTGGCTAAAAGCCAGTGTTTCAGTGGCTAGACAAACATAACAACCAAAACCTAAAAAAGAAGATAAATGGGATGAAAAGGAAAATAATTATTTGTAATACTTTGGAGGAAGGGAAATATAAACTTTATAACTTCAAATTTATATTGATTAACTGCTAATGAAAGCTTAAAATACCTGTGCCTGACAAGGCTTACACAACAGGGATTTTGCTTAAGAGTAATTCAGAACACCGAAACAAAACCCCCGGAGCCTCAGGAACAGGCCCACCACAGGCAGGCAGATTTTGGGTTTTCTTTGCTATGATGCAGGCATATTCAAGACATTTCTCTTCTCTTCTCTCTGTTTGGCAGAAGCAAGACAAAAACACTCTTACCAAAACAGGACATTTTCTTTCCAGTCCATTAAGTAGCTAAATATCACCAGCTAACTATCCATATTTTAAAATCAGCTGGAGAACTTGCATCCCAGAGACCTGGCGACTGTCTGAGGAGAACTCTGGCCAGCTCTTGTTAATCATTAACCATCCCTGGAACAGCAGGGAAGTTTGAGGAGGCTGGAAGAGCCCCGGTGTCCCAGTACTCGGGGAGAGCCGACTGGTCAAGCCAGGTCACTATAAGGCAGCACAACTGACCTCAGCCCCAGGCAAAATCATGGAATTAAAGCTAAGATAAGATACAACTGAAAAAAGTATTTCAAAGGACAGAAAAACTAATTCCAGACAGTGTGGTTTTATAGAAAGACAGGTACGGTGAAAAATACCCAATGTCTTTTTTTCAGGGGAACACAATTTGGAGGATAAAGGTAGCTGCATGTATGTAGCTATTTAAAGTAAGGTGTTTGACTTCGTATTCCATACTGCCTTCTTTAAAAAGAACCGTACACAAGCCCTGTGAAACAGGTGTCACGTGGATTAGGCTTCTCCAAGAGTAACTGGAGAGCGATCTCTGACTGCGGCTGTTTCTAGCAGGGCTCCATGAGCACCCGATCCCGTTCAGCACTTTCATCAGTGATCTGGAAGTAAATGTAAAGTCACTCTGAATGAAAAATGCAGATAAAGATGCACTGACACACGGAGGAGCAAGACAGTCATATTAGCCCAGGCTGGACAGCTAGATAAGATGGACCTATTCAAACAATATTAATATATTAAATTTAAAGCCTCGGCCCTGGCAATAATATTTTTCATTGAGAACCGCAGATTTCTCATAAACTACTCTCCTAAAGACAGTGAATCATGGCACACAGAAAAGCTTGAGATATTCAGAAAAAAAAGTACAGCTGATATGTTGTATTTTTGGATTTCTGGAGACAGCCATGCTCTTTGAAAGCCTGGAATAGGTGACACTGGTTCCAAAATTTCATATATTCATCACACTGCCCATCCACAGTGATCACTTTTTGGCATTTTTCATTAATGAGCAACTACAATATTTTTTTAATGCCAATGCATGCTTAGGCCTCATTTTTTTGACGAAGTTCATCAGTTCAGCCAAGATGAAATGCCGAGGCATTGTGATTTAACTGAGCAGAGAAATGAGAAATGCTGGCCAACTAAATAAATACAAGAACTTGTTCTCCTCTGCAGAGGTACAGCCCCTGGGCGGAGACGTGAGGAGCCTGCCTCCATGCCCAACATGGGCAGCACTCGCAGGTCTCCTCCAGTGCACAAGCTGTCTGTGGTTTGGTTCATGTCCCTTGAGGGTGAGCTGACAGAATCTCAGGACTGCCTGGACTGGGCATTCTCCACCCTCTGAGGAGACCATGTTGGATTTGATAACATGGTTGCTCACAGACACTATCTGAACACATGGCTGAAGAGTTATTTCACTCTTCTGATCGTCACTTGTAAACGGCTGTCTGGTCACTATTAGATGGAAGCCTTTTTGTGTCATTTAAAACCATTTAACAGTTTGGAAACAAAAAGCCCCATCATTTCAGTTTGCAGGAGAAAGGGCAATGACTGGGAAGAACTTCAGAAAGCAGTGGGGAGCACCTTAATGCTAACGCAGCCAGCCAGCTCCCCAGCACCTGAGCAGTGCTGTCCATTGCATGGCCCACTTGGATGGGTGTTCTCCTGGTGGCACCAGCCTTGGAGAACATCTGAGCAGTGGCTGCAAAAGGCGTGTTCTGACCTTGCATCCAGCAAATGGTGTCCTCTCAGCTGCAGAGTCTCAGGGCATGGGATTTCTGGAGGGACACTGGCTACTGGTAGGCAACCTCAGTTCCTGGCTTTGAGTTCACACAAACATTCACACTGTGGCTGGTGCCAAACAAAACCCTGGCCTGTAAGTTTTCACTTGGAGATTGGTTATTTCTGAACAACCTGAGCACCACCCTACCACGCGTAATACCAACCCCAGGCCTCTCTCCAGTGGCATGATACCTCCTAAAAGGTAAGGAGCATGTAGGAAGATCTAGATAGGCTGGAAGAGTGGGCTAACAAGAACCTTATGAAGTTCAACACAGACAAGTGTAACGTCTTGCAAGTGGGAAAACACAGTCCAGGAGTGCAGCACAGACTGGGATTCACCTGGCTGGGAAGCAGCTCTGTAGAAAGGTACCTGAGGGTCCTGGTGGGCCACAAGCTCAATATGAGTGAGCAGTGTGCTGCTGCGGCCAAGAAGGCCAACAGGGTGCCAGGCTGCATCAACAAGGGCATCACCAGCAGAGATAGAGAAGTCATTATCCCACTCTGCTTGGTGCTTGTCAGGCCACACATGGAATACTGTGTACAATTCTGGTCCCTGCTGTATGAAAAAGATGTGGACAGGCTGGAGGGGTCCAGAGAAGGGCCACCAAGGTGACTGAAGGCCTGGGAAGCCTGCCCTATGGAGGGAAGGCTGAGAGAACTGGGTTTGTTCAGCCTTGAGAAAGGGAGGCTCAGAGGGGATCTCATCACTGTCTACCAGTATTTAAAGAGTGGCTACAAAGAAGATGGAGACTCCCTTTTCACAAGGAGTCACATGAAAAAGATGAGGGATAATGGGTACAAGTTGATCCCAACAAGATTTCAATTGAACATGAGAGGGAAATTTTTCACCATGAGAACTGTCAACCATTGGAATCATCTCCCCAGGGAAGTGGTTGACTCTGCCACACTGGACACTTTCAAGACACAGCTGGACAGGGTGCTGGGCTGTCCTGTTTAGACTTTGCTCTTGCCCAGAAAGGTTGGGCCAGATGATTCTAGAGGTCCCTTCCAACCTGGTGTTCTATGGTGATTGATTCTATGTTTCTTTAGATGACAGGAGTGAGAACGCTTTCCCATTGAAGGCACTGTAGTTTGAGCTCCGTTGACTGAAGTCTTATAACAGGCTTTGACAGTTCATAGCTAACTATTTTTACAGCCTCTGCTCCTGTGGGTCTGACAGCTGCTCACATCAAAGGGATCTGGTTCTGTCAACATAAAAAGAGAAAGTTCTCCTAACGATGGAGGTGTGAAAGACAGCTTTAGCCCTTGAAAGGGAGGCTTGAGAGTAGCAAGATTTATTATCTGCTGCTTGAGATTAAATTCAGAAACTGTACTGGGGACAAACAGGGACTGGTCCCAGGAACACTGCATTTAGGAAGACAGCTGTAAAGATTTCGCTGTCTCAGCTTCTTCTGACTTAAGGAATGATGCTTTAATCTATGCAGACAAGTCATGTAGACCTCAAATAACAGTCTTGTGAGAGTCCTGACTGTGACATTTGAGTACCACTAAGAAACTGGGTTCTTTCTGCGCTCTTAATCAATCTTGGCTGGGAAGTTCAAGACACCTGGGTGTGAGGACATGTGATTACCACTAGCAAGACCCAGTAGGTAGAGACTGCAGTTGAGTGTATCTTAAGTGAGTTTATAGACAGGCAAATTACCTTGGTTCCAGGAACAGCCTACTGTGATAGGAAGGAGAGGGCTGAAGAAAGTAGAGCAACTGTCTTAAGAAAGTAGAAAACGGGAGTGTGGTCTGCTTAGCCAGATCCTCTCATGAGGATCTCCTTACTATAGTATTAAAAATGACTTCCTCTTCCCAAAGACAAGGTATCATGCCCAAGCAGAGCTATGGCATGTCTTGCTGTCATCTGGAGGAACATGGTGCCTTGAGTGTCAGATTCACTACCTTTGTGTACAGGAACAAGTACTTTTTTGTTATTGTAACATATGGTGGTTACATTGTTCACTAATGAATATTACAATCCTGAAGGTAAGCTAAAAACCTCTGAAAACTATCTGCCCTCATGTGAGATCTAGGATATCGCTATAGATTTTTTTTCCTGTCCTAGGGATCAAAACCCCTGAGCTGTCAAATATCCAAATTAGTTCCCCAGTTCCAGGAATGAAGCAGCTGTTGCAATTGATCTGGATGGAGCTAAAAATTGAAAGAGCACATGGACATTGTACAGTCTGTCCACCAAATCAGTGGTTATCTGTCTGTCACCTGCAAACTGAGAAAAAAGCTGGCTGTAGAACAAGTGTCTTCAAGCCAACTCCCACATCTCTGTTTGGCAAGTGGTATCTTCAAACCGTGTTACCATATGCCCCAGAAATGTTGGGTAGAAGTTGGTGGCAGACGGGGGGGGGGGAAAAAAATCTGAACACTGAATCGTGTTTCTTATTGCAAGAAATCTGTCTGAAGCCAGCACGGCTCATGCTGCCAAGGAGACCAGTGTCCCTCGACTGAGGCTCTCTGAGGCTACTGGGACAGCAATAAATGCAGACGAGGGATGAGACATGCAGATGTTCCAGCTCTCTGGGCACCCAATTTTTTTTTTTCTCACATTACACTGTCTGGTAGGAAGGTGATAGCCAAAAGATATTGGATGTCCACAGCGGTCTCAGTCAGGTCTGTCAGGAATGCACAGCCTCTAGGAAATGCAGGGGAAACCAGGGTGTCCTCTGGAGGGGTCTGGGAAGGAACCTTCCCTGCTCACCCTCCTGCTGCATGAAGTTCCAGCCTCGGCTGGGAACTGTCTCTGGCCACTAACCCTTATTTTTCTGTATCATTTTGGATGGTAAGAAACAGTTGAAGCAAATGTTAATACTGGCTCTTGATTAACAGCAGTGTGGTAATCAACTGCCTTGGCACGCTAATGGGCTTGAAATAATTGGTCCCATGCCCCGAACCTTTTTTCTTTATTTATTTCTGTAGGGTTAGCGTAATGGTGACAAAAGGGACTGGGACGTGGATCCCTTGCTGCAGCCCTCTTGCAAGCATCAACCCTCCCCCCCTCTCCCAAACTCAACTCATCTGACTTGGCACCAAATCACTTTGTATTGCAGGGAAGAGTGTGGTGCAATCAGATCATGGATTCAGGTCCAAGACCTCTCCGGGTCTAAGGATTATGCCGTGGCATAAGTAGATCTGGTTGTTGCATGTGCCTTTCAGAAGACACTTAGACACTGACTTCTTTCCTGTGTGGATAGGCAGGTAAAAATTAGCAGTCTATACTGTGGTAGATGGCACGCCCTTGGCCAAAAGAGTAAGACCTCGGTGTGCACACTGGTGGAAGAGAGATAATGATGACAAGGGCAAAAATGTAACCTCCAGGGCCCCCCCAGCAATCCAGCTGACAACGAAGGCAGCTGACGGTTTGCTCGACAGCCAGCTGAAGCAAGGAGGTGCGCCCTCGTGCACGGCCGGGGCAGAATGCATGCCTGTCTCGCCAGGCGGCTGAGCAAGCTGGAAGAGGACGTGCTGCCCTATATGCCCCTGGGCTTGACAGGGAGACGGATGAGGACAGGACCAGTGAAGGTAAAAGTTCTCCAGCCTTGACCAGTGACGTCTATGTACGTTTGTTGGGTGAATGTATCAGAATTGTCACGGGAAAAGAGACGGGAGATGTTAATACAGAAACCGGGCGGTTGTCATGCCAAGGGTAACGGGCGGATTACACAAGACAGAAGACGAGAGGCAGGGACGGTGGAAGCTCACGGGAAGAACTTCTTTCAGGCGCCCTGCTTTGTTTTATTGCTGGAACTGGGAGACATGTCATTGGGGTGGGGGTCAAAAAACAGATAGGACTCAATCAAAAAGGGCAAGTTTGGGGCAGGGGGGGTGGGGTGCTGAATAGTCTCTTCAGACCTAAAATTGTTTTCCTACAGTGTGTTTCAAGCCTAGAGAAATGATAAGACGGAATAATTTCAAAGCCTAAGCAAATCTCATCCTGATACTGCTTTCCATTAATGATTTAAACTTGTCTTGTTCACGACAGCTCTTTTGGTGGGCAAAACTGAATATATTAGGGATAAATACAGCTATTTTTAAGCCAACTATTTCACTCAGTAGCATGATGCAAAAGTGAAAAGTTTAAAAAAATTAGTACTTTGTTTAAGTCTTCCGAACACCCTGAGTTTTTAATGTATACAGACTTCTGCCAATTTTTTAGGAACAGTAAATTAATGGGAACATGCCTCTGTTACCCTGTAATTTTATGTCCATTTCCATGCAGTTCTTGTATTGTTAGCTTGCCTCCTGCTTTGCGGTTTATTTGGGCAAGTTGCCTTTTTTATTGTTGTTGTTACCTTTTGTGAGCATGCCGGAGGCCTTAGGGTGCCAATAAATTAGAATATTAGTGCTCCTTTTTACTGCCGTATTATACCCGTTTCCCTCTGCTTATCTGTGACCTAATCTTGAACCTCCGCCTAATCTGCTGAGCTGAATTTTCTGCGTCCTGATCAGATTAGGAGGAGCGGTGGGCAAATGCATCCTTGTTTGCATAAAACGTGTTTGCCAGAAAAACTACCAGCAAACAAAGTAACCCAAATGTAGAAAGCTGCAAACAGAAACCTGTCCTTAGACAAAGTTCAAAATCACAGGCAGCGTTAGAACTACATTCCCATTCAACGCGTGGGTGCTGCACGGCAGCCGGGCGCTGCGTCTCCATCGGGCACATCCACACTGGCTACCTTTACAGGACAGGGTCTGTCTTTTAGGAGACTGGGGACCTGCCTGTCAGCAGTGAGGTATTTTATTATATTTATGCAGCCTCTCTTTTCAGTCATGGAGGTTTCAGGAGGAAACACCCTACCAGAACAGAGTAGCTCTTCCATCTATCTGCCGCTGGAGGATACCTTCCTGTTTTGTGAAGCCCAGCTGTAAAAACACAGCCTGGACGGCACGAGCGGCGCGGCTCTTGGGGTCTCTTTCTGCAGAGCTAGGTACGCCGCGCACGCTCTGAGCCTGCAGGTGCTACTGTGCTTTACCGGGCTACTGGCTAGCTCAGACCCAGCTCTCTCTCCCTAATGCTGAACAGTACGCCACCGAAACTTAAATTAACTACTCAGGCGAGAGTGACAGAATCGCACCTGAAAACTTGAATCGCTAGTGAAATGGCCCGAGGGTAATTCCAGGAGGTTCTGCCCCAACAGAAAGCCCAGTCTAACCACGTTGCCTCACTCCTAAGCTGATGGGTACTGTGAATGCTACACATCCATGGCTGGCAGGTGTTTCAAGTCGTTTCACAGCCACACTTCCAACTGATTAGTACTCTCCCTAAGTGTATTTGTAATTTTACCGTGGGCTTACTATGCTGAAGGACAGAAGTTCAGACATGGGCCATCTTTGGGAAGGAAGGAATTGTCATACTCCTGCTAGGATTTGCACAACAAAACCAAACCCGCCATGACTCCTACTTCCTTCCCCGGTGTGGTTTACCAGAGATACTTTCCCCGTCTGTGTGTGAAACAGACGCTTGTACTTCCCTGGTATGCAACCTGGGCAGCTGGCGTAAGGAAAATGCACGTTGTGTGCCAACACACGAAGCAGCCCAGGCCGCTCTGCCTGTCCTCCTGGTTTACGCTTCCCCCATCTTTCTGTCACCTGCAAACCTCATCAGTTACGGATTTATTTTTATCCGGGTGATTAATACAAACAGTCGATAGCCGTGGGTTGTGAGACACTCAAACCAAACAGTAACATGGAAAGTGTCATCTCTGTGCGCAATTATAAATGTTGTAAGCGCTGGATCGCTCGAAGCGGTGAATGAATGTTTCATGCAGGTTATTTAATCACACTGATCTATACTTACTTTATCTCTGGTTGTACTTACTTTACTGGAGTTGATCCAGAGCGGGACATGTACAGTAAAATAAGGAAAAGAAACGTCACAAACGCAGCAAGCCCAACCCAAAAGGCTATGACAACAGAATCTGCGGACACAACACAGTAATTCTGTCACTGGTACCATAGCAAATATAAACCACAGCAATATAATTTATGATTTCTGAGAAAGGTCTGCCATTTAATTCATACAATTTAATATAAACCCTTGAAAGGGAGCAATCTGAGTGCCAATTTTTTAGAAGTCTTATGAGTCTCCCAGCAGTTTATCGTAACAGTGCGTGGCCAGGGCTGGGGGTGAGGTTGGGGAAAAAAGCCCTAGTTAAGCGTGATGGCGGCTAGCACGATGCGTGTATTTAGAAGATCATACTGAGCACTGATGGTTTTCACAGTTTCAGCTCTTTGCGGGGGATATGGTTTCCTTCACAAAATCACAGCACGGTAAGCAGCGTGGTACTCAAGACTGAGCCATTACCGCTCAGCATACAGCCAAATCCTGCTCTTAGGTGGAAAAGTACAACAATCCATGATCTTTTAGGGAGGGAATTCTAGCCTTGAAAACATTTTCTACCACGAGAAACACCAAGGAAAGCTTGTTGAAAAGTGCCTGTGGCCCTCACAACACATCAGTCCAGTGGCAGAGAATGTGAACCTTCCCCTGTTCAGCTGCAGTACTTCTGTCATCAACATAAAATAGTGCAAAATGCAGCCTACTTTATCTGGACTAAGTGGTTTCCCTAAGGAACAAGTAAGTGGATTTCTAGCACCGAAGTATGTGTTCACAACTGGTTTAAACCAGCCTAAGACCCTGCCACTGCTGTTATCCCCGAGTCAGATGAAAACTTTTTTTTTTTTTAATTAATTAAAGAAAAAAAAAAATATTAACTGATCCCTGATCTGAGTGACCCGTGCTAATGGGAGTATGAGCCGGCTGGAGGAGAAAAGGGAGTTGCTCCTTCATAAATGAAGGCTACGGTGCTGCTGAAACGACTGCCTCAGTTACGGGCCCACTGTTAGATGGGATGAATTTGCTCCCGCCCCAGTGGCACATTCACAGGTCACTGTTTCAAAAATGCTCCTTCCTAGGATCCGTGTGGTGGTAAAGGTCCCAATTAAAGCCTTGGAAAGGTTGGGTGTTCTGCAGGGCACAAGTCGAGAAATGCCCTGAATTCATAACGGGCTACTCACTTAGACTGAGGTGAAAAAGAAGGGTCACTGACTCCAGAGACAAATATTGACCAAGATAAAATAAATCTTCCATCTGAAAGGACAGAAAACATTGTGTTCTTTGAAACAGGTCCAATATGTTTGATGAGGTGTTTCTTTGTGAAAAAGTTCAGAACGTGTTGTCATCAGAGCCGCAAAGAGATTAGGGGGAATTATTCCAGCTCTTTTTAAACCTAAAACCAGAGCTGACCCAGCCTTAGTCTTATTGGAAAGCTGAGTTTTGGCAGGGCTACTGAGAAATGAGCATGGAGGGTCAGCTTATTTTATTCTTCATCAAAGTTTTACTGAGCTTTAATTCAGAGGATGGTAAATTAGCATGTGAGGGTCAATATTCGGACCTGCTCTTCCCAAACTTATTATGGGAAAAAGCAATGGGGTGCTACTGGCCAACCCCAACTCCTCAAGGGAGAATGAGGGGACTTCTGTTAAAAAAACCCAAACCAAACCAAAAACAAAAACCAAAAAACAAAGCTCATGGTCCAGATCCATTTTGAAAAGCTCAGAGGTTTGAAGTGTTCAAAGCTATTGGGACAGAAATTAAGAGTTTGACTGTATAGAATTCCCTATCATCAGAGCTATTTTGGTTTCACCTTTTAAAAGCAGCTTTAATACGGTTTGTGGAATTCACTGAAGCTGATCAAATTTGCTTCAGGTCTCAGGGGGAGTTTGAACTCTTGAGGGATAAATAAAAACTTCCTGACTGTTTTTAAAGTCCTGCAATGAGGATTTTTTAAAACTGGGATAACATATTTTAACAATCTATAAAAAGCTTTTCTATTGCTAAATTTTACAGTCACCTTTTTTGTGTGTGTGTATATGTTTTAAAATAGCCTATTAGTTCATGGGTCAATTAAGCTTTTTATTATTTTTTTACAAAATGGAGAAAACTGCACAACGCTATTAGTAGAAAGCAAGACCATTACTTTATAGCTGGATTTAGATTAATTTTCATGAGACAAACATGGCCTCAAAATGCTTCAAGGAACAGGCCACCTAACAGAGGAAAGAAAGCTCCGAGATTCAGGTGTCCGTTTATACATTAATAAAAAAAACCCCCAGGCAAAATTTAATTAAGGAGCTATAATCCCATTGTTATGATGACTGTATGATTGATTTGGGCCTATTCAGCAATGCACCTAAACAAACGCTGAGGTCCCGTTGCAGCCAATGAGCAGAGGCCCTCTGGAACATCAGTACAGCGGTTACTGTGATCCTGGCGGTATCCTACATTTTGACAGACTCGGAACGTTTCTGGCTATCTGAGAGGAAATTATCACATTTCGTCGCCAGCACAAAGGGCAAGGACCTGCTGAATTTGTTTCATCTACATAGTTCCAAGCATATGAAGACAATAATCCCAACATTGGCTTTAGAAGCTACAAGAATGTAAATATTATGCAAAGACAGGAAATCCTACAAAGTATATTCATTGCTTGACTAGTGCTTTTATTCAAAACAAGGGAAAAGCCTGACCAACTGTGGAATTATTTCCCTTGGTGTTTTCTTTATAACTTGTAACTCGCTGTTCTCCCACTGGTATTTGGAGAAGGAAGAATAAAAGCACCAAGATGACGCAGTCTCCATTCCTCACAGACTGCTGACATGGAAAAATGTCTATTTTTATAGGAAGCAAAAAAAAGAAAAAAAAAAAAGAAAACCAGTTTCACTTCCCTGGCTATCAGAAACCCAAACCCAACACTTCTAGTTTAGAGTACAGCCAATGTGGGCTCTTTAAAAGACACAAACCACAGAGCAGAACTCCATTTTGACAAGCTGCCTAGAAATATCTTACATAAACAGCCACCCTGGGGAACTCAAATTGCCTTAACATTAACCTGCTGAGGGGGAAAAAGAAGTACATCCCAAACCCCACGCTTGCATCTTTCTTCCTTGCCTGGGAGATGAGCAGCTGAAATACAGAAGCCTGGTTTCCTGCAGATTTGTTTCCTAAAGCTGAGCCCAAAGGTGATTTCCTTTGATGTTCAACAGGGCATGATCTCACCCTGCAGCCTTTTTGCCTGTAAAGGTCTTCACTCACAATGTTCCTCCTCTATTATCTAGTCACCAGCTGCAGGAACTTGCAGATATTTTATATCTTTGAGGCCTCCACTCCTTTGTAACTAGTTCAAGTTGGAGTTACTGTAGGAGCAGATGAGATGCATAAACACAGAGTGTGATTGCATAAATCATCTTCTTAGAATATAGCAAGACCTGAAAGGTGGCAGACTTCTGTACTTCTTTAGGGGGAGAGAAAAAATTAAAAAAAAACAAACGACAGAACAGCAAGAGATCAGTTAACTCTGCCTTTTTAATGGAAATAAGGCTTATGAGACCACTTGCAAGCATTCACTCATGTGTGTGTGGTAATTTCCTCCATGAAACTATCAACAAATTGAAATGAAATTTAACAGAGGGGGAGCATCTTCTCTGAGAAGCACAATTTCTACAAGTTTCAAGAAAATAGGCAGTTAGGTAAAGAGAAATATCCTATAAACTGCCATGGAGGGAAATGCTGTAACACAAACTCCACCTCTATTATGTATCAGGCAACCCAAATATTAGAAAGAGGTCATTAATGAGAAAAAAAGGGAAAGGTTAGATTCCTGATTTCTGTTTTTTTTTCTCAGCCAGCCACACGCTGGGGACTTACAGCTAGCTTAACTCAGCAGTTTGGGGTTTCCCTGGTGGAATTTGGGGGCAATTATCTGCCCTAACTTTAAAATTAAGAGAACTAGAGAAACCATCCATAACCTGCCTGATCCCAGCAGCACCAAATGTGGAAGGATGTGGATATTTACACCACCTTCTTTAAGGCATGGTGCTCTAAGTTTGGAGGCAATAAACCCTAGGCTCATCAGGGTGGACAAAAAAGCTTTTCTAGCAGCAGTGCAGAGTAAGAGTTTCTGCTCCCTTTTCTTATTCTTGCTGTCATAAGGCAAGTGAAGGACACAAAGCTCCTAGTGTCACTATTAGAAAGACAGTTTCTTGCACTGCTTAATTAGAGAGATGTGAAAATATTTTGAAAGACTATCACGTTTTCCTTACTGACCAGTTCTCTATAATAATCTTGGGGAAAACAATCTTAATCTCCGAAACAATATCTGAACAGTCATAGTTGTCTTCTGTAAACTAAACAGCAACCAGTGAAGCCCACAGTTTTGTCACCAAAAGGAGGATATGAACAGAAATCGAAGGAAAATGCTGCCTATAGTCAAAGTGACTCAAACATGCCCACCCGCTCTCCCTCCCATCTTCATCAGTCCATCCAACTATGCTCAGTTAAGTCAATCCCTCATGACATAGCTTGTAATTTTATCTTATCAAAACCTAACCAATGCAGTTACATTGGAAAAAAAAATAATTACTTGCCATTTTAACCATAAAAAGACCTTACTATCTCACTGTACAAAACCAAGTGTGAAATGGAATTAGTTGTTGCAGGGTGAATTTGGTGAATGCCGTTTCATATTACGTACTTTGAAAATAAACTTCTAAACCCAGCAGAATCAGATTCCACGGCAATAAAGTATTTTCACAATAATGTATATTATTAATCTTACAGTTCAGTAGCACTAAATCAGAGGAGGAAAGGTAATAGAACATGTTTCCAGCTTGCTGGTCCTGGCTAGCAGAAACATACACTCCTTTTACTAAGGTTTTGAATGTTTATCGGTTGTAATGTAAGCCTTGCATCTCAAGATGAAAACACAATAGTCTTATGAAAAACTGCTCATTCAGTCCGCTTTTCTGATAGTGGCATGCAGGTACCTAACACCCCAAGCTACAGGTTTGCAAGTCATTAGGCTTCCACTTAGCAAATGGCTAAAAGAAGAATCTGTCCTTCTATGTAAGAGTTAGTACCAGCAGTCTTATAGTTTCAAATACTGTAAGATAAAGCAAAGAGTCTCAGTATTAGCAATAAGCGCTGTTAGAGCACAGTCAGTTTGGAAGGCAGACACCCATCCATTCAAACCACACACATAAAACCCGTCACGGTCTCTTTTGCAAAGAAAACAAAAAAGGAGTGAGACATGCTATGCAACATTTTTCCTGTACTAGCTTAGCACCTACTACTCTACAATACTTACATTTATTAACCTTCAACTTGCTTCCATCTACTGGAATTGGATCTATATAATCCCAATAATATTCATACGACCAAAAATATTCAGAAGAGTTTGTCCTGTTAGCCATTTCAGTGCTGCATTTTAAACCAGCTGAGAACTCCAACCAAATACTTTTTTTTTTTCATTGTACTTCAGCGCCCTCAGAAAGAGATTGCACAACTGATGCCTATGTAAATCACCCTGGGGTCCTGCAGCTCAAGGACTGCCTTGGTACTAAAAAACATCTAGCAGCGATGAATATTAATGTCTGACCGATAGGAAACGGCAGCCCTTAAAACGTAATCCTCGCTTCCTGGTGGGCAATTCTGTTCTTCCTCAGCATATTTTAAACTGAGATGGATGTCAAGTAACCTAAGAATGGGGTGGACAAGTGCCAGCTGGATGAGAAACCCTTCCCCCTCAGAAAGCCACAGCAACGGGATGCTCTCTGGAGCTGCTGAGAACAGCTGGCCCGAGAGACATCTCTGAATTTCTCTGGACGTAAAAACGTGGGTAAGACATGACAAAATGCTTCATAAATAAAGGACGTCTTGGAATACCCGTGACCTTTTGCTTTGCCACTTCTTCATTCCCTCCACCCCGAAAGGCAATGGATGGAAAGGCAGGCTCCCAAGCAAGACGAAGGCAAACCAGGGGCAGGCACGGGG
>NW_009260028.1:7168137-7189239 GCF_000687185.1 Egretta garzetta | reverse complement strand
GAAAAGCCTGGCCGGGCGGCCCGTTAGGCGCTGCGGGGCCGGCGGGCGGGAGCGGCCGTGTTCCCCCGGGCAGGGCCGGGGAGCCTGGGACGCTGCTGTCGGGTGGTCTGTACCAAATGCTTTGGCGTTAGTCCCGCTGAGGTCAGGCGGCCGCTGGGAAGGCAGGCTGAAAGATGGGGGCTTGTAATTACACTATGTAATCCGGCAGTGAGTGCTCTTAAAAAAAAAAAAAAACAAAAACAAAAAAACCAAAAAAAACCCAAGGGACGTTGTGGGGCTTTTTTTGTTTTTTAGAATGGGGTGGATGGGAAAGAGGGGTTTCTCCCTCTCTTCTCCTGAACAAATGTCATGTGTTTTACTTACAGCATGATTGAAACCTTAGTCTGCTCTGGCTGTTCAATGACACTTGGCAACATCTATAGATGCACCCCAAAGCATCTCGACTACAAGAGGGATTTGTTCTGTTTCAATGTTGATTCAATAGAAAGGTAAAGACAGAGTCTTTTATTGGTAAGCCTGCCAGCTAAGCTTCACCCACCAGGCATCTTACTGAGGGATGTTCCTGTTGATAGTCGTGGCATGTTTAGAGGTAGCTGTTTCTGCTGCTTTGTTTAGGGTGCTTTTCTGTATTACTATTGTTAGCATCATAGTGCTGAAGTGTGAGAAACATCGTCTGTGTCATGTTAGACAAATCCTAGAAAAAAGAAAATACTGGAGCCACCTTTTGCATAAGAAAGTGCACACCACCCAGGAAAATAGCATCAGGTACACAACACAGGAGGGTTCCCTCTCATTTGATCAGAAGAGGCTACATATATGCTTTGCTTTAGGCAACATAGAATGAGCCTGCAGTAGTACCAAATAGGCCTGCCTGTAATCTATTAGAGGTGTAAATACCAGTGGAGAAACATGGGGAGAGAGGCTTAAGCAGAACTTAGGCTGAGGTCTGACCTGTGCTGGTCAAGTTTGCTTTTTCCTTGCTAAGGTAGGCAAAAGCAAACCTTAAAACTGAGTATGTGCTTGAGCCTCTTGGTTAACTGTCTTACGGACAAAAACTGTCTAGAAAATGAAGGTGTGCTATTGTATTGGTTTTATTTGGTTTATAGCACTTGGAAGTAGTCTTAAAACACTCTTCAATAACTATATCCTGAATTAAGTGTCCATGCCAGAGTGTTTTTATCAAGTATTACTCTAGTGTACCTTTATTTCTGTCTGGGCTAGTTTTGATGTTTCTGACTTCTGTAAAGTCCCAGTTTAATTTGCCATATCTATGTGGATATTCACCTTCCTACTCCAGACAGCTTCTATCTCTCTCCACAGCGATGATACTTTACTTTTTCCATGGCAGTAAGATTCTCTGAAACATTAACATGGTAGAAAAATGACATTTTTTTGCACAGTAGTGGCAATGGCTGGTTCTCCCAGCTAGCGCTACATTGTTCTCAATGTCTGCATAACTTTTCACCATGTCCTGTAGCACCAGAATTCCTGACTGTCTCTTGGAGTTCTAACTTTCATGAAGCGGTGGTGTCTTGGTAGTTCTGTGCTTAAAACTCTTTTCATTTCGCCATACAGTTTGTTTACAAGACCAGGAAATATGGGTAGTTTTTTTTGGTTGTCTCTGGAATCCTGCTTCTACTTTGCTAGTGTATTAATAACAATCTCATAATCACTGAGAACAATGGATGAGTCCTACATCTGGGTTTTTTTGCCTGCAGAGTGAAAAGTGCATGATCTAAACTGTAGTGTATCAGTTACATTTTAGGATCCTCAGAAAAGCAAGCTGTTACTGATGAGGAACCTTTAACTCTTGAAAGTCGAGCTGTTTTGGAAGAGGTGCTACAAAGGGTAAGATTTAAACAAAGAATGATATAAGGTTAAATCACCTCTATGAAATATGAATACCTTTAGTATCTTTATTTCATTCAGATAAATTCTGTGGGTTTTAACATGTGCTGTAATACTTAATAGCATTAAGTCTTGTGTTACATAAGATTTTGGGGAACTTTTCCTTCAATTTTAACAGTAATGGGCATTTCCTGTGTATCAGGCACAGCTTTAGATTCCTATCTGTCTGTCAGTAACCAGAAATTTCATTTCTAATTAGTTCTCATTCACTTCTCCAGATTTTCGCTTAACTTTTAGTTGTGTCTCTTCTGTCTTTCATGTAGACTGACTTCCAGCTTTTGCTGTATCTTTGTGTTGAAATATTACATAATAAATACAGTTGACATTTTGCTCTACTGAAGACTTCTGACTGCAGGTAGCAATCAGCTGGGAGCAAATAGTGTAACAAAGTCAGCTCTGAAAGCTGATGGCTGTCTAGCAAAAGCTGAATGTGTGGATCTGACACTTACTAAGGTTGAAGACAATTACAGATTTGAGAAAGTACGGAGAGTTGGTGTTGGAATTGAGTGAACTTTCAAACTATGAAAGTAAAAGGAATAGAATCAAATAGGACCAGTGATGCAAGACCAAATGCAAGCACTTACTGACATCTATGCTTGCTCTTTGTAGTATCAAGTTTTGTTCATAACCAAGTATCTTTCCTGGTTTTCTTTACAGGCAGACACTGTTTTAAAGGCTCTGGAGACACGACTGACTGCTGTTGAATCGAGTATGGCTTCTCTTCACACTAAAGTCTGAAAGAAATCACATGCAGGAATTTCAACTGTGGGAGAATGATGTATGTGAAACTTGCCCTTGTAATCCTCTGGAATCTCTGGGAACATTGCAAAAGCTGTGCGAAGAACTGAAAGACACTGGTGGCTCATGCTTGGTGGAAAAATGATTACTATGAGTCTTCACCATAGACAAGGAATTCCTCTCTCTTCTGTTAAAAAGATACCCCAAAAAGGAATACAGCTTTTCAATCAAGTTTCTGTAGACTTTTGGTTTATATGTAAATATTTATTTAAATTTTTACCTCTGAAAGCAAAGCATTTATCTCCTGACTTCCCCGCTATTCAGGATCTACTGAACTGAGTATGCTTCTCTGTCCTAAAGCAATTAAAAATAATCCCTGTGATGTCTGAAGGAATGACATATGTCATCTTTCTTGTCTCCGCAGCCTTTGCTTGACCTGTGCTCAGAGACAGGAATGGCACAATAACTGAATGGGGTGGTTTGTGGTTTCTCTTTTTTTTTTTTCCCCCCCAAGCTCAAGGCTTAAATGTAATGTAAAAGAAGGCTTAAAAAGCATTGGATAAAATGTCTTTCCACTCAGTATTGAAGGTCATATGTTTTACAGCTTCATGGGGAGGAAAATAAACAAGGCTGGTAGCATACCTTTAAGAAAAGCTTGGTGTATATTTGAGCAATGAATTCAAAATGCTAATTAAGAACACTTGTCAGTATTTTGTTGTTTTAATGCAGACATTTCAGTTATTTGTCTTTGGTCTTCTGTGAATTTAACTAATTGTCAGGGTTTCTTATACAGTGTGAGTGTTCTAAGTAAATTTTTTTCCAATAAAACAAAAGCAAGCAGTTGCTGTCTAAAGGAAGAATAATTCTCAAACGTTTTTTTGTTACCTGACACTACTTAATTTTATTACTGCAAGTTTTTGAAGTTTTCTCCAACAACCTAGAACTAATTTCCCAATGTCTCCCCCAATGGTAGGTGCTGTTTCTCTTACAAAGCTTTTTCCCCCCCACCTTTTCTCTATTTACTGCTTTGTTTTGTAGTAGTGCTCAAGCTTAGCCTGTAGTGATGGGTCTCGTATTCTTCCATGTTCAGGTAACTAAAACATTTTGTTACTTGCATACCTGCCAAAGGAATTGTTATAAGTGCTAATCTTTCCAATCAAATGACTCCAGTGTAATTTTTGAGGCAGTTTCTTCTCTAACAAGTTTTTGAATGCTGGCAAGTGACATAATAAACTTCATGCTGGATGTCTGAAGAGAACTGTGAACTCTGCACTTTAATTGAAGGTTGGTTGGTGTTTTTCATTATATACAGAGTATGTATGTTTTTGTTGGGAATGTTAACAGTTGATGGCTTGATAGGCCTACCTTGTCAGACATAATGCTTTTTCCAGATATATACATGTATTTTTTTAACAAGTGGATTTCTTTTTCTATTGAGGACAACTATGGGAGCCTGGACACAAGCCCATAAGAGTCTCTGTAGATTTTTTTTTTGAGGAGATGAACATGTGTTCAATTTTTTTAACCAAAGATTGAGACAAGGCAGCATAATCTTTTACATCAATATTTCAGCAAAGTAGCAGCAAAACACAAAGGTGCAGAGATAAACTTGCATGTTTTTCTGATGCTTCCCTAGCCAAATTATTGGCATGTTAGAGGTGGGAGATTGAATAACTTAATGTTTATCAACCTGGAGGTAGTCTTGAAGTGGGTTCTTGTATTTGTTCAATTATGTTATGAAATAACCATTTTGAATCTACCCTTGATGGAAAGAACCAGGTTTGCTGGCCTCGAGCAGCACCTGTGGCTTTAAACCTGTTCCTCCATTAAACACAGAGGGCAGCTAACTGTGGTGCAGAGGGAGTTCCCGAAATAGAAGGAACTCAGCTGGTGAATCCGAGACTCGTTTAGGTAGATTCCTAGCACCTGTTGCCTGTGTCCCATACATTGCTATGTGTAATGAAAGTAAACTGTATATATGTAACTGAGTATTCAAAACAAGAAATGGTTGCTTAAGGTAAGTATGTGAATTCCATAACTGTCCCTTTTCTCTAGCTACTATGGGAAAAACACCTGCTGAAGTAACCCAAAAAACCATAATCCCACAACTATATCCCTGAGCTCACGGGCAGAAATTACTACAAAGAATCTGGATTAGAGTATGTGTTCCTGTGATGGAACATACACAGGTAACACATTTTAAAAGTGCGTGTTAAGGAACCATTTTTCTTCTTGGCTTAGTGTTGTGGTCATCTATATCTCTTTATTGCATACCTGCATTTGGCATCAGTGTACATTTAGAACAATGTTTCTTAGCATATTGTAGGTGGGAGCTCGAGTACATTAACACAACAGCCTCTCTTGAAATAGCGTTCCCACACTCTCAAGGGTTGCCAGCTGCTGCTTTGGTAAGGTGTACAATGAACAGTCTAAATTTAGAACAGGCTTCATAGGGATGTAGAGATACTTATATCTGCATGGGGAAATGTGTGTGTTTGGGTATGTATATTGTTCCAAGAAGCTGAAATAGATTTTTGTTTTTACTGTGAAGTTCAATTGGGAGCAGTTATCTGGGCTAAAGGTAATACACGCTCACACATTTAAACAGAAAAACTCTCTAGTATATTATGGTATACTTGAACAATTTTTAAACATTAAGGAAAGCTGTAGCTGTTCCCTAACCAAATATAGTAGCAAAGTGTTAGTGTGCCAGCAGGATGTACAGTATACAGTCACACCTAAAAGGTATTGCTCCTCATTTAATAAGCAGTACCTATTACTGGGTGACAATTCCTTCTATACCCTGTTTCTTTGTTTCTGCCCTCGAATGCAGGATAAATAGAAGTTTAATTCTCTGGGGGGATCTGCATGCTCTATGGTACACTTCCTTATACTTGTCCTAGGCACTTTGTGCATTATATGCTGGGGGTGTGTGGAAAATACCACTTTGAGTTTTTTAACTTTGTATGCAGTTAAATACAGCAGGGATTTAGTTCAAGTACAACAGTACTTTGTAGCTCACTAATTCTGCCCTTTGGAGAGATAGAAAGGGGTATAACATAAAATGCATGTCTTCAGAGGATTAAACTTGAGGTTTCAATATCCCCTGATTCAAACTTTAAAACTCTTTTCTGTAACTTGAAAACTACCCAAAACACTGATAAGAATAACAAGCAAAATTTCACATGTGCGGAATCCACTCCCGGAAGGGAATGAGGATGGGGAAGACAATACATTCTGCGCAAAGAATGTATTTAAGGATGGATAATGTTGCACATGTTCTCTGTAGCTTATTGATAAACATGCCATGGAATTGTCAATTGAAGAAAAGTGGCAAACACATAAAAGCTGTTACAGGTATGCAAAAAGATCTTGATATGCTTAGGAAAGATGAAAACTGGGAATTAACTTAGATGAGACCAGAGCTTTTGTAAGCTGTTTTTGAAGGGGGGATAAGGAATAGATGGGCGAGCTATATTTTAGTACTCTCATGTTCCTCTTTAGTCCTCTTTTGCTTCTTACAACTGTAGTACTGTTTGCTAGAGTGTCAATGTGTCTGAAATACCAGTTGTATTCTTTAACTTAAACACACTACTCCCCTGCTCTGTGTCTTTAGCCCCAGGCAATGCTGACAGGAACCTTCCCACCCAGCACCTGCTGACATCCTGGCTACTGTTACAAGGGGGAAAAAAAAAAAAAGGGCGTTTCATTTTGGTTGAAGAAACAATGAGTTGTCTCCTTTCTTACAGTTTTTGTCTATGCTAGCATACATATCTACTTTAAAACTGTCCATAACAGTTTGCTTTCCCAAGCTGATCTTTGCCAGGAATGCTTGTGTGACTTCAAAGGATATTGGCCAAAGCTTTTGTTGGTGGTAACTACCTTGTAAATTAGCAGCATGTCAGTTTTGACAATAGCCCCGTGAATGGGATGCGCTGGGAGGATAAACATGTGCTATGCTTTATGTTCCGTGTGGGCAGAATCTAGCCTGCTGTGGTCCTTAGTCTCCTCAAGTTGGGGGAGAGCTGTTGAACAACGGTAGTGTTAACCATGCAGAAGTATTCATGAATGGGCTCTAAAGCATTTAGCAGCATAGAAGTGCTTGTCCGTAAAGGCCTATGAAACCCGAGGGAACCAATGTAAGAACAGTCTCTCCTGTTTGCACGAGGAAGTGGGGTGTCAACAGGGACGGTCAGGAAGCTCCATGCTGAGTTTGGCATCTGGTGGCCTTTCCAGGTGTCTCTGTCTTTGTTATAGGTGACACTGCTGTCTGCCACCGAGGCTAGGATTTCAAAGTTGCCAAGGTAATTCTGTAAGGTTGGATATGGAGCTGCTTTTTTTTTTTGATTGCACCAAAATTTCAGGTTAGGCTGAGATTCATAGGTTAGGTAGAGATTGCTTTTGTTAGTTTTCCAAATTTAGCACTGCAGCAGAAGCTGGACATTCCATCCTGGGAACATGTCCCAAACAGGCAATGTTCTTTACTGAGTGTGGCAGTTCCTGGCTAATCCATATAATAATTGTAGCTCTTGGCTTCAGGAGAGCTCTAGAAGGTGAGGGTTTCAACTCTCCTGGCTGTTGGTGGACTCTTTGTTTTGGTAATAAAAGCAGTAGTGATAATAAGTAGGAAAGGAGCAAGAATTAAAGTTCTTGTCTGGGTGTGATTTCTGCTCTAAAAAAGGCTTGGAAGAAGCATGGAGACCAGTTAAGTGTGCACTGTATGGCAAGATGCAGCAGAGCAGAGGTCCAGCAGATAGCACTACCAGTGGGCTGAAAATGGTAATTGCTGCTGTTAAGCTTAAAGCAGCATGGATACAGCTGGGGCTTCCTGGTGAGAGGCCAAGGGAGGTGGCTGAAAAGGCACAAGGAAAAAGTGCAAGCGCAAAGCGCAACTGCTGCTCAAGGTGGGACAGATCTCACTTGGAGTGAGAAGGGAATTGAGGGACAGGGGGCACTGAGGCGAAGGTGGAGATGCTTCTGGCTGTACTCTGAATGGAAAGGAGAACACCCCTTGACTGAGCTTCTAGATCAGGAGTTTAGGGTCCCTGCGCCCTCCACAGGTAGGCTTCTTCCCTGACTAAAGGTGGCCTCTTCATTTATAGGCCTGAGGTAGGTGTGTGAAGTGAAAGGAACCATTTGGCAGGAACCTCTCCCTCCCTGGTGGCCTCTAGTGCCCTGTAGTCTATCCACTCAAATGCTGAGAATCCACTAGCTGGAAAACCACCTCTGACAATACTTCTTTCCCTTCCTTTTCAGCTGGCAGGATAGAAAGAAGCTGAAGAAGAGTCTGAACTGGAGAAAATGTGCCAGAGCAGAAGGAACAGAAGGTGAAGAAGAGAAAACTGGCACATAATATCCTGACAGGAAAGCATGATACAGTGGGAGTAAGCATGAAGGAAATAGATGTGTGATTCCAAAAGGAGCAAAGCACCTGGATCGGTTTAGTTCCAGAGATACCTGAACATTAGATTCCTTTTAGGCCTTTTGTAAGCAGGCAAACTGATAGATACAGTTACTGGGGAGTAAACTGACACAGCAGATTTGTTTCTGGAATAAAGTAACTTATTTTCATAAAATGTGTTTATTGGGGGGGGGGGGGGAAGGGAAGGGAACACCAGAGCAGGTGGTGTAGTGTAGACACATGTCAAGTCTTCTATATGAACAAGTCAGCAGATCCTTTGAAAACCCTTCTCAGAAGTCTTCAGGACAGGAAAGGATTGCAGAAAATATATTCCATAATTGAAAAGAGAAAGGTGGTGAAAAATAGTCAAAGAAAATTCTCAGTGGAAAAAAAAAAACAACAGGAGGAAAATAGCAAAAGGAGCTAAGTACTAGTAGTTTTTTTTTTTTTACTCAATATCCTTATAACTACAGGAACTGATAATGATACATCTGGAACGAACACTTTGCTCCTCTTATATGGAGCAAAGAATTGCAATGTACTGCTACTGTAATTAATTGCTTTAGCAGGCAGCTATTATTAATGTAGTTACAATGATATCAGCGCTTACTGTCCAAATTTTCCAATTACTGCTAATTCCCCCTGATAATACAATTAAAACTGTTTAATACAGACTTTCTACCACCTCTACCTCTTCTCTATTGTGATGTTCACCTCTGTGCCTGTGGTCTGCAGTGGAGGGATTTTTTTGTTATTTGTTTTTTTGTTAGGGTTTTTTTTTTTTTCTCCCCCTCTCAGATGGGATGGTGTGGGCATTTCAGTATCCAGGTTGTTATCCTGGTGCTGTACTGATGTCAGTTGTGGGGGGGTTTCTTGGGACTGTTTGATGCTCTTCACGCGCATTTCCAAGCAGCTGACTGTCAGCACATCTTTCCGACTGGTCTACAAATTCAGTAAGATAAGGTTAACAGGCTAGCACAATCCATGAACGTACGTGGTATAATGCTGCAGGGTAATAACTGGAGTTACACAAAACTAATCTAAAGCTGAAACCAAACTGAGCATTGACTGGCCAGACTGTTCTGCTGTTACAGCTAAACCAAATTAGACTGTAGGCGAAGGGATGCTTGGCAATGGGCTGGTACAGCTGCAACCAAGCTGAAGAAGTTCAAGGCCAGACAAGCCCCAGGCCATGTTTCTCAAACCCTTGAGCCTTGTATCACCATGCGAATGGGAGGGCTGCGGCCCTTGGCCAGGTTGCGTTGACTGCGCTACGGGGCTTTGGGAGAAGCAAGGCTCAGTGCTGCAATGCCAAGCGGTGCGATGCCATCCCCCCAGCCCTTCCCCTGTGTCTCCTTGGGGCTTCCTGCAGCGCGGGCAGCAGAGTGGAGTATCAGTGTCAGCTTGAAAATGAGCACAGAAACACAATCTTGTTTTCTTTTAAGTTCACAGGAACTCCAAGCTCAGCCAAGTCACCCAGGAGACCAGACCTATGTAATTTTATAGTGCAAGGCTTTGTGTTTACTGCCAGGACAAATGCGCTGGGGACATAAATCAGGAAAGATCCCCTTGTTCTCACTTTCTGCTCGTGTGAAAGCTGCATTTCCCCCCTAAGGGCTAGTGCATATACTAGGTTGACAAAAGAAAATTTGTTTTAAAGCTTTTGTAAACTGAGAGAAAACTCTTCCCAAATCTCTCCGTGAAGCAAGTGGAAGGTTCAGACAATAAGGAATTAAAAACCCAAAATGCATTTGGCTCTTCCAATTTATTTTTAGCTATGCCAGGCTGTCAAAATGACATTATGTGACTGTACAACGTCACATGCATCCACTCTCTTAGCAGAGCTGCTTCACTTGAAACATTTCAAAATAGTTTTCTATACAGTTTTCTTCTCTGATAAGAATTTGCAATGAGAGGATCAGGCACAGACATGTTTCAGAATTAAATATACTTAAATATAATTAAAAATACTCTAGTGGAGGCTCAGAGAGGGAGAGCTGTTCCTGGAAGACCACGTTCCCGCTTGATGGCTGTGGTGTGAGGGGAGTGCTGATACTGAAGAGGGCAGGAGAATGCCTTTAAGAATAGCAAAATACACTTTGTTTCACTGAAGATTTTAACCCTTCCAACTGTTTAGCTTATTCAGGGAACAGAAGTTTAAGCGTTGCCTGTCAGTTCACCCCCGAGGAACAGAGATCAGTTAAGGCAGGGACCCTCAGTCTAGCAGGGCAGGAGGGGGCGGTGGTCTGGACTGCAGGCTAGGCAAAAACCGTATCAGAAGTGAAGTGTATGATTTTTAACAGTATGAGTAAGCCAGCTCCTGTGCACTGATGTGCTCAAATAAATCAAATAAAGGATGCTCTGTGGCTGGAAATGTGTAAGATAGGACCCTGTCCCAGCTGGCTGTGGGGTTGTGCAGGGGCCCTGGGCTGTAGCTGTGTGGGTGGCATGGTTTGGAGCAGCCCCCCGAGAGGCGTGGGGCTCACAGCCAGGGCTCACTCCCTTTGGCAGGGCTTGTGTGTGGGCAGCCCGCCCTGGGCCCACGTCTGGTAAAACTTTCCCTCCCGGGCCCCAGTTTAAAACCACAAACAAACAAGCACAGCAACAACACCACCACAAAATGGGGATGAAAGCTGGGTTGGGATAACCGTCTTTGAGCATCCAAAGAGAGGGTGTGGCTTCTCCAGCTGCTGGCCACTGTCCCAATGCAATGTAAGGAGCTGAAGGCTGTTTTAAGCTCAGGTGCTCAGGCACTTGTGAAAAACCAAGTGCTTAAATGGCCACCTGGGAGCTGCACTTTGGGCAGCCCTCCCTTATTAGTTTAAATCTTGACCCAAATGAGTTGTTAATATGTAATTGCCAGGCTGATATGCATTTCATCTATTCGCTTGCTAATATTACAGCAGAGTAACACAAGGCTCCCAAACCTCCCCGTGGCGCCCACGGTCCCGCCACGCTTTCCCAGTGAGGCCGGGAGAGGGCACGACTCCATAAGAGATCTCACGGCTGCTCAGCAGTGACAATTAGGATTTTCCTCTCCGGCTCATTCTGCTCCCTCAGGACTTTGGTTTTTCACTACATCGTGCTGCGGGGTTTTTGCCTGCCTTTCTTCACCTATTTGCTCTTCAAGATGAATTTGCAGGCTAGCTGGAGACTGCCAGCTGCTCCGCTTTGTTACTTGGAGGTAGGAGGTGTCGGTTTGTTGAATAAATACTGTTCAGGCTCAAAGCTGTTAAGACGGAGCCACAAAGGAGTCTGTAGGACTCTCATCTGTTACTTCCCTGGGGGTTCCTTGGGGATGATGTGCTATTATTACTGTGATGCTTTCTACAAAAAAAAAAAGTGAACAAGACAGATTTTTCTAATCTTGAGAGTCGACTGAGGCTCACATCTGTCTGCTGTTTCTGATATACGAGATGTTACAGAAGCAATAAAATGTAGCAAGCATTCATTTCATCCATATTGAGGAGCAAATTTCCGTCATTTGACAGAAACTAAAACCATTTAGTTTATCTTTATGAAGCAAAGTAAGGTCAGAACCATGAAAACTTGCCTATTTAAGGATTTTATAAATAGACCATAATCTAGTTTTCAGTGGCGCTGTGATACTCTACAAGAGGAGCCCACAGCCTAAGTTTTGAATGACAAACTGCACACCGTTCACCACCAGCTAATTAATGCTGCTGGCAAACCTCAAACAGCTCTCAAAAGAACCAAAGCATCTACCCACTGAATATGTATTTAAAAATATCCTGGGACAGAGTGACTTCATGCAGTGATTCCTGTATGAGTAACAACAGGCTCTTCATTGTTCACACCTCAATTGTTTTCTGCATTTTTTTTTCCAAATCACCAGTTTCTGCATCCTCGTTTGAGCTGTGAGTAGCACACATCCAGAGAAGAATGCTGGATTTAAGGTGAACCCCTGAAAACCAATGGTTCTCTGAAACTACTGCTGCTTTTTAATGGCTGTTCTTCAAGCCTTGCATAAGCAAAACTCTGCATTTTATCAGGCAAGCAGGGCTTTTCTGAAAGCAGCCGATGAGAAAGGAGGGTTAAGCTCACAAAGCTTTGTATTTGAGCAGGAATTAACAAGGCTTGGAAGCAGTTTGCAAACACGCAAGCTCTTCCTGGTTGCTGCTATCAGAAGGCATCTTCTCCCCAAGCCCAACAAATAGAGAGGGCTGGGTTGGTTTAGCTGTGAAAGTCCCCACTTGTAATGCTGCTGTTAAATTTCAGGCTGCTTATTTTATCTGGCCTGGTGTCTCGTTAGCCCCCTCGCTGGAGTACTAGCCCAGCCCCTTGGGCACGGTGAAAGCTGGGCAGTAGTAGTAGGTCCTACCACCGTGGTAGGTAGCCAGGGCTCAGGGACACAACTTGCGAACCACTTTTCTTATTTGGATGGGGTTTTGACTGCAGTGCTAGTTAGTCCCAAAGGCTTTATTCAGCAGAAATAAGCCATACTGACCAACCCACCAAAAGATGGCGGGACCAGATTCCCTTTGGGGCACTTCTCCTTGGCAAAACATTGGCTGGTCAGGTTTAAACTGCTGATTGTCTTCATCAGCTGTCCCGAGTCAAAAAAAATCTAGGTGGTTATGTGGCAATGGAGAGTCCTCACTAACCACTTTGAAGCTCCTGCTTTAACATTAGTGGGTCAGCCAGAAGGCAAGCCCAGGGATGCAGGTGTGGCACAAGACTGTCAGCCCTCGTGGTCTGAGCAGCCAAGCCACCCGCTGCCCACTCTCTGCCCACCCCATGCCCTCACCCCATGGCCACAGTGCTGCCATGGCGCTCTCGCCGTGAGATTCCACGTGCCAAAGGCTGGGAGCCGCCTACTACCACAAGGAAAATAAGAGAAGAGCCACCCCCTAGGCATTTCCACCCCTCTATGGCACATGCTCCTGGCACCGCCCTGCACCCCACGTTGCCTGGCCCACAGTACCTGCGCTTTAGCTAGAGGAGCCCTCAACACGGAGAGGCTTGTGTGGCTGCAAAAGTCCCCTGCAGGGGAATTTCAAACAGGACTTGTAGCTACTAGAAAAGTCCATGGAGACTCTTCTCTCCCCCTGAATGCCAGTGGTGCGAGACTCCCGCAGCGGTGGTGGTGATAAGTTCATTGATTCGGTCCCTGCTCCATCAGGGAGCTGCTGCTTGCTGTGTTCCTCCCCAGGCTGGTTGCCTTTTCTGCCCACACGTTCCCTTATGTGTTGCTGCAGAATTCAAAACAGAAGAAAACGTTGTGTCATGCGGGGTCGCAGCCCTGGCTGCACTGCCCCTGTCACATCGCTCCATGGGGGGACACTCACCAGCCCAGAGTCTGACTCCCAGCCCCAACCGGAGATTGTAACAAACTGGGGTCCATCACACATAGTGCTATGGCACTAATCTCTGTGCTGGCACCTCCTCCCTGGGATGTCAGTCCCAGCTTGCGAAGGGCCGAGACCACCCCTCACTTTTTTGAGTGGCCCCGGTTGCAGAAGCAGAGTTCCCACCACACGGTGTTACAGCTGGCACCTCTGACCGCTCTGTGCCCCTGGTGCTTGTGTTTTGCCCACCACAGACTTTGCAAAGGCTTTTCTGAGTGAGTAGGAGTTGGGAGAGTCAAAGTCACATGCAAAAAATAACAGGCACTTGGAACTGCTTGGAGTAGTGAGTGTGCTTCAGATGGCTCAGAGTCCTCCCCCACCTCACTGAGCCTTCTCTGCTGCCACCAGGGTCTTTGCTGAATCCATGGTCTCCTGCTGTGAAACGCCGTATTCAGATCAGAGCAGCATGACTGAATTGCTGATGGCACTTACTGACTCAATATTAGGCACAAGCGATCATCTCTTCCTTAAACCAAGACGGATGGTGCAATCGAATGCAGTAACGTGCATGGGAAATCATCACTGAAACTGTAAAATTCAATCTGGAATTAATCATTTTGTAGAAATAGATTTTTCCCAAACTATCATTTTTTCTCTCTCCTCTGCTGTGGCTACCACAACGGTGGCTGAGGTGGAAAAACTTGCACTGTGCATGTGTGTATCCCGTGTTCCTTTCCAAAAACTTGCCAGATTTTTTCTTGGATAGATTTTTTTTTACCTACTGTGAATTGATTTCCACTGAAAACTAGGCTATTTAACTGCCTCTCATTTACATGGTCAGACCAGTAACGTTCACTGAAATGGTGTTGGGCCCAGTCATATATGGTCCTTTTGAAATGGTCAAGCTTATCTGATCCTAGGACATGTATGGGAGAAACCATGGGCATGGTGCCTCATTGCTGGACACCACAGCAGCACAAGTCACATAATACAGTATGAACATTACTCTGCATAAGAAGTCAGCTTCGATAGATATTTTAAATATAGTCCAGCTTCTGGCCAAACATGACTCCTTGGCATTTAAGAGAATATTTTTTTTGCTTACCCCTGAGATTAATATTTTTTAAAAAAAAAAAAACGTGCTCTAGCACATGTTTGAACATTGACATTGAAACAATGCAGTCTTCTGGGATGGATTAGTGCTCACGGCGAGAGCTGGAGTGAATTGTGGTTTGGTTTGGGAAGCGCATGGGGCACCTGTATGAAAAGTAAGGACTGTGATAAAGAGCGCCTCACACAAGCCTGGCCAGATGGCAAAACATAGCCCAGTTGTGTAAGGGTAAAGCCAGGGATCTGTTATGGAGCTTGCCTCCTGTCCTGCCTCCCTCTTCCCACAGCTGGGGTGTTAGGGATGGCCCAGGTCTCCCCTCTGCTGTTCCAGTGCTTTGTGGGCCCTCTGTGACTGGGTTAGTGCAGGCATCCTGGCTACCATGAGCTGTGGCCTCCTTAGGCCCTTGTCACCGGCATCATTCCCATCCGGGGACTGCCTCTGTCCCTGGTGCAAGTTCACACCGTGTTTGGGCTGCTGGATGTGCTGCTGCCTTGCAATGTGTCATGGGGACCCAGCTCTTCTCTAGCTTCACCACCATCGCAGCGGTCCTTTGATGCCTTTTGCCCAGACGTGGACTATATTTGCTTTGATGGTGCACTAGTCCAAACCTCATGCACACCCACTGGGAAACACCTGCTCCAGGAGTGTGGTGGTGGAGGGCAGGCATTCCCAGTGAGTCTTACCTCACGTGTGTCTCTGACGTAATGAAACCTGGTCTCCTGCCAGAACGCGCTGTGGCTGCAGCATCTGCAGGAGCTGCCTTCCCACAGGAGGTGGTTGGCCAAGGTTCGCAGAGCCATCCGGATGCTTCCTGGGTGGCAGAGGGTGGGCATCTACCAGGGGTCAGAGGTCCGGCACAGGCACAGAGTGGCTGCAAGGTTTGCAACACGCAGCAGTGACGTCCTTTGATTCCTCTACCCTTGCAGAGAGTTACTGGTCCAAGCTAAAGAAACCCCTTGGCACTTGCTGGTGTCAAATCCGGCACCTACAGGGCTAAAACACAACTTCTAACAGAAGGTTGCATCAGGCTGAGAGGAAAAGCCTTTGAGTCAGCAAGGAGTGGGGCCCCAGGGCCCCAGGTAACTCAAGGCTACATGGGTCAGTCATTCAGAGGAGACAGATCCAGTTCCACACTGAGATGAGGAAATACCATTTTAAAAGTTTATTTAACAACACAGTGTTTGTAAATTTGATCAGGAAACGCAGAAAGATAGCAGCCCAACAAGACGCAGAGCAGAGTCTTTCAACGCAGTGGAGAGCACCATTAACAAGACCGAGGCAGAGCTGTTATCTAATCCAGATAGCTCAGAAAAAACCCCAACCCAAATAGCTGAGATGCCAGAAAAAACCATACTGTTTCCCAGACTTTTTTTACATCTTGGTTATCCAGCTAAGCAAGTAGCTGCCACCACGCAGGGCAGGAGATCATACTGAATCTGCTGCTCCCATGGGACCAGTGCCTCAACTTCAGCATCTCACTGTGCATGGGCATGGAGCTAGCACTGCCTCGGTTGTTCATGATGCTTTTCCTGCTGGTGAGATTTTATTCGCTGCTAATCCAAAAGGCATCTCCTAGTTTCTGCTTTCTCTTTTGTTTCTGAAGTATACTTCAGGATATTTGCAGTAGGAGCCCTAGTAACTCTTAAATTGCTGCCTGTTTTACCCTTAAGAGAATTACCTGTCTGCCCCAGTGACATATGACAGTTTTTTGGGGGGATGATTACATCCTTCTCCTTGAAGGTTGTTTTGTTTTGGTTTGGTTTTTTTCTGCTCTACTTGGAAGAATTGAATGTTATCTTTGGAAACAGACAATGCCATGGTAAGCCTGGCTGTAAATGGCTTCACATAGTTTGGGAGCCTGGACCCCACCGCTGGCTGTTGTATCTACAGAGAGGAAAATTGGAGCTGGTGTAATTTTCTGAGAAGCATCTGATCTCTGGAGACTGATAACAGAGCCTGCCGTGCCCTGTGCTGGTTAAGGAGGTTATACTACAGCTTTGTGTGTGTTTCTTCTCACGCTTCCTTCCTCAAGGGAGCTTGTATGGGCATTCGATGTACAAATAACAAAAACCCACCATGGGGATGGGGCGGCTACTGGGTTTGTGTGTTGGTTTTTAAACCACTGTATCGTTTAGAAAGCCTCTTCACAAGGTCGTGCCTACGCTTTCCTGTGCAATCATCCATGCTTCTCGCCATCCTTCCTCTCCGTTCCCTCCCTTTCATTTGCCACAGCTCTCCAGATGGCTGTTACCAAAGCTCAGGAGAATGAAACCCTGAGCCTGGCTGGGACATCTTGAGGCTACCTTACCACAGATGATGACCTTGATACCGATCACAATACACACTCGGATAGAGTTACTGCCTGGAAAAAAAAAAAAAGTACTTTCACACAGGAGTCACATAAGTGCTTCAAATCCTACATGGATTTTGGTGCAGTCCATTACCTTCCGCCTCCTGGATTTCTGTCTTGCAAAAAATCATACTCACTACAGAAAAAAGCAAGAAAGCCAACTTAAGTTATTATTTAGTAAAGACCTAAGAAATACTCTCCCTTATAGACAGTAGGCTTCCTGCATGTTTAAAGCTATCGAATTGTGACTGAAGGGCAAAATCACTAAAGCATTGAACGGGTCATTAAAACTCACAGGATGTTCAGAAGCTCTTCAGAGGTTTGTGTTCCCTGCAGTGGAGATGCCATCTGCCTTAATTTGCATTAGCAATATGGTCTTTAGTAAGTGTGCCTCTCACCTGCTGCCTCTGTAATGCACCCCAGTCCTTGGGAGCTGCAGTTTTAGGGGAATCAGGCTGCCCGTATAGGAACTGTGATGGTTTCCAACAGCCAGCCAAGGGCCTGGCTCCATTAAAGCCAGCAAGAATATTTCTCGCTTATTTTAACAAGAAAAGAATTGAGTGGTGTAAGCAAAACCTGTTGTGCTTTCAAGCCTCAGGATGCTGTATTGGAAAAGTGATTTTTCAGAGACCAAAGAGGGCATTTTTCTGTGGGGGCAGAGAAGAGCTTGTCTTTTGTTCCCTTATTTCTTCGTCCATCTCCTGTTTCTAAATGAACGCATTCCGAGTCATATTTCAGTCACGAAGCACAGGATGGGAGTAGTACCTATCTGCACTCTGTTTTCTCTTGAGAAGTCTTTTGGATGGGTGGACAGGACATGCAGAAGGAACTGAGGGCAGACTGGGCGCTGCTGCCAGCTCTCTTGTTCATGACTTTCAAAAAAAGGAAACGGAAAGAAAGAAAAGAACAGCTTTGCAAGGGAGATTTCATCCAGAACCATGCATAGCTTGTGCCAGGGCTCACAGGAGGGTTCAAGAGTTGCATGCAAACGTGGTTTCTTCTTGCACGGCTGTGCTACTGGTTTGGGTCATTTCTTTCAAGAGGGCTTGGTGGAGCCTCCATGTAGAAAGGTAAGGGAAAACCCAGCCCCGTTCACTGCCCCCACCACTTGTGCTCTCTCTTTGGTAAGAGCTGTCTGGCAGAGAAAATTATGATGGAGAAGCACCCCCGGTTGGTACGGCCAAGAGGTTGCTTTTAAGCTGTTCTGTGCCTTTTAGGCTTTTATGGGACTTGAAAAGATGCAACAAGTGGAGGTACTAAACAGGGAGAAGAGAAATCTTACCTATACCTGTTGGTGAGCTTGGCTGCCTGTGTGCATGCACCTAGGCACGAGCACACTGCAGAAGAAGGACAGTCTGCTACGTGCCGAAATTTTAAAATATCCTGCGTGAAACTTGAATAAAACTTACTTGATTTTCAACAGCATTGAATAGGGACAGTGTGTTCATTTACGCCTTGCTACTTTGCTGTGTTTAGGTTAACCTGTGTCTTTTGCTCACTTTAACCTAGATGGGTAAGTCTCGCTTTCCGTTCAGGCTCATTTCTGTTTTCTCCTTCTAGTCACTTACTTAGGTCGGTGCCATCTGAGGTGTTGGCTCTGAAGCTCTCCTCCTGCTTCCACTGGAATTAGCAGGAATATTGCCAGCGGTGGCAGGGGAAGGAAGATCAAACACTGAGCCTTTTGCAGAAGTGAACTTGGAAAATGCTCACTAATTCAATCATTTCATGCGTGCTGGTTTCTAGCAGAGCCGTAACTCCCTTCCTTCCTTCCTGGAGGAAAAGAAATGAGGACAACCAGAGTTTCAATTAGGTGTATTACAGATAAATTGGCATCTCGCAACAAAACAGTTGTTTGCTGTCTCTCTGCTTTGTGTGGTAAGGAATCTTGGAGGAGAATTATACTGAAGTGTGGGAGTCCGAGGAAATGTGCAACTCTCACTGCCACGTGTCAGTCAGCAGGGAGATCACTGTGAGCTATCTTTTCCTCTGGGATTTTTTGTATCACAGCCATCATGCTTTATCAGGCTGCTGGAATTTCTCCAAGCTGCAGGAAAGATGTCCTCCCTTGGATGTTTTCTTAGGAGAAGGGAGCATGTTCAAAATGTATAGCTTTCAGTCAGCTGCTCCCTGAGGTTAGCTGCCTATCAGGAGGGAACCAGAAGGCAATTTCCTTCCAGGCTGCTTGACATTTGTCTGCAGCAGCCCCAGTGCCTCCCTCTGGAAATGTCGCAGGCAGGGAAGCAGTCGCTTCCCGGGAAGCTCCCTCACCAAGCACTGGAGTGGTGTGCAGGAAAGCCGATGGCATGGCCTCGTCACATGGCTTTGAGTCTCCTACAAGCTGGCATATGAACGTGTTTCACATGCGCTGTGCCAGTCCTCATGTGTGGGATTTTTTTTTTTGTTGTTTGTATTTGTTTTGGGTTTTTTTATTTATGGAGATGGGCTTGCCTGTCTGCCTGTTGATTTGTCCCTCCCTGCAGTAACTTTGGATGGGCATTTCAGCCAAGTTTCAGAAAGAGGTAAGAGTCTCCAAGGTAACTGATGGCTATAAGCTCTGTGAAATTCAGCAGTGTGGTGAGGAAGCGCTATACAGTGTCCTACTAAGGGAAAAGTGGGCAGAATTAAATCGTTATACATTCTGGACTCAGCCTCAGAGGAACTGCAGCACACGACAGCTCTCATCTGGTATGGGCGTGATGGGGACACGGAGCAGCTGGAGCTACTGCAGCGTCGGCAAAGGGAGCAGGGATCGGGGACATTGCTCCATAGCTTTTGTAATGTATGTTTAGTTTTCTGATGGGTGTCCTGAGGTCTCACTGATTACCTTGTCTGGATATGCTCCTCATCGTCTTGGGGATGGGGCACAATAAGAAATTATGTTCTTTGGCAGTTTGGTTTAGGTTCTGCTCAGCTTCTCCTTTCAGATGCCAGGGAATGAAGTACTTACACAGCTTTATGGATCCAGAGCTGTTATTCAGACTCAGCAGTCTGATAATAATACTCATCCTTTTGCTACTTTGCCCTGCAGAGGCTTTCAACTGTGTTGCAAAGGCAGGTGAAAGCATTCAAAGGTTGGGAACCAAAGATCTTGCTTGCACATGCCAGAGGGATCCTGTAAGACCAGAATGTCCTAAGCAGAAGGGAATGGCAGACTGAGAGAGCTGAGCCTCTGATTTCTCCTGGTAAAATCAAGCAAAACTTTGCAGTTTACTTTGCTGGAGTCAGTACAGAATCCTTGACGCACCGGCAATGAGATTGTGGTTTGGACGGGTGCAGCTGCAAGGCAGCCCAGGGCAGGCGAGAGCTGTGCAATGCTTGCTGCCCCTCCATCTCCCCCTGAGTGCCAGCCAAGGCAGCGAGTGGCCTTTGGTTTCAGTAAAAACAAGAGCAATGCAGTTTTGCACCAGGCTTGACAGCTCCAGGTGCACAGAGGTGTCAACAGCTTCCTCAGAGAAAGAACACCACCTCCCACCAAAGAAGGGAAGGCCACAGGCATTCCTAGCAGTGAGGAAAGCTGGCTTTGTGCCTAGGGCACTGAACAGGGGGCTGAGCTGAGACCTATCTCCAGGTACATTGCTGGGCTGCTGTCTTGGCTTCTCCAAATCACTCTTTGTTCCCTGGTGGGGAAGCAGGGATAGAAGATGACAGGTTTACGCCACGAGGGGATGGGAGCTTAGCTCTTGAGAGCTCACCGCCGCTCTAGTGATGAACCCCCTGGGAAGTCAGTCTGCAGGTAACTTCCCATGGTTACCAAGAGCAGCGTTCCCAATGGAGGTGGTGCTGCGACGGCCAAAAAGAAATTCCCTGTTCTCCTCCATTCAAGCCCAAAGCCTTTTGCCTAGCGTATCACGTCACTTATTGGTTTGGCAAGGTAGTTTTTATAAATCAAGCTGATTTAGTGACTGCATTTTCCGATGCCATCTCAGTTTTCATAATAAAGGAAATCAGTAATTTTATGTTAAAAAAAAGAAGAAAACAACAGCCACCCTAGCTCTAGAAATTTCCTTCAAGCAGAACTTGCTTTCATTTCCTCTTCAGTCTCGTGGTTCTGTAGCGGCGCAGCCTTGTGTAACGCAAGCCGGCCCCCTTCACAAAGAGCAGCTATACCCTCTTGAAAGGGCGGGCAGAGGGGAACGGTCACCAGTTTTAACGTTTCATATCTGCCTTTCTGGAAAACTTGAGGTTCCTGTTAGCTGCAGCAGCTGGTTTAATCAATAAGCTAAATAAACATCATTCATCTGGAAAGAGTTAGCAGCCCCATGAAGCAGAGGCGAGTGAAGAGCGG
>NW_009260028.1:7141730-7168105 GCF_000687185.1 Egretta garzetta | reverse complement strand
AGCGGAGACTTTGGGAGAATTTCCCTGACCCCATTTGTCCGTCTTGATTGAATAGGAGCTCCTGTTGTTCCTTTTCACTCATGTGGGCTCCAGCTGCTTCAAAGACACAATCTGCTTGTCTCGCTCTGCTTTGCACGTACAAGCCTGTGAACGCTTGTGTGCAGACACACTTGTGTGCACAGCCATACACGTCCACGAGTATCCACAGCCATACACCCACTCCTCCATGCACTCACGGACACAGGCAGGCACGTCTTCTTTCTCAATATTAATGTAGCTCCTAGGCACATATGCTCAGTGATTGCTCTTAGCTCATGCTGGAAGCAGTCAGGACAGCCTCAGCTGGAGACAGCCACGCGATGGGTGGGACAGCTCTATATGTACAGCATCTTCCCTATTCATTGGCAGAGAGAACATCAAATAACGCCAATAAGGAGTGAGGGCCATATCCCCTCATCTGGGATGGAAGTGGCAGGAAGAACCTGTCCTCAAAAGCTTGCCCAGGCAGAGAAACTGGCTATGAGATCTGTCAGGTGTTAATAACGCGTGGCAATTTTTCTTTTAAAAAGGCTTATAATGCATGAATGGTCATGAATTTCACAGAGCAAACATCTAATTGACAGCTTAACCTTCGGTATGCTCGGCTGGCCCAACAGGGCACCAAGTGTCCTTCCCACAAAAAAACCCCGTCTATCTATTTTACCTGTCCTTGAGCTACTTGGCTATAAATTAGGAGAGGAATGCACCT
Source organism: Egretta garzetta (assembly GCF_000687185.1). Taxonomy (NCBI): domain Eukaryota; kingdom Metazoa; phylum Chordata; class Aves; order Pelecaniformes; family Ardeidae; genus Egretta; species Egretta garzetta. Next base: position 7,167,357 of record NW_009260028.1, on the reverse strand, counting down.
CTTGATATGAAAGTGCCTGGCTCTGCATGGTGCTACAAGAGGCATTTATATCCCACCCCCAAGGCAAGGAACAGAGTTGGAGCAGGGGTAGTGAGAAGGGGCGCAGGGTGGAGGATGGCTCGTCTAAGCAGGTGGTGCTTGGATCCACCGCTCCTGAGTGTTGCAGGGACTCCAAATACGAGGGCCAGCCTGGCTCACCCAGGCAAAGAGTTTCCTTTCCTCGTCTTGGGTTCCTGCTCCACCTGCTCCCCACTGTGCCACCCTTCCTCTCCTTCACACTCACTCCGCCAGGTGAGCGAGTGGCTTAACTGGGTCATGAACTTGGGGGAAAAAAAAAACCCCAGCTTGCTTCTTTGCTGTCTTCTGCTGTACTGGTGAGTTTGGATCTGATGACCACCTGACTAGCTCAGCTCAGCTGAGCGCCAGGGCTTCCTGAAGTGCAGCAACCAAGGCAAAATGGCCTGGGGCAAGGAGGGAGGAAGAAGATGGCAGAAGAGGGCTGGGACCTACTCCCTTAGGTGGAGGGGAACTGCTGAGGTTGCTCACGCCAAGTTGTGCAGCTCTGCTCGGGTATTGCTGCAATGTGCTCCCAGACCAGGATGGTTTCATTACTAAAAACTGGGAAGATACAGAAGGGGAATCTTCTCTGTCAGACAAAAGCTAACAGCCCTGAGAGGTATCAAGGAGGAACCCAGCCCTCTTTGGTTTATCCTTAAAAAAACCCGCTAAAGTTAACCCCAATAGCAGGAGGATGAGGCTAATCTTGGCAAGACTGTCTCAAAGTAAAGCTAACACACCTCAACCAGCTTTGATGGGGTTTCACTTTTGACTAGCCCATATGGTCTGGTTATATCAAAGTAAATGGCACATCTTCTAGCGATGAAGAAAACCTCTTGTTAGCTTCAGCTGCCTCCTTTCTACGTCTCTTGAAAACCACGCTGTTGTGTTCCATGACTGCTACTCCTTGTGACACAGACAAGGCTAATATTTTTAGTATAATTTAAACAGAACATTCTTTGTCATTCAATTAATAAATCAAATCTAGTAAACCCTAAAAGTCCTCCAAGAGAAAACAAACGCCTGTTTATTGTACAAGTATCAGGCCTATTTCCCAAACGTTAAATAAAACCTTTGCGGAGAATTACAGACCCCATGTAAATGAAAGGCAAAAATAGCCATCCCAGAGGAGGAAGGGGGAACAAAATGGCAGTGAAAGACAAATAGTTTCATGTTTTTGTAACAAGCAAGGTAGTGATCTCCATGTATGAGATATCCCTGGGAAGTCAGCAGGACTAGTCTTGTAAGTAAAGACTTGCCCATTTGGAGAAAATAACTGCAATAGCAAGCGTCACATTAGGTTTCCCACATAGGCTATCCTGGAATAACCACTTCAAGTGGGGACTCTTACTGAATAGAAGTGTTTTTATTCCAGAATAATGGCTTCTCTCTGGAAATGCACTAATTCTTTTACAACAGTATCTGTTCTGCCATTGCCGATTCTGTTAGTTTCCCGGTGCAGCCAGGCCCAGCCTGTGCCGTGTGAGCCCCGTGCTAGCTAGGGTTGGAGCTGCCATTCTGGGCTCACGCATTTTTTCCACCTAGGGCAGACAAAGGCGGGTTTTTCTACCATTATTTTTGGGATTGCTTTCCTAATGATGGAAGCTTTTGTTCATTTTTTTGTCCACGGATGTTCAGCAGTCCTTCCTGAGCTGGTTTTTTTTTTTTCTTTTTTTTCTAATTATTTCCAGACATGGATTGGAGATACTCCTTTCCTTTCATTTTTACAACTATTACACATGCAAACAGCTTTGACTCCACTCACACTGGATGCCTGCACAGTACCATTTTTTGCAGACCTTAAAACAAAAGCTGAGGCCCCTCTGCTCCCGCAGCAAGCTCCACGAGGCAAGGACCCTGCCCTAGCTCCCCGCCAGAGCCCCGTGGCGTATCTCCAGCTTGCAAAGGTTTCTTGAAGGAAAAACTTGGGCACGTCAGGCTGCCTCCCACCTCTTTGGGGTCCAGCAGATGGGTTACGGGCTTTCTCAGCAGCAGGTTCAGGCCTGGTTTTCAGTGCCAGTCAAAGCGAGGCTTGAAATGGCGTGTGAACCAAGATCCTCAGCCAAAAGCTTTGCAGAAGAATACTCAACAGGCAAATACAGTACAATCTCAGTGCCAATAAATGCACCACATGTGAATGGATGTAAATATGAGTCAGAAAAACTGTCCAAATAAATGTCATCTTTAGCTTCTGCTATCAGTAGAGGGTTCTCTAAGCATTCAGGTGTAATGCAAAGTCCCTGGGAAATAATAATTCGAACAAACCAGTAAGTCAACAAAAATCATACCAGATACTTGGATTGCATATTTGGGTATACCTTCATTAACTTTGCTACATATTTATACTAGCTGAGGGTTTTTTTTTTTTTCATGTGGAACAAATACATTTGTAGGAAAATACTAAGTATTTTGCAGACAAGTTCACCAGAAGGTGATGGGTAAAGACCATTTGCAATCTTAGATAAAAGTGAATCGGAAAAATATTATGAACAGAAGGGTCATTGAAAGTCTGCACATTTGACAAACCTCTCTGCAGCGGGATTTGTTTTGTTTTCAGTTCATGCCCAGGGGCTGAAAATCAAACACAAATGTCAAAGGTTCACCTAGTTCTTCAGTCTGCTTTTTTGTTTGGTTTTGTTTTCCAAATGCTAAAAAAAAAAAGACAGAAAGAAAGAGTTATCAGAAAATGCTCTGTGAGCATACACAAGCCTTTTCAGTCATATATTTTTCTTTCAGACATCTGAAGATTTGCTTCCTGGTAGGATGCCATTAGAATATAATTAAGGTGCCAGATCTGTGACATTTTCCTGTATGCTTAATGGGGTGAGTTCTTGAGGTTTCTCGGGAGGTTTTTTTCCCCAAATGGAGGTCAAACAGTTAACTAGTCATTCCTTTCCTCTTTCTATTTATATGCCATACAAGGAGCAGCATGTAGTAACATGTGGTTCACTATAAGGAAAATATTCCATTTCTCTTTGGAGGCAATCCTCAACAGGCCCATAGCAGTCCTTCATTTATGGCTTTCTGGGGGAAACCTCTCTGTGTGTCCTCTGTACCAGGCACGGCAGCAGAGGAAACCGCTGTCTGCTGGTAAAAGCCTTCCTCCCCTCCTCTCCTACCGCACACCTCTCCTTCCTGACACGCTGTATTATAATTAATTTGAATATTAAAGCTCTTCCTCAAAAGCAAATCTTAGACTTTTTCCTGAAATCCATGACCTGACCCTAAGGACCGCAGTGGTGTGTGAGCCCTGTCTGGGAATTTACGCCAAGAGCTTACCCGTCCGCAGTATGGGGAATGACAACGGCTCACAAGGGCACCTGAAATTTTTCACATGTTTCTGTTAGACACCTAGCAGGACAGTGTCGATGCCCTGGCCCTTCTCTGAGTACTGCTGAAACAAAAGAGCCCTGAAGACCTCCATAAAAAGGTTCCTAATTCACAGGGTGCCTGGCGGGAGCAGGGGATGATGTGGAGCAATCCAGCTGGAAAAGCAATTACGGCTGCCTTCCCCAGCAAAGTAGCTCATGGGCTGAGCCCCAGCCCCTCCTCAGCTGCAGACAAAAAGGAGAAAAAAGAAACTCTGTGAGTCCCAAATACCTTTTCACAGGCTGAGGACGAAACGTCCTGTGGGTTTTGTTTTTCTTTTCAGGCTGTCAGCATCTCATCCTTTTGAAATCTTTGTGTTGGAGTGTCTGGTCTCCACCTCCACTCAGCTCTGCACAGGGGACTTTTCTCTGGGAGGAAGTAGGGGGAGGAAGAAGTAGAAAACATCACTGATTTTTAAAGAGAGAAAACTTTCCCCAGGAACAGGAGGGTGCCTCTTGAGATCACAGACTTCAGGCTACACAGCACTTGAAGCTCTTCTGCTCTTCCCCTTCCCAGATGCTCCTTGAGGTCTGCGTCCATCCCTTCCCCTTTATCTAAAGCCTGAGGCATTGCAAACAAGATCAGCACTGACAGACAACGTCCTTCTGGCTGGGAAGCTGCGGTGGCAGCAAGGACACAGGCTGGAGCTAGCTGTGTCCAGAGAAGAAGCAATTCGCTCTTGTTGAATTCTTGATGAATTTCTTGTGAACAGTACTGCCTGCAGGTGCCTTCACCCTGCTTTGGGGAAGGCTTTTCTGAGTTGGACAGAAGGTCTCTATCTTGTTGCCTGCACACTTATCTCTCAGCAGATCACCTTAATGAATGGTCTCACCCCTTTGGTCAAATTCTGCCCTGTGCAGCTTAGGAGGTGTCTCTGGGAAAGCTGTCCACTTCAGTCTGTGAAGTCCTTCCCACATAGGAAGCCTTGTCCTTTAGCCTTGATCCTTATGGAGTAAGAGAAACCCTTTTGGCTCCTCGAGGGGAACAGGAGCGGAGCAATGAAAGCTGAAAAGGATAGACTGCTCTGAAAATCATGCTGCTGTTAGTTAGAGGCACAAACACTGGCTGTTCACGCTGTACGCCTAAGTTCCATAACATTGGCTTCTTCGTACGTAAAACATACCAAATCCTATGTGATGTAAGAAGGATTTTCAGCGGCAGCAAAGCTGCTGGGAGAGGCTTAATCATTTCACACAACTTCTTGTGGGTAACATGATGATATGTCCAGCAGGCAAGGATCTGGCTGACCATCATCAGTTACCTCCTCTGGAGGAGACCGTTTTATGACCAAATGCAACGCCTGAGGAAGATAAACTGGCATAGCAAGGAGTGCTCAGTAGCATCTGGCAGGTGATATGAGCAGGGCATGACTGTGTTTTGCTCTTTTCAAAGAAAATGCAATCCAGGAAGGGAAACACACCAGTCAAGGAGATATTTTTGCAGATGATCTATTGCCTTCCTCATAAATGACATGGAAATGGGTTGTAATTTCCAAGATGAGGAACCATTATGAAAGATGATCTTCCTTGAAATGTCTCTAAAAGTAAGAACACTTCAATTCAATCAATTCCAGGAGGAATCAGCAATGCAGTTTTCATGTGTACACGTAGACAGTGCCAGTAATGGTTATATTTTTTCTGTTTTCAGATACGGAATTGCAGACTGCCATCTTGAACAAGCAAGGAGAAAGCTAATCAAAGCATGGGCTTGAAGACATTAAAATCTAACAGGCTGCCATTGCCTCTGCAGAATGCATTTTGTCTTCCTGCCGAAGCACCTCAGAGCTTCCTAACAGGGAATGGAGATTTCCCAGCTAAGGGCAACTGCCACCCCGTGTTGGGTGACTTGTCAGCATCAGTCCCAAGGTAGGTTAGAAGGTACAGCTGTGCAGCATCATAACCATGTATACAGGTTTAGCTTAGACATCACTTGCTGCCCGGGAACACCCCCTTTTCTCAGCACAGTCCTTGCACCGAAGGCAATTGGCATGACAGCCAGCACTCCCTCCCAGCTTTGTGCCCGTAAACTCTTTAGTGTGGCCAATATCCACCTTACTTCAGCATTTGGTTTGGTTGAGCTGCTGAGTTCTCTTCCAGTGCTTCTAGCAGGACAAATGCACCTGGTTTTGGGGGGGGTGGTATCCTCACACAACAGCAAATACTGTAGCAATATGACCCCGTTTCTACGCAGCATCTCCCTTTTGACCTTAGTAACATGGTACTGAGGCTTGAAACTGTCATGCCATGTTGGAACTCTTTACATCGTGTGATGGGAATAGCAGCTCGTGAGCCAGGAGGTGGGCTGAAGGAGGGGGAATGGTGAACCCCTTTGAAAAAAAAAATTAATCATAACTGCTTAAAAAGGCAGTTAAAAAGGAGAGACTGTGAGGACACCGGCAACAGAGAAGGGGAGCTTTGATTCCTCTCTAGGGGCTAGCAGTGGAGTTTAGGACATCTGCTCCAGAGCCTGCTTTCCCTAGTTGGAGAGAGGCTAAAGTTGAAAGGTATTTGCTGGTTATGCAGCAGTGTGCTTTGCAGTGTCCCTGGCAGTTGTGTTCCAGCTGTGCCTCCCAGGGGCAAGGGGTGCTGTGACCCACCCAGGACCCCCACTCTGGAGCAGGCATAGACAGGCCAACACCTGCACCCCTCTGACTTCATCATGTAGCTGCCCTCACAGATAACCACCTGTCCAACTTGCCGTATTTAGCCACAGCCAAAACTCAGGCACCCAAGTCTGCTCCAGAAACTTGGTTTCAGCTTTTCTCCCCTCGTTACTTCAGATGCCCAGCTAATGAGCCCTGTGCTGCAGGCGCATTTTTCGTGCACTCAGCAACCCTCTTTAGTTCATAGAAACAGAGCGTGATGCTCGTGGTTCAGCATTTTCCTGTGGTAGCAGCCCGAAAATTGACAACCAAGGATCAGCCCTGCAATTGCTAAAGTTAAAGATATTAGAATGGAACTGCCTTTTAGATCCATCAATTTCAAAAAATTATGGGTTCATTTAGGAAATCATTCAGTGGAGCACTGTGGATTGACTGGAGCAGTCATACTGCCTTGAACTTGTTGACTTGACCTTTCAGTCAGGCAACAAAGAGCTCGCGTTGAAGTAGCTCACTATTGTGCTCGTCAGGAAAAACGATTTCTCCCTCACAAGTGTGTAGTATCTGTCTGTGTAGAGCTGGATGGAAGATTTAAGACAGCTGCCTGCTTGCAAGCTTGATGAGCATATTCATAAGGAAAATGGTGCACATAAAGTACCCAAACTAGCCCCAAACAGCCAGTGGTTATTCCATTTGAACTAGCATCACAAATATCCTTCTCAACAAAATTACGCTCCAAGTCTGAAGAGGAGAAAGAAGATCTAGAGCACTTGTGTTTGAACATGCAAAATAGCAGTTTTGAACTAGTGCTAATCTTTAGCTAACACAGTTGTGAAGTAAATCTTGAAATGGGACTCAGACAAACCCACTAGAAAATTTGCCAACAAGGCTCGTCTGAATCTGCAAACAGCCTCGCAATGAATCTGAGTCCTGGGCCTAAATCTTGCATTTCAGTGTATGTGGCAGTTAACTCTGGAACCTAACGATGAAAATGCAAATATTGTCACTTTTCACCTTTTATCTGCTTCTCATTTTAGTGGAAACACCCCATGTACAGACTCATTCCAGATATACTCTTATGCTTTCACAGTCAAAAAATCTCAGTCTTTCTCTCCCCGCTAGGCTAAGCATTCAGCTCCTCTCTGTGTAGCTATCTTCCATACAATATCCAGCAGCATACTGAATACAAAACATGATGTGGGAACATTCAATCAACACAATTAAGTAAGACACAGAATCATGTTTCACGCTAATCATTTCCATAATCCAACAAAAGCCTGCCCCATTTTTAATTTATCCGGAGCTGCCACCGAGTTTCCAGTCTGCTGCACCAGAGCCATCCAAAATGTAGGTCAGGCTTGCCAAGTCCACTTCTGCATGAAACAAGCAGTGTTCTTCCCCAGGGGGTGGGTGCACACATCCTCGCCGCCTCTCCCACTGCCAGGGTTCAGCCAGCCTCCTGTGGCTCTCGCTGCTGGCTGGTGGTGGCTTTGCTCCGTTTTAGGGCCAAGGGATGGCTCCTCGATGCCTTAGGTGAGAAAATGAGTGGAAAGTTACCACCCCGTGGTGCACTGGCTGTGCTTTGGTTGCATCAGGCCCGTGAGGGTGGCCAGCTCTCTCCAAACCCAAGGCTGGTGGTACTGCGTGTTGGAGGTGGGCCCAGGCACACAGTGGCAGTGACTCCAGTGCTCCCAGTTTGGCACTGGGCACAAGCACTGTGTCTGTCGTGGGAAAGGGGAAGGGCCATGGCAAGCAATCCTCCCAAAGGCTTGAGCACAGGGTAAAATTATAAAACCATATGGTCTGAAGTGGCTCCTGGGAGCTGGGAGAGTCATCGCAGGGTGAGAGCTCCTTTCCCGCATCCCTGCTCTTAGGAAGGAAAGACTGGGAGCTGGAGAAGAAAGGACCAAGGGGTGGGCAAGCCCAAGCACACCAGGAGGCAGCTGTGTTTTGGATGGACTTGGTGGGAAGAAGCTCAGAGGCTGGGGAAGCAGCCAAGAAAGAAGGAGGCTACAATACCCAAAGGTATTACGTATAGGGTGTGAGATTTGCCTTTAGTCACCGTGACAGGCAGCTTGGGCTCCTGTCAAGCTTTGGAGGGGACAGGGAAATCCATAGTTATGGCAGGCAGTCAGGAGATCCTTTGTTAATTCACCAGAACTAATACGTGGTCTGAGGTTTCGGTTGCTCTGTTAAGAGTGACCGCACACCCCCTGGACAAAGTGCTGCTCAGATCGCTCAGCTGCGTGCAGCAGATCAGCTCAGGCAGTTTTACTGGTTCCAGGAGTCATTTCCCAGGCTTGAAAAAGGGAGGTTCACCCACATTTTAATCCCTTTTCATGGAGCGAGGCATCTCCTATATCTGATGCAAGCTGTAATAACTCCCTTGTGAATGACATCATGTCCAGAGACACCTGTTTCCCAAGATAGGGTGTTATTAGGGTAGATTTTCCTCACTGGTTGTGTAATGCAAATTAAACCAGAGTGACATGATAAGCATGGATGCCCCGAAACTGATGTCAGCCCTGAGGCCTCAGCCCCATGTCTTCCTAAAACCTACATCAGGAAGTTGGAGGCTTCAAAATTCCATCAAGTACAGATATAACATTGAGGAGCTGCAAAACGCAGGTAAGATATTTAGCTACAAGGAATCATTGGAAATCTCACTGTCATGGCTGGGAAATGTTATGAACTACCCCGAAATTCCTTAAGGTACCTGGGCGGGGGGGGATATCTTTCCTCTTCTGACCCTTTTCTTGTCTCTGACTTACAAAAATATTTGAGAAATGAGGACATGAAAAAAACTCACATGCAGTTGTGAAATAATATATAAAATAACATTAAATAAAGGGCCTCTATTGATACTGCCAGTGCAGAGGCACATGTTAGCTAGAGGAAGTAACTCAACAGGCACGTGTGATTTCCCCTCGTTGACCACCAAAGGGGAAGAGCAAACATTTTGTGATGCTGTAGACAAATCCAGTATTAGATACATGTGCAATAACCATCCCAGTATGTCCCAGAGACCATCTGCCAACATATTGTATGGACTTTCATGCATCCATGTCAAACTCCTACTTAAGACTGCCCCAGGGCTCATGCACTTCCCAAGACTATGGGCAGCTTGATGTGGCTTTGTAGGCTGTGAATCCCTGCTCTGGGAACTGGAGCTTTAGGTAGCTCAGAACTGGACGTAAGCTGCATTAACTGTGCAACAGTCAAGTGCAATGTCAATGACCTTTATATATTATGGGTGCAGTCAAGGGCAGTGCGGTGGACACGATCCAATGATCTAGGGCTTGTACTGCATGCTCCCAAGCTAGCACTCAAATTGAAAACCTAAACTTGGCCCTTTGTTGGTTTTGTGGTTGGTAGGTTATATTAATTGTAAAGAGGAAGTCTTTTCTAGTCCTAAGCAGCAAGTGTAATTACTATTTTTGGTCATCACAAATGCTTAAACTGGCTAGAAACCAGGATGTCTGAGGATTTTTTTTTTTTAATGTTGGCTTTGACACAAAACCAGATCAAATTCAGAAATATTAGCAATTTTCCACAATCTGTGGAATTCCAAGAAAGTTTAATTTGAAAACAACAGTCCCAAACGAAGTCTGCCCAGCAGCTCACAGTCCTGTGAGATGAAGTGAAAAACTTCAGGCGCCAAGGTTTTTCAGAGAGCTCAGGAGAATCCCAGCTCAGCTGGACCCCCAGAGGTGTGAATGTCGCAGCTGTGGTCTAGGAGGTACTGAAGATGTTATGATTTTCCTGATAGTTGTTGAGAATTTCCAGGCTGCAAACCCATGAGGACTCCAGCTCCAGGGCCACGTGCCGTGAATCTAGCCCAGGTTCTTCCCTGTGTCCTGTGCACTGGGCTGGATAACAAACTCACTGAAGCTGCTTATTTTGGACAAAATGTTCCTCATTCAGTGAGTTGGCAACATCAGCCTGTTTCCATTTCGAGCTCGTGCTGTTGAGCTGGAAAGCTCAGTGCAGCTGCACAGGTTGGGAGAGGCCAATGTGACAGACAGCTCTGAAGATGGTGCAGAAGGGAAAAAGAATGAGTATAAAGAGGGATGGGAGTTCAGGGAAAGTCGCAAGTTGAGCTGATGGTCTGACAGAATCCACGTAGCGGTTGACTTGCTACACTTGTCCCATGTAGTCTGATGTGATGTTGGAAGAAATACTGAGATTTTTCTGCTGCTAGCACTGTTCTGGTCTATTAATCACCTTCAGGTCTTGGTCTGGAGTGCTCAGGTTTGTCAAAAGAGAAACTGTCCACGCGTAGTCTCCTTTGCTGCCAAAAGCAGGACTCCGTGCAGCCTCGGATATGCATTAGCACTTCTGAGGCAGCGTGCTCAAGGGCCTCTGCCTCTAGACTCTCTCGCTGGTGATTAAATGGGGGTGAACCACACTGGGAGCAGTTTCCAATGAGGAGCTGCTATTAATTAGCAACACATTTTTCATATGACGTGACCATAGAGTAGCTTCAGAAAGTCTGAGACTCCTTAGACTTAACTGGGAAGCGGATCAGGGCTGTAATGGTAACTAGGTTCATAAACGAAGACAGGTTTTTATTTTTAAACTCATTGCAAGTTCTTTCAAAAGTTTCTGGAGAAGAAATAAGCCCATCTATTGGATCATCCAGAGCAGGTGGGGCCTTCACAGCCTTCTTTGCAACATTTCTAAGTATAGGAGCATTGACTGTAAAGCTCTCCATTGATGGTCTTCACTGGCTAGAGGTTACAAATGCATCCTTAGGAGCTGCTTTTCATTAAATAGCTTGCTTTGTAGCAGATATCCATTTATAGAGCATCAAAAAGGATGAAAAATGCTGTGGGTTATTACTGTCCCTGAATACCCTTCATTTATAGGACATTTGAGTCATTTTTGCAGTGGCAAGAGCAACGGTGAGTCTAGCATGAACGTCAGAAGCAAAGCACACACCGCAAATGTGAAAGCCGACGGCTTCTTTGCCAAAATACTTTCGCAAAATTTTGTTGACATCACAAAATTTTATACATACATGTTGACATCTATATAGGAGTGTGTGCATGCGTGTGCGCATATGCGTCTCTATTGCTGCAATCCTATGCCTAATAAATCAATATGGCCCTATAAAACCCCAATTACTAATGTGTTTAAAATAAAATATGAACCTATATTTATAACGATGTGTAATATTTTATATAACACTCAAGAACAGATGTCCAGGGAGCAGCAAAATTTTAATTAAGGTTTTTCATTGCTTTTCCTAAGAAGTCAAATCAAAGTCCCACTGAAAGACAGGAGTGAGACATTAAAAAAAAAACAACCCACACAGTGACAAATGTTTACATGTATTTTGTAATTCACTCTGTAAAGGACATCTGTGGTTCATCTAGTGTAAAAAAGCCAAGACTATCTGGTACGAGGCTTTTTTCTATGTATGCTTCTGTAATGATCATGCCATGAGTAGTGTGAAAGAAACCTTCAGCGTCCTGAGTTTCTCTTAGCGTTTGTCACATCATTTATCAGCACTTTATAAAGAGGTATTTTAGAGCAGAGAAAGCTACCTCAGACAGCACCAGCAAGCTGTGTGCTGCTGAAGCCACCAGCGCTGGTCTAGAAACCCAGAGTCCCAGGGTAACCCAGCCGCTTGGAAAGGTGAGGCCACGCTCCAGGCAGAGGAGCAACAAGTGCCTATAAAGACAGATCCAAAGGAGCTTTAAAGTAGCAAGCATGGGTGGTGGTGAGAGCGTGGCCGTGACACCACGGAGTGCAGCAAGGCTTGGGCAGCTGGGCAATTGTCCGGTTCTATAGGCAGGATTTGCAGTGATACCATTTCTACACTCTAGTGGAAGCTGGGATAGTTGGTTTAAAGTGGACTAGAAAAACTATGGACATAACTGCAGAAATGTGTTTGACCTCTGGGTTGACACATTTTTAAGTGTGTTTCTCGGCAACTATTAACTCCGCTGGTTGAGGACCTCACAAGTTTTATTGAATTTAAAGCCATCTTTGGAAACAAGAAAGTCTCATACCTGGTTTGCAAAGAGGTACCCAAAGCAAAAAAGATTCAGGTAGTTGCCTGATATCCCAGAGGATGTCCCTGAGCGCACCGGACACGGGCTAATGCTTTCACCGCAGTGCCAGCCTCTTGCCCCCGTGAGCTTACCACATCAGAGCAGAGGTGGGAGACAGTGGGCTCCTCCTGCATGTGAAAAGGGGGATTTTCCTGAGTTTAAAGGAATTACTGAGCTGCTCTTAGAGGCTGGAATCACGGTGTTTCCCAAAGATCAAACCTCCCCAGCACACGGTGCTGGAGGCCACGCTTGGGGTTCTTTCTGCATATTAGGACAACTCCCCTATCACTCTTGCTTGAAAATATGTGATGGGTAGGTCATCTCCAGACCCTTTGCACCTTCTCCCTCAGCTCTCCCTGTGAGTCTGGGAGCTCTCCTGGTTTCATGTGGCTGGAGAAGCCCTGTGGGACTGACACTGGAGACAGGATGCAGCAAGAGGCGAACAACCGGGCTGTTTTGGCATGGCTTTTCCTTGGATATTGAACCAGCTCCAGACTGCCTCTCAGCCAGGCTCCCCGGGAGAGCCATCAGCCTGCTGAAGACGGAGGGGTATAGCACAGGAATCATTTGTTTGCCGTCCTCCTAGCGCGACGGCTGCTGCGTGCTATCAGGAAACCGTGCGCAAGGTGACGTAAGCGCCTTCCCGTGCAGGATCTGTTTCTTCGCAGCCTGTCTCCTCTGGGGCAGGACAGCCACCGAGGTGGGTCAGACGCCGCCGAGCTGGGCTGGCTCTGCAACTTCTCAACCTTGATGGAAATGCGTGTAGTAGATAACCTGCCAGGCATCCCCATCTAATCTGCCCCCAGTGGAAAAAAAAGATAATATTTTTCACTCTGCTGCCTTCACTTGAAGGCTTTTTAAATGTAAACATTGATTTCGCTTGGCTAATGTCAGGGGCCTAATTAGAGCCTGTTTCTGAACAGGTTTAGAATTGCTGGTCATTCTGGGCTACTCATAAAGCAGCACCAGGTTAAAATATTCTGCTTGATTCATTTCATTCAGTATCTCGAAGGAAACGTCACTGAAAAAAATGTTGTGAAATCTGTAGTAAGAAAGATGTTCACTCTTGATTCTAATTACTCTCCACGGTTATATTTAAGCATTATTAACTATGATTAAGTGCGCGATCAGTAGACAGACCTGTTTTTATACATTGCAGTTAATATTCAGAGAAGGCTGCTGTGATGCGTACCTCGCAGCGTGAGTAATGGGATGGAAATCAATTAACAGGTGAAAAAACACGCTGCTACATGAAACACTATCTGAAAAGGGCACTCAGTTCTTCCTCGGGATCTTACTCATTAAACAACAAAAGGAAACCCACACAGATGAAGGCTGAACCATTCATTTGGAAGTTTTTAATTTCTTCCCTAAGGGAAGCTAAAGAATATCTTTAAAGTAGGTACTATCTACAGTGTTGTACATCCCCCTTTTTTGGCCTAAAACATTTGTTTCTGTAGCCCGTCCTATATGCTAAGTGCTCTGCTGATAGGCGCTTACTAATGCGAGGGAAGTTAACCTCAGAGAACTTGTCTGGGAAGGGGAAGGTTGTTACTCCCATTTCACAGGTAGGGATCCTGCTGGACAAAGAAGTTGAAGACTTTGCTCAGGGTCGTGCTGGAAATCTATAGTGCAGATGGGAGCAGAGCACTGGTTCCCAAAGCAGAGATCCCATAGGAAGTTTAAAGTGCAAACTACCCAGTTCAGAAACATGAGCTAGGAAAACACAGACAGATCTGCTAAGGTGCCTGAAGCGCTGTAGGATTATGAAGATGTGCTGTGGGACCTACTCTTCAAGGCTTTGGCTGTCTCTGGCCTGTCGCAAGGTCCCTGAAAACCAGCAAACTGCCGCCTTTAAGCACACCACAGTGCCCTAAGGATACGGACAGCACCCACGTCCAGCACAACCTGTGCTGCAGCTGCAGTTTCCAGGGTTGCTGCAGCTCAGCACCTCCCTTGTGGGGCTCAGAGAGGGCATCCGAGGTGCGGCCCTTCTCAGGGAGATGATAAAATATGGGCCCAGAGAGTAAAGGAAACAGGACTGGAGCCAAGGTTTTGAATGTAGAGATCATCATCTGCATAAATCAGGGCAAAGCACCCTTTTCTGCAAACTATTGTTTTTAAGTGGGACCTAAAGTCTTTCTTTTTTGTTTTTCCTTTTTTAACTTCTGCAGTGATTACGCCTGTTCTATGAAACAGGCTGCTTGAGGTAATGGGCAACTTCCATTTTGCGCACAACCGGCTTCCTTTCCAAACTCCCCTCCACTACTTTTCCTCCTTCCTCACCCGGCAAGTTAAGTTTCTGAGACAAGAGTGCATCTACCTCATCACACTGCCAACCCAGCCTTTTCCTTAACGACTAACAAGTTGGCAAACACCTCCGGACATGCTGTAGGTGCCGTCCCTTCCAGACCACCTTCCTCTTTTCATAATTTCCTTACTGCTCCTTCTTTTCTTTAGTACGCGTTCTGCTCTGAGAGTTGCAGTCGTTCCCGGTTGGTGCTGTTTGTGTACCTGGGAATCAGCTCTATGGCATGTTTGCAACCCGTCTGTCACTTCCAAGATGTGTGCAATACGCTGTGCACACGTTGTAGTCAATTTGAACGTGAACTATGGCAGTTTGTCTGGATTTCCCAGACATTCGGCATCTTGGCAGGTTATCTGTGAAAATGATTGTCTTTCAGGCAGAGTTATTAGATCTGACAATGTACCAAAAATGAGTGACATCAGACATCATGAGGACTGTGAGAGACACAGTAACACCACGTCCATGGTGACCAGATGTGTCTGCAAGGAATGTGCATGGCCTTGCCTGGTTAGCACCTCAGGCTTTAAAAAAATCGTTGGTGCTGACGCGTTTGATGTTTGTAGAGGCAGAGGCTTATAATTTCTCTGGCAGAAACAGGCCACGTTCATTCAGTGGGAAAAAGCGCGGCATTTTCCCATGCCTAGAAATGCGAATGCTTGAAGAAAAGTGCATTCAACCGAACCTGCACACAAGCCAGCATCCATCCACTGCCATCCTGAGGGGGGAATGCTAGACGATCTATGGCAAAATCCCCACTTCCCCACTTGGATGCTCTGTGCACTCATTTCTGCGTCTTTTCCTCTGCGCCTTGCTGCTAGTTCCCCTCCCTGTGCAAGCAACGACTCCAAGATATATGTTTGTATTTGCACGGCTAGGACTTTTCAAGTGCACGACACTTAACAAAGCAAAAAAAAAAATAATAAAGAAAAAATTGTCGGCAGATGGTCTAATAGGACAAAGCTGAATCTGAGGATTAACCAGACCATAATAAAAGCTGTCATTACAGGTTGTCATCGTTGGCGAGTTATTTATTAGCTCTAAACAAACAGTGCTCCCTTCAGATACCAAATGTCCAATGTTTTAATATGTAGAAACCGAGTCTTCCTCTTCCAGCTGCTCCCATTTCGTCCTGCCAGCTGTACTGTCTCATCTTCTAAGAACTGCCAAAGACCCTAACATTAACATACCTTATTATGCACATTATTTTGCCAAAAGAGGCCAGATGAGGCCAAATCATTCTGATAATAAGCCCGGCTGTCATTAAATACTATTATGCATGCTACTGTTGATCCTAAAACCTTTGTGGAATATTAATGAGGGCATCCTTGGCATTTGCTGCATGTACTCTGGAGTAAACGAGTTTGGCACTGACTGGGTCTGTCCACAGGCCGAAGGGATCTGTTACTACCTTGGGCACTCCTGTAATTCAGGAAAAAAATACGGGGTGGCTGGTATGCAAAAGATTTCCAGTTCTGGGAAGATTTCTTTCTCCTTTAAAACCCATGCAGCTAAAGGAATAATGGTTTGGGCGTTTGATTTGGATCCTTAGCAGTAAAGAAAGGGAGGACAAAGGAGGGAATTGCCTGGGGATGATCCAAATGTTTTATCTCTCTTTTGAAAACCTTTTTTAAGGTCAATTTGAAATGAAAATGTCATTGTGAAATGAGAAGCTGAAAATGCCATTGTGAAAATAGAAGCTGAAACATTTTAAATTCTCTGAATGCTTTTTTTCCCCCCCTTTTTTTTCTAACTGAAACAATGTATGATAGTTTGACCTCACGTTGTGAATAGCTTTGGTTAACCTAGAACTACCTTTTTTCTATGATCTTATTGCTTGGGAAAAAAGAGTCACCTGCTCTAAGTGTTCTAGCTTTTGGGGGAGAGTACTTGACATTTATCTCAATGTTTTAAAGTTCCTTTGACCCAAGGTTTCAGCTATTATTGGAATCTTTTGATTTGTTTTCTTAAGTTATTTGTACTTAAAAATTCAATTGTTTTTCCTTTTCCTGTCCATTTTCTCCAAGGCTTTTGACAGTTTTTATGTAGCATGATTTCAACACGGCAGTAACACAGAAAAAAGGTAGGAAAAAGTGCCATAAGCTCTCTATTGTAATGTGACCATAAATTCAAGCCTTATATCTGTTACAGGTGGCCCCTTCTCAGATATCTAAAGGTTAAAGCCTCACTTGCTGTGATTAACTAGTCAGGATCTCAGCCAGCTGCACACCCTTTACCAGGGACCAGCAAAAACAGAGGCAGAAAGTTATTGCGGTCATTTTTTTTACTGTGCCATGGAGAGGGAATGAAAAAGAACACCCAAAAGGGAAATTTTTTCGACTCGTAACATCTGTCTGGGAAGAGATTACACGTCTGTTGGAAAGACAGTTTCTGCCCCTGGAGGTGCAAAATGTGATGGTTTTAGGAATGTCGTGGTTGCTTTTTCTCCTCACAGGAGATAGTCTAATAAAAAATATGTGGGACAGAAAGATAGAGGGTCCACACACCCAGGTACTCTGTCTCCCAGGCATCAGAGGGTTTTGCTCTCACCCTGCAGTGACCTGGGAGCTGCACTGCAGGCAACGGTCTGCCCTTCCAGGCTGCAAGGATGGCGGGGGCTTTGCAGGGAGGCTCGCCGGGGCATGAAGTGCTGCTGCGTGATGTTCCCGACGTGTCCGTGTGTAGCTGGTCCATGGCTCATCGCTCGGGGAAGCCTGTGCAATCTGGAAGGCGGAACTCCCCAATAGCACTGGGCAGGGACCTTGAAGGAAAGCATGGGTTGGGAGCAAACAATATGACTTGACAGACTGGGGTAAATTTCTGTGCCTTTTCTGGTGTACAACCACTTAAAGTTCAGCCCAAATGCCAAGAAAAGAGACCCCAAGCAATGTCCCTATTCCTCTTACCTGCACTCTATTTTTTTTTTTTTTTTGACAGGAGCTCGCTTTGGTGTATTCGGTTCAGATTTCTCAGCCTTCAGTACTTGAGCAGCCAGTACTTTGGAAACTAATTTAACATATTTTCCCCGACCCTTTTGTCAAGCTGTCACTTTAAGTAATTTGTTTCGGTTCATGCAGAGACTGCCCATCCCAGCAGCTATGCCTGGGGCTGTTTCTGGACTCTAATATCTACCTAATGTGCAGGCTCAGGCAAGCCACATTATCTCTCTGCATTTCATGATCTCCTCTATGTTCAAGGGCACTGTGAATGGGAGAAAACTCCCAGGGATATTTGAATTGAGCCACAAAGGGGCTTTTAAGAGTCTCAGTGACCGTGCAACTCCCTCTTGCCATGATCCTGGAGTACCAAATGGCCCTGCAAAACATCTGCTTGCCATTGCTCTGCTCTGGCAGTGCTGAGGGTCTTAATCATACTTTACTGCAAGTCTTTCCACATGTGTGTTTATACGCTCCGTATAAGTGTGGATATTCATATATTTTTGTAGCAGAAGTAAAACCTAGTGTTTTTCTTTTCTCCTTTAAACCCCTCTGCAGTCTGGTCTCCCTTCAGAGCTCAGGGCCTGCTTTGACAGAAGGTAGCACTTTTTAATCAAGTTTTTACTGCATTTATTTCACCATTGCTTGCATCACCTGGGAAAGCTGCGATGACTCCCTGAAGCACGTGACCGCAGCAGTTGAAGGCGATGGGAGGGTGGAGGGCTGGGGAGGCAGTTTTATGAGCTGAGCGTGTGGGAGGCCCACACTGGTGGGAATGAGGAGCTTTCCAAGCACAATACCTATGGGCAGACACAGAAGAGGGGCGAGTGACCCACTCTTCCCCCTCCGAGACCCTGGCTATTCCAGGGACATGTGGCAACCCTGCCCGGCAGGGTGGGTATGGCCTGTGGCCAGGGCAGGCTGCAGAGCCGCCCGGGGCAGAGCTGACACTGTAACTAACAGCCCCAGCACATCCCTCCCCGGCAGACCCCCAGGTGTGAAGCTTAGCCCAGCTGAGGCTCATCTGCTTTTTACCTCCTTCGTGGCCCCTTGCTGCCACAGATGGGCTTCTCCGGTACCCGGAGGAGCTTGGCTGCAGGTGGATGCGGGATAGCTGGAGAGCAGTATTGGTGCAGCTCTTGTTCTGGAAGGGCTGTGACCTCCCAGCTGCTCTGTGGGGCAAGGAGATGTGGTAAACCCTCCGATTTGTGGGAGGTGCTGTGGGATCCAGGGGCTGGGGGTGTATCACAAGGCTGGGGCTGCCAGTGCAGCTAAGGAGCTGTGACTAGGTCAGCAGCCTGCACTCCCGGTGTTCCTTGCCGTTGTCCCCGTAGGGAGCAGCTTTCACCCAGAGCCTCCAGGGTCATCCTGCTGGTGTCCTCCTGGGCAGCCCAGAAAATCAGACCTGAGCCGCTGTGCCTCCCCGCTCCCTGGATAAGGAGGTGCCTGGGAAGGATGTGACACCACTTTGCATGTAGTCATCGTCTGTTCAAGCTTCGAAGCACATCAGTGATGTAGCAGCTCTCTGTGCAGGTGTACCACAAGTACCTGGGTGCATATATTCAGTAGGGCTCTCCCACACATGTGTGCGTTTGCAGACTACCCAAGTGGAGATGATCGCATCTTTCAGAGCAGCAATTTCTTCCCCGGCTGCTGGTGGGCCCAGAAGAAGCTGAGAAAACAGCCGGGGAGAAGGCGTCGGGAGAAGGGAAGCAGGAGGCAGGTGCCAGGACTGCAGAGCTAACTCCGGAGGGAACTGTTTTGGAGAAGCTCCTTTATTAGGGCAGAAGAGTCTGGGCTTGGGAAATGGACCTGAAAGGTTCAGACGAGAGAAACGCTGGGTGTCCAGGGCAATCGCAGCAGCTGGGGTGAGAACGCTGCTTTCCTAGAGCTTTGTGGGGAGCTCACTCCCAAAAGGCAGGGGCAGAACACCCATAGGAGAGAGCCCCCATTCCCTTAGAGAAACACTGAAGGCTGTTTAGGAAAATGATGTGGCAGTATGTTAAGTGCTCTGTGAAAATCCCCTGAAGACCAATGTTTTGCAAGAGTGAGAACAAGTCTTAATTTAAAACTGTAAAAGAAAAGAATGAGTTGTGCTATCTCCTATTCCTATGTTGTCCATTCACTAGTTCATTTTTTTTTTTTTAAATTATTTTAATGCATTCTTCTTCATAATGCATTCTTCTTCTGTGGGGACGGGCTGGGAGAGTTGGGCTTGTTCAGTCTGGAGAAGGGAAGGCTGCGGGGAGACCTGATTGCGGCCTTCCAGTACCTAGAGGGGGCCTATAGGAAAGATGGGGAACGTCTTTTTAGTAGGGCCAGCTGTGTTAGGACAAGGGAAATGGTTTTAAACTAGAACAGGGTAGGTTCAGGCTAGAGGTAAGGAAGAAATTTTTTACAATGAGGGTGGTAAAACACTGGAACAGGTTGCCCAGAGAGGTAGTGGAGGCCCCATCCCTGGGAACATTCAAGGCCAGGTTGGATGGGGCTCTGAGCAACCTGATCTAGTTAGCAGTGTCCCTGCTCACTGCAGGGGGGTTGGACTAGATGACCACTAGTGGTCCCTTCCAACCCTAAACATTCTATGATTCTATGATTCTATGATAACATCTTGGATTGTGATGTAGGTTTTGCAGCCATACTCTGAGATGCTTACTTTTATATGCACACAAAAAAAAAGGGTTTTGCTTCCATAATATGCCAAATTTGATGTTTAAGTCTACAAATTTCATTTCAATCAACAATTTCAGCTGAAAAGGTTGAAAATATAATCTTGTTTCCAATCAGCTATGAAGCTTATAAAAACTTGGAACTGACTCACCATTTTGGTTGACATTTGAAGTTTTGGTTAAAAAGACAGCATTTTCATGACCATGTTTGGGAAAAAATATATTTTTCAATTATATTTTTTTTATATGCCAGTGTGACTGGCAGGTCATTTCCTTCTTTCTCAGTAGTTAATAAAACTGAAAGGTGTAATCTACAATGTAAAAATTGTTATAAAAAGTTGCTTTCTGCTTCTGTGTTTCTAATAGTGACAACCAACGGATTTACTGAAAACTTTTCAGCTTGCATCCTTTGGATTCCTTGATTTCTGATATATTTTTATGATCCAGGCCACAAAACAAAGTCACCCAGAAGAAGCTGGAGAATTCCTCTTGACTTGTTTCAAAATTAGCCAGAAAAATCAGATCAGAGCACCTCTCGGAGATGGCAGTGTTGCGCATACACAGACACCAGTATGGTGTAAAGCAGCATTCTTTTTATTAATCCAGTCCTTCTGCTCAAAGAGAAAATTTGGCTGTGAACACTCTCAGGACCATTTTGCAGAAGCTGAGCTGATGGCATTGGAATTGCACGACAAGCTGGAAAAAATAATGGTAAGAATTTTTCTTCACCTATTTAGCTAGCCTGCAGTCTAAAAAAAAAATTCCACCGTAAACCAGGCACCTGCATTTTTTTCAACAGGCAAATGGCTATAGATTATAACATACCTTACCAATGTATAGGACATGTGCTATTCCCCAGCTGTTGTAAAATCTACGCCTCAGCTTTCAGAAAAGGATTTGAGAAAAGCCGATGTTAAAATAAACCCAACAACTTCTTGGGTAACGTTTTCTGTTGCCAAAAAGAAAGAAACACAGAGCACATGCCTAAAATCAGAGTCAGAAAAAAGAGCCAAAGTATTTTTAGCTTGTCTGGGTTCCCAGCCTAAGTAAGGGAATGACTTTAATTAAATTTAGCCAAGCCTCAGCCATTCTTTCTGTGGTTGACTTCAGTTGTACATCTCACATCTTTGAACAGCTCTTCTCAATTGCACACAGGCAGCTTTGTTTATAGCATAGGGAAGGATCAAATGGTTTCCATTTGGGGGGGAAGGGAGAGCGAAGGAAGGCATTTTCTTCTTAGTGATCCTTGCCTACAGAGGAAGCTTTATAGCTTCACAAGAAAGGGTACAATATGCTCAGCGTATGTCAGTCTTCCCTCCCAGTAAGAGAGATTAATCACCTGTTTTCTCTAGAAGTCTAAATCCTCTCTGTTCATTAGGAATAAGGAGCAGCTTTCTTATTATAATGCATATTAGTAATAATCCCAGCAAGAATAGTAGCATATGCAGTTGATGCTTCAGATTGGCCACTGATGGTGGCAGAAGGGATCTTGAGGAAAGGCCGTTTTTCATGAATAATGCGAAGTACAGTGTTTGCAGTTCCAGTAATTCAAGGCCCAGGGTAGGAAGCTTGGTTCATTCTGCACGGGGTCACCCTTCCTCCCTGAGGGTGCTAACGACGTGGCTGGCAGCCCACTGCACACTCCGGAAGAGGAACTGTCTCACCTCAGAGAAACAATCTGGCTGAAAAACACACAAAATTAAGGCCTGGAGATGAGCAAGACAGGCAACACATCCTCCAGGGAAGTGGGCTTTAAAGAACACCTACAGCAAAATACACACGCATGGACTTCAGTCCACCCCTGTTCAAGAAGGCATTTCAATACAGTGTAATAACAACAAGTCATGGGCTTAAGTCCTCGCTAAAAGCCAAGTTTCTGTCAGAAACCCCCCAGAATAAGTGGTTTGCAAATCGGGCTGCTAAGTTAAAGGAAACAGAGCTGCTTAACCTCAAGAAGGGCTGTGGAGGCCCCGCTGTAAATCTGGTATTTGCAATTATTTTTGTGATGAAAACACCCACCAGCCTTAGCTGGGACCTATTTGTGCTGGGCACACTGCAAACAAGGGGTAGGAAAATGCTCCTCGCTCCAGAGAATTTGCAAGATGAGTATAAGACAAACCAGTGAAGGGCAGATGGAGCCCAAGGAAACCATAATATTGTGTCAACCAGAAATTATTTGCCGTGGATGGTTTGATTCTTTAGGCAATTTGTTGATTCTAACAAACTGCAAATATTTTGGAAGGCTACATACATCATTCTGTGAGAGTCAGGAATTCCTCTAAGCTCATTTCACTGTTTGCTTTGAACCAAATTTTTTTAAAGTTGTCATATAAAGGGGAACATAATTCATCTCTTGCCTGGCAAGAATGGAAAGAAGTACCACTTTGAAAAGGCCAAATGGTTTAAATTGTTTTCGCAATCAGCCTTGCTTGGTTTATGAAGTGATCGGTCACGTGGGGGCAAATGTCCCACTTGTGCGGACAGTCATGCTTGCGCTGAGGCGGAGGAGCACACGTAACCCCGGGTGGGTCAGGCCCCTCAGAGCACAGGTTTTTCATTCATTTTTGTGTGAACAAGAAATAAAAACAAGCCCAAAACCACCCTGTGTACTCAATATCACAGTTTGCTCCTGATCGTGGAGCAGGGCAAGAAGTGGGGAGTTGAGTGCAAAAGAGAAGTTGTTGCTTTAAACTCAGATTGAACTGAAATAGTTCAACAAATGAAAACTAATAAAGTACCCTGGGAATTAAAGTATGGAAGGATTTATCTGTGAAGCAAGTCATTAGAGCAAACTTTAAAGAAAGACCCTTGACTTCTTGCAATTTGTGATTGAAAATGCCTCTTATTGTCTCTAAGCCTCTGGGCCCTGGAAGTATAGATGGTTTTCTGGAGAGGGAGCATATTTTACCAACTCTGTTCTACGTCTGCCTGCCCTAAACACTCTTGGCACTTGGAACAGCCACTCTTGGCAAGGTGAGCTAGCAGAGAGCCTGTATGGATGTACAGCTGCCCTGCTGCCCCGTCCCGGAGACAAGAGCGTGGTGGGTGTCAGGATAGTTCTTCTGATCACACTATTTCCATGTATTAGAAGTCTATACACTTGCCCTGATAGCTTTTCTCTTGTTCATTTTATGACCGATTATTCAATGCTCAAGTGTTGATTAGACTGAAAGCCTTCCTCAGCTCTCAAAGTATTTCACTGTGACAGACAGGAAAAAGAAAGACGGACACCATCGGTCAATGAGATCTTTAGAATCAAGCTCCTCCTGATGTGTTTATAACCATCTGTAGCACATACTGTTCATGTCAGCAACTTCTTATAGTATTTACTAATCATTTTTAGAATCATAGAATCACAGAATCGTTTAGGTTGGAAAAGACCTTTAAGATCATCAAGTCCAACCATTAACCTAACCCTGCCATCCCACCACTAAACCATGGCCGAAAGCACCTTGTCTACCCAGCTTTTAAATACCGCCAGGGATGGAGGCTCGACCACTTCCCTGGGCAGCCCATTCCAGTGCCTGATAACTCCTTCAGTGAAGAAGTTTTTCCTCATACCCAACCTAAACCTCCCATGGTGCAACTTGAGGCCATGTCCCCTCATCCTATCACCCATTACCAGGGAGAAGAGGCTGACCCCCACCTGGCTACAGCCTCCTGTCAAGCAGCTGTAGAGGGCGAGAAGGTCTCCCCTCAGCCTTCTCGAGGCTGAACAACCCCAGTTCCATCAGCCGCTCCTCATCAGACTTGTGCTCCAGACCCCTCACCAGCTTCGTTGCCCTTCTCTGGACATGTTCCAGCACCTCAATGTCCTTCTTGTAATGAGGGGCCCAAAACTGAGCACAATATTCAAGGTACAGCCTCACCAGTGCTGAGCACAGGGGCAATAGTTTTTAAAATGCACAAGGGAGTATCGTGTATATAATGTATGACCTAAATTGTTAAAAGTGTTAGGAACTGTGTTTCAATAGAGCTAAGATCTTAGGAAATCCATTTCCTAGAAGCAGAAGAAAATAAATCTTTCCCCTGACTTATTCCATCGTGTACCTCTGCCTGTCACTGAAACACTGCCTGCGCTGCCTTGGCCTGAATATTGTAGGTGGTAAATTTCTCGCAGCACCTTGAATCCTGTTTAAAGTTCCTCAGTGGGTACAGAAAGGTTCCTTATTGATTTATGCAAAGCAAATATACTACCTTGTGTCAGAATAATTTGGGAGATTATTCTCATTTTAAAAATATTTCTTTTCAAAGTTGAGAAGTTTAATTGTAGCCTCAAGCACAACAGTTGTGGAAAAGCCTGAGGCTGAAACTGTACTGCCTTTGGATCTTGGATAGTGTATTTTATACACATGATATTTTCCTTTCGCCGAGCTGGAGAGTTAAGGTTATGCAAGCCTATTTTGGAAGCAAATAAAACATTTTGCTTTTACAGATTGACAGTTTATGGGCATTTAGTTAAATGCATAGGCAGCACTTCAGATTAATACCTTTATTATCAGCCCGAATATTTTACCTTTGAAAAGTAATCTGGCTGAAAGAGCTGGACGAGTCTCTTTTGGTGAGGTCTCTCTGGTCACTGACTAGACTGTATTTATAGAAGTTGAGGAGCTTTTTTCAGTGAGGACAGGATAACCTCACCCCTCTGACCTGTATTTATTCCCCCCATAAAACAGACCCTAATCTTCAGGGCCCTGAACACTGCTAAGCACATAATGGCCGCTCTCATTGCCCACAAAGTCACCACTCTCTGCACTTCCAATTTGAACTTTACAAAGTGTCACAGCACAGCAACTCATAAACCCCAGTTTTAGTCAAATTTGGGGTGGGAGGGGGGTAAGCCTCAAGCACCCACCAAGCTATTGCACCTGGGCCCTGCCCTGGGGTTTGCTGCAGGGAAGGTGCTCCCCAGGGGAGGCAAGGACACCCGACAGGCCCCGGGCATGGGGGCCAGCGGTGCGCCAGGCTGCGATGGGAAGCCTGGGTGTCTGCACAGTCGCTTGCCCCGCTTGCTGTTTTGTGGGTGATCAGATTTGGCCTTCTCTGCTGCCACCCCTGCCACAGCTGCCACCACAGCCCTCTCCTGGCATGGCCACTGGGATGGCCTTGAAGAGGCCTCCACTGCTGCGCTCTGGTGCCTGAGCCTGGCTCCCTCCCCGCCAGCCTCCCACCGCTGCTGGCTCCATCCGAGTTGAACGTGCTGCCTTGAAACCAGCATGACTTGGTTTGTCCTCAACTGCAGGAAAGCGCAGCTTCACCCCTGGGGTGGGTGAGCTTCCACAGGGGAACCCCATGCACCCCATGCAACGCTACAGGCTTGGGAATGAGTGGCTGGAAAGCTGCTTGGCAGAGAGGGATCTGGGGGTACTGGTCAACAGCCAGCTGAATATGAGCCAGCGGTGTGCCCAGGTGGCCAAGAGGGCCAACAGCATCCTGGCTTGTATCAGGAATAGTGTGGCCAGCGCTAGGACTAGGGAGGTGATCGTGCCCTGTACTTGTCACTGGTGAGGCCGCACCTCGAATTCTGTGTTCAGTTTTGGGCTCCTCACTCCAAGAAGGACACTGAGGTGCTGGAGTGTGTCCAGAGAAGGGCAATGAAGCTGGTGAGGGGTCTGGAGCACAAGTCTGATGGA
>NW_009260028.1:7139892-7141411 GCF_000687185.1 Egretta garzetta | reverse complement strand
GACCCCCACCTGGCTACAGCCTCCTGTCAAGCAGCTGTAGAGGGCGAGAAGGTCTCCCCTCAGCCTTCTCGAGGCTGAACAACCCCAGTTCCATCAGCCGCTCCTCATCAGACTTGTGCTCCAGACCCCTCACCAGCTTCGTTGCCCTTCTCTGGACATGTTCCAGCACCTCAATGTCCTTCTTGTAATGAGGGGCCCAAAACTGAGCACAATATTCAAGGTACAGCCTCACCAGTGCTGAGCACAGGGGCAATAGTTTTTAAAATGCACAAGGGAGTATCGTGTATATAATGTATGACCTAAATTGTTAAAAGTGTTAGGAACTGTGTTTCAATAGATCTAAGATCTTAGGAAATCCATTTCCTAGAAGCAGAAGAAAATAAATCTTTCCCCTGACTTATTCCATCGTGTACCTCTGCCTGTCACTGAAACACTGCCTGCGCTGCCTTGGCCTGAATATTGTAGGTGGTAAATTTCTCGCAGCACCTTGAATCCTGTTTAAAGTTCCTCAGTGGGTACAGAAAGGTTCCTTATTGATTTATGCAAAGCAAATATACTACCTTGTGTCAGAATAATTTGGGAGATTATTCTCATTTTAAAAATATTTCTTTTCAAAGTTGAGAAGTTTAATTGTAGCCTCAAGCACAACAGTTGTGGAAAAGCCTGAGGCTGAAACTGTACTGCCTTTGGATCTTGGATAGTGTATTTTATACACATGATATTTTCCTTTCGCCGAGCTGGAGAGTTAAGGTTATGCAAGCCTATTTTGGAAGCAAATAAAACATTTTGCTTTTACAGATTGACAGTTTATGGGCATTTAGTTAAATGCATAGGCAGCACTTCAGATTAATACCTTTATTATCAGCCCGAATATTTTACCTTTGAAAAGTAATCTGGCTGAAAGAGCTGGACGAGTCTCTTTTGGTGAGGTCTCTCTGGTCACTGACTAGACTGTATTTATAGAAGTTGAGGAGCTTTTTTCAGTGAGGACAGGATAACCTCACCCCTCTGACCTGTATTTATTCCCCCCATAAAACAGACCCTAATCTTCAGGGCCCTGAACACTGCTAAGCACATAATGGCCGCTCTCATTGCCCACAAAGTCACCACTCTCTGCACTTCCAATTTGAACTTTACAAAGTGTCACAGCACAGCAACTCATAAACCCCAGTTTTAGTCAAATTTGGGGTGGGAGGGGGGTAAGCCTCAAGCACCCACCAAGCTATTGCACCTGGGCCCTGCCCTGGGGTTTGTTGCAGGGAAGGTGCTCCCCAGGGGAGGCAACGACACCCGACGGGCCCCAGGCATGGGGGCCAGCGGTGCGCCAGGCTGCGGTGGGAAGCCTGGGTGTCTGCACAGTCACTTGCCCCGCTTGCTGTTTTGTGGGTGATCAGATTTGGCCTTATGTGCTGCCACCCCTGCCACAGCTGCCACCACAGCCCTCTCCTGGCATGGCCACTGGGATGGCCTTGAAGAGGCCTCCACTGCTGCGCTCTGGTGCCTGAGCCTTGCTCCCTCC
>NW_009260028.1:7110782-7139599 GCF_000687185.1 Egretta garzetta | reverse complement strand
AGAAGGGCAATGAAGCTGGTGAGGGGTCTGGAGCACAAGTCTGATGGAGAGCGGCCGGGGGAGCTGGAGGTGTTTAGCCTGGAGAAGAGGAGGCTGAGGGGAGACCTTCTCACCCTCTACAGCTGCTTGACAGGAGGCTGTAGCCAGGTGGGGGTCAGCCTCTTCTCCCTGGTAACGGGCGACAGGACAAGGGGAAATGGCCTCAAGTTGCACCATGGGAGGTTTAGATTGGGTATGGGGAAAAATTTCTTCACTGAAGGAGTTATCAGGCACTGGAATGGGCTGCCCAGGGAAGTGGTCGAGCCTCCATCCCTGGAGGTATTTAAAAGCTGTGTAGACAAGGTACTTAGGGACATGGTTTAGTAGTGGACAGGTATGGTTGGACTTGATGATCTTAAAGGTCTTTTCCAACCAAATGATTCAATGAATGATTCTATGAACTCGCATGGTCACTTCAAAGGTGCATGCCCATTGTGCTGGAGGCATCGTTACATACCACATCGTATCCCTGAAGGACCTAATAACAGCAACTGGCAGTTACGTAGCTTGCTTGGGGTCATTTGAAATGAAAATGTTGGCTTATGCTAGCTGGATTCATAATCGATTTGTTTTTTTGTTTAATGAAACATTTGTGTCTCCCCTGAAAGGGCTCTGGAGCCTGGTCCAGAACAACTCCCCATGTCGGGCTCCCGCTCCCCGGGGAAGCCCCTTCCTGGCCACCTGCAGGGACACAGCGGCAGGCAGGCTGCTGTGGCACCTTGCCGTGTGCAGCTGGTGTCACTGGGCGGGCAGAAAAGGGCTGGGGGCTTGAGCAAAATGTGACAATTCTCGGAAATGCCTCTGCTGAAGCTATTGCTGTTTTCCAGGCATTGAACTCATGGACGAAAGGCCGGGAGCAGATCGCTGCCACACCTGCACCACAGTCAAAGGCAGCCTGACCTGCTACGAAAGTGAATCCAGAGCCAATTTTACTCTGACCTGCGAGCCAACTGGCCTTTCCATTTCACAGGAAACCCTGAAATTTAAAAACGAATTTTCATTCCAGGTCAATAGTCAACTTCGAGTTTCATAACTGCCAGGGAATTTAGGTTGCTTAAAGATCTTTTTCAAGATTAATTTTGAGTCCATCTATGTAGCACAGTCAACATGATTTCTATCTTTAATTATCAAGAGGAATCTCAGATGTATTCATTTAATGATGGGCTGTTTGTTTAAAAAGTCACAGTTCGACTTTTTTAGAATTCTTTGATCGCGTTTCCTCTTCATGCAAAATTCATTGCATAGTATTTTAAAACTCTGTGTTGCACCCAGGTGTGTGATTCTCTTCAAATGAGAACTCATGCATTTCAATGTATAGGTAGCATTTTTGTGTATGGAAAATCAACTGAATTCCCTACAGAAAGTTTCCAGATTT
Source organism: Egretta garzetta (assembly GCF_000687185.1). Classification (NCBI taxonomy): domain Eukaryota; kingdom Metazoa; phylum Chordata; class Aves; order Pelecaniformes; family Ardeidae; genus Egretta; species Egretta garzetta. Next base: position 7,138,185 of record NW_009260028.1, on the reverse strand, counting down.
AACATCTATACTTACTGTCTGTGGAGATAATATGTTGGGGACAGAATATTCTGTAATACATTACAGGGATGCGGTCTTAAGTTCTTACTCAGACAGAACTGCTGCTGATTGCAGCCTCTGGCTCTAGGCAAGGAAAGAGTATAACACAGAGAAACCACATTCTCAAATATGTGCAAGCAGTTCTACGGGAATTATCAGGATTTACTACAGGCAGTTGCTCAAGCTGATAGAGGGCTACATTTTCAAACCCAATTTTAAGTGCCAAAAATCTTTTGTGTCTACTAATTCACTTTGTATGTACACACCAACATTTTATTGTGTTGTAGTTTCTCCTGCCTGCTATAAATCTCTTTAGAAGGGATCAGGTTATACATGCTGAGAATACACAAAGAATATTGAAATCCTGGCCCCGCTAAAATGAGTGGGAGTCTTCCCTTTGGCTTCTGTAAGGCCAAGATTTTACCCACAAAGTTTTAAGAACAGGAGGATTTCTCTAGGCTTGAAAGTGTTTTTCTTCTCCTTACTGGCATTTACAGTAATACTGCACTTTTTGATTTACTTTTTTTTTAAACATGCTATTGCATTGCTTCAATAGAAAGAAAAGGCAATGCTCTAAAGTGAAAGAGAACAGAGTGACTAGTCTGCTAATGAACTGTAATTATCCTTTTATTCAATAGGAATTGCACTTAGCCCTGAGCCTAATTGGTTGCCGATTCTGAGAAGCAGGAGGTTCTGAGCAAATTTTGTACATTAGCACATGCGGTGAGATACCTATATGTACACACAGACACATAAAAAAAGTCTTTCCAGTACCTATCAACTCATTCACCTGACTTCTAGAGCAGCAGAACAACACTAAAATAAAAGTTACGGTAATTTAGATTTCCCATAAATTCCTATCAGCATGCTGATTGTGTATCTCTGTCCATTTTCCCCTGTTTTCCATGCAGATGACGGGACTTGAAAATTCTTTATGTCAGTCCTCACCTTGGGAAGACATTGAGATAAGTCCTCAGTCACTAGATTAGATGTCTTTGTCATCTGTGTGCAGCTCCAAAACAGCCAGGAAGACCACTCAACATAACTAATTTCTATGTTATGCTCACCCTGAATTCCTGTTACATGTCTAAATAATTGTGTTTACTCTAGGAATACATCTTCAACAGAAATTCAATCGAATTATTATGTAATTATGCTGTCTGGGTACAAAAATCTCTGACTCAAGTCAGTCAGTCTCGCAGATTGAATTAGCTGGCTTATCTCAGATGAAAGGCTGAAACAAGGGCAGATCTGAATTCTGCCCAGCTCAGGAATCCACTGGCTTTGCCATGGTGGTAGAGGCAAGCTCACAACGTGCTATTTGGTCTCCCGTTCCCTTTTATAGGCCCAGTTTCCCTGATGGGCCCGAGGGAAATGCAACTTCTTCCCCAGTCGCTAGAGAGCTAGGGTAAAGCCACCCTGCTCAGTGTGGGACCTTGCGGCTGTGCTCCCGGGGTCTGGTAAGGCCCAGCAGGGACTCATGCGCTCGTATTGTGTTGGGGGTACACAACCGCACACCAGAGGAAGGCAGGTCTTTATTTCGGGGAGCACTTAAAAGCGATGGAGTCTTGGCTGGCTAAGACCTGTGCTGCTTCCACCAGAGCTGAAGCTGGCCTTTCCTGTTTCAAATGCCCACATTCCACTGAATCCCTGTTCTGCCACTAAAAATCCCTTGCTGCCCATCCAGATAGGTGCCCTGCAGTCACAGTCATACTCATTTTGGTGTTAGTCCATCCACACCTATTGCGCTAGACCAAAAGCAGTATTTCTATGACCACAAGTAGCCTCAGGAGTAATTTTTCTTGGAGGCAGTGGCACTATCAGCTCCTTTCAAAGAGATCTCTATAGTCCTCATTCCTCATAAAGGTGTCTGAAAACATTACCAGGCAGGGATGATCTGGATGGATTTTGGAGAAGGTTTTTATCTACTTCAGATCCTTTGTAAGCGTGTCGGCAGAAAGGCCTTGCTGTGTCAGTGAAGAGCAGTCCTTTTTCCTCCCTGTGGGAGAATGCTTTCTCTAGCAGATAAGACACACATGGACAAAGTGGCGTGCTTCTGATTTTATTCCCTTTGTCCTCAAATTAACTCTCGCAGAGAGGCTGCCTCGCGGGGCTGTGGCTTCCCCAGGCTGCGTGCTCTGCAACTGAAGGAACTATTCATTTGCTTGTGATCAGCCCAGCCTAAATGGGAACTTGATTACTTATTGAGTTCTTAAAATAACCTTCTTTATTTGCATTCCCACATTGCCTGCAGGGATCATTTTGGCCCATATGCAGCACTGATTGGTTTTAAATTTCCATTTTGTTTTTAAGAACAAGAGGTCTCACATGCCTAAAGCTATCTCTTTCCTCCCCTTCATTAAACCGACTGACAACTGACGTGTTTAACTTTGTCAATTTAAAAAAAAAATAATTGTGAAGTTCAGAGCAGGTTTATGCATGGAAAGACTCTCCTTTCCTCAGAGAGCCAGCTGGACCCACGCCATATCAAAAACTTCCTCTAAGACAGACATAACTCGAAAGGAGAGAGGAATTTTACAATGACCCCTTCTGCAGTAAAAGCAGCTTCAGAGTGCCGTCGGCTCTGCCAGCGTGCTGAGCTGGACTCTTCAAGGTCACAGCTGCAACGGGCTGGAAACGACTTCCATGGGGGCATTTCTAGATGCGTGTAGGGGTGGATGCAGCTGTTGAGAGGATGGAGAGCAGGGGTGCTCAGGAGTTATGTGGCCGCTACTGCATCGCGTGGGTGAGAGCATACCTGTGCCAGCAGACAGTGAACAGGCTCACATCCTGTTCAGTTCATCTACCCCTGCTTGACTTTGTAGGCTCCTTTTCTCCCCTGTGAGTGCATGTAGCAATGATCTGCTGAACTGAGGATGTGAGCCTGGATTTCATCCCTGCTCCCAGCATTGCCTGATGTGCAGCTGCAGCCTACCATGAGGCATTTATGCTGCGTGCAGGTTTGCTCCAGAGACCACCAGAGTCAATGGGAGACTTTCCAGCAATGTCTACGAGCTTTTAATCAGCCACAGGGTGAAAAGCAGAACTCGTGACCTCAGGCTGCTGCAGTGCCATTGTCTCTGCCAGCGATAGCTAAGTCAAAGCAGAAAAACATAACCTCATTGCCTTACTCCAGTGGGTAACTCACTGCAGAACAGTGAAAGAGGAGGCCACAGCTTTGTGCAGGACATCTAAACAGCGCATTCTGTGCATTACCTGGGTCTTAAAGCACAGCCATGTCCGAACTGTAATGCCGGTTTCCAGCCAGCTAAGCAAAGAACAAATCCTGCCTCTGAATGACCTCCTCAGACTGGTATTTGAATCACACTGGGGAAAAAAATGCCAGTTTAAATTTGCAGGGGAAAATGAAAATAAAAGTGTGATGTAATGTACATGCTGACTGGACTTCTCCTTGCGTTTTCATCGCAGGACTCAGCAGTTCAGTGCAACAGACAGCCTCACAGGGCCTGGGGAGGCTGTGCGCTGCACGTGCTATGGGAGCTAGCTTGGCAAAAGCAGCAGCATATGGAGATGGATTTTCTTGGCTGCCCCTCCACTCTATTCAGCTCAACACTTGATTATGGTTGTTCTACCTTTAGTGTGTTACTGTTTCACGATGCTCCCTGTCACAGCCAGTTTTGGACCTCGATGTGTAGGCTCTCTATGTAACACCTGTGCTCCTCTTGCAGAGAGCCCATGCTTATTCTCCTCTGACTCACTTTCCAAGCCTCATTGCTTGTGAGCAGCAAACGAGGTGGAATACCAGATTTCTTGGACGCTTTAAACGGGCAATGTCCTGCTAGGCGGCAGAATCCTAGCAACTTTGGGATGAAGCAACACGAAGCAGGATACACAGTGTGCTCTTAGCCTTGGCATGTGGGAACAGCTGATATCGCCGTCCCCAGGATGGGATTTATTCACCCACACTGGGTACAAAGCACTTGGAGAAATCCATTGTAAACAACCACTGAGGCTCAAAGATAATGAAAGCATGGAGCTTTAGCACTTGAAGGATGGTATGTCCTTGTCTCTCTCATGGTAAAAAAGGGCAGAGCAGGGAGTCAGCCAGCCAGCTTCCCTCCAAGGTACAGGACCATGGTGGCAACCAGGGAGACCCAGAGGTGTTGAAGGCTGCGGTGGTAACTACACAGCCCTTGTTGCTAGGTGAAAAGGAGATCGAGTCCTGGGGTGATCAGGAACAGCATGGTGCCCAAAGCTCTGATTTTAGGAAGGCCAGGGTCACCACAGGACTTAGAGCTCCCAGCTGCTCCAAATTGCGTCTGGCTGGAGTTTAGCAAACAAATATGACAGAACAAAACATGCACATTTGCAAAGTATTCAGTGGCATCCTCAGTGCAGGACTGGACTTTGCTTTTGCTTGCCATCACAGCTTTGTTTTATAGGGCTCTGAAGCATGGGTGTGGGTTGCTTTTGAGGGTCCATCTTCCCTGGTGTTTGAAGTGTTAAAAAACTTCCAGTCTGCAAGCAGCAGTCCAGTTTCTCCAGTTCATGATGCATTCCTTTTTCTTCGTCAGTGTCCATCTGGCTGAGCAGAGGGTCAACTTCCACATCAGGGCTACAGAAAAGCCTGTGGAGATGACAGAAGAGCATCATTGCTATCCCAACACAGCATCAGTGCAAACACACAGGGACAGTGCTGTGGACAGGCAGGCTGCTTAAAGGACACAGGAAGATGTTTTCAGGGGCATAGAAGGTTGTGATGTTTGAACTCCTGGAGATTCAGGCACTGTTGCATGAAAAAGAGCATGGGAAGAGCAAGAGACCGAGACAAAAGATCCAGTTCCTATTATTTCTGGTCGTAGAGGAGCGAGAGGAGCTGGTTGGCCTTGCTTTTACAGAAGCATGCTCAGAGCCAGAGAAGAGGAAAGGACTTTGAGGCCCCCAGGCGAGAGACAATGTGGCGGGTACAGCAAAGGAGATTTCCCTTGTGGTGCTTTGGCCGGGCCCCGCAGAAGCTGTTTGCCCTGGACTTTGGTGGGAGTTTCCACTGCTGAACTGTAGAAACCAGTGAAGTCTGGTTCAGCGTCAAGTAGTTGGCTTTCAACCCACTGGTGTTTTGCAGTGATACCATTTCTTCTCCAGATCGGCTTCCAGGATTGCATTGCTATTGCTGCTGAGAATGTTATTTTCCCCAAAACTAACAGCAGGGGTCAGAACGGATTTCTTAACATCCAAACCAAGATCCTTAGTTAACTCAAGAAAACCCATCCTTTTAAAAATCCCAGTTAATCATATCTTTTCAAACAAAACTAGATATTATGAATGTGAACCTGTTCTTTAGTATTGGCTGGAGACAACATTGAGACAATCTATCGTCTCTGATTGGTAGAAACTACCCGAAAGCTGTTCTCCCTCCATCTGGGAGAACCCTAATGAGAAATCTGTTTAGACATCTGAAGGGTGCATCCCCCGTGATTTCTTCTTTCTGATGGGAGAACAATTCCTATTCAGATTGGAAATTCCTTCTATGAAGAGGAAAGTACTTTTCAGGGGTTTTTTTTTGAAACCCACAGCTTCTCTGTATTCCCCACTTCAGCTTGTAACCAATTTACAACTGAAAGGGCTGAGAGTTAAACCCCAGGTAATTCCACAAGCAATTAAAAACAACTCAATTCCACATGCTAAACGACTTGCAAAAGCGGGTTACTGTAGCTCCACTGAGTAGTGCATGTAGATTTTTGTGCCCAGGGGAACATCACTGAGGTAATTGCCGTTCCATTTAGAATAAATATGTTTTATTCTTTGCTGCTTAACTTGGTGTTTTTAAAAGAACCATCTCCATTAATGCGAGAAAAGAGACACTGCTCTTTAGGCAAAAAAAGCCTGAAAGTACTTGTTAAACAGGAATAGAGCATCTGCCACTAACATTAACTGTTCTGCAGCTGACTTTTTCGGAGGTTTTTTCCAGCCTAAGCAGAGCTCACCTGCATAATTTCAAGACTCCATGCACGCTCCAGCATCTGCCAGTATTAGACTAAATATCTTATTTTTCATTAACCTAGCTCTGCTAAGCTCCTCTTCACAATTTTTCCACTTAAATCGTCATTCACAATCATGACTAACACTAAGTCATTTTTGTCGCCTGCATATGTTGCCATTTTACAGTTTGCGGGGAGTTTTTAGTCATTCATAATATTGGTTTGATTTGAATGAAGTCTTTCTGAATGTGCATGTTTAAGCAACCTCCTTCACTTCCAATTATTGAAAGAACAGATTGAAAGAACTATCTATACGTTACCAGGCATCACCTTGCAAAACAAAAACATACATACAAAGGGGTGATGGGATGCAAGGAGGAAAAAAGGAAGGTGAAGGCTTAGGTGTCTCTAAAAGGGGAATAGCAGAAAGATGGAAAGAATTTAAAGAGAAGGCAGTAAAAAAACACCAGATGCAGCTTGACTTAGCACTGGGGATACGCTAGCTAGAAACTCCTCTGGGGATATTTTTGATCTGAGAGCTGGCTGCAAGGAGCCTGAGAACTGTAAGCAAAGAAGTTGGCTTCTGCTGTAGGGTTTCTACATGGTTCAGTGTAACAGGGTTTTGTCCATCTTTTGTAAAAAAGCGGGTTTCTGTCACAGATCCCCAATTCCACCACCTGCTTCTCCTCCTATTAGAAACAGCCAAAGGGACCCTGCTTGGTGGCTGATGGCTTGAATCAGAAGGGCTAATGAAATACTGAGCAAATTCTGGTCTCGCTGTGAGAACTGTCATGAGCTCACCGAGGACAGGGCTGGAATGGACCTCAAGAGGTCAATCTCACAGCTTAAATGCAGGAACAGTTGTACTTAACCCCTCCTGGCAGATGTACTTCAGCTTGTGCTCAAAAACTTTCCCTGCTGGAGCTTCCCCAGTTTCCCAAGGCAAGCTGGTCCAGAGCTTTGTCCAAAGCTCATTTGAAAGCTTTCCTCACAACTAACCTAAATCTCCCCTTGTGGCCATTAATTCTTCCTCTGTGCCCTGAGCACATGAAAGAAGAGGTTATTCTTTCCTCTGTACGGTTACCTTTTATGTATTTGAAGATTGCTGGCATCTTTCCCTTCATTTTTCTTTTCTTTAGCCTAAACATTTTCATTTCCTTCAATGTTTCCTCACAGGTCTTGTTTCTTAGACCTGGTTCTCCTCTGAAATATTCTCCAGCTCGCACCCTTCTTTCAGAATGTCCCTAAAACTAGGCAGAGCAGACCAACCAACGTCTTCACAACTAGACCCAACAGAGTGAAAGGATTATTTTTGCTCATCTTATACATGGCATTCCTGTCTGTACCTCTCACCACTGGGTGCTTTCTTCTCAGCAGTTTGTCACTGCTGATCCAAGTTCATCCCGTAATCACTCAACCACCCAACCTTTTTCTGCAAAACTACTCCGCAGCTTGATGTTCTGTCCTGTACTTGTGCAGATGGTCCCTATGGACGCACAGAGCAGTGTGTTTGTCCCTACTGGATCGCAATTAATATTTTTCCAGAGTGGGTCCCCGGCTGGACAAGAGTAATCTGAATTCTGTGCCAGTCCTCAAGCTGGCTTACAGTCCTACACAGCTTCATAGTATCTGCGTAATCATCAGGCATCTTATCTATCTCATCAGCCATTAATTAAATCAGTGAGAGCATTGGCTCCAGGAGAGATCCCTGGGGAACCCAGCTCAGTACAGTCTCCCAGGTTGATAATGAATGAGTGAGAAATATTATCACACTATCTTCCCCTTCCTTCTTTTTAGTGCTGCAGAAAGATGACAAGGCCACTGGCTGAGCCTTGGCCTGAAGTTAAGCTAACTGAACGGGGTGTGGGAAACTGCTGGACAGGGCATGAGAAATTGCCAGACCTGAGCGATAACAACACGAGAAGCTGACAGGTCACAGATAGCCCGGTAAGGGTGGCTGGATTTTGCAGGTGGTTAAGGAGGTGTTAAGTGAGCAATGGCCAGAATTCACAGATAACTGTAGGGAAGCACTAAGAAAGCTTTTGGCCAGTGGAACCTTGCAAGGCCAACAGCACATAGGTTACCATATCCAGGAACACCATAGAAGGACAATAGGTATGAGGATCAGAAATACCAAATTAGGTACAGTTGTAGCAAAACTGGGAAAAATGGAGAAGAAGGGGGTGGGTTGTTTAGTTGGCAGAAGTGCGGGGTGGAGAAAGGGAGGAACAAAGCACAGCAAAAAGGATTAATACACGGGAAAAGGGAGAACAAGATGCGTGAATCATGCGATCAGGACTGCATGCCAGGCAGTCCTGAGCTTGATTACAGCTCACGCAGGGGGTTTCGACCCAGACTGGTTAACTCAGGGGGTGGTAGTAGGTTTGTGGTTCCCTTGGGCTAAATTGAGGTGAAATGACACCAAACGAATGGTTAAGTTCAAAAGTTTTATTTGTGGTAGAAGCCAGTTGAACGGGGAAAGAGCAATGGTAGATGGCATGGGTCCTATTGAGACATTTGTGAGAAGAAAGGCAAAGAGAGGAAAAGGGAAAAGGGAAAGGGGAGAGAGAGACATCTCACCACCCTTGGATCCCACGATGATGGTGGTGAATGGGGCAATCCTCCGGTGACGGGTGTGCACGCGGCTCCTTGGAGTTGTGCACTTTTGTAGCCTACTTCCCATCTCTGGGTCATGCCAGTCACACCCCTCTGGTTCCCGCCGCTCGAGGACTTACATAACTTGTGACCTTCTGTGCAGACACCACTGTAGGGGGTGGTCGCAAAGGGTCTTTTGGGCGGTTGTGAGCCCCTTCCTCGAATAAATGCCATGAGACTTCCAGCCATATATGGCACATTGTCATGCCGGGCCGGGCCGAACATGGAGCTGCGGGGCCATCAGGACATGGGGGACTGCACACCCTCTGGCATGTCACCCCTTGCCCTGTGGGCCTCTGCTGCCATGCAGACCACAACCGCTTTGCCACAATGTTTGAGACATCAGCGTACGCCAGCTCCTTCAGTCCCTCACACAGGGCGATGTAGCAAACCTGTTGCCCTAATAGAGCCACGCAAGCCCAACCTGCCTCTGCGGGCAGGAGGATGGGGAGAAGGAAGGCTGCTTTCCCTGGCAAATCCAGGGAACATCCAAAGATAGATCAAGCATCCTGGTGTCACTGGGTCCATGTCCATGCCAAGGCTGACAGCATCACCATCTTCTCAACAACTTCCAAACACTCCTGTGGAGCTTTTATTTTTAAAGTTGATTGGGTATTTACAGCATGGCTCCACAAATAGTTGTGTCAATGCAGTAAGGGTGTAGTGTGCTGCTGCTCAGGAGTGGAAATAGGAGGCCAGGAAAGGCACCTATTTAAGGCAATACTGTCACCAAAGCCTCCATTCCATCAAACCTTGGCCTGAGAATAAAAGAAAATTATTTTACACTAAAGCCTTCTTCTAGCCAAGATTCAGAGCCTTCTGAGTGAAAAGTTATGTGTTCCTGCCTCTCATTTCCTCTCTCTCCTTTTATTCAGACATTTATTTATCATCCAAAACCAGAAACCTGGGGATTAACTTATTCCTTACAGCACATTTTGTTCTTCCAGACCTTCCATACCACTAGGAGAGAATATTTGTTAGCTGTTAATTTGTCCCCGTTCTTTTTATATTTGCATTCTTTCTTTCTGTGATAGCTACTTCACTTCACCCTCTGACATTTTATTAGTCCAAAATGGGAAAGTCTGGCCCCACTGATGTCAAGAGGAATTTCGCTATTGGTTTCACTGAAAATGCAATTTCAAACAGCGACCCAACAGACGGCAAAAAGCTATGGCCAGGCTCTCGGCATGCAGGGGGTTGTCACCCTCGTCACACATCACTTTCATTTTCCTCTTCTGCTTCTCTAGGTCCAGCTCAGAAATACTCATAAGAATCAGTAACAGACTGGAAAGATGTGAGCCTTGATATTAACTATCTGCTTATATAGTTTCTCTGAAGTTGGCTTCAGTTACCCATAACTGGGGGTCATGCTTTGCTGCCAAGTCCCTGAGCAACTTCCTCTGTTTAAACAGAATACATAAGCCTTACTCTTTCCCAGAGTTCATGACTCTTTTGTAAAGTGTTTTATGATACAGTTGTTACAGAACCCACCATCACAGTAACAGCTACAGACAAGGCTTCACTGTGGGCCTGGCTTCAAGCCCATTTAATTGAATGGAAGTTTCCCCGTTGCTATCAGTGGATACATACATCCAATGGCACCACACATCCCACTGCAATAACAACGCCGCAGTGTTTTGAGGGGCATGTCTAGTCACTGTTTTTTCTAGGGAAAAATCAAAGATCATGAAACGAACCCCACGGAGAGGATACACAGAAGGTTTGTGTACCTTTGAGGCCCTTACAATACATTTTGAATGCATTTTCAGAGAGTCTTTGCTCTGGTACTCAGCATGGGAGCCATGTCTTGTCATTATGCATGAATTCACACTGAAGGCCCAAACTTCTCTCCCTGCCACCCATCATTTTCAGAGACTCTGTTCATGTGAGATTTAGTATTGACTGTTCAGTATTGAAAGGTGAAGTGCCACGTGGAGTGCGATACATCCTTTTACCATGGTGTTAGGCCAGGTTAGCTCATTAAAGTCATGGCCCTGCAGTAGTAAAGGAGAACTGGGCGATGGACTCCAAAGGACTCAGGGCTGCAGGCAGTTCTGCACTTTGGGGTAAGCATGGGGACGCATCCCCAGCATGTCTGTATCCAAAGTGTGACCATGCCACAGCTTTATCAGTTGCCTTTCTGCAGAGAAAACATTTCACTGTACTTCATGATGAAAGAAATACTGCATTTTTGCATGGCATTGGTTTGCATACGTGCACCATTTCCTTTGAGGTTATGTTGGGTGGTGTTTAACTCAGTAAGTGAAGCAGAAGAGCATTTGGGAGATGATGCTGTTGGAGGCAATTAAGGCTAAACCAGCATATCGTGTCATATTTAAAATGGTGTCACATTAAAATCACAGTACCTTGTGAGGGACGCTGGAATTCAGAGCAGCTTTTTGATGTCATATTTTTAAGTCTCACATATATTTATTATGGGAGGAAAGCATAATCTTGGTCTCCTGGACTTGAGATGACTTAGCTGTTGTGTGACCGAATGAGCCAAAGTGTATCCATAGCGTTCTTGTGCATGCAGTTTGAGCTGAACACCTACAAGCACTCAGATGAAACTTTTACTGTGCTGTCGAGATTGCGTTTTATAGAAAAAATGTTAATACATAGAAGCAGAGCTTTTTTTTCCCATTCCTTTAGGTTCACATTCATCCTTTGTAGCCTGACTCCAAGAAGTGACCAATGTCAGATGCTGCAGAACAATTTTAGAACATGCTGGACAAGAGGAAAGCTTTTTCCCAGTATGTTTGAAGCACTGGCTGGCCTAACTTCTGAAACGTGCTGGGGAAGAAGAGGGGAGAGGCTGCACTTTCATAAATTCCCTGTAATGTAGATCCGAAATGGAGATTTTTAGTTCCCATATGAATGCAGAGTTATTTTCTCTCCTATTAAAAATTATCATGAAAGAAATTACTGTAAAGCGAAGGGTTTAGGTCATTAAAAGGACAGAAAACTCTCTCTGGTGACTGCCAGGGGAAACTGTACTGTGGCTAATGCTGAGCAATCAGTGCCCAGTTACCCCGGTCATCTGCTTTCCTAAAGCTTCTCTTCGTGCTCCTCATATGCAAATATCTGGTTTTTCAGTGGTAAATGTTATTGCCTGGGCCTGAGGGAGTTCAGCAAATTAATTCAATTGCTCTATTTTATTTGCTATGTTTCTGTTTTTAAAGCAAAACAGCCTGTATTTCAAAATCTCTTTTTAATGGATTGAAAAGTGAGTCCCTTGAAGTCTGTATGAACATGCCAATTCAGTTACAGTGTAATTAGCCAGAACTGTTACTTGTTGAAATCCTGTCAACAAAAATAACTTGCCTTTCCCCTTCAGATTACTCCAGCACCTCCATCTTCTTGACAAGGATTTTAAAAGAGAGACCACCTTCCCCCCACCCTGACCTTTCAGACTGAAAGCAGGGAATGAAACACAGATGCTCTAACTATTATAAACCAAGGAATGGTGGAAAATGGTGGGAAAAAAGGAGGACCAAGCTGGCCTGACCACCCCACGGTTGCTCTTCCAGGGCGGGATGGGACCCTTGGGCAGGCTGGACCCTGGCGTAATGCTGCAGGCGGAGGCTGCCTTCCCTGATTTACGCCAGCCCAGACAGAAGGAGGCCCACTCCTGGCAAGCTTTATCTGCATTTCATTTAGAAAAGAGGCAGGTCCTCTCCTCTGACCTAATTGAAAACAGGCAGCCTCCTCCTAATTGTGTGCTCTAACCAGTTCATGTGCATTAACGGAGGAAGTTGGAGAGGAACAGGGTTCTGAGTTGTCATTAATTTCCCACACTCGAAGGTCCATACGTCGGGAATGCCGGCTGCTTATCTCTCTATATATATTATTTGCATTGTTCTGCTCCTCTATGTAGAAACTTGACCTCAGGTAAAACACAAGCATCAGGGAATTTTTTCTGCTCTAATTCTAAGCAAGTGTGTAGAGTATTTTTCCAAAAGGCACCGCGTAACCTGTTGTTTTTTTTTTTAAATTAAAAAAACCTCCCAATGCCAAAAGATGACTGCAGAGTTAATATTGACATAATTCTGCTCCTTTTCCTCGAAAGTCCATTTTAATGTCCAGTTATGTCCACCTGCAAGGAACCTCACAAGAAAGTGGTCAGTTTTGGTTAAAATATTGCAAAGCTGAAGCAGAAAGCGGCTGCTCGAGGGCTCCGCTTTCCTTTGGGCAGGGCAGCCAAGGGCACCTGGAGACTCAGCAAAGTGGCATGGGAAAGCCCTGCAGACACGGCCGGTCCCTGACGCAGTGGGGTCTTGTGGTCTCGGAGGGGGAGCAGAGTGTCTCGCAGAACCTGGAGAGCATCTGGCAAGTTATGAAAATCAGATGCCGGGAGCAGGACAGGGCCTCGCCCCACCAGCCACCACCCCTCGTCTGGGGAAGGCATCAGGCACCAGCGCCTTCCCCCAAACCCAGGGTGAGTCGTGGGGGTCTTGGTGTCTTGTCACGTCCCAGCGAGCAAACATTTCAGCACTGCTTCTGCCTTTGTATCTGTTGGTGGGACCACCCTGCCCATGTCTTCTGCCCGCTGCCAAGGGCCTCCTCAGGCAGGGGCTGTGCCGGCCCCATGGCAGCTGTCTCAGAAGACACCCTGTTGTTTCTGTTGGTGGTCCACTTGGAAACACCTTTAAGGAGACGAAGGCTTTATTGTCCTTGCACTGTGAAAACACTGTCACAACTTCTCTGCTTTTTTCTTGTTGTCTTTTTAAAAAATATTTTGCTATACTCTTACTCCTCTCCTTCTTCATTCAAACTTTGGACATTCGTACCCATTTGAATATGTACGCAAAATGCTCTTCTTAATTTGTCCTATAGCTACTTTAAAACCAACCCACTCTCAGTTTAAGCCTGTAAGGGGCCTTAAGTGTTGCTTCTCTTGAACTTGAACTCTACAGCATTGGATAAGTGGCTCCATTCAACCCAAAGCTTTCAGAAATTTCAGGACTGAGACGGTCCTGGCACAGCCAGTTTGGACACACTCAGGGGGAGCCAAACCCAGTGGCTCCAGTGCACAGCCCCGCGTCACAGCGTCTGGCATATGGGGTCCATACGGTGTCTGCACATGCCCCTCAGAGCAGCCTGCGAGGCCCCCTGATGCCTTTCCCGATTTTCCACCATGGAAAGCACCAGAGCGGGGTGCAGCATATGGAGCGAAACTGTGTTTGTTTATATACCTATGCAATAAAAACTGTGATTTGGAACCCAGCTGTGTCTTTATGATTTCCTCACACTACTAATGAGAAAGGCTTCCTTAACAGTGTGCTATTAATTGTTATCAGGGCTGAATGAAAAATAATTGACAGCTCCTAGATAGGCGTCACACACACCTGATTTAAAGAGACAACAATGTGTCCTGTCCTTCAGACTTACACTCACAGCTGAGAAAGTGGCTTTACTAAATTCCTCCTAGCCACTGCTAGAAAGAAGGCTGAAGAAGGAGAGGTTGGACTGACAGGGAAAGCTTTCTGCAGTAACTGTACCTTGAAATTGTATATGCTTATTTCAATAACTGAATATCCCATAGAAAAGTTGATTTTTTTCCAAAGTTATTCTTAAATAATTTTGGTCCAGATGTCTTCTGTCTACAACTTAAACCCATCAACAAATAGCCAACAGGATAAGGATGAGAAATCCCCTCTTCAGTCAGCAGCTTCAGGAGGTTTACATCCTGCAAAGTCATATGCGCTCTGAATACAGAGTTACATTAAAGTAATACAAAAATAGCAATAAAACTTCTAGACAGTATTTCAAGTCTGTGTTTGTATTTTCAGTCTTTCCGTACCTACACAGGTCTCAGTCCTGGGAACTCTCAGGCAGTCAAATTGCTTGAAGTTATTTGAAAGTCACTATAAGATTTGGAATCTTGATTGTATATATCTGGTCACATATTGAGTGTGCTTAAGCAGAAATAGAAATTGCTTTTAATTGCAATCAGGCAACTGTACATACCAAAGTCACCGCAATATGCTAAGGAGTATGCTAATGTCTCCCAGCATACGCTGATGCAGTGACACCAAGATGGAGAGAAAGGCAGAGAGATTTTGAGTGGGAGGCAAACCACAAAAGATGAAATTCTGAACTTCACTGAAGGCAGCAGAAATTTGAAATCCAGCCTCTTGCCCAGCGTCCCCCTGCCCCACCACGTAGCAGCCGGGCCCTGGGAACTGTGGCCCCTCCGAAGCTTGCTCCTGGCTCCCAGCTGCAAGTGGTGCCTGCAGGGGCTCCCAGCTGCGTGGAAGCTCTGCTACAGTGATGGAGGATGTCTCACAGCACTTCTCATGGGCTTTGCCACAGTGTCTCTTCTAGGATTTTATTGAACAAACAGACTGGTTTTCCAATGCCCATACAGAGGTAGAGTCTTTCAGAAAATCACTGCTTATCAGGTGGCATTTCTGGAAGCCAGCGAAACTGGGGGCCTCCCTTCAAGGTTGGCATGGGCCAGCGAAGCGGACGATGATTGAATTATTACCTGTGCTCTTTTCAGGTCCACTAATGCATGTGAAAAAGGGAACCTGCCTCCACTGTTATGGTTAACTGCAGAGTTATTGATGGGAATTTTAAAGCTATTTGTCAGGCGGAGGTCTGGGGAACCAAAAAGGGCAAGAGATTTAAAGCAAGTCTGCTGGGTGCTGGCCAGTCATGTAGACCAAGAATTGAAAGTGGGTGGTCTTGGAAAAGAGCCAGTCAAAATAGGGCTATGAGATGGTGTCATCCTTGACTCCAACACATTCATATTTTGGCTTTCTAGCGAGGGTTATTTCTTCTCTTTATTCTGCAGTTCAGCACAAACATCTCTCTAATTTTCTAAAATCTGTGGGATGACGTGTTCCACCCGCCAGGTGCAACCCGGTTGACCAGAAAAATCACAGCAAATTACTAGAAAGAATAGACCAAGACGCAAAAGGAAGCATCACACCTGCTAAGTCGTCCAACTAGGAAAAAACTTGGCATTAGAGTCTCAGAAAGGTGTGTAAAAGAATCTTGAAAATTACAAAATAAAGCAGCTTGACGTCAGTAGGACTTGCCCACACACTGAGCTTTGAAACCTACCTTAAAATGTTTGCGGGATGGCAAGTGGGTGTGAGGTTTCGGTATCACCCCCTTAGCTGCCACCAAAGTTTTAAGCAGAACAACATGACATTTTCCTAGCAGTGGGAGGGATTTTTTTTTTATTATTTATTTTACATTTTTATTTATTCTTCTTGTTTTTCGTAAGGGTTGGGTAAATGAATGTAGGTTTTGTAGCACTTTTGAACCGCTGCCAAAATCTGACTCCAGCTGAGTTGAGATGAGCCCTGCATCACTGTGTTGGCACTGCAAGGCTCTTCCCAGGCCATGGAGTCCCAGGTGCGCCTCCCACTACTCAGTTTTGCCCTGGGTTAACAAACACAATTTAAGGATTTTAAATTATGGAGCCAAGCCAAGCTACCACCAACATTGTGGTTCTCGTAAGCATGGTCGCTTGCTCTGCTTTGCCTGTCTTCACTCGGAAACCAGAGTTTCCCATCTCTGGGACTATGATTAACTAACCAAATGGGCAAGCATGTGGGTCTAACCTCGCATTTATTCCATAAATGGTTTCATTCTTAACACGTATCACATTGAAAACCTCATTTATGTTAGAGCATGATGGAAATTTTGATTGGTTCCCATAATTGATGCCACTTCGTCTTCCACCTTACTAGCATGTGATAAAAAATTTCGTGGTAGACACGTAGGTAATTGTAGTAGTGATTTGGATTCCGTATTATCCTTTGCAGGGAACTGCGCTGTATGTTAAATGTTGTCTTTATGTTTTTCAGAGGGGTGCAGCTACCAGCTGTACCAGCTACGAATAGGCAGAGCTGTCAAAGGCAGAGGATTTGCAATTAAAGTGTAAATACAACTGAAAGACAAAAGTGTTCCTTTTTTCTTTTTAGTTCCTCAAATTCACCATTAAATGACAAGACTAGATACGGAGCATTTCAGAAGAGCTTACTGGATGCTGCTTAGGGCTAAGAAAACAAAAGTGATTTTTCAGTACATCAGCCAAACAAAGCAAATCAGCTCAAAATCCCCCTGGAGTGAACTAAATTACAAAAGATTTCAAATTCATTTCTTCTGGGAGGAAAAAAAAATCAAACCCAAAAGAAGGCATTCTATTCTGCACAAAATAACCCCTTCAACCTGAACAAAATGCTGATTTCTGGACTTGCAGAAGAAAAGCAAACAAAAAGGAAAGGTAGGATGTTAAAAACTGCAAGAAGAAACGTCGCCCTTTTATCACCATTTTAGGGCTGAAAGGACTCACAGGGATGTGGATAAATTTAGTTCTTTCCCTTCCTCTGTTTGAGGAGACTCCCATCTCCCAACCTCCAGGCAGTTTTATGAATGTCTTCCCCAAATAAATGTATTTCCAGCCCAGACACTTCTAAAGCCACTGATGATTGCAAAAAAAACAAGGCCATGATTTTCAATGAATTTACTCTTTGCTGATCTATACACAGCCCCAGTCTAGCACAGAGTCTTCTAAATATCACTCATCCAATGTGTTAAATGTCTATTTTTAAGTTGCTTTCCCATGCTCTAAACAGCAAAAGCAAGTAAGCTCAACCAAACTGGTGTCTGTGAGGTTGGGTTTAAAATTTCTTTGCCACCTCAGGAGCTTGTCTGAAAGGGACCAAAGAGGGATCAAGTGTCCTGAGGCCACAAATCATACAGGCTTCCTCACTGCGCCGCTCTGGGAAAGGGAAAAATACTTTCCCGTTTTCTTTCTTTGCATGAGGTTTTCATTACACTTGTATAGGATAGAGAGCAAGAGGGAAGGCATTCGGTAGCCACTCTGCTTGGAACACCAAAATGTCTCCCCATGGAACTGCTTTTCAGACAAAACTGTCTTGAAATCACTGCTGATGGAGTGGAGCAGTTGCTGCCCAAGCCTGAGCCCAGCAAGCTGGTGCATCCAGCCGTGCGGGGCTGGGGCTGGGCAGTACCACAGGCACCAGGACAAAACCAAACACACCCTGCAATAACAGCAGGGGATAACCTACCTGGAGAGGATTGTTCCTCTTGGCTGCGCTGGCTAGCAGCTGGCCAAGGCAGTGGGCCCTAATTGTTTTACAATCTTTTAAAAAATCTTTTCCAGCACAACAGTGGCTTTTTTCCATGCCTGTTTTCATAGCAAAACTTTTCACCTCAGTCTTATTTGTGCCACTGTGTGTGTCAGCAGGACAGTATTTCCTTTTGTCAGCTCTAAAACTGTGGGATCCTTGTCCAAAGGTCTCTTGTTCTTCTGTGACCAAAAGCAATGCTGTCGGGTAGGTGTGCCTTCCTCTGACGTGCTAGGCCCTCATTCTCCTTGTGGCACTGCACATCACATGGAAGCGATGAGGGACTGAAGCCAGGCTCTGCCCCTAGAGAGGAGAACAAAGCCAAGCATGCGTGGAGAAATATGGGTTGGATGGGGGAAATCTTCAGTCTCCACCTTCACCTGTCTTGGAGGACCTTTGTCTGCCACCTTGGAAGAGCTACATCTGCAAAGCAAGATATTCAGCCCCTGGTGGCACCCAGCAAATGCCAACCAAAGAAAGGACCCAGCATTTATGGGCTCCTAGATGCAAAACACAGATGTAAACAGAATCTCCTTTAGCTGAAGAGAAAGCAAAGACCAGTCTGTGTGAAAAGATAGTTTTAGCTATCGGCAGCTAAATTGGTCTTTAGATGTTGCTGAGGTATTTATAGAGCTTCTGGAAAGGGATTTGAAAATATGCTATAATTAAGCATTTGAACTGGAATAATGTTATGATAAATGATCATATGGAGGTCCCAAACACCTTAAATAGTCACTCTGTGCTCCTAAAGCAGAATGTTATTGGCTCTGATCTTGATTTAATGTCCTCAAAAGAGGCTTTAAAAACAAACGTGGGACAGAGAAGTCAAGCATCAAGTTTTTATTTCAGAATTCAAAAGCCTAATGAGGTAAGGAAGCTACCAAGAGAACTATAAAAAGAAAGGTAAAAGGTTGAACATTCAACAAACTTAAATAGGAGGTGGTTGCAGATGTGCATGATATACAACACAGGGCAGCTGCTAAAATTTTTATTTAAATGTTAATTAAATCCTTTCAAAATAGAAGCAAGAAAAAAGGGATAATTCCTTTTCCTGTACTTCATCAGTTTGCAGTGGGAGAGCCCATCCACTGTAAAGAGGCCGATGGCTGCTGGGTGCTCGCCTTCCGTTCTGGTAATAATGTTTTGATGAGCAGTGCGCTTTTTGCCAAAATAATTGTATTGCTATGGTCCCTAACACAGATGTAGCTGAACAGGCATAAAGGTATCTTTTACCACCAACACATCAGTCCTTAATGATGATTATTCAGTAGCTGTAAAATACGTTTTCATCAATATAACTTGAGTCATACTAAGGAGACCATGCCAGTGTCCAGCCACCTCTGGCCTTAGCTAAACGGAGAGGGCTTTACTACCACAGAGAAACCTTGCAAAAAGCAGCAAAGACCGCCTGTGAAAACACAGGAGGAGAAGAATTTTATGGAAGTTTCTCCCAACTGCATTTGGGTCAGATGGCAAAATAGCAGAAATTTCTGGCACCTGTCACGCCCTTGAAAATTTCAAAATGCAGAAAGCAAAGGCAGACACGTTTTTTCATCACAGATGGCACGCCAGTGGTAACCTGGTGCATCTTTAAGAAGCCTCAACTTTACACAGATTCTCACGTGCGTGGTAGAAGCGGTTGCTGCATTACACGGCTTTACAAAACAGCAATCTTAGCAAAAATACCCCAGTCAGAAGTACGGTAGAGCTATCACTTGAGCCTTGGCCTTTTGGGAAATCCTTTCGACTGTAGGCATGTATTAACTTTCATAATGACTGGGCGAATTTTGGAAGAGCAAAGATTCCAAAATGCAACTGGCAATGGACAGTTAAATCTTTAACATTTTGGCACATCCTCACTCGGCGTGGCTGCTCGTCAATGCTGAAGGAACTATAACGATTTACGTCTCCTAAGAGACTTCATAGGCATTCCTTCTTTACTGTACAACTATAAATAACACAATGTTTTGACTTAAACTGTTTTCAGAGGTGGGATATCTTGGCAGGCCTTTTGGAGTCCAATGCAATAGTGACAATGAATGCCACGGTGAACATGCCAATGAATTTTCCATAGAGAGCCTTTCCTCTCACCTTGTCTGCCGGCTTTTCGACAAATTCAGGACACTGTTTTGTGAAGTGTCTGTCTATAGTTTTTCTCTCTCCATAATGAAGGCTGGCACTCAGGTAGGTTTCCCCATCCTCCAGAGAGCCACTCAGAAAGAGCAAACACATTGGGGAATCCAGACAATTCCAATAGCAAGGTACAAGCAATCTGTCTTCCCTCAATACACATGCCAAACAAATACTCTGACATCATCCTCATTCACCACACAAAATCTATAGCAAGTGCAAACACCCTTTTCCTTCCTTTCAGTCCAGCTTATCTGTGCAGAAACTAACCCTAACTCGCCATAGAGGAGACGCTCTGTGTATATTTTCCTCTTCCCGTTCTATAAATAAGCTGAGTTTTGCATCGTTGTCTGTTAAACCAACACCGTTTTCCTTAATCTCTTTGACAGACAGCCTGGAGGGGGTGTAGCGTGTGATCACGGGGTGAATCTGTGGTACTGTTATTTACGGTAAGTCCCTAACTCTGCAAGCAAAGTTTTGCTGACTTCAGCGAGCTGAATCCTGGCATGAAGTCTTGGACTGAGCAACCAGGGATATCGGAGTGTGGACCCTAAGAAGACCTCTACCTAAAGCATATTAACAATGCTGTAAGAGTATTAAATCTGAATTCTCCTGACTTCTGTGTACAGAGTCAATCTTTGGTTTAGCATTACATTCGTGGCATTTTTATGCTGTCATTCAGACGCATAAACCAAACACGCCAACACACACATACATACAAATGTTAGGAGTATTTGAAGTTCCTCTAAGATTTTGTAGGCATGGGGGATAAAGCTAAATGGAACAATTATTCTAGCATAGTATTATATACAGTAACGTCCTGAATAATTCCAGATGTGTGGTGTCTCAAAGAAGTGAAATCAATCAGTCAAAAGCAATTGGTCCAGTGAAATTGCGAACGTGTGTGTGGAAATAATAAGACATGAGGGCCTTTGACCGCTTCTGTGATTTTTTTAAGAGCTGCTAGAGGTCCTTTGTTTGGGCTGGGTTGTTCAGTTTGCATCCTGCCTTTGCTTTAGCAGCCAGAAGACTTTCATATGTGAATTACTGTGTCTTTTTGCAAGAAGCTGACATGGCATATTTTCGTTTCCCCTTAATACGTCTGTGTATATATACGTACATGTATGTGTGTGTATATATATATCTGTATCAAATAAATATATACATGTCAAAATGAATTTCACTGTAAAATGCCTTCTTGTACACAGCCGGGACTAGGTTTCAGAGCCTGGCAGGGTCTTAATCCAATCTTCAGCACAGCAATGACAGGATATGCCCTGAGCTGTGGCTCGAAGCAGCTCCACAGTTCTTCCCCCCGGTACAGAAGGACAAAATTAATGATCTGTGTTTCCTAATGGAATCAGTTAAAAGAGAGTTATGTCCAGCTGAGGCTCCCACCTCACCTCAGCTCTCTGATGGATGGGAAATCCGTGAGGATATGGTTTTGAGGTAGCTGCTGCTTTGTTGTTTCTTCTCTCTTCTCTCCTCAAGGCAAAGGAAGGTCCAGGTCCATTGGAGGGCTGCTCTTCCCTCAGCCCCTGAAAGCTGCTGCACAAGGGGGAATTCACCCCAGCCCACCTGACTGTCTAGCGTCCCTGTGCAGCACCTATCCTCCAGGCACACGAATGCCTCCCTCCCTCCCTCCTCTGCCCCCGCATCCCTCCGCATGGATGGGGCCTTTATCCCACTCCTTGATCTCTGCAGGGGACACCAGCCCATCCCTATGATACAGCCAAACGCCAGCGATCACTCAGCGCTGCATCATCCCTTGCTCTTTTGGTACTTTGTCCAGCGCCTGCCCCCCAGAAGAAGCTTACAGCCTCCCTGACACTTGATTTTTGGAGTCTGAAGCCTCTTTTTTCTGGAGCTGGGCTCACACCCTCAGCCTGAACAGGAGACCATCTGAGGAGAGCCCAAGTCGAGATTCAAAATGTATGTCTAGCTCTTGTACAGGGAAGGGGAGAGCACGATTGTATCTGTGGATACAAACGCATTCAGACCCCAGGGAAATTCAGGGTTCAGACGTGCTGCTGGCCCCTCTTTCCTACTGTGAGCTGAAAGGAAAACCACACGGCCCACCAAGCAGCTCTGGGTCTGGGCCTGGATCTTGCAGCTGGCTGTATTTATAACACACTCAGGAGTAACTAAATCCTATTCTGCGACTAAGATGATCGTGACGATAACAGGAACATGCTCCACTTTTCCTGAGTGCGTGGCTCTGTGTATTGAGCAGCAGCTGCGTGAGAGAAAATACAATTTATGGGCTGTACATTTGTTGTCTACGAGAGTAAAACTTCATAAATAATTTTAATAATTTAAATCAACAGAATCACGAGTTTTCCTTTCTACAGTGAGTAGCTACTTCTTCAGAGGCCAATAAACACTCTCTGCACAGTAGACTTCAGCAATTAGACAAAGGAGACCCTCAGAGAGTGTCATCAGTGTGGAGAAGCTCTTTTTGGGTTTAATCACCAAGTTCTCAGTTTTATGGATAACCTTAATGTCAGCCATTAAAAATCAGGTGGTGAATGACAGCTTTAATCAAGACTGGCTATGAGCATAACAGGGAAAATAATATTAATCAGGACGGTGTTCAGCTTCCTGCTGCTCTGGGTGGTTTCCCACCAGGCCTGTTTAATGGCCTTCCCTGCAGTGGGCACGGAGCAACCGGAGGGCAGTGAGTCGGCCACTGGAGTCAGGAGGAGGGGTTTCCTCTGGCCTTTGGTAGAGCAAGGCGCTTGGGAATTCGCCTGCACTTCTCAACAAAAAATTCACAGAGCTGTGAACAGGACCTTGGCATAAAATGTTGAAGTGGCTTTGGTAAACAAGGGAGCGTAAAGCCACGTTGCAAATTCTCCAGGTTTGCTCTAAGTACTTCTAGGGCTCTCTGAGGGCAATGCCAACATGTTCTCTTTGAAGTCGTGCAATAGCCGTGGGCAAACCTGAGCTACCAGCTTGCAGCAGGAGGGCGGCGGCAGTGCCTCACCAGCCCTCACCCTCGCCTCCCTGCCTCCCACCCGAGAGCTGCCCGGCCACGCTGCCCGGCCCTGCCCAGCCTGCTGCGCAGCTCCAGGCCGGTGCGCTGGGTCTTGGCCACATCTTGTGCTGCCAAAAGGCACTGGAAAGGGTCCAGCCGCCTCGCAAGCTCTCTTCCCTGCAAATTACCCCAGCGCGAGGTTAGCGGCGACGCAGCCAGGTGGACAGTATGCTGCTTCTCGCTTTTTGGAAGACGAGCAAAGGACTTGACTGACTTCCAGCTAGCACTGCAGCGCATAAATTATGTTGGTGAGCAGAGTATTTGGCAGGAGGAATCTCCCACAGCAAGAGCACAAATGCACTGGCCCGAAGCCCCAGCGTTTATCAGTACCAGAGCGGCCGTTCAGCGCAGGCAGGGGCGGCTGTGGGGCCATCCTCGCTGGAAGGAGCGCAACCTCCAGCCCCGGCGGGGGGCCGGCCCCGAGAGGGGATGGGGTGGGGAGAGGTTAATCCTGCCTGGTGGTTTCTAGAAAGGCTCGTGCAGTTTCGGTAGCCTTTAGTCACGGTGGATTGCGTCGGAGGGGAGCAGCAAGGGAATGCCGCTTCAGCTGTTTAATAAGGAAGGAGATTTTGCTGTGCTTATAAAACTAATCAGAGTGTGTTTGTCTCCGGCTTCTGTAACATTTGTGGGGGAGCTGGGCTCCTGGGTGAGGGAAGAGGGACTTTGTGGGATTGCGCTTGTATCTGCCGTCCTTGGGAGGTTTTCTGAGCAAGGGTCGTGTCCTGCCAGGGGAGGGTAAGGGCGGTGGGGAAATGGTCGGAGGCAACTTTGTCAGTTGCTGTACCACGCATCGGAGAGATAAGTGGATTTTAGATGCACTGAAAGCTTCCTCTGTATTTCCCATCCTGCAACACAGTGCCTGTGCCAGTGACAGCGAGATGATAATGAACAGTTTTGCTTTTTCACGGGGTTAGATACCCTTACCCAGGGAGCGACTTTTCCCTCTTCTTTAGTGACAAAGTTGGAAACGTGAAAGTGTGTTTGTAAGTGAATGAACAGAAGGGGAAGAAAACTGAAAACCTGAAGCCCACCTTTCCCAAGAAGGTTTTCAAGATCAAGCATGAATTTTTTCTCTTTTGGTCCCTCCAGGGAGTCCTGTGCGTGAGCCAGGGCTTAGGGGGCAGGAGTGGCACAGGTGACCTGCAGGGCAGTGTGAGATGGGACAGGCCTTGGGAGCTGCAGAGGGGGTCCCGTGGGCAGGGGTGCACAGAGGGGTCCCGAGCGAGGCTGCTCAGGGCCCCCCAGGACTGTCCACCCAGGGCCCCGGTTATTGCTGAGTTGGCTTCTGCAGCAAGGAGAGTCAAAGGTGAGGACACCAGGGAAGAGGTTGCAAACATGCAACCAGAGGGGGGTCTGCACCCCCGGGGGAGGCTGAGGCACTGGGACTGGGACTGGACCCAGGGATGGAGATGGGCAGCACATCTCACACCTCAAGCACGTGCTACAGGAGTCTGAAGGCAGAGATTTTCCTGTCCTGTGCTTAGTCTCTGGTGGCACTGGGCATATCTCCATGCAGGCTGCAGCAGCTGCCTCTTTGCCAGAAGCCCTGGAAGCGGCAGGGGCAGCTCGCAGGGCCACTGGGGTGGCTGTGGTGGCTGGGGAAAGGCAACCCACCTTCCCCTGATGGCAAGGTCTGCTCCCAGTGACATGCGGGGGCTGACCTCCGTGTGGGCATGCACTGCAGCTGAGTATTTTAATGTGACTGTCACCGTGGCCCTGTCTTCATGACCAGATCGAGTTGGTTTTAAGGCATTTTCAATGAAGTAACCACAGGATATTTTTAACTTACTTGTGCTTGCAAGAAAAATATAGTCACTTTTATTTAAATACAACCTGAAATTACTCATCCCGTGTTCATAGGGCATGTCAAGTGGGATGTGTAATGCCAACATGTCCTACAATCGTCATGACATAGCTATATATGGTGGAGCATCCATTTTATATAAAAATCCCTGTGCTGAGCACCAAGTGAACGGCTTTTCCACACCTGATGCTTGGAGGAGGAACACCATAAAATCAGCTGCTGAAGAGGCTTCTGTCCGTTTTGCTGCCATAATGTGCTGCCCAAAATGACACTCTCCCTCTGCATGCAGCCGCTTAACATCTCCTTGTCATGAAGGTGATGCCTTGCACAACACAAGCACGGAGGCTTTGGGAAAGAAACCTTTACCAGCGTTAATGATTGATAAACAGGGCTGCCCCTGGCCAGGCCCTGGTCATCTGTGCTGGGGCCATCTCAAAGTTCATCGCTCTTGGTGTGGCTGTTGCTGGAAGTTGTCACCCCTGTTGCAGGGGTAACCGGGGAGGTGGTGTGCCGTTGGGTCCGATGGCAATGCACACCACTGGTGGCCAAGGGGTGGCAGACCACCCAGCCTACCACCCCGGCTCTGAGGGGTTTGGCAGGCAAACCAGGCTGCAAGCGAGGGCAGTGAATTAACTCAGCCCTGGCTCACAGGAGCTCAGCCAGACACATCTCTGCAACCAGACTGCCTCACAGCAATTCATTCCTTATGCTTCCACAGGGAAACCCGCTCTCGTGGGCCAAATGGGAAGAGCAGAGCCCCCAGAGGCTCAACAGGTAAGCACCCTGCAGACTGAGGGTCATCCTAGGACTGCCTGGCACGTGGGCCATGTTCCTACTCAATGCCAACCACGCTGATTCTGCTGAGGTGGTTTATATCAGTCCTGGGTCTGGCCCTCAGACTTTACAGAAGCCTCCCAGTGATTTCAACCAGATCACGGCACATGGCACGTGGCACATTGCAGGTTTCTCCCTCGAGATTTCACACTGTTGCCAAATCAGCAAGGCTCCATCCAATTTAATCATCCCATTGGCGCTGAGCTTCTCCACAGACAAAACTGTAAATTAATAGGAACTTGGCCTCTAAAAGTGGGATGGTGCAGTATCAGAACCCCCTGCCTTCATTTATGATTTAAAAAAAACCCCAACCCAGTAAATTATGACAAGCCATTGGAATTGCCATCCTTCCTCCTCCAAGGAAAAAGTTACCATCATAAATAACAAAAACCTGACCAATACAGAGCAATATTGCATGCTCCTGTCAAGCGTAAAATTAACAAAAGATATCATTACGCCTGTATCATACCTATCGAACTCAGGAAAACATGAAGATCTGAAACAGCAGCAATAAACAGATGACAGGAGAAATCAGCCAGAGGCACACACCGACATGATGTACCACGGAGGGATTTTTCGGGCTTTGGTGACAGAAGACTTTTGGATTCAGAAACCTTTGCCGGGGGCCGTCACTTGCTGGGAACGCAAGACCATAACGCCTTCCGGTTCTCTTTCAAGGCAGCCTGGCGTGCGCGTGGCCATGCGAGGCTAACACAAGTTAATGAAACAAGCGGCAGCATTTTATAATCTATGCAGCCGCTGAAGTGATTTTTTTTCTAGTGTATCCTTTGTCGCTGTATTCTTGCTATGTGGACTCTTTTATACTAGGATCTGGACCTGCTGCACCATCATTTACAAAGACAGCACGTCCATCTGATCATAGGAATTTTTACTGTGGGAATGCTGGTCTAATAAATGAATGTTGGCTGATAAGAAAAAAACCCAAGGAGTTGGGGAGGAAGAACGGCTCAGTCTTTCATGTGCTGTGAAGGTTATCGTGGGACAGCGGAGGAGCCACGGGTGCTGAGCCATGTGACGTGACAGCCAGCAGAGCCTCTGACAAATAGGCTTTGACAAGACCCATTGACAAAAACAAGAGCCAGTGCCTGAATTTTAAGGACTCTCTGCTTTCTGTTTTTCTTGCTTGCAGGAAGGCTGTTGTCAGACAGTTGTTTGATGCAAAGCAGACTGATATATTACACGGTCCTTGTGGGGATCTGAGGGAGATGCACATGTGATCCAGCCCACCCTCTGGCCACCCGTCTGCTCCACGTCACACACAAGGTGCCTGGCGGCCCCTACCCAGCCTCCCATCCCGCTTCAGTGCTGGTGGGTCATCTCCCACCTCTGCGGGGCCCGGGAGGAGAGCTACATGAGCTGCATTAACAAACAGGCCCTGCCTGATTTCCCCATGGTACCTGAGGGGAAATTGCCTCTAAGCATCTGTAAAACTAATTTAGACTTTTCTTCCTAGCCCCCACATAAATGCTCCTTTTTGCAGGGCCTGCAAAAAGTAGACACAGCTTCTGGATGCCGAGAAGACCGTTTATCACACTAACCAAAATTAACTCCTTGTTACCCTGTCTTTCTCCATTTGTTTGCCGTAGGCTACAGTATCCTTGGGAGAGGAACCATCTTCATCATGGGTATTTGCACAACACAGCATAAATTCCTAGCTGGTCCTTGACGAAGTCTTCCAGGCATTCCAGCTACCCACATAATACATTAAAGCAACAAGTAGCTCTCTCATAGGGCTGGGACAGGCACGCATTGTTCATTCCTCTAAAACCCTGTTGTCTTTGTTTCCTCCCAAATATTTAAAGTAAGGGTGTTTTCATTTCAGGCTCTTTAACTC
>NW_009260028.1:7100840-7110594 GCF_000687185.1 Egretta garzetta | reverse complement strand
TTGGATGATCTTCCCAAAGTGCCAGGATTCCCAAATCCTGCTCATCCTGGTTAACAGATATGTGCATGTGGAGGACACACACCCAGAGCTTCATCTGTGCCTCAAGAGCTCTATAAAATCCTCCCCCTGCCTCCGTTTTCCCAGCAGATATTTATCCCCTGCCTCTGTTTTCCCAGCAGACTCAAGCAACGAGATCGGAAGGCAGTCAACACTTGTGGGCTACACCAGCTTCAGGGTTGCTTTCCACACACGGAGCTGCATAGAGGGAAAACTAGTCCTATCCTTTCATTTCAGTGATTTCACCTTAAAATAGAATTTATAGCTTTGCCTTGAAAAATTAGCAGCATAAAACTTCATATCCAGCTGGTGACTGGCACACGTTTCAGTCAAAATAGTAGAAAAGTGGGATGGGAAGGGACAGGCTGGGCCAAGGTGCCCAGACCCAGAGTGGTATGGGCAACCAAACCCTCCCTGAGAGTTCAGAAAGGTAAGCAGAGAGTTCAGCCTTTACGTGGGACTGTGCTCAGCATCTAAGAAAAAAATGAACCTCAGGAGTAAAAAATCCCAAAGCCATACTGCAGCGTGCCACAGGGAGCAAACAAGAGGAGTCAGGGAGAAAGCCCGTGCCCAAACATTGATCATCAGTCAGTGTTAGGTTTGGGGGTTGGCTTTGGGTTAAGAGAGGGAGATGGCTGGAGCTGTTGTCTTGGGGCGGAGAAGGCATCTGTGAAAGGGAAGTATGAGCTGCCAAGACAGCTTGGATGTGAGGTATTATTTTATTTGGGCAATGCCTGGGGCTCCTTGCCCATGAGTCTGTTGGCAGCATTAGGGTTATGGCTGAGAGAGGGAGAAATCATGGAGCTGCATTTGACATCAGGATGGAAAGGGAAGTGTGGGTTGCTGAGGGAGCTTGGCAGTGAGATATATTTTTTCTGGTTGCCCTCTCCAAAGGTCAGCCACCCATTACTATTTAGGTGAGATGGGGATTAGGTTTAAGGTTCAGAGAGAGCCCAGGGTTGCTGTTGGAGAGGGTCTTGGAGGGGGCTGCCAAAGGGAAGGGTGGGCTGTGGAGAGAGCTTGGCTGTGAAACAGATTTATCTGGGATATATCTGCGGGACCTTGCCTAGCAGTCTGCCTTCCACCAGGGCTGTAGCTGAGAGAAAGGCTAGTGCTGCTTTTGGAAAGGGGCCACCCGAGGAAATCTTGGCTGCAAGTCAAAGGCAAATAGCTCAGGTCCTCCCATTCAGGTGCTCCTTACTTGTCTGCAGCATAGTCCAGACTCCACATTGAGCAACTGGTGCAAACCTGAGCAATTCTCAACCTGTTTCGGTCTACCTTTTTTTGTCCATATGTGGAGAACAACAGAAAATTGTAGTTGTCCTGGTTTCACCTGGGATAGAGTTAATTTTCTTCCTAGTAGCTGGCATAGCATTCTGGTTTGTATTTAGTATGAGAAGAATGTTGATAACACCCTGATGGTTTAGTTGTTGCTGAGCAGTGCTTACACCAGTCAAGGACTTTTCAGCTTCCTCTGCTCTGCCAGGTGCACAAGAAGCTGGGAGGGGGCACAGCCGGGACAGCTGACCCCAACTGGCCAAGGGGGTATTCCAGACCATGTGGTGTCATGCTCGGGGGGAGCTGGCCAGGAAGGAGAGCGACCGCTGCTTGGGATGGGATGGGCATCGGTCAGCCTGTGGTGGGCAGTTGCATTGAGCATCACTTGTTTTGTATATTCCGCATATTCTCTTACCATTATTATTATTATTGTTATTCTTTCCCTCTGTGGTTTTATTAAACTGTCTTCATCTCAACTCACGGGTTTTACTTGTTCTCTGATTCTCTCCCCCATCCCACAGAGGGAAGGAGCGAGCGAGCAAGCCGCTGGGTGGCGTTCAGCTGCCCGCCGGGTTAAACCACACCAGTAGTGTAAGCTTGAGGTTATTTTTTCTGTTTAACTTCTTCCTCATCTCCCAAATACAAATTTGTTCTGTGTGTTGCACAGAGCCCTCATCTGGATTGCAGGGCTGGTTTGAAAGCATGCCTTGTTTTTCTCAGTCATGATTTGGGCGTGAAGGTGTGGGAATTTGATTATCACAGATTGGCCCAACTGCCAAGTTTTAAACAATTCCATCCAAGATCAGCTCATTCTGCCTCCCTCCTGCTACACCCCATCCCTGCATCCAGCCCCTTTGCAGGGCTGTTTGGCTGCCTCTGACAGCTCACAGGAGAGCTCAGGGGCAGGGCCTGGCCCATGGGACGTGGTCACAGGGTGCCAGCATAGCACTGCTGCTGAGGGAAAGCTTTTTTGGAGGCAGTGCTTGGAGACCCTTGCAAAAAGGTATTTTTCCCAGCTGCAGCTTGAGAGATGGCCTCTTCCCCATCACACTCCCTGGACCGTGCAGCAAGTGGGGTGCACTTGTGTGCCACAAAACTGGAAGCTCAAGGGTCAGGAGAGCTGCTGGGAGACGTGACTGCTGTATCTCACCAAACTCATTGATTAAAATACTACCAACTTAAGCCTTGCTGCCAGCATCCTCTCCATGGGGACAAATCATAGAATCATAGAATCGTTTAGGTTGGAAAAGACCTTTAAGATCATCAAGTCCAAGCCTGAAGCTTAGGGGAGAGGGAGAGGATGGGGCTCACTGACGACATCGCATCTGTTTGCAGCTGCTCTCTGCTATCACCTGCAGGGGAGCAGCACGGGGGACATTTCAGAGTTCCCTGAGCAGAGCTGGCTTCACCCATCCATCTGGCATCTCCACCTTTTGGAAGGAGTTAATCATGTGCAGAGTTTCCAGGCTCCCCTGCGAGCCAGGCTCAAGCATAACATGAAGTCTAAGAGCGGCACTTGCAGCGTAAGTGCCGTGAGGCTGCCAAAAGGGTTTTCCTTAGCTGGCTTTACCTCGCTCCACTGCTCCTAATATCCCTGCTTGCCCAGGGGGTGCACTCATCTAAAAAAGTGCCAGGTCAGATTTTTGGGTTTTTGGTGTTCTGAGTTTTTCCTCACCCTCCCTCAGGGAAAGGGAAACCAGTTCCAATCCAGTAAAGCAGGTGCTAACCTTAAGTTCATGTCTACAACACATGTTTTGCTGGACTGGGGCTAAAGGCAGGCTTTTTCTTAGCTAGTCAGTGGCAGCCTTACATCAATTAGGAGGATGTAGCAGTCCAGTAGGATCTATTTTACAGACATGCCCTGAGGTTTTAAATAGTCTTGGTCTCTTACATAATTTGAACAAACCCCACCAAGCTGCTGTGTGGCTCCTGCACTTCAGCTGCTCTGGGGCTCTGTCCTCCTGCGCTGAAATACGTGAGATGGAGGAAACTTGCCAAGTAGGAAAACTCTTGAGAGGTAGGAAAAACAGGAGAGAAGAGTCATTAAAACGCTTAGCACCTACCGCGAATGCAATTTGCGGCTCCGTTGTATTATAGAAAGACTAGCTAAATTTTCACAGTGACAGTCAGAGATAAATGAGACACGTCCCCATTTTACACATAAAGAAAAAGAAATAAAGATTGTAAAAGCCTGGTTTTCATGCCTAGAAGGGGCCCGGTACTCCTCTCAGAGATAGTGGGAGCTGCTGGGTTTGTGCCTTTGGAAGAACCGCAGGAAACACCTGGTGGGATATATGTCCAGCCCAGACCCCCAAGGGAACGATGACTCAGAGCAAAACTGCTCCTGTTGGCTTCCACCCCCCCTCCGTGTTCCCACCCTGCTGTCCCCACTAGACTGCATCAGCCCATCAAGAAACTGCAGGCTGCTCCTTGTCATCACGGAAACTCTGTTCTTCAAACAGAAATCAGAACAGCTATTTTCCTGCAAGCTCTAGGATTTAGGCTCGCTTGTGTTTCCCTTGTGCTCGCTCATGGGAAACAATGGCAGAAAAAAATTTTGCCTGACTCATGCCTGGACTGGTTCACGCCTGAGGAGCCCTGGCATTGGGAAGAGCCGAGCAGAGAGTCAGGGAGAGATGTTTATTTGGTGGGTTGAGGAACATTTGTGTTTCTCTTCACACAGCCCCTCAGCATTTCACTGGCTGCAGTGCAGGTAAGCGTCTAAAATGAAGTCGTGGGGGGTGACCTGGAAGCCCCTCACCCTGCAGTCACATGGCTGCTATCAGTGAGCAGCCCCCCTTGGATTTTTTCCTGGTCAGAGTACCCAGGATAAACGTGTGCTTAGCCCAATTTGTTGTCATAAGTCAGCAAGCAAGTGCCAGCGAGCTAGTGCCATCTTACATGAAGCTTTTGGACTTACCACAACGTTCCTGCTCCCAAGAGCAAGAGGACAGGCAAGCCCCAGGTGTGCAGGACTCCTCGCCCTACCTCCTGAGCAAAAGCAACCCTGTTCTTGGGGCAGCTCAAGAGCTTGGCAGACACCAGAGCTGCCACCAACAGATACCAACTCACATGCTGCAAGGAGATATCATGCCAGACTAGGGTCTCAGGGAGCCTGTGCCCCAGGATGCTGCTGAAGAAGCCGCAGCCCAAGATCACAGTGCTCCCAGGGCCACCGCGGAGCTCAGCATACAGTCCCATCCTATATCTCTCACCTGCTATAGCTGGCTGGGCCCCCTACTTTCTTCTTGTTCACGCAGCCCCAGAAGAGCACAGCTGGGCCCACATGTTTGCTCTCCCTTTCACAATCCTTGATAAGCTACGCTCCGGGGCCAGAAGAGCTTGTAATCTAAATACAAACAAGCCGGGAGGATGTCTCCTCAGGAGGGAGGGACATGGGGGTGATTTATGGGGGGGCAAAGGGGATAGATTGCAAAGAAAGGTTTTATGGCAGCCATTGCCCTAATAGAACTAAAATAGGGCAATTTCTTATTCTGAAATCCGTCAGTGATGCTTTGGGTGACCTTTGGCAAATCAATTCATCTCTGTCTTTGCCTCCAGTAAATGGGAATAATACAGCCTCGCTGTCTGGAGAACCCTTGGTAATTCTCAGATGAAAGATACTTTATTGGTACCAGTATCATCCTTTATTGTCATTAGCATGATAACAGATCTATCGCCTAGCAACCGAGCAGCAACTCTCCCTGCTCTGGTTGTCCATGTATTTTGCTTCAAGTTTGGCTCTCCGGCAGCCTGCTTTTCATCTGGAGAGACTTTACAGCTTGTGATGGTTCTTCTTCCCTTAACGTTGCCTGCTACAGACAAGCACAGATGCTATGTCCCCGGTCCCACCCCCTCACACCCCCAGCCTCTTTTCGTCCCCTTCTTCTACCTCTTCCCAGGCCCTGCCGTCCATGCAAGTGGTGAGAGAGTATCACCATCAGCTAACACAACCACATTTGCTTCTCTTAGCTAAGGCACCCCAGCAGAAGTCTTGAACTTTAATATATAAGTAGAAACTTTAAATAAACTTTAAAATACAGATATTTCTCAGATGAGCACAAATTACAGGGAAAAAATGGTAATCAGGAAACTTTCTAAAAATCTTGTAGAAGCAACCATTTTCACAGATATTCCAGGCATCAGTTTTAAGGACAAAGATGTGCGTAAATAATACCAGCCACTGAAGATCTGGAGTCCTGCCAAGTCCTATGCTGCCTTAGACGTGTGATAAGAGCAGTCCTTCCATCCTCAAGTGGGGAGACCAACCTAAACCATTAAAAGCAAGAAGCGCCATTCTTATTGTTTGTTTAAGCTAGTTTTTATATCATGACTTAAGGGAAACAGTTAAAAAAACCCAAACAAAATCTCCAATGTTTGGGTCAGAACCTGAACCCAAGATCAGATCTGTTGGTTCGTTACTGTGGCAAGCCATAAGTTACCTTACCTTCACCGGGTTCAGTGAAACATCACTGATTTCCTTCAGGTGGGGATTTGAGCTAAAAATACTTTTATTTATTTTGCTATTTTCTCATTTTTTAAAGTTTCCACCACTCTGATATGAGGGAGGATGATCCTGTAGCCTAAAACATGAAGATGCACCAGTTCCGCTTGTACTGCAAGATACTTCTAGGACTGGTATCCCACCACCCTTTGGGGGTGAGAGATCTGGTTGATTTGGCTTCTCCCCCTGGGAGTGACTGCTATAAACCAGCATTGTCCCTGGGTCATCTGTCTGGCACTTCACAGGCGGATAATGTGCCAGCAGGATGTTTATTGCCCAGTAAACCCCATGCTGCTCCCTGCCGTTGCTGTGGTAGGGCAGAGAGGCTTCTGGCATTCAATGCGCATGCAGCTCCTTTCTATGGAAAGGGAGGGACAGGAGGCAGTCTGGGTTTCAGATGTTCCTGGGCGCCAGCGCTGTGGGAGAAACCCAGCCTTTCTGCCTCAGAAGATGCCTATCAGGAGGAGCACAGATGCTTGCTCGTGGAGCCGATGATGCATCCATCATCATTAGGTTTCCTCTTAGAGAAACCTTTGCCAGGAGCGTTGCTGTTCCTGTAGTGTTTGTGCTTTTGAGTGTATTTTGTGTGTGTGTGTGTGTGTTTCTTTCTTAAAGGTACTCTGGTCTCATGCATGGAAAGAAATTACGGTTTTGGTGTCTCAGTTGGCTGCGAGGATCCCTTTCCCCAGCCTTGGCTTCCCCCAGTCTCTGCAGGTCACTGCTCATACACAGCAGCCCTTCCTGGCAACCTTCTCCCCTTTCTCCATTCCCAAAGAAAGAAGTGAGTCAAAAAAACTCTGGAAGGAAAGTAGCATGGAATAAATAAAAACTTCTTCCCTCCGCCTCTTCCTGTTGCCCTCTGTTCAAGCACGGTGGCTTTGGAAAGGCTTCTTGCTGGAAGGCAGGCTATTTTTGTACTGCTTATGCAGCAGCACATTGAGGAACAAAGGAGGAATGAAGCCGCAGGAGAGCAGGCCCACTGAAAGGGAGCCTGAGTGCACTTGACTCAACATTGCTACAGAAGCAGATTTTTCCTAGAAGCTGCAGCTTCTCCGAAGATATATACGGAGGTGCTCATCCACCGCCCTCAGCCAGCAGAGACAGGTTGGCTCCTTCCCAGGGCGAACGCAGATCATTCAGTCGTGCTCCTCCATCGGCTGGCTCAGAGCAGGAGCCTGCCTCTCCCCATTGACTGGGGAGGAAGCTTCGCTGCCAAATTTGATGAGCGCAGTGTAGAGCAGGAGTGCCTCGGTGCAGGAGTTACGAAAGGCTCCCACAGCCCGTGCTGGTCAACATCAGCATGTCCATCTGAGTTATCGGCCTGAGGAGCAACAGAGAAGGCATCAGTCAGATTTAATCTTATCTCCCTTTCCATAGCTGTCAGAGGCATGGCTATCCCTCACTGGAAACCCCCCCCCACCTCCCCAGGATGCATTTTACAGGCCTGCAGCTACTTGCTCCCCGAGGAATAGCTTATGCAGTAAGTGTAGACTAGGGACAAATAGGTAGAAGTTGTGCACAAGGGTTTTTAGAACTTGAATTAAAAAAAAAAATAAATAAAAGCCCTTGGTGCTTGCCAGGAATTTGAGAAGGACTGAGATGACAGACAACAGCCACTTGGAGTAGCTGGTTGCATTTTAAAGGGGGAGGGAGATGGCATCACTGTATGAAAAAAAAGCATCATTTCATGAGCAGAGGCAGTAATTAAGACAAGCCTCCCATGGGTCAGTCCCATGGCCGGGGTCAGTGGAGCCCACGGGGGACACAGGCTTTGACCAAAGCTTTCCCACGGCTGCAGTGGTCACGGCAGCTACGTCCCGAGCAGGCACTCCGGTTTCTGTTGCAAGCTGAGTGCAGCCTGCAGCCCGTCCCCTGGGGGGGTACAAGCTCTACCTTCTCTACCTCTCTGTGTGTTTTCATGAAACTTTGAGGAACGACATGGTTTCTGCAACTGCTGCATCCCTGCAAACTGCTGCATCCCTGTGAACTGCAGCTGAGTTTGGCCAACAGTGCAGAGACAACCAGGGGAGACAGACAGACACATCGAGGGACAGAAAACAACTAATAATGTTGCAAGCCTGCCTGCTCCCACTTACCTAATGTGTGAATCAGGTGTGAGTTACATATTCATGTACAATAATCTTCACGCGCAGTAAAAATGCATGAATACATGACTGCAACCCTCAGCTTATATTACTAATTATTAAAAAATATTGTATAGTCAGTAGCTCTTTAAAACCCTGAAGGCACCACAGCCACTCCAAAGCATCAATTACTTTTTCTTTCAAAGATGAAAAAACCTGCTCAGGGCTGAGGTCACGTCTCCAGGTCAGTCCCTGGGCCTCAGCAGTGCTGTCACCAGGGTGCTGCCTGGGACTCAAGATGGAGGATGACAAGGGTAGCTGCCCGCAGTTTGCCTTTCTTGGCCCTAATCACCTGAGCACAAAATACAAACCGCAATGCTTTTAAGAAACCAACTTTTGGGGTTTCATTTAACAGGCCTGACAGGATTTGAGGTAAGGATGCTCAGTGTAAAATGCTTGTAAAAATTGTTTCCAAGGTGTCAGCATCCCTTTAAATAGGCTGAGTCTGATCCTCTGTAATTGCCATATAATCCTATCCTTCTAACATGGGATGCACAGGTTAACTAATCGGTTTTCTAATCTGGCTGCGAGCTAGGCATTTGGTGTCTTCACTCAAAGAGGATTGCAGGTAACTGAATAAAGATGAGGCAGGGCTCTCTGAAGATGACACCGTCCATGCAAGCTGCTCTCTTGGCAACCACAATCTGAGAAGCAGAAAATATCCAGAGAAAAGATGAGCTGGGAAGAGGAGCAGTTGCCTGAGTACACAGATGCTAGGCTCTCCCAGAATGCATCGGCAAAGACAGAAAAAGCAGAGGAGATTTGTTTTATGACATCCTTTCTTCCCCGTAATGTTTGGCCATCCTTAAATCATTCTCGTGAAAAGTTTGCCCAAGTATCCCACAAAACAGGCGGTGAGTGGGCTCAGGTGGATGCCACATCCCCGTTTCCTGGAGGGATTGTTCGCCACAGGCGTCAGCGAATGCCATGAAGATTTTCATCCTCCGGTGCTGTCAGCCTGCACCTTGTCATCACTTATGCATTTGGGTCAGGTGAGGTAGGCAGGGAAGTGCCATCTCCCATGCAATCACGCGTTTGGGTTACAGGGGGAATTCTCTGCCTCAGTCCCTTCTGCAGGCCTTGGGGAGGCTGAGGAGCAGCCGCGCTAACACAGCGCAGGTCGGCTGAATCAAACGTGTCTCTCCCCGTTTTTTTTTGCAGGCAAGGAGGCCTTCTGCTTCTGCATCCATTTCCCCTGCCAAGTCACGATGCCCTGTCTGTGAAGGTACAATTAATCACTATGGAGACTGTTGCAAAGTTACCAATTTGGGCTCAGTGTTTCAGCTGAGCACTAAGCAACAGGTGCTGGGTGGCTTTACGGAAACAGCTTTTTATTTTGCGCGCTGGTGTGCAGCGCCTGAAGGCAAAGAGAGGTTTTCCCCTCCCAGCTAAGAGAAAGTGCGCAGGCCAGATGCTTAGGCGGGATTTTTCTGAGTCGGAAGAGTCCGTATGACATGGATCAGGTCCCTGTCACTGGTGGACGTGGTGAGAGTTGGGGCCTGTTCATCAGAGGAACGGCCGGATTCGGGTTCATTTGGGAGGTCTCTCGTTCTTCATGCTACAGAGGGTTTTAACCCTATGGAAAACCTTGCGCTGCACGTAAAGCCTTGCACTGGATCATTCAGGGAGTCATCTCGAAAGGCGGAGAGCTCAGTGGGAGCTGCAGGTACGCAGGGTCCCAGGGTCGGCCTGCGGGGATGGGTGCAGGCAGACCTCAGGTTTCCGTGTCAGGGCTCCCACTCGTGCCTGGACGGCAGACCAGGCACGCATA
>NW_009260028.1:7100322-7100767 GCF_000687185.1 Egretta garzetta | reverse complement strand
CCAGGGAGCAGCACGTCCCCCCCCGCCCCGGTCCCGGCAGGTAATCTGAAAGGCCAGACCTCAACCCAGGAAAAACCTGGGGCTGGGGGGTAGGGAAGGGAGCATTTGGCTGTCACTTACAGGCACCGTAAGCGTGTTACGCGCTCTAAGCACAGCCCCGGGGCCATCTGCCAGCCCAGCTCCTCGCTCGGGGGCTGGAGCTTGAGCACCTCTCGTCGCTCTACCTGTCGCTGCGGGCGCGAGCGGTGCGGTGGTCGGACGCCGCTCTGCCAAGCCCTGCACGAACTCATCTCGGAGCTCAGACTAGCACGTACCTTAGGTACGTGAGTCATAGAATCACAGAATTGTTTAGGTTGGAAAAGCCCTTTAAGATCATCAAGTCCAACCATTAACCTAACCCTGCCATCCCACCACTAAACCATGGCCCTAAGCACCTCATCTGCCC
>NW_009260028.1:7087684-7100271 GCF_000687185.1 Egretta garzetta | reverse complement strand
AGTTGTAGGGGGCAAGAAGGTCTCCCCTCAGCCTCCTCTTCTCCAGGCTGAACAACCCCAGCTCCCTCAGCCGCTCCCCATCAGGCTTGTGCTCCAGACCCCTCACCAGCTTCGTTGCCCTTCTCTGGACACACTCCAGCACCTCAATGTCCTTCTTGTAAAATGAGGGGCCCAGAACTGAACACAGTGTTCGAGGTGCGGCCTCACCAGTGCCGAGTACAGGGGCATGATCCCTTCCCCACTCCTGCTGGCCACACTGTTCCTGATACAAGCCAGGATGCTCTTGGCCACCTTGGCCACCTGGGCACACTGCAGAGTCCTTTCCTGGTGCCCCGGTACGGGCAAATAGTGGGGCCTGCACTCAGCCGTAGGTAGTTTAAAGCTTCCTTCTGGAGAGCAGACCTAAATATGTCATCTTTTCCATTTGGAAAAGAGAGCACAGCTCTGCAAAAAAGAAAATTTGGAGCATTCATGGGATTTGCCAGATCAGAGACAAATGCATTAAACCGCCGGCAGCTCCTGGCTGAATTTGCACAGGCGGCCCTGCCCCATCCCTGCCCCCTCAGCAAGTCCGCCTGATGTCGGACTCGGAGGAGAAGGGGAATGACAACCGTGGCTAACAACTGCATGGATTTATACATCAAATGCATTGCGCGTTTCAGCAGCCTCGGAGAAGCTGAATCTACAGCCTGACAGGCACTCTGTGGTACAGCAGCGATGAGTAACTGTGTCCGGAGGCACACTGGGATAGCAAGGCAAGCAATTTTTAACCAGGTGCTGCTGATGCAAAGCCGTCAGCACAGCTCCACGTGAAACTCCCAGCGCAGTCAAAGGTTCGCATCCTCACCCAGCCACCAGGAAAGGACAGAGGGGTCACATCCAGGTGCATCCATGGATGAAATATTTAAATGAAATGCTGTGGAAGGGGCCCTTGGGGTGTGGTAATATTACTATCCTTGTAATGCACAAGACAACCTGCCCTATTCTGGGGCTCTGCTTCGCCCCGGTTCCATTACTGTACATGTACAGTAAAGACAGCTGACGTAGACCCTGAAAAATTGCCCCCCTCCCCTTTCCCAGTGTTTTTTTAATAGGACAGACACACTGAAATACCTGTCCACGGTGCCACTGTGCAGTTTTGGCTATGAGATGTACTGAACACCTCCCAGAGGAGATGCTGCGGAGCCCACCCCTCTCCTGCTTGCACCCAGAGGCACCGAAGCCCTTAGGGACACACATGTCTGTGTGATTTAATGTGACTCTTGCAGCTGCTCTGCCTGGGCTAGGCTTGAGCCAGTCTCCAGGCAGCCCTGCCTGGTGGGGCCCTCCCGTTTCAGCTCCCTGGCCACCCTTCAGGTGTTGCACCAGCCCCCGAAACTCCAAGAGAGAAAGTTCAGCCAAACTGAGAGTTGCGGAGCAAGTACTGACAGGTTTGCTAGAAACCCAAAACCCAGCTGCTGGAAAGGATAAGGCATGCTTTTGAAAGCATCAGTTCCAGCTATTTTCTGAGCTCAGGAAGGGGTTTCAGTTTTGGGAAAAGCACCAGATGCTTTCTCATTTTATCTCAATCCACGCTCTCAGACTTGGGCTGTATGTCACCGGTGCTGTGGTAGCCCCAGAAGACCATGGGGCTTTGCCCTGCTATGTGTCCCTTCAAAATAATGAAGTTACACGGTCATCAAAACTGGCCTAAAAGAGGTCTGGGACAGCAAGAGCGGAGTTGTCTGTTTTTAATGCTGCAATCAGCAAAACCCCCATGGTTTCCCCTATTTCTCTGCAGTTTGTCCTCAGTTTAAAAAACGTTTATTTTACGAAGCTGCACTGCTTTCTTATGGGGGAAAAAAAAAAACAAATTATAATTATTTAGCCCTACTTCTGCACATGATATTCTCTTAGCTACAGAGCGTCATCCAGGACACATTTCAGCAGCTTCATATTCCTAAACACTCTCAGTGCCCCAGCATCAGCATCTTTTCACCTGGGCCTTTGCACCCTGCCATCTAGCCTAGCTGCAGCGTAGCCTCTGGCCAAGTCTCGAGGCTGCAGAAATGTATAATAGCAGATTAAAACCATTCAGATTCACTTGTAAGGGGCTCGGGCCAGAAGTCTTGGTGACCTGGCACAGTTATCACCGCACGCTGACGGAGCGTGGCCCCATTCCTGGCAACTGCGGTGACACCTTTGCCCAAGCTCACCGTGTCCCCATTCTCCCACGCACGAGGAAGAGATTCTCCTGCCTCTGGGGCTGTGGATGTGAAAGGTTGAGCAGATTTTAGACTAGACTCATTTCAGTTGGAAGGGAGCTACAAGGATCATCTCGTCCAACTGCCCAACCACTTCAGGGCTGACCCAGTTCAAGGATGTTTTACTACGAAGGCTGAGGCAGACCGGTTGCTGAAGCCAGCATGTGCAGCTTTGTGCACTTTCACATCTGGAATCTGCCCGCATGTTTAAATGAAGAAACAGGCCTTGGATTTCTGTTTATGAGCCATCAGGAAAGGTCCTACCTGGCAGCAAAGCACCTGAGGGTGCCATTCTGCAGGACCTCAGGCTGGTTGCAGGGGCTGCCCCGGCTGGTCGGGTGACAGGCACCCCCACCCCCTCCGTGTGCTCCTGTCCCCTCTCCAACATGAGAAAGTACGTGGGCTCAGAGGAGCTGAAAACCAGCCCAGCAAATCAGTTAATTATTTTTCAGCTGGGTCACCTCCTGAGACCACTCTGCCATGTATTGGAAAACCAGCCGCATGGTGGGAGCGGGCAGAAACAGGCCAGCAGAGCCGGAGGAGAGTGGTGGGCAAGAGAAGAAAGGGGTGGATGGTCCAGCCACAGCCTTGGTTTTGTGAGGTTCCGGCTGCGGGAGAGCTGCCCCTTGCTCCTTGTCTTCCCTCCACCCATTTAGTGCGGTGACTCTTGGAGAAAGCACAACGTGCCTGCCTTTCCCGAGATGGTTTCTGCCATGCTGTTGCAGCACATAGCCACGAACACGGGACTTACCCATGAACACCGGTACGTAGCAGAGTATGGGGTAAAGTTAGATTTTTCCCTCCTAACACACAAAATAAGCCCAAATGAGGGATCTCTACCCGGCTCTGTGCTAATAAAGCAGGCATCTAGGAGATTTTATCCCAAAGTCATGTGTGCTCAGCTGTAAATGAAATCTTTCTTCCTTTCCTTTCAGGACACCCATCTCCAGGGGAAGTGTCACTTACTGACTTTTCCTTTGGCATTTCCCGGGCTCCCTTTGCCTCCGGTTGCCCTGAGGCAGCACTGTTCCACAGGAATGATGCGGTTTGGTGGCCTCTCCCAAGGCCGAGCTGCAAGCCCAGGGCTGGGGAAATGGTAAATACTGC
Organism: Egretta garzetta; assembly: GCF_000687185.1. Taxonomy (NCBI): domain Eukaryota; kingdom Metazoa; phylum Chordata; class Aves; order Pelecaniformes; family Ardeidae; genus Egretta; species Egretta garzetta. The sequence goes on along the minus strand of NW_009260028.1, from coordinate 7,096,921 downwards.
CCCATGGAAGCTGCTGAAAACCACACAGGAAACCTGCTTGCTCCAAGGACTGATTTAGCTGTGGCAAAGAGCACGAGAGTCCCATCGGAGAGCTGGCCCCCTGGGCTCCTGCCGTCAGCCCGTGCTCCCACAACAGGGTCCCCTCCACCTTCCCCCTTGCCCTCAGCTGGTTCCCAGAGCTGGCATTGTTCGCTTTCCCTCCTCTCCTCTTCAGAGGTGCTTGATGAAGCAATGTTAAAATGTTGGCTGCAACACCCAGTATGCCGTCGTTTTCATAAATAAAGGCTGGGTTTGCAACTTGCAATTTTGCTGCGTGCTTAAGTAACTAAATAAGAAGGTTTGCGCCGTGCGTGGTTGTTAAGAAGGTAAGCCTTAAACTCATCGTAAAAAGCCTGAAGTTTTTATCAATAGCCCTGGGGTTCAAAGTAAAATCTAATTAATCCATAAACTGTCACAAATTGGTGGCCTCAGCAGGGACTGAGGAGCTAAGCACCCATTTAAGACATTTTCTGTTGGGATAGCTAACTCCTCCACTCAGAAGCCATGCTGTGAAAATGGACTTTCTCACACTTCTACAATTGTTTTGCACTAACCTTTTCCTTGATTGCTCTTTGGAAAGTGATAATCAATAAATGTAAGAGAGGAACTTTTGCTGGGGGAGTTACAGCAAGTGCCCCGATTGAAATGTTAGGGCAGAAGAGCCTCCTGGTTTTATGGACGTCCTCTCTGGGAGAGCTTCTGCTCCACGTTACCTTCAGGGGTGGCTTTATGTTTCCCCGCTCCCAAACCGCGATGGTGGCCTTTTGCAGGATGAGCTCCAAGGCCTGCGGGTGCTGCTTGGAGGGCTTCCCACTGATGCCGCTGGGTGCTGATCGCACGCAGCAAGATCACGTCAGAAACTTGTCTCATCCTTCAAAACCCTCAGCAGCTCCATATCCCACCCCCAACTTTCACTCAGCTGTGAAACTCACTCAGCTACCCCCTGCCCCCCGAAATCCCTTGCTCCTGCAGTGCCAGGGTCTTAGGGGCAGGGTCTTTGGGGAATCGAGCTGGTAAAACAACCCGGCCTCCTCTCAAAAATCTTCCCACCACTGTTTTTCAAAGACTTACGGTCTGGTCTGATGTGGGTGGCTCTCACAGGGATGGACAGACCACTTCCCAGCACAAAGGCCACCCGCCGGCACATGGAAGGCTTTCTGGGGAAGGGTTTGGTACCCTGAGAGCTGCTCAAAGACAGAGGCTGCAAGAACTTGTGAATCCAGCAATCGCAAATCTGTATTCCCTCCCTCCCCTATGCCCTGTCCTCAGAAGTGACAGAAACATTTTAGCTGAATTAGAAGAGTGTTTTAAAAGTGGAGCCTGGCAACAGGCACCAAAAACCCCCTGTAATTTCCAGCGGCTTAATGCATTGGCGTGTCAGGCCCTGCCCGATAGCCTGGCACATGGACGCGAGCTTTGCTGCATGAGCGGCCAAGTAATTTCTGCTATCAGGTAAATGCCTCACGCATTGGCTATCAGTACATGCCAGACACCCCCCGCAATAACACTCAAGTCGACGTGGGGCGAAAAAGGTATTTCTGTCGCAGATCCCAGATCAGTTTGTCCATCTGCCCATCCGTCAGTCTTCTGAACAATGTCTGAGCCCTCCTGGGTGCTTTCGACCAAAGGAGGTCTCAGAATCTGATGTTTTCACAGATTTTGTGAGGATTGGTGACCAGGTAGAGTAAACCCAGATCAGCTCAGCAGGATGCACAGGAAACACGGGTCCAAGTCCACACACGGGCAAGTCGGAAACAAATTGTCTGGGGGCAGGCAGAGATGGCAGGAAAAGAAAACCTTTTATCTAGCAGCCATCCCTATGCTAGAAGCACAAGCCTGTTTCCTTCTGTGAAACAGAAAAGGGAAGCGATTTTGAAATAAAGCCTCTCGTGGCTTTTCTTTTTTTTGTTTTAGATGGAGTCTATCTTTTCTGGTTGCAGGAAATAGAACAAATGGGGGCATTTTTACATTTATATTCCTACAAACATTAATAAATATATTTCTTTGTGATCTATACCTCAAACATGCAGTAGTCCTGTTTTTAGACATTAACCAAAACTTTCCAACAAGCTTACACCTTGCCCTTCACCAATAAACCTCTTCTTGTTTCTTCTCTCTGGGGCATTTCACTACCCTGGCACCAGCAGGCAGACAGAAGAGGTGCTCAGGTGAACCCCAAAACCTACTCTATGCTCTGTGCTGATGCCCTTTGTTCCTAACAGCAGCTAACCATCCGTACCTCAGTACGGAAAGCACCATATTTCGGGCTTCTTTCGATATTAAACATTGAAGAGACTCAAAATTATTTCACCTGTCTCCCCCTACATGCATCTGCAAGCCATGTTTGTGAAAGACAATTACAGGCAACGCAGCCATGGCCCAGGAAACAGACAGCCGTGTACGTGGCTTAGGAGCCGACGCTCAAGCAGCTCCCTCGATGGAAGACCTGCTGCAAGTAAGAGGCTCGCTGACTTCTGAGGGAGCATGTTTCTCTCAATGAGAAGCGGTGACATGAAGTTGAACCCTCTCCCAGTATTCCCCCACGCGATTCCTGCCGGAGACCGCCTCCGATGCAAACACGTCGAGTAGCCAGGCGGCAGGGAGCTTGCTGAAAGGCGGGAGGAGTCACACCTATTCAGGAATTTGCTACAGGGCTGCGATTTCTGCACGTGAGTGATTTGTAGCTCACCATCCACAGAGCTATGATAACTTTTTAATGGGAAAAACAGGCCCCGGTGCTGTACCTAGAACTTTTGTTATGCTCCAGGGAAGCTATCTGGAGGGGGAAACAAAAGAGAAAACTGACCACTGAGTGTTAAAAAAAAAAAAGCAGGGAAGAGGCAGGCAAACGCCAAACTACTGCACCCAGCAATAGCGTCCCTGAAATTTCTGCTTACTTCTTGAGAAGCGAGGTCCTTACGAGCTTGGGGTGCTTCAAACAGTAAAGCTTAGAGCTTAATTACAAATGAACACATGAAGGGACAGCTTCCTCTCGGGTTGGAGGTTTTTCTCACACCAGCTGCGGAGGGGGGTGTATCTGCGCCACCCTAAAACTCTCTTACCGCAAGCAGCAGCCCTGGACCCAGCCACAGACCCCGAGTTTACCCACCAGCCTCCCGTGCTGCTGTTTTATGCACAGTCTGCCCAGCAGGAGTACAGCAAAGCTGTACTGACCACCGAGCCTTTTTCCTCTCTCCTTTCCCTGCTTCCATACATTAACCGCAGGCACATTGCTGGCCTGGGCAGATCGGTGCTGGGCTGTCCCCAGGGAGCGGCTGACAAACCATCCTAGTGGTGCACTGCAGACTTAAAAGGCTCCTGCAAACCAGACCCAACCATTTTGCAGCTACACACCAAGGGATTTTGTTGCAAAGATCAAGTGATGCCAAGTGCAAAAGTATGAAAGTGACAGTTACTTACTTCTAGGATTTGTAAACCTAAAATACTTGAGAATTTTAACATTTATCAGCCCATTTACAGGACAACTACAAAGAACAACACCTTTAGCAATAGATGCTGGTTTGTGTTGCCTTGCTGAATAAATTTGACATCTACTTTTCCAGGCAGAAGTGACTGAACAAAATCCCTTTATCACTATGGATCCTGAACTGCTGCCCAGCCATCAGTTAGTGTGTAAAACCCTCTTTAAGCGCTTCTCAGCTGCTCCATTGACTCCATGGGGTTCTGCACATCAACAGCACCTCAGAAAGGCCCCATAAAGCCACGGTGCTTCCATCTTTCTTCCAAAAGCTCGGCAGTCCTCTTTTCCCCAGTGCACAACCTGAGGCATAAGGCGTATTTTCAGATCTATCAAGCAGGTTCATTATGGGCTCGGTGCCAAGCCCACTGCAAACACCAGACAAAGACCTCAGTTGATTTTGGAGGTCTTTGGATCGGTTGTTCTAGGAAACAGGTTTGTACAAAGGTAGGAGGAGGAAGAAACGGTACTTAGAAGAACTGCGGGATCAGCAACAACAGAAATGCTCCAGCTGAAGCTGCAAGGTTGATCGCCAGTTTGCACGGCTGTGCCAAGCTTAGCAAAGGCAGGCTACAACTTGAAGACATTAATTCTGGAGGTGCAGAAAGGCGATCAGCAAACACTGCTGTTTGTATTGGGGTGACTTCCTCTGGCTGTCGGAAAGCTGGGTTCTCATCTGAACTGGCTGACCCTACTCCTTCCCTCCCATCTGGATACAGCTACGTGTTGCTGAGGAGCAATTCGTTCCCATTGTTCTGGACCTCTGTTTGAAGGTGGGAAGAACTGGAGATGATACTTACTGGCCTCCACTGGCAACAAACAGAGCTTGGGTAATGACCGGAGACTAGATGCCTGACTTGCAGAGGGCTAATATTAAGCAAGGGAAATCCCACCTTGTGCCTTTTGGCTCCCTTGGGGTTCACAGGCAAGTCAGCAGCCAGATTCTAAGGGACAGTCTTTGATGGGTGAGGGTAAAGGTGCTGGCAATCCTCTTGTCACCTCACCGTCCTGCTGGTTGTTTTTGTACCTAGGTTATCCTTGCTACACAGTGACCTGGCAAACAAAGTCAGCAGTCCATGGCAATCTTGTTCAAAAAGTACATATATTTAATAATGATAACAAATACATTTTTTCCCCTGGAATTTCCACTACTGTATTTCAGTAAGTCCCTTCTACGGTCACTGCAGTTTGACTGTACATAGCTACTGTCTAAGCTGGATACATGGTTATGTTTTAGCAGTGTCGTACTCATATATTCTCTATAAATATAATAAAAGATTTAACATTTCTGTTTTCATTCTGATTCTTACACATATTTACTGGGTTTTCACAAAAAATACATGTCTCTTTCCTGCCTCCCCCAACCTTTTATTGGGTTCCAAATAAACCTGAGTTTGTAATTCAAGTCAGTATCTGCCATCTGTTCAGGTATGCAAGTCCAACGCACGCAAAAGATGGGATTTCAGTGGTCCCCGCTCGCTAGCTTTGCAGCACAAACATGTTCTTCACATGAAGAAAAAGAAAATGCTTTGACGTTTGTAAACAAAAGGAAGAGCTAAAATGGACCCCTGGGATGCACAGCTGCTTTGTACAAACAGAAGATAACATTTTTCAATCTGAAAATGAGTAAAATTATTTCAGGGCTGTCTTTCTTATCATATTGGAATTTTTACAAATGTTATTTTACAGGTAGCTTAGCCACCCCAGAGGCGGGTGTCCTCGCTACACTGAAGAGCCCAAGATGCCTATGGACTCCCCCATCCTGAACTGATGGGTGGCTTCAGTGCCAAGGTGAAGGTCCCATCTGCAGGGATGCAATGGGCAGTCTGGACATTCACACCCTGCCGGTTCTGCCAGCACGCATTCAAAATCCTGAACAGTGCAGTTATCTGTTCTGTCAGCATTTAGATTAAGGTCTATTTTTTTTCATGCAGATTTTGGTGTAAGGCCTGTGCTATGCTGAGAATTTGGAACATGCGCTCAGCTATGGCCTCTGCTGGGTACCTTCTCCTCTGCCCCTGCTGGCCCTCCTCCCCCCAGCCCCTGTGTATCTCTCTCACGAAACTGGAAGGAAAGCCTCTCAAGACAGGGGTAACTCTTAGCATCTGCAAAGACACCAAACCAATGGGGCTACGGAATTGCAAAAATATTGATGAAAATAGGGCTTGGATTCCTACTGATGGTCTTGAGGCAAAATCCTCATCTTCCAACAACAACCACAAGAAGACGGCGCTGCCTCTGCTGCCTGGGTTTTGAAATGACATTAACGGGGTGGGCAGCAGTGGGGCATGCGTGGGCCAGGGCTGCCCGCTTGGGAACCACACTGCAACAAGCTTTTTGGAGACATCCCATACACACAAACACATACGCAAGCGCGGTACAGATGAAAGAGAAGAGTAGTCTTTGGCTAAACCTTCTAATTTATAGGAAATGGTTTGAGGACAAAAACGGAACCAAAAAAATGTTGCCAACCTCTCAGATGTATCATTTACTTAGAAAAACAAGACTGGTATGCAGAACATGGGGCCTTTTAAGAAAGTTAATCTTCACCGCTCACAACAATACCGAATTTTTGGTAACCACTGCATTACCAATCTTGCAGTATAAAACGGCATTGGTACAGGTTCATGTGTCCTTTTTTAGTCTTTTGAATTCACTGCAGTCTCTCAGAAGAGCCTTCAGGTGTGTCCAATGCTGCCTTGCTGTAACAGGCTAACGCAGTCTTGCAGGCAGGCACGCCATGGAACTAGCAGGGCTGCAAAAACCGGAGGTGACTGGATCGTTTAAACACAGCGTGTTGCAATCTGGATTCCTGTTTGAAGTGTCCGCTCGCAGACCCACCACATGAAAGGAACAGGCCTCTAGTGTGGTGAATTTCCCAGTGGTGATACTTGTTTTTAAATAATCATGTTTCTTCTGAGTGACATAATTAAATCATTTTTTTTTAGGAAAAAAATGATTCCATTATTAGCTACTTTATGTAATTAACCATAAAATCTGCTTTGACTTCCAATACTCCCACTTTTTCTGAATGTTTAGATCACTCATCTCTTTATTCCGGCTTCTACCAACTTGATTTTCTTGGCAGTGCTTGTTAGCAAGTTGACTTTGGACATAGTATCTTGAGATCTTCCCTTTGTCTAGCCATGTGAACAATGCCTGTAGCAGTGCCACATACTGTGTGGCATAGGCAGATGGAGCATGGGCAGTCTTACCACAGATCCTGGATGGGACTGGCATTCATGGCACCACGCAGATTACCTTGAGGAATCAAACCATTAATGCTCGCTGCTCTTCCAGTCAACCCTACTGCAATACTAGATGAGAGCAGTGAAAATACATATTCACGTAGCTCTTTCAAGGCATGTTTTAGTGTACAGTCAGATGCCAAACACTAATATTTCTTAACAGCACAAGCAGAGCCCTTTTCTTTCAACTTTAATATATAGGGCAAAGCCTTCCTTACAAGCAGACCTCTGATTTTCTATGTTGGACCACTGTGGTGTATTACGTAGTGACAGTAACATGCCTGTGGCTTTCCCTTCTTGTTAAAAGTAAAAAAAGTTAGGTCCCAGAGAACAGCAGTGCAAATCCCGGGATGCCAGACTAACACTGGCCGCTGACGGCATCTGCTGCATTGAAGGAAATCTGTGTGGGGCTCATCTGCTGCAGCTGAGGCATCCTCGCTTCCAGCGGCTTGTCGCTCGCTGACTGCATCGTCTGGTTCCTCTTCCGCAGCATCTGTCCGATCCCCATCATGGGGAATCTGCCTCTGCTTTTAACACAGTTAGGGCTGCCCAAGGGGTTGTTGGAGACCAGCTGAGTAGGGGACACTGCTTCTTCCTTTGCCGGATACGCTTTTTCTTCATACGTGAAAGAGACTTGGGTGGGGTGGATGGGGGACGCGCTCCCTGGCTGAAAAAGCGGGGACAGTGTCCTTTCACTTGAGCTTTTGTAAGGGAAATTCATTGGCGAGCCTAAAATCCTGTACTGATGAGAGGGGGAAACCTGGTCTATTTGGTCCTCTCTGTCAACCGACTCGAAGGAGTGCACAATATTCAGGATGAGAGGAGAGTCCTTTGCTCGGCCCCCGATCCGGGCTGGCTCCTGCTGTGGAGACTCCTGCCTCTTGAGGAGCCGAGGGGTTCTGGGGGGCGGCTGCTGGACTTCGAGATACTCCAGGGAGCTGGAAGTGACACAGCCCGTCTTGGGTGCCAGGGGTTCATGGAAAGGGCTTACCCCACCGCTGGAGTCTGCAAAGCAATCAGAAAAGGAACCAGAAGAGCAGATTGCATTTAATAGCACTGCCTGCTCTGCCTTACGGCAGACAGCGTCCGACATCCCCTTTCACAAATTTTAGAAGAGCATGACAAATGCACAAGCTAAAACAAATGGTCTTAGGCATATACTCAGAACCTAATTCCTCGACTCTCATTTGATACTAACATTGTTGCTTCATGGGTAATTTATCTGCCCCTGTCCTCAAAGGCAGGAAGAGTGCTTAAACTGAGTAAGACAAGGACATGAAATGGAAAACCACAGCTGTCTTCAGCTGTTTGTATTAATTATATCCTCTAAGGCCACATCTGAGAAATCTCACATTTCTCATTTCTTAGCACAACTTTGCATTATTTTAACTGGGTCTGCACACTGTATTCACTGACATACCTAGAGACACAGGGGACAACAGTTGAGTTAATCCCTAATGCCTTTCCTTGCATTTTGGAACTAAATCTGTTCTTGGTTTCACACATGTAAATACGGAGTAGCTGCACCGGCCAGATTCAGGCTGTTACAGTTGGAACAGATTTGCTGCATTGACTTCAGTGAGAATCTTCCCCCAGCAAGGACCGAACATAAATGGAACAATCTTTGCAGGATTTGGCCCAGTAAAACAAAACAGCTCGTGGAGAAGATCTGCTCGGTTTCTACAGGATGCTGGCACTCGCTTATGCCAAGCTAGTTGCAAGAAAACACGTTTTACTGCCTTTATGGAAAGCTGTCCAAGGAGCCTGCTTTGCTAGGCTCCCCCTAATTGAAAGAATAGAGGATCGGCAGTTAATTGCTGTCCATGAGTTCCCTTGGTCTCAAACCATCTCAAAGGGTTATAAAATAATTTAGGTCTGCCAGCCCTCAGGTCACAGCCACAAATCTCAGATGTATTTCTTTTGAAAGGGATGGTCTTGGCAGGGGTTGAGACCTGAATGGATGTACAGGATGAAATCACTCGCACTGAGAGTTGTCTGGGAAAAGACGACCGGGTTTAATCTGCCTACTTTCTTTCTGAAACTGGTCAAAATTATTTGACCACTTCATTTAAGAAGTGTCAAAACACGCTTTCCATAAGCAGAGAAATGCTTTAGCTGAGATCTGAATGATTTTCAGGATTCAGTTCAAAAAAGCAGGGAGAAACCTAAAGAGGAAAAAAAAATTAACTAGGTTTACTTCCCCCTGTGCCTCCCTCCCAAAAGGAACAACAAATCTGAACAAAATAAGCATTTTTTAATGTTTTTTTACATTTTTGACAAAAAGTATGTCCCATTTCTGACCAGCTCTCTGGTCTACCGCCACCTTGCAGCAGAGGTGCCTGTGCTGCCAGATGAACACCATTTTGACCTTTTTTTTAGGTAGAAAGGTTCAAATGATAAGTTACCAAGTCAAGAGAAAGAGTATGAAACCACCATAAGCCACCACTCTAAAAAAACCCCTGATACCGCAGT
>NW_009260028.1:7048954-7087541 GCF_000687185.1 Egretta garzetta | reverse complement strand
GCTCTGTAGTGACCTCCCATTGTTTAGTTCCCTCCTTTAACAGCCGGCTACATCACCCTCCTGCTCCTCAATGTCTCCTGTCCACATGTGCACTACCGACACCCCATTTCCCCCGCTGACTCCCCTTTTCCTCCACTCCTTTCTTCTGCCTCCTTTTGCGAGCAGCTCTCACCCATCCCTCTCAGGCTGCCTCCTACCCTGCATGATTAATGCTCTGTTCTCCTCTGGCTGTCTCATCTTTTCCTTTCCCCGTTAATGCTTTTCCCCCTTCCATTTGCTGTCTGAAATTTGCTGGGGTTGGCAGTCCCACCCGCATTTCCTCTCGGCTGCCTATTTCCCCTTCCTCCACCATCAGCTGCTGCCTGCTGCTTCTCCCAGGGATGCCACCATTACTGGCACTCTCCTCAGGGTCAGGCATTCCTTCCTGTGCTGCCCCTTAGTCCCCTCTTAGCAAAACGCATTCACCCGTAGGAAGAAGCATCTCTGCCAGCCTTGGTTTGTCAGTGATCTGGGGTGGGTGTTGATGCATTCAAAGCGCCAGTGCAAAGTGTACATGATTTTGTACAAGTACGTATAAATAGGGAAAGAATGTTTTGTTTTTTTTAAAACACCGTGGGAATTCTGTCAAATTAAATGAGAAGTAAAAGTAGGGATGTTGAACATCGTTGTGATTTCCTCAGGATGTTTCAATCAATGTTTGACTACGTTATCCAGTCCTCTTTTGCGTATCACCTCCAGAGCAGACAGCACATGCAAGCCCATGACTATTTACTAACAAACACACAACACACACGACACACTCACTCATCCTGTGTGTGCCCATGCATGCACACGTGCACAGGGACACACCACTGGTATTTCTCCCACTGACCTTTCTCTGGACCGCCAGCCTTGGTGACTTTCCGGTCCTTCAGCAGAGCCTTGGTGTTCTGTATCTGTGAGATAAGACAGGAAGAAGGCTGTCTATATGAAACTGGACTTTTCTCAGTTTTCTTTGGGAGCTGACGGTGAAGAATCTCCCCTTTCTTTTCTTGTTCTTTGAGTTTTTTGTCCTTTAAGTTGTAAAACAAACAAGAACAATTTGGTTTACTTAAGGGAAGTTTAAATGACCCCCAGACTTACAAGCACACTACTTACCGAAGCCGAATTAGACACTATACATTTACAAGGAACTTATCCTGGCTACTTGAAATAACTACAACTTCCACGCGTCATTTTTCTGTGATCTGTTTGACATGACTTCATGCCTCCCATATGCTCTGATACTCATGCAGTGTGAAAGTTGGTTTTGGAAAACTGAAGGAAAAGGAAAGCTTTCTCTTCAGAGGCCATTTGTCCTAGGAGACCTCGCTGGAGCAAGCAGATGCAGGTTCCTGCTCCTTTATACCTGAAATTTGCCTCCCCATTCAAACACCAAAAAAAAGGCCTTTGATTTCTCTTATTGCACTTCCTCTGACATTTGAAAAGGTGAGCTGCAAAGTTTTAAAGTTTAAACTCTTTAAACTCTCTGCAACCGCAGGCTCTTATGCTACGCGTGCATTAGGCTGCAGTGCTGGGGCTGCACCTGTGAAGGAGCGCAGGCTGAGTATTGAACTCAACCAGCCAGACCTAGTAGCGTTTTACAGCATCTCTGCAACTACACTAGACTCAGAGGGGGAGAAAATTACTGACCCAACCCTTCACTGATCCCTAACTCCTTTTTGTGATGGAGAAGCCAGCTGAAGGTGGGACTGCAAACGCATACATCCTAGAAGATAGGTTTGATTTCCAGTGATGACAGAGAAAAAATAGAACCTGGGAGCAGGACTCTCAAGAGGAATCAAATTTCCAAAGCACTGTTTTACAGTGAAAATTCATCCTATCTTGAATTTTCAACATTAACAGATTCTTCAAACTGGGTAACACTCTTTATGTTGATTTCAGGGGGGGGGCAAAAGTCTTATTTCACTTCTAAAAATCAGGCATCATGTTTGTGGCCCATATTTTGCTATCCTTCAAAGACTTCAGGAATCTCACCTTTCTGGAACAAAGCTGTGTGGTTTGGTTTTAGACATCAGTCTCAAAGAAGTGGGGCTTTTGTTTTGGTTGCTTTGGGGTTGTTACAGGGGCAACTATCTATGTGACATTCTTTGTGTGGCTGTAATTCTCATTTTGCTGTGTCCTACTGAAAAATCACTGTAACTACAAGTCTTTTCTTAAAAATGCAGGGAAGTTCCTTCACTCACTTATGTGCCGAGTAACGTGCAAAGTTATGTGCAAAGTAACGTGCATACGTGTGAGAGAGAGACAGAAAGATGCAGAAGACAACTCGGGTTCTCTTGGGCCGCTAAACAGCTCTGTTAACATATTAAAACACCTAAGAGGAAAATAACCGGACAGCACCCGTTTTGATGATTCCCAGCTCAGACAGAGTCCAGCCCCCCTGCACAAGCAGTGTCTGGGCACTGCTGGGCTCATCAACCTTTGAATTTTCAGAAGATACGGAGTCAGAAGGAAGAGCTTCAGTGAATCAAGAACTAGGGTTTTTAGTTTTATGACACAAGTGGTTAGGTGACTTGGGACAGCAAGAACCAGAGACCCTCTCCGAGCTCCTCACCATCTTCACCTCAGTCTCCCTTCATGCACACGTTTTTTGTCCCCAGCCTTCTCTCCAACCGTCCTTTATCCCCTCCAATTTCTTTCCCTTTAGCTAGCTAAAGCTGGCTAACCCTTCCAGAGAAACAAAGTAATGCATCACGGAGCTGTCATCACTTTGCTTATGTGATACCTCTCTGTCCACCTGATGTCTTTCCCCTTGCCTTTAGACGCTGTAAACACCTCCAGCACCGAGCATTTACTTCTCCCTGCCCATGCTGTGCTTGGAACAACGCAATATCTGATCAGTCCCAGGCACTGTCCTGGCGAGCAGAGTCACTACTGACAACGATGAAGTAATAAGTAACAACAACAACAACAGCAACGCTGTGTGAATGTCGACTGTCGACATTTTCCCACTGTCGACAAGAGAGCCAGTGGGAGCTGTACAGTTAATTTTGAGCCCACCATACTCTTTTTCCTCTCAAGGCTCTGAAACTGCTGCCAAGTTCAGCAGAGACTGGGCTCTACCGAGTATCTTTTTTTAAAGGTACTTGTGAGGATGAGACAAAGTGGTAACTATATTAAGCCTAAAGGAGCTGATCAAGATTGTTAGCGGCTTTCTGCTATTTTGGATAGGTGAGGAAAGAATTTTCATGTCGGTTGCTGCAGCATCTGTCAGAATGCAGGACGTTTCAATGCTGCAATATTTTTAGCCTAATGGTTCAAGAGCCAAGCCACAGCTCCTCACCTGCCAAGTGCTCCTGACTTTGCCTTCACACTGCTGTAATGTTTTCTAAGCAGCAGTAACTCAGTCATACCATACAATTAAAGCCCCGCAAAAAAAAGAAAATTCACGTATCCAGTGTTAGCAATGAACTGCTTTACCCTGGATGAATGCTGCAACTGGTCTTTTAAGTATTTTTAAAGTTTACTAAGATTGTTTCTCTTAGATGATGGTTGTTGAAGGGGAAACGACCAAAATCCCAAACTCCCAAGGTGCCACATTCTATATACTTTAAAAGGAACGGAATATTTCCTTCAGGGGAGTTATAAAAGTTCGCTCTTCACTGTACCGTGCACAGCCATGTAATGGCATGCTGTCGCACAATGCAGGAGTTGTACCGTATGTTATACTTGAATAGGTTTGGCATTACATCATCCTCTGCTATTTCCTGTCCTGACCTCGACCTGAAAACCTACTCTTCGTCCCAGCAACGGATCTGAAAGGAAGATAAAGGGTATTTGCCTTGGCTAGGTCTAAAATAGTGATAGGAGAATGACACAAGTTCTTAAAAACTGCAAATTCCCCGAGTCTGAGCCCACTGGCTACCCTGTGGGAGGCAAGTATCCCCAGCGCTGGTCCCCTGGATGTGCTGCAGGGACAACCACTCATCACCTGGGACCTCTCCAACAAAAAGAGAGAGATGGGGAGAGCGAGACAGACTGCCGCCTCCCTCCCTCCTCCCTCTGCTGCCCACCTGCCCTGAGTGCTAAAATGAAATCAACCTGCCAAACAGCCCAGCTACTCAGCCCTGACAGCAGCTCCCAGCACCCTCAGCCCTGGCACACTGATCCCACCACCCCAGGTTAGAAAGCCTCATGGAGAAGAGGGGCCGGGCATGACCGCTGCCTGTGTGCCCTGATGCCTGCAACAGGCAGTGCTGCTGGCAGGCAGCCCCCCGCCCAAGGCAAAGTCCTTATTTCACATCACTGGAGTGAGGTGGAAGAAATTCAGTCAGCTGCTGAAGCTGAAGCTGACCAGCTCGCTCCCTGCTATTCCCATGGCAACACACAGCTATGCTCCCCGTGCAGTCTCTGCCTAGGGACCAGTGCCTCCCAGTTCCCCTCTGGAAATGGAGGGTGATAAGGGGACTCTATCCACAGCTCATGAACCTGCCTGAGCTTACAAAATCCCTACCCCTGAGTCCTGGTGGCACCCACTGATCCCACCGGCATGAGCTAGACACTACCAGGGCTGTCTTCCCATCCACACAAAGGCATTTTAGGAGAGATGTCTGCCATGGTTACAAACAGCAGTGGCATCCCAGGGTCTGTGTTCACCCACCTGTGCTGCTGTAACTGTCCTGGTACAGTAAGGGTAACACAATCCCTTTGTGTAAACACAGCTAAAGCGATACAAAACACGCTTTATACTCAGCTATGCCCATGCAGAAAGAGAATATGCTGTATTATTATCACGGTGTCTGCACTGTGATTGCATCAAGGTAACTATTTCAAGAAAGAAATTACACCCCCTCATCCTCTAAATAGCTACACTGGGACTAACTCTGAGTGCAGGAGAGGCTTTGAAGGGAGCCTTTATCCCTAAGCATGCCTATAAACCAAACTGGGGTCATACAGTGGCACTACCCTTAGTTTTCAATTATCCTTATGGAAGTCAAACACCAGTTCCCTTCTCGGGGCGCAGGTATTTCAGGACCACCACCAAACCAGACCACACATTTCTCTCAGCTACGTGTGGGTGCACAGGCAGGCCTTGCTGCAGACTCCCCTGCACGGGGTAGATAAGCAGAAGCTGTAAGCTAATTCCTGGATGGCATGCAGAGTCACCCGTAGCCTTCTGTCACTGCACAGAGAAGTGACACCAGCAGCCTGAGGAAGCTGGCCCGGAGAGCATCAGGATGCACCATGCGACATCTGCAGCGTTCACCTCCAGGTACCTGCCTGTGTTTCCAGGGGAAGGTTGCCCTGCAACAGCTTGAAGTAAGCTGTCAGAGAGCATTTTGAAATACTATACTCATTCAGTCTACCCACTGCTGATACTTTTTAAGTAAGGTGGTTTTTGATTTATGTAAGAAAAGAATGATAAGTACTTTGCCCTGATATTTCCATCTGGCTTGCAGTTCAACTTGTCTTGTAAGCAGTCTTTAAAATAAACAAAGCCATCCATGTTACAAATCTGCCCCTGCAATTAGATCGTCAATCCGGTACTGAAGAGTAGCTTTTGAAATAGGAAGACTCTTCAAGAATACTGCTCTTTGTGCTGATAGGTAAGACTTGCACAGCTCATATTACTCTTGTCATTTTGGTGCTTGGCAAAGAATCAGCCAGGGAAGAAAAATCCAGCCATGAGAAGACTCCTATTATCTGATACGTATTCTTTTAATACAAACTACCTTCTCTATTTTCAGGCAAAAGGACTGGAGACCGACAGAGCAAAAGGTAATCTGGTTACATCTTTTCTCTGGCCAAGGGAAGTCCTTCACGATGCAGTGGGCTAGTTCTGCATCACACCTGCTAAGAAGCAAAAAATACTAACCTGGGCAGAGTTTTGTGCTAATACAGTTTCATCGTTTTTGGCAGTCAAGCCAGGGTTGGCCTGGGACACCATGCTGTCACTCAGCTCTCTGCCCTATGCCACCAAGGTCTTGAAACTCAAGGCACCACAGTTATGGTCTTCCTGTAGTACCAGCAACTTGCACCCCAGAATGAAAATATGAAGCCCCCTAAAGAAGTTTGCATTACTTTGCTAAACAGAACATTTAAAGCTTTTCTTCATAAAAGCTGAAAATCACCTTTACACTTCCACCCTAGGGGGTTGCTATCCGTTCCTTCAAAAAGAAATTGTGGGAATTATTTGTCCTGCACAGGCAAGACCAGTCTTTTTTTTCCCCCACAGGTCCAAAAACCCATTGCCTTTATCACAATCGCCAGGGATCCTCAAATTCAGTCTGCTTCCAAAGTACCTTAACGAGCTTTAATGAGCTTTACCTCATAGGAGTCTTTATTTGCCTTGTACTTTTCTATCTGGTATAGTTGGTTCTTGTGGCAAATGTTGTCCTGGCCTTCAGACTTCTGTGGAGAGAGAAGCACAGAAAAGTAAAGTATGTAAGATAATTAGAGAAAACTAACACTCAACTACCGCTTAATGGACCGTGTTGACACTTGGCATTCAGTGGAGGTATATCAACTTACAGAGATGGTGAATTTGGTTCATTACATTTTAAATATCATTGATGGCATCATCATTAAAACAAGCTTGCTAAAAGAACTGAGAAAAAAAAAACCTAAGAAGCTGTTGTCAGATTGGAAGGCTGTTGGGGATAATTTCTCTAAGCAGCAAACACATTCAGAAGAAAACTCCATACAATTCACCCTCCTACCTGTGCAGTCACGTAGGAGCCTACAGACCCTCAACTAGTTAAGACTCCTTGCCAGACCACAGGCAGCACACAGCTTGTCTTTGTGCACTGTGCCCATCCTAGCACCCCAGCAAGTACCATGCAAAACATGGCCTGAAAGCTCAGCTCCCCAGGATGTACAAGGAAGGGTGATGTGGCAGCAGACTCTTGCCCCAGGGAAAGCTGCTGTGCAAACCCATCTAGCAGTGTTTCTGACCTCCAAGTCATACTCAGGGGCCAGGAAGGCTGGCAGGGGATTAGGAGACTTCGTATTCGTGTTCTTTCTCATGTAAAACTTTCAGCCAAGTTTTCACTTAAAACCAAAATAAAATCTTAATAGCTCTTAAGTTTCCTCTTGGTTTCCTGAATCAAATTACATTGTGTTACTGATATTTCAAGTGGCAGAATTATCTCAACATACGGACACAATATGCCACAAGTCACAAGTAAGGCTCTGTGTGGCAACAGTTTGCTTTCTATAGGGTAACTGCCTAGATGAAGGGGATCTCCTGTGGAAGCATGGACTCGTGAGATGTAAAGCCTATCAGCAATTATCTCTGCAACCTGAGGAATTCTTAACTGAAATAATATTATCAGTTTGTGAGGAATACTTCCCCTTCATGGTTACTGCTACAAAATTAGAAAAAAAACCAACTCAGGTAAAGCCTTCAGATCAAATGCCAGCAAGCACTTTTTTACCCTCCTCATCCGCTTGTCCAAAGAATCAGCATCAAGCAGTACTTACCCTAAGGCTTGCCAAGTAGCGCTCAAGCTTCTTATTAAGTAGAAAGTAGATGGCAAGTGTGTGACTTGCCCTGTTTGAGAGCACAGTGTTGATGACATCACTGTTCTTGTAGCCGAGCTTCTCAGTCATATGGAGCAACACGCTTTGGCTGAGGTCCTCAAGGTGAATCCTGCACAGAGAGAAGCAGAGGATGCCGTTTGCACCGTCCTCCCAGCGACAGAGCCTTGCCAGCCATGGAGGATGTGGCAGAGCGTAAAGAAGAGGCCTGAAAGGCTCAGTAACATGGGTGTGATTTGCTCTCTTCTCTCCTGAGCAGGCACAAGGAGGACAGGCTATATGGTAATCACGGGCACTGTGGAAAGCCGTGACAGCTGAATCAAGAGCATTCTTCCCACCAAGTCAGAGGGACCTCATGTCCTACCCTGACCTGAAATGGTACTGTGATGCTCGGGATGCCGCCATTTGTTACCCTACATCCAACCAGTGAAGACTGTCAGGATCATCCGTCTGGTTTTGAAGGAAAAGGGGTAAAATCCAGCTCAGGTAGCTACATTTTACTTTCTGAAATTACTCTCTTCTTGTAATCAAACACCACAACTTTCAGCTTCACCCCTAAACTGTTGCACAACGTTCGTGCACTAAGTAGCTAGAGAATTTCACCCCAGAGAAAAGGGACATACAGGGAGGGTTATTACAGCAGCTCTCAAACTGGTAAAGCTACTGCTATACTCTTATCCGTTAAAAGCACAAGCACAACAACATGTTTATGTATGTGCTCCCTGTAAAGCCTCTAACAGACTCAGCCAAGGCAAGAAATGGAGTACAGCAGCCTTGCGGAAATGGCAAAGCATCTTCTCAGTCTAAGTTAAAAACAGATTTTCCAAAGAACTCTGCTCCTATTTAGACCTCTAAATGCATTGGCCAGCTTCCCAGATGTGCCTGTCAACTCCCATCCATCTCCAAATAAATGCTGGGTTTCATTTGGTTTCTAAAGGATATTCCTTGCTCCTAGTATCAAGCCTAATATCTGGCTAAGGCAACTTAGGAGGTTGTGGGCTTTTTTTACAACCTGCCTTCCCCCTCCAAAAGGACCGTGCTCCACCTTTCCCACTCCTGCCCTGCTGTCCCCCTGTCCCGTGCACCTGTGATGTGAAGAATGCCCGGACAGCAGTCTGGGTCTGACATAGAGGACTTAGACAACATGTAAAACATAGTCTGGAAAATCTCAAATAACTCTTTTCCTTCATTCGGCATGCTTATTAACATTCATTCTGCAGCAAAGGAATGCTTGGGGTTGGGTTTTTTTTAAGTTCAAAAGCAAAACTTATCTTGGCCACTGCACATTAAAGCATCTGGACAGCAGAAGAAATTCAAGCAATTTCTATTTGAAGTGCTCAGCAAAATGGGAAATTTTTGCTTGCATTCAGGGTATTTCTTTAATAAAAGCAAGCTTATAAAAAGCCTCAGAGAATATTCTCCTGAAAATGCAGTTTCTGCCTTTCTTCCATCTTATATCCATGTTCTCCCTTTTCCTACCAAGTTCTTGTCTTGGGAACAACAGATGTTACA
Source organism: Egretta garzetta (assembly GCF_000687185.1). NCBI lineage: Eukaryota > Metazoa > Chordata > Aves > Pelecaniformes > Ardeidae > Egretta > Egretta garzetta. The sequence continues at coordinate 7,078,508 of NW_009260028.1, read as the reverse complement.
CCCAAAATGGTGGAAGAGCACTGTAAGAACATAACACAGCTTCTTGCTTGTGTTATAAAAAAGCATGACTGAGAGAGGAAGTGATTCTTTGCAAATTCAGTAGTGGATTTTTCAGAACTATTTCAATACACCTTACCCACATCTGCACGCTAACGAAAACTTGGAGAAACTCTGTTGAAGCTGACTCTAGTGGTACTTTCCGAGGCAATCTCAAAAGGAGTCTAGCCATGTCTTTAAATATTACAGACGTATTTTCCCGGTAAGGCTCCAGTAGGACAAATTCTAGGTTGGTCAAGCTTGGTCATCAAGTAATTATGCTAAAGAAATACTATCCAAAAAATGAAGTGAAATAAAGAATCTGTATGGCTTTTATCCTTTACAGCTTCACATAAAATATGGGTACAGATAAAAGGAGTACCTACTTTTCTCTTGTTTTCAGACCAAATGATGAGAAAAGCAGTGCAATGAGAAAGAAAGAAAAAAGTAACCAATTTTTTTCAACAGCAAAGCATAGCATTCCACATTGATGTTCCCTTTCAAAGGGCTTATAATAGGAACAGATTATTATCATCACCATATACACATATACGCATGAGCACACATATGCCCTCTCTATAGTTCAGCACTGTATTTTCTTCTGTTCTCCCATTTGATTCGCTTGCCTTTAGGAGGGAATGATTAATAGGCACTCCATAAATAAAGAGCATCGCACAGCTATTCTATCTAATAGAGGCCAGCCTCTTTTGTAAGTCACCTACCTAACTGCACCAGCAAGCAGACTCTAGAAGGGACGCTTCCGCCACAACCTGACTAAAGCCTGACAACTGCAAGCTAAGGAGTCAAAAACAGAGGCATGAAAATGTACCTACAAATGCAAAATAACTGTGAAAGCACATTCAAGCCATATTTCTCTCTTTTTTCCTCTTTTCTGCAGATAAGACACACAGCAAAAGAATTAAATTACCCATACAGCTCTCAGTTACACTTACATTCACTTAACAGATGCCACATTTAGTAGATTGATTAGACTCATTATGACAGTGATTTCATTAGCTTAATGACTCATTCAGTTTACACTTGTTTTCCCTTTCTTTACCATACAATGTTCATATGTACCATACTTCAGTACAGTCCAATGCACCATGGAAACTCGGATTTCCTTTTGTTGGACAGCATACTATGCAAATTAACTCAACTGCCCTTAAATTTGGGGCAGTAATGTCGAGAAATGGGTCTGCCTGTTCTCATTCCTTGCAGAACAACTCTTTGTAGGGGCCACGTTTATATTCTGTCCACGTAGGTCTGGAGAGTGCAGGCAGCTGGCCTCACATTTGCCCTCCCTGTTTCAGTGGATGGCTCTAGATATGCCTCCAGGCATCCAAGCTGCTCAACATCTACCCAACCATATTTTGAGAGCAGGAGACCTGTTATTCTCCCCAGGTCAAAGAAAGGCACAGTCACAGTGATTCTCCATGATGCAGTACTTGAAAGTTAAGACACTGCCTGTGGAAGTGAAATGCCTGCTGCCAAATTAGGGCACCTCTGTTGCCTGTCAATGCAGAGGGAAAAGGGAGGTGACTCCAGTAGGAGCCAGGACCGTGCGGGTTGCAACCCATAAGCCAGCCAACAGTGACATCAAAGGGAAAGGTCTCCAAAAATTTGTAAAGGCTGTCCCGAGATTCAGGGCTCAAACTTGGTTCCTGTGCCCAGTTCTCAGCACCATCAAGCAGCAGCAGCACTTGCCACCTGCTTCTGCAGTAGGAGGAGCGCTGCAGGTGCCTCTGAGCCCTGCAGGGGTTAGACCCATGGCTCTAAAACAGGCCCTGTTCATCTGGCTAGCAATGGAGCAGAGGGGAAAATGGGTGGGAGGCACTCGTACCAGCAAAGCTGTGACCCTGGCTGCATGCTGAAGGCTGGCTGTGTGCATGGCTTAAGCATGCCTACGGAACTGACTCCTTCAGGGCACTGACACAAAGAGATGGCCTGGTTGGTGAACACCATTTTCGGGTGGAGGACAGTGGTTCAGACAAAAGTTGTCACCCCCCTAGGCATATGCTACATCTGGTATCTGGCAACTGAGTGAACTGTAGGGGGCAAGTTAGGATCTTCACTTAAGCACTCTCCTCTTAGCAAGTTAGGACAGAAATTTTGGGGCACTATCAAATTTTAAGCACCAAAATTATGCTTTAAGTTGCTGTCTTTGCTTCAGTGTTATGTAGGATCTTGGCCTGCGAGGTACTAACTCCTACAGTGAAACCCCTGCAGGTACTAGATTGTGTATGAGACACAGCTGGAGGGCTTTGATACAGGAAGGAGATATTATCTGATCAAATATAGACATATATTTTGAAGTGAGTTGCCTAAGGCTCCATTTGCAGCCGCTGGAGAGGAACTCGGATCTCTTGGGCACGAAGTCATCCTACTGCAGAATCAAAGAGAAGTCAGATGAATCATCCTGTAAAAAGTGCCCTTATTTCTCTCCATTGACAGTAATGAGTTGACTCTACACTGCAGATGTTTAAAGTCAAACAAGATTATTTCTAACCAAAGTGGACCACAAGTATCTTTCTTTCTTCTTCTTTTTCCCTAGATGGATGTTTGACTGGCCATGAGATTTGTTCTCTGTTTGCATTTAGTCGTGCATTCAGCGTTGCACAGGTATTCAAGATCAACAACCAACAAAGCAAGACCATTTAACTCTGATCTTTCTCACCACGGTTTGCATACTTACCTAATCCACAGAACCTCACGTATGTACCACAAACAGGCATAGCCTCCGCTGGAAAAGTAGCTTGGCTTTTACTGACAAACAAGGAGAAGATCAGAACTGAAGAACTACCTGTCATTCATATCCATTCCAAGGTCTGGAGCCAATTAACCATATGATCTGCACCGCAGACCACCCTGCAAATAATGCATCATATGCCAGCTTCTAGTTTAAGGTATTGGTTTTGACCATATTCAACAGCCAATCCTAACAACTTTTAGGATGGAGTGACAAAAGCAATCCCAGAAAATGCAGTGGGATGCTGTCACACAAGGAATGAAACTGCAATGCCAGAGTCATTTTAATGTTTTAATGTAAACCCTGGCAGGCTTTCTCCACTCTTTTGCACAGTACCTGTTTGGATATGTGACATTAGGTGGTGCTCTCCCAGGGTAATTCTCATTAAGCCATCGGTTTGCAAGCGCCTGCTGGATGTTTGGTCTCTTTGCAGGATCTGGCTCTAATAGAGATCGTAGAAAGTTTATGGCCGCTGTGAAGAAATCAAGAAAAACAACAGCTATATGTCATACAGTTTATGACTTAACACAGTAGTTGAGTTACTACAGGTGTGTAGCCTGACCAAGAGTATACTAAGAAGGAATGGTTTCCTGTTTTCCTTAGAGTGTGCTCTAATGTCCTTGAGCAAAAGGAAAGTGTGATAAGGGATTAGTAAGTAAAATAAACAATGATTTACAGTCACAATGATTTATAGGAGAAGAGAAAAAGCACTTTTTTTTCCAGAGCTTGTTTGAAGTTTCTGAGCAGGTTAGCCAAAACTTAATTTTTCTATGAGGACAAGCGGCTGGAGTCAGGTCAGAGGCAAACCACTCAATCTGTGTTTAAAGTAGAAGGAGATGGACTGGGAGTGAGTGGAAGGGAGGGATGCGGAGCTGCAAGGGAAGACATGGAGAACGGGGCTCCCTTTGACATTAGAAGGCCAAATTCTCTCCTGGCTTCCATCCAAACTACAATCAGTTGCAGGAGGTTTTAGCCAAATTAAAAGAGTACACTAAAATCAATGGGCTTCATTCTGTTTTCAAATACTGAACCTTCAACTTTCAGTGATATTCAACCACCCCTCGGGAGTTTCTTGCAAAAATCCTCAAAAGTATTTTTCCGGTATTTTTAAGTTGTGTGCTTCTTATATGGTTAGAAGCAATGAAATCAAGTGATTTGCATAAAGACTCATAAAAGTGCATATTTGAGCTGAAAATAAACTTTGTTTTAACTAGGTCTGGTCTTTATTCCTAAAATTATCACGGCTAGATTCAGTTTATCAGCTACAAGAAAGTAGGGTTAACTATGTCCTCTATAATTCCCTGCACAAAAGATAAAGAAACCTAGGTCTGGGAAAATCAAGACTGAAATGATTTTGTAGAGGAGATACTGTCAAGTGAGACAATGCCAAATGAGTCCCAAATTAAGTCGATGGCAAGTGAGAGGCAGAAGTGATGGCTGTGGCGCAGTTTTTGCCAGGTCAGATGGACAGGACCCTGGGGGCTTTTTTCCACCTTCTGCCACAGCACAGCTGTGGTTCCCCTCCTACGCTCTCCTCAGGGCATCGTGTCTACCCGTCTCCTTACTAGCTCAGGTGCCATGGGCAGTGGCAGCAGAGGACCACTGTGGCATGGGATGGTGTCCTCTCGGATGTGTCTTCTGGGTAAGCTGCAGTACAGCCTTGCCAACACAGCTATTTCAGCTCAGTGCAGGCAAACCAAACCCATTAAAGGCTTGTGTTACAAAGCAGATCAAACTGGACATGCTAATACCTCAACGCTAGAAAACTGTGAAATTATGAGCCAGTCCTCTCAATTGGCTTCACAGGCGTTTGGTCTCACTGCCACAACACGCTCACTCGGCACCACACCATCTCCTACTCTGAAGCAGAGCAGCCATGACACGTCTTCTCCACCAGCAATACAGTAAAACCCTTGTGAATCCCTGTTCCCACATGCAATTTAAGGCGAATAATATGCCTGCTGGTGAGCCCACGATGTCCTCATCTGAAAAGGGCATAAACGTTACCTTGGCACAGCACTGCTGCCCTTCACAGGTTCTCCATGAGACTGCTGTCTTCCTCCGTGTTCACCTGGCTGTCCTCCCCAGTATTTTTATCTCCCCAAGCACACCCACATCACCCCGCACCCACAGTACAGGCTGGGCTGATGCACCAGGGCAGGGCGACAGGTGAGGAAGGGAGGGTTTCCCCTCAAATAAACCAGGGTTAGACCCGATAGGTGCCAACTCCTAGCAGCTGGGGTAACCTCGGCGTTCAATGTCCTGCAAAAATCAAGTATCGGCTGAAGAGGGCTCTGAGAGGCTATCCATTTCAATGTCAGGAAGCTTATATATGGAAGAGAGAGAGTTACAATTATGTATTTACCAGTTCTGCTGGCCTACCGTCAAGAAGCTTATGTGTGGAAGAGAGAAAGTTACAATTATGTATTTGCCAGTTCAGCTAGGCATCGGCTGGGTTGTTTTCTAAGCTCTCTCTTCACAAATTGCTGATTTATGTGAGATACTTTACTTAAATCTTTCCCAACATTTCTGTTATTTTCCTACAACAGCAATATTGCAGAAACAGCAGGAAAAGCCTACATCCAAGTTCATAAACCTGCTGGAAGCAGATGCTACAGCTGCTCTCTGTGTGCCCCGAGTGCCCCCCCACCCCGCCCCACCTCTCAGGTGCGGAAGCCCCCATTATGGCAAACAACAAACCCCTTGTTTTTCCATTTCATCTCCTCTCTCTCCAGTACTTCCCCCATCTCTGTGTCAGAAACCGCAGGCATCCCACGGGTTCAGAGCAAAGTAAATAACCCCTCCCCAAACCAACACCCTCCCCCTCCATCACCACTACCACCCTCAGTCCCCAAATCAGCTAATGTCTCCTGAAAAACCTTTTTTTTTTTCCCCCCCTTGGCAAAAGGCAGACTAATTAACTGAAGCTTGTGAAGCCCCACAGAGATCAACAGATCCAGATCGGGATTCTGGAGCGAAGATCCCTGCTGGGAGGGTCCCTGGCCAGCTGGGCCTGGGCGACAGGGGAGGAGATGAGTAACAGCACCTCGGCCAGTTTGAGCTGTTGGGTGGTATGGGGAGGAGAGGAGCCTTTTCCAGTTAAGCCCGGCTGCCGTGGGACAGCAAAATTAATCCCCCAGGAAGCAAACACGAAGCTATCCAACTGATATTTGGACCCGCTGTGCCTGAAGCCGTTTTTCCAGCCGTACCCAGTAGGCCGGCAAACAAAAGGGCACGCAGAGCCACCCTGCCAGGGCCTCGTTACGCGAGGCCTGGTTCACAACGAGCTCGAGGACAGCACTGATCTGGTTAGCCAGTGACCTGCACTCGGTGGAATTTCGTTCCTATGGTGTAATTTTGGGGCAAACTTTGCTCTTTTGAGAAATGAGAGACCAGCATCATGAGGAACTGCATTCCTCCCTTAACTTCCCTGAGCACAAGACCATGAACACACAGAAATGGTAAATTGAGGATAAAAAAGGAATGTGTGCAAGGTGAATACCAACTTCCTGAACAACTGAACTCTCTTCACCTAAAATCAATAATCAGATAGCTGTGTTGTTTAAGAAGCTTAATGAAAAATGCTTTCTGAAATGGGAAAATCAAAAACTAACTCCAAATTTTCTCTGTGGCTACACAGTTGCTTTGGGTGCTCACAGTCACCCAACATTTCAACTAATAGAAATATACTCTTGCTTAGTGATAAGACTGGCTACTTTTACGACAGAACTGTGTGTTCAGTAACTGTGAAATTAAATATTGAAAGACAACGTACTGAACAAGCAAAAGACTCCTGCAAAAAATCTCTCCTCTATATGTGAATTTACAGAAAAAGAAAACCTGATTAAAGAAAAAGATCCATAAACCTAAGCAGTTAACGAACACAACAATTCGCAGAGCAGGGAGAGTTTCTACCTACTGACCCAAAGCCTAACCATGAACAAATTTTCACCTTAAATCACAGTTTGCCACATCAGTGAATGTGCAAGGCCACTGACTTAGATCAAGGACTGATGCGTGCCTTTGCTCACAATGAGTAAAGGTTAACACGTTTAAATCTATTCCATTAATTTGCCATCATCCCTGAAAGTTCGAGCTGCTATAGTTCTCACAGCATAAACAAAATACCGTTTTCACTGGAGACCATAGTGCCAGCAAGCTACAAATGCTACAGAGAGGCATTTGCGAGAAAAATTGATCTCCATTATAAAATGGTAGGATGAAGGAAACAGTAAAATGCAACTTGTCAAAAGTAATGTTATCTTTTTTGCTACCCAAGGTCTGGTCTTCTACAGGCCTTTTGTGGGTGATTTAGCCTTTAACAGATGAGTTGTCCCAGTGAATTCAGTGAAATCTCCCACTTAAAGGAAACTGAAAGAAAACAATGATTGGGGAAACAGTCTGTTGGTTCAAAGACACTATACAGACATCATATAACTGCTCGTTATTGGTAAAAGCCTCACTCTGGGAGCTAAGTTCGGTAAATTTTTTGCCAAACTTGGAAAATGTTTACTATAACATGCAAGTCCCTGAATTCCAGAGTAACTTTGCAATTGATGCAGGATTTGGCATCTAGATCAGTACAGCATGAAGCAGTCAGGATAATCTTTCTTTTAATTTACTCAATGGGGCTTTAGAGCATGTGCTAGAACATTAAAATAGCCATTTTGTCCAACTGAATCCTAATGGGAAGTCTCCCAGAATGGAAATACCAAACACTAATTACATCAAATAGATGGCAAGACTTGCAGCATCCCAGCTCACTTGTAAACCTACCACTTTACAACATGCCAGCAATATGAACTGCTGGCAGGAAAAGTGTACTTCATATAGCTGCTGAGTGAACAAGGAACAACATACTCCACTTGGTCCACAGAAAACCTGTGTGAAAAAACCCTTAACTATCTACTTCTTAAATATGCAGGTAAATCTGTACTTGGAGAATTCACCTTGTGACACAACTTCCAAGAGCCTTCTCTTATCTCCCATGACAATGGTTGCCATGCTTAGTGTACTGAGTGAAAAAGTATGCTCTGTTACCCTTTTTCTGTGTAGAATCTTTTAATTTTATTGAATGTCCCTTGCAAACAGGCTGCCAGATAAGGAGAACAGAAGCTCTCCATGAACAACAAATTTAGCATACAAAAATAAAACCCAACTACAAAACAGAGTGTGTTCCAAATGCTGACAACGGTCTTGCAACAAGCTGAAAAATTATTCTGTTGCCTAGTGACATGGCTTTGAAGCAGGAATTAGTATTTCTAATACTAATACATCAACAATTTTGCATTTTGTGAACACACAAAGGTTATCATAGGCCACTGTCCCAAAATAACTTTCTGTGTGCATGTCATATGCCATAATAAATGTGAGGTCATTCAGCATAGCTTATCACTCAACCCTAGTCACGATAATGCCCAGGAACCTGTTATGCCAAAACAATGTGTTCATCCAACCACACCCTATGCTAAAATCTTCTGAGTGTGCAAAACTGACCAACTACTCTACAAAAGCAATTTCACAGATTTTCACAGATTTGTTCCTCTCATATTCAGCACAACTTGGTGCTTCTCCAGCTTACAGACAGAAGTCAAAGCAAAAGCAGTCATACTACAGCTACTCCCGCAGATCTTTTGGAGGCTAAAATGAAAAAAAAAGAGTATTTTTCACAATTAGTGTGCCATGCTGGGAGCATGACTCACAATCCAGAATTCAACACAACGGTTCTGACCGACTGGATCTGAACGCGTCCCAGCACACCCCCTTGATTACCTGTAGAGAGTTGGGTGGGAAAAGGGTTCATTTCTTTGTCCACCATTTTCTGGTATAAAGCTCTCAAGCTGAATGGCTCCACGGTAAAAGGTAATGTTCCAGTCAACATTGCATACATGTTCACCCCACTAAAAGAAAACACGGAGAAAAAGAAACCAAAATCATCAGGAACAAGGAAAAACACAGGCTTAGGTTTTAGTGACTGTACTTCAATGTCTGACAACTATTAAAAAAAAACCAAAAAAAAGCTCTCTTTTCTGTTGCACACAATTATTTGGGCAAGAATTCCCAGAGATTTGCTCATGAAGGGTCGCACAATGTGTAGGACATAAGCTGCGAGCCACAGAACCGAGTCCAGCTCTTTGGCAACTCCTCGGCTAAATGCCATGCCACAACTAAGTCTTTCCTCAGGCTACACAAGCACACTGCTTTCAGGGGCCCTGTCCCGGTGCTGCTCTGCATGCAGAACGACTGCCCACACAAACAGGGACGTCACAGGTCTTGGTCCAGTGCCCAAAGGTTTCCACTGCCCTCCACAGCCTCTAGGGCAGGCCAAAGATCCGGTGTGAACAATTACGTTTTTCAGAGCAGAAAACTTACTGCTTATTTATGCCCAGCAAAGTCAGCAATGAAAAGTGGGTTGGGCACTCTTGTTCTTTTTCCTTTTAAAAGGGCTTTAAACTCAATTTGCGTGGAATTCATCCCTTTTGGGAATTTATTTCCCCAGCCTGCTGAATACACACATGTGAACAGAAAGAAACTAAACCCATGTGCTATCACAAACCATGATCACAGGCACCGTTTGTCCAGCTATGAGGAAGAGTAAGGGTTAACCATATTTTCTTTTTCTTTTTAAATTTAAAAAAAAAAAAAGAGCAGGACATTATCACTGGAGAAGTTTAAATGGTTTACAAGAATAACTGTGCTTTGTTTGCCTGCATTCCTCAGGGCAGGTACTCTCGCCCTTGATGCGGATGGATGGCCCACTGCTGGAGTGAGAAATTCAGTAGTCATGCAATGATTAAGCTGGGAGATCTCCTTGAAGGACAGGCGACAAATTAGGCTTCAGCAGAGGAAGTTCTGAAGAGCCCTGAGGCGCAACAGGGGACCCACCAGGTCAAACTGAGAGATAAATCTGAGCCAAGTCCCAGTCTCATATATAAACTATGGACAATCTTTCTTAGCAGTAGTCATACTTATACAGTAAGTTTTTTTCCAAGCATTCCAAATACTTCAACTTGGGAATTACCGTAATTCTGTTATTTCATTGAAATTTATACAAATGTTATTATCCCCACTTGGGAAGGGAATTTATCGATACTAAACTAAAAGCTAAAACTCAACTTATGACAAGGATAAACACCACCATGTCCACGGCCAACAGGCGGGTAGTGGGAATTGCACAGTCTACAACAGTACTGCGGAGAAATTCACTGACTCCAAAACATCTTTGTAGCTTCCTCTACCTCTGGCACCGGGGACTTCTGTCCGTTCTTTTGCGTGAACCCTAGTAATCTCACAAAGGCTCACAAATTTTCTGGCCATTTTTATTTCCCCTTAATAACTGTGTTTTCAAAGTGATGACCTGACTTGGTATCACATGTCTTGTCAGACTTGACTGGAGACAGTGCAGGCAGCCCATGTGAATGCTTGAAGGATCCTCTGGGGAAAACAAAAAAGCTGTTGGCCCTCTTGTGCCAGAGCCATGTCTTCTACTATGTCTAAACATCGTTGATCAACAGCTGTGCTTTACTGAAGTCTCTCTAGGCCGTATGTTCTAGCAATCTATATACAGGTACGTAAAAAATCTATTTCAGAACAAAGTAACTGCGCAATTTAGTTCAGTCATGCTAATTAAACAGTTTTTCTTGCTCAGAGTAGCCAAATAAATGAATAATGTTTCTTGTTTGAGCAATGGGTAATGATGACAGTAATAACAATTATAAACTAGAGAAGTAACTCACATGGACCAAACGTCTATTTTGGGCCCGTATTTTTTCCTTGCCAGAAGTTCAGGGGCTGCATATGCTGGGCTCCCACACTGGGTGCTGAATGGATCAGAATAACCCAAGATGCCTGCACAGTTGCTCAATCCAAAGTCTGTGGAAGGCAGAGAGACAGAGTTATAAAAGAGACAGATACAGCAAAACCGCACTAGAACGCGAGGAAAAAAAGCAATTTTTTTCCAAAATCTAAGCAATGAACTGCCTAAGAAAAAAATCATCCACATGCAAAAATTTTACATAATTTGTTTCTCTGAGGTGCTAAATAACCAGAGATTCCCACAAACAATAAAAAAGTCTTAGAATGTGCACATTTATCAATTTCATACACAAATCAACTACATTTCACTGGGAACTGGATGGCAACAATTGGAGTTGACCTTGTCCCAGGCGCTATGCGATGTGCATGGGGCAGAACACCACCTCGGGCTATCGTGGATTCCATGCTGCTGCAGTTACGTTACAAAGAGGCCAAGTTTAAGTGGGATTTCTTCAACAGTGATACACAAAGGCACAGGGTTGCAGAGTTGGCATTTCAGCTCTGAAACAACACAGGGAGATCTTGGAGCAAGAAAGGGAAATGTGTTGATTTGGCTCCCTCCTCCCCAGCTTCTGCCTTGGATTACCACATTTCTGGCCCCTGGGTGTATCTGACACTCTTTTGCTGGCAATAATAACAAGGAACTGGCAAAGACTGGCACCACGAGCTGACTAGAGACAACAGGCGGCCTCTCCGCACCGAAGGAGGCTGCAGTTTCCCAAGTGCTCTCAGACAACCCAAGCCCAGGCTGGCACTGAGAAGGGTGTTCCTGCAATCTCCCTCATCTGCTCCAGTGCTGGTATGGCTGCAGGGTGAGCTGGGTTTAAGAAAGGATCTTAAAAATTAAACCACTAAGCAAGGAAAAAAAGGCAGATGCAGTTGCACCAGCGGCACAAGCAGCTGGGGGCAATGTGCAAGCCCACCCTGTCTAGTGGTAGCCCATGCTTGGCCTGGGAGAAAGCAATTATGAAACCACAGCCTGAGAGCTGGCGTGGGAAGGTGAGTTGAGGTTGCAGAGGGTCTTCAAAGTGAAGTCAAACAACTTGATGTGATAAGGGGAAGAAGCAAGACAAGCTTTCAAGGCAGAGGATGACATGGGCAAAGCTGACAGGCTGGGAGAACAGCCTTTGCTGCAGGGCAAGATACCCAGGAACAGCAGATCTAGGGAGGTCACAAAGAAGTTTGCATTTATTAATAACTTGCCACTGATGACAGCTGCAAAAAAAATACTGCCATTAAGAACATCGACATCTGTTTTGTTCCTTTCTTTTTCTGATCCAGTTTTCCTAAAAAACTCCCAGAACGTATGCATGTTTGAAATGAAAACTGTCCTGTACACAAACAAGGCAGTCAGGAGAAGCAGACTGCCGAATCTCTTCCTATAGGCTTGTGTCTTGCATCCATGTGTCTCATAAACCAGCGTATTTCTGGGTGGGCTACCCACCTGCCTGGATGGGCTAAAAACATCACATCTTGCAGGCCAAATATAGCGGGCAACTGTTGAGCCCATGCAATACTCTCTCTCCACAGAATTATTAATTTGGATCTCTCTCCCTTATCTGCATGCTTATATGCCTAAGACATTACTAAGAAGTAATGGCTTGTCCTTTAGCTTCTACCCCACATTAAATTTGGCTGAAATCAGACAGGAGTTCCTCAAGGTATTAGAAGCGCCCTGACAGGATGGTCACATAAGCCCTGTTCCCTTACAAAACCAGCTGAAAAAATAACAATGCTTACAAAAAAATGCAATTATAAAGATGACTATGTGAGCCGGAATGCCCAAATGACTGCACAGGGCTTTCCACTTGACTGGCTGCATCTCTTGAGAGCGAGACAAGCACAAGAGAGACAAGAATCACCGTATTTAACATCCGAGGTGGCTCAAAGGGGTTTTGCTGGAGAACATTGTCAAAACTGAAGGGAAGATCAAGACAATTTCCTTGCTTCTGATGGAAAACAACTGTCTCTGGACACTGCTTGATCATCTCTGCTATATATGTATTATCCCTGGGGCTTAGACAAGTACTCCCGAGGATCCATTTACTTAATTAATGTATTTATTATCTATGGCCCGAGATGAGCTATGTCAACTGTAAAATACTTTTTAAAACTCCTAGAAATAATATCTCCACACAGTATTATTCACGGTCTTTACCCTACTGTGTCATACAACCTCCAAATTACTTGACTGTAATATAATGCTTTACAATCAAAATAAGGGCTATATTCTGCGATGGTGTAAGTCAGCATCCTTTTAGCACTATCTATGGAGGTATACTCCAGTGGAGGTTTTAATTACCTTATTTGCTAAAACTATAAACATCTTTCTCATTTTTTTCAGCTCATTCATTTAATGTAGGCTGGTATACTCTTCTTTTTTTTCTAGCACCCGTTGAAATGCAGAATGTGCGCAAACATATGCATACCGGGGACAGGGATTTTACTGCAAAAGAAATGGGAATGGTGTTATTAACACCGTGTCAGCACATCGGGATCGCAGTGTGATTTTTAATAAGGATGCACTGCTGATCTTGATAAGAACGGTATTACCACCAGCATTGATAATTTCACTGCCATTCCTGCCTCTGTCTTGGGCTTCCTTTCAATAAGCTGAGCTAATTACAGAATTCAGATCAAAGGCCACACTTGGTTTTCCAAAGTAAATATTATGACATGGCAACTCCACCACCCCCACTGTTCCTACTATCGAAGCATCGCATTACACTACTCCTCTTTAACGCCTCCGGGAAAACAACATTAAGCTATGGATATATGGCTATCTCAAAAGCTGCGACAGTTGGAATGGGGAAGGAGTTATTAAGTAACAGAAGCCTTAGCACCAAGCAGGAGCTCATGGATAAGTTTGACCAGCAGACCTCCACAGACCTCAGCAGAGCTACTTGTTGGCAGGGTCCTTTTGGTGCCGTGGGTCCTCGAGCAGGACGCCAAGAACTTTGTGTGGCCCATGAGTGGCTTTTCACGACATCTTTATCAGACACTTACCACCACGGGCTGGTAGATGAAGAGAAGTGAATTATTTCCAACGTTTCCAATCCTGATGTTCTTGGATTTGAGGCTGAACAGGCAGCTAAGTATAAGTCCACTTAACACAGCAAAGAGAATTTTTCTAATAATACTACCCAAGAATGTATTATAAAGCACCTTATCACGTAGCTAAAAAGAGTAACAAAAGCAAAGTGCCATTAGGCAGCTGGGTGAAGAAAGGTACTCAAGGGATTCAGTTCTCACTGAAAGGCATGAACGAGTAGGGAGTTTCAATGTCATTTCACCTTTTTTCTTCCTTTATGGTGGTTTCTTTTTCATTTCACAGTTATTACAAGAGCAACGTTTTTTAGTAGGTACTAGTGCGTTTGCTGCTGCACAAGACATGGAGACCAAGCTCGCACCCCAAAGCAGTTTATGTGAGCTGGTTTTGTAGGTCAAAATTTCTTCTCTGAAGCATGAAAAGCAGCACATAATTCCTCAAAACATGTTCTTCACTCCTGAAGAACCTTTCTGGGATGATGCAACTGATCCATCATGTTTCTAGAAAGACAGACTACATAAAATATTGTACTAAGTGCTGAATGAGCTGAGTGAGGGAACAGGCAGAGAGGAGGAAGAGGAGTAGATTATCTGGTCTATAGATTATCTGGTCTATCCACCAGCCACAGGCAGGTGCTGGAAAATTTCCCTTGTCCTGGGAAGGCCTGGTGGCAATGGAAAGCTCTGCGTCAGCTCAAGCACTACTTCTGCTACCTCCTGGAAATGAGGTACTGCTGAGGAGAGGTTGCCCAGGGACTTGAGGCCAGTTTCTGCAGCCCCCGCTCCAGCTTTCCCCGCAAGCGCAGCAGAGAGAGCGTGAAGAACTGCTTCTGCAGGGTGAATAACCAGAGATCACCAGCATCACCAGCGAGATACGGCATGAGCTGACTGTGATATTAAATCTGGTTTTACTTACAGCAGAAGTATAACTAATAAAGCAGCCTTTATTTTTCTATAACATACCCAGCTGGACAGTGGGATTTAATTGCTTTGTTTCAAAATACATACTGTGTACAATCTGCTTTGCTTAAAACATCAGGCTGCAGACCTGAGGACAATTTATTTCAATGCTAGTGAGGCTACAGAATATCGATGTGTCTCTTTTCTCTATTCTTCCCACACCACCCACTGCGAGAAGACCTTTCTATGCAACCGAAGCAAATGAAACTGCAGGAACAGTTCTGAAGTAATTTTTTGGCATGTGAGTTTTAATTGTGCACGTATCAGCTGATTAGGCCTGGGTTTGGATGTCAAGTTCATGTACTGTTGTGTAATCAAACACCCAATAACGGGAAAGTTATAGAAATTCTTTAAATCTATCAGATGTTCATATAGCACCATTGCAAACCATCTGGTCTCACTTATCTGCTAAATCAAGATAATGGGTGGTATCCATCATTACTGATGAATGATTCATGGTAACATATCAGTATCCTCTTGACCCGTAGCTGAGGTAATGCAGAGTTCTCTCTTGCTATTATTTTCCCAGTTGGTTGATTCGCTACAGATTAATGGCCGAAAGTCGTGGTAGTATTTCCAAAGACTGAATTCCCTAAGTAAATTTTGAGTATTCCAGGTTTCATTAACCATCCTCCTCTTGTTTGTTTGGAGATGCATGTGCTTTATACGTTACAGTGAGTGTCCATTTGACCTGAACGTGAAGTGGTTTTCATCACTTTTCAGATCATGAAACTTTTTGAAGAAAGCCGAGTTTTTAAGTCTGCACCCACAGACAGTGCTGTTGGCAAGAGTGTAGGCATGGAGATAAATATAAACAGATGTTTGGGGTTTATTTTAAGAAGGGAATATATTATTTTCAATGCCCACATTAACATTAATGGGAGTTACGCAAAAGCAGTGAGAGACTATACCCACCGATGATTAATCTAAAATGTCTGCACAACTTGAATGAATCGAGCGCTGCATACAACTGATACCCGAATACAATCAAGACTCTATCGTTGATCTTTTTTATTTTTTAACAGCCCTCTAAACCAATTTCGTATTGGGTGCTGGAAGCAAATTTAACAAATATAAATATAGGACCAAATTTTGCCAGCTGCTAAAAATGTGTGCAACTCCCACTAACTTCAGCAGAAGCATATGCATATGGAGGCAGAATCCAACCCTTAGTAAATATGAAATTATCAAGATAACAAAATAAATTACTTCTGTGGTGTCAATTCTTTAATTCTTTACAAAGTTCTGGGTTTGAATATGAAAGCTGTTGGTTAAAAGATGTAGGATTATTCCCATACCCAGTTAAAGCTGAATTATTTGGAACATTTTTTTCACAAGATGCTGTCAGGAACAGCTTGATTGCTATCTATACTCTCTCAGCTCCTCTCTGCAGCAACATTAGCAGTTGTCACATGGAGAATTATGAAGTCTCAAAAACTCTCTTTATAAAACCACCAATTTTAATTACTGGAATTGCCAAACTGGTTTCATACCAATAAGCTTGATATTGTTGTCTTCATCCAGCAACAGATTTTCTATCTTCAAGTCTCTGAAAGAAAGAAATAAAATATTTTGAGTGAGCCTCCAAAATAATGAAGCAGCTTCCCATCACTCTCACCAGTGTATTTGCAAGATTCTTGTATAATAACACGTGTAATGAAAGCAGCGCACACAGTTCCACATTCAAAGCAGAAAGCCCCATGCATTGTTTCCTCTCCAAAATTACCAGTGCTTTCACACACAGTTTCACACCTATTCTTCAGGCGCAAAATGACTGTATACACATTTGTCAGTACATCCTGTAATTAATCAGGTTCTTAAAAGTTTGCAGAAATCTTACACGCTGGCAACATTTAAAATATATGCTTTTGGAACTGGAGGTCACTTTCTCATTACTCTTCACAACCAAAGGCTCTTCACTGGCCACAGCTGAAGAATAAACCTTCTTCTGCAGAGATCTGAGGAGTCAAATGTCTGTCCTCTGCTACTGTCTGCAAGGGAGACCAGAATCAACCTTCCCTGGGGATGAAGCATCCAAATTCCCATATGCTAGAGGTGAAAACTGAGGCTGAGGGATTGAAATGACTTGCCCAATGCCATCCAGAAGGCCAGTAGCAAAGCCAAAAGAAGAAGCCACTCAGGCTTTCTGAGTGCTATGTTAGTGCTTTCTCCACCACGCCACCCCTCCTGACCCCACAGAGCCACTGCACAGATCAGGGCCTGGACCAGTTTTGGGAGAGAGAGGAGAAAATGGAAGTGGTCTCCTCCTACAAGATGACTGACCGTTCTTCTTCTATGTACGTTAGCACATTGTTCACTTCACATGTGCCCCTTCATCACTCAAGAACGTGGCTGCGCCATGTTCTACCTAAGCAAAATATCCCAGAGATCACCCCCACAAAACCATCCCCAAACCCCAAAGAGTACAGACTAAGCATGAACTATAATATTAAAGAATCATTTAGGTTGCTACACAACTTGTCCATGGCTTCTAGCAGTTGGCTGTGTCTTTACCACAAGAATTTTTCCCCCATCCAGACATAAACTATTTCTAAAAACCCACATGCCAGGATATCAATAGCTCAGATGGGCAGTGATGCTTCTGCCAGCACGCTTCAGAAAAATCTGGATAATAAAGCCATCAGCTATAATTATGGGGAGTCAGTGACATCCATGGTATTTTGTCTCTGTAAGGCAAAGGGAGTAACAAAGGATGCCTCTACTACAGATGAAGATATAAGGCTTAATAAAATAAGACAAGTAAACGAAGCAAACCAAACAAAGTACTTCCACAAGAAAGGATCTGGGAAAGAAAGAAAAATAGCTGTGACCAACTCCAAGCTTTTTTTAAAATGTTCCTCTCCATTTCATTTCATGCCCATGTGGTGTTTCAAATAAACCTGAGGCCAAAGAGTACTTGCAGGTAGAATGCCACTCACTTCATCAATATGAACCCAAGGACTTTCCCCAAACAGATGTTTCTACACCCCAGTGAGCATTTATTGCAGATATTTCTTGCAGATTTTCCTTGCTTCATGTGTGAAAAGGAATAGGGGAAATACTATATAAGTCTACCAAAGGAGAGTATTTTGCAAATTTCAGGTATTCAGGGGTCATATCCAGGCTTTCCTAGAGCATGCAGCTGAACACTTCCTGAGGGGAGGACTGCCTTCTGCACCAGTCCTCTTCTTGGAGAAGCAACGTAACTCAGTCAATAAAGCACCAGCCTGAGAGACAGGAGGAGGGGACTACGTTTCCTCCTCTGGCAATAACCCAGTGTGCTAACTTGAGGAAACCAGCCATGTTAAAACTGACAGCTAATTTCAAATACCATGGCAGAGACATAGCCACATTTGGCGGTGTTTTGACCAAGACCCAGCCTACAAAGAGCTCACTCTCCAGCCCTGCTCCTGCTCTGAGGGTGAGCACCAGCTCCAGGCCGTGCATCCCATAAGCCTGACTGGCATCCATGGCATCCGTCTCGTCACCCACGGGAGATTCCATGTGCCGTGGCGGCGCTGCACACCCTCCACCCTGTGTCCTCCAAAAGGAGCTTCCCTCGTAGGGCAACTGCTGCCGCTGAGAATGGCTTGATACAAGGAGGATGTGCCCTGCCAGATGGATCTGGATCAACCCACTTCTGCTTCCCTCTACTGCCAAAAAAGGGCTTATTTCTTTATGTCTTGCATCTTTATTGCTTGCAGGTGGAGGTTTTCACAGACAGTGCGATTAGCCTCCAGAAAGATACTGGGGCCAGGAATTTAACAGGAGAGACTGCCAAAAAAACAGTATGGGAAAGAGGAAAAAACAACAACAACAACAAAACCAAAACCAAACTAAACTGAAATCAACAGAAGCACATGGAGCTTTGGGTCATATACTGAAGTGCTCAGTATGATGTCTCAAAGCAAGGAGAAAGACCATTTGGAAGTTCTGAGTATGTTAAACATTAGCTAAGAAGAGGTAAGACTAAAAAGAAAGTCAAGGGGACAGAAGATGAAAGCTGTAAGTTGAGGAGAAAAGACACGCAGGCAATTAGAATAATAAATGAGTGACAGGAGGGCTAAAAATAAACATAAGAAAAGATATTTAAAAGGATTCAAGGTTAAAAAAAAAAGGTAAATATTACAGAGCATTTAGAAGCTATCAGAGAAAAAAAAATGAAATATAGGCTCAGTATAGAGTGCAATCAGACCTGGTTAATTAAAGATGTTTACCCATATGTTTACTCTCAGCAGATTTGCCGGTCAGTGGTAACTGATCTAACAGTCCATACACACCACATTTTTGTCAACCCATGTCAATATGAAAGTACTTTTTTTCGGTGTGACGCCAGGAGCTAGGACAACAGGTAAAAACCTGATACAACCTAACGAGAAGATTCCACGCGAACCAGCCTTAGAAATGTGAAGCAGAAGCCGTATGAAACCAAACAAAAAATCCGCAGACTAAGCCACAGCTGGAGAACCGCTGCTATGCAGATGTGGACCTGTGGGCAGGCACCGGGCAGGACCCCCGGGCAGCCCAATCCCCTGAAGCAGGCTGGCAGCGGGGCACAGACGGCAGGTACCCCCAGCCAGGACAGCAGAAGTGCAAATAGAGCCTGTGTGTCTAGACAAGAACCACATCTGTCAGGACAGAAGGGTTATTCAGTGAATACTTTAAGAGACTTTGACGATGCACTGAATTACCCTCTTTTTAACAAAAAGTGCAGTGGTACAATCCCAAAGTGTCTAAATGCTTTATTACAACAGCTCTGTCCGATTCAAAGTTAAATTATTTTTTACAAAGAGAGGCTCATCTGAATTGCTGCTTCATTTGAATGTTTACACTGATTCATTGTAGTGGAAAAAAGTAGCACCACTGCACCCAAAAGTGTTAGGGAACCCCAAATTTCATGCACTGTATTATCAATGGTTTAACAAATACAAGCAAACGTACCACCTTATTTCTTCTAGTCAGTGGAGGTTTTTGCCTGTTTTTAATAGCAGCAAACTGCACGAGAGGATGCGAGTTACCAGCTACCACACACGCACCACTTGACACCCTTGCTGAAGTCAATGGGAAGACCCAAAGTATTGAACATCACGTACACATCCTGGTCCCTGCAGACTCAAGGGTTCTCGTAATTATGCACGTGCCTTGCACGTCTTGGTGGGTTGCTGGAGCTGGACACAGCTGCTTCGCAACTGGAAAGGCTGGGCAAGCACTCCCTTATGCAGCCAGCAGCACGAGCCACGCTGCGTGGGGCTGAGGTGGGGAGAAGAAACACAGATGCTGGAGACCTTCGGTTTCCCTCTTTGAGGTAAATCTGATCTTGTTCCTTACTGTCTTGGTGCCTCAAAAAATGGGACTAAAGGATTGTTATTCTTTTTCCCCCTTAAGCAAATTTTTGGCATTCATTGCTGAAAAACTTCAGAATACCAGAGTGCACTCTCAGTGATTAAATACCAGAGGAACAAAAACTTTTACCTTTTTCCGAGGGCTTAGTTCTGTGACATTGAGAGTGTCTAGCTATGGTACACGTTAGTCAAATCTATGGATAATGAAGACACTCAAGAAAGACCAAGCCGCATTACCACAATGTGGAGGATCAGCATATATTTATGCCTTGTCAGCGTGTGAAGCTAGCAGCATACAGCCATCATTCCCCATATTTGAAAATGCGCCTGCTTCATGGGATGGTTTATTTGGGAGTTTGTTCTTCTGTTGATGGGGCTGATTTTTCTCTGGCTTTGCTTAGAGCCTCACAGACCATTTTGGAAACCCCAACTCCAGCCAGTGACTCCACCAAGCAATGTGAGCCTGCTTCACCAAGCAAGCTGCCCCCAGGCTTCAGCTGTCAGCTCAGCGTGCTTTTGAAAGAAGCTTATTCAGTGCCGTTGCAGGCATCAGACAACAAAATTGAAGTTTTTGCATTTCGCACTTTATTTCTTGTCTGGGGGAGGAGGGATGAGAAGGAAGGTTTTACCAGCAAGCAGCTGCAAAGCAGCAGTGGTTGGCTGCTGTCTCCTGCATCTTATTTTCAGTCATAACAGCATCATGAAAAATCACTCTTTAACTACTAAGCCGCAAGCTCACTTTCTAGCTCCATGCAAGAGCTGGCAGCGAGCTGGAAAGGTTAAAGAGATTTGGGTTCATCATCACGTCAGTATACATTTCGAAGGCTTTGTTATCAAAACACTATTTACTGAGCCTGAGCCTGATTCTTTTATCAGTCACAATGTCACTGAATTCAATGCAGTTGCCTCTGTAGAAGAGGAATTCAGTCCATTGTCTTCACTAAAACAATGTTTAGTTTGTTTACAGCAGAGTACTCCAAGAGAGAATGCCCAAAGGTAATTTTGAAATCTGACATAAAATAGAACGACAAACCAGCTTTGCACTTCAAAAGGAGACTTTGTTCTGTAGTGCAGGATCTGTCATAAATATTGCATCAGCAGCCAGACTACTGGCACTTAAAATTAATAGGATGGAAGTTATCAAAGCCAACATGTCAAAGTAGCGGGTACCAAGGCAGGAATCCTGTAGCACCCTGAGCAACTGGATCATATGGCACCACCTTACTCTGCTAGGGATTTTTTGAGATCATGGGAAAATATATCAACTCCGCTCAAAACCTCTGGGTTTCTTTGTGTCTTTCAAACTCCTGATCTGCTTTTAATTATAAAATGGCAGTGGAAGGTATGAATATACTGCCATGAAGACAGAAAAAGGGGGAATACAGAAAGCTATCTTTGCTACCAATACATTATTAAATTCTTTTCTTTGACATCCTGACAGTAATTGCACTGAATGGGACTGAATTTTGTTAAAATTACTTTAAAAGGGTTGTTGAGAATTTCCTGTGGGATGCAGTGGCAAGCACCAAGGCTTTCACTTCATTTTCTCTGTTGTCCTTACACTCCCAAGAGGCTTATTGTTCATCCTGCTTTTTGACAGCATGAAGGCCTATGTAAACACCCTCTGAAAAGAGAAAGCTTCACCAGATACTGCCATTTGGATTTGTTTTCCTCTGTCAGAGGGAAAGATAAATATTCCTACCTGATTCACAGCTGAGCTTGTTGCAAGTATATTTTTAGAAACCAACCAGCCCGACTCATAGAAGGAATGAAACACAAATGATCACATGAAATTATATTTAAAATAGCGGCATTTTTCTTTTCAGCGAGCAGCCAAGGAGTTCTGAACCCCGGACACCCCTCACCGAAGATGTAGCTCCCATATTCAGGAACTTGCAGTCTTCATCCATTGCAGCAGATTAGAAGTTTATAATTTGAAAAACATTTATACAGTCAAACGTGGGTATTTTTCTTTAACTTGCCTAAATAAAATGAAGTTTCTTAAAGTTTTTTAATTTTAGACTGTTTGCACATCGGTGCCTCTTAAAAGAGGCATTTCCATTGAGTTCTGAGTCCCAGCTCTTGTCCAGAGCGCTATTCTGCCATGCCAAGTCTTGACTGTAATTCATGAAGCTTACCGAGTAATATTCATCAAATAATGTAATCAAGCTCCATGCAACTTATTTCCTCTGGCTTTTTTTCATCCCAAGTTATAGAACAGGTCAAGTAATCTATATTACTCCCTGAATAATGCAGACAAAAAAGCTGGTGACTTTTGTAATAAAATAGTCAGTGAACACTTTTCAATGTCCTGCCCCATTCAATGTGAATGATGAAAGCATTTGGAGAGAGACAAACAGCAGACTGCTTTCTGGCCTGGGATGCCGTGTTTTGTTTCACACGCAGTGAATGCAAACACCCACAGATCACCACGTAGATGAAAGTGCTGTTATTTTTACCTGTTGTAAAAATAACAACAATAACAACAACAGAACATTGCCATTTCATCCAGGGTGAGAATGAATCAGACTTCTGCACTATTTTTTCCCCCTCTTCAGCTCCCAGTTGAGTAGTCTGTTTTTAGAGTTGCCACGGTCAAAAGCCTGACACACTGAAGGACAACTCCTGGGGTGAATACTATTCTTTCTCCCTCTCTCGCTCACAGAGAGCCAGAGGAATAAATCTTGATCATGCCATGAGTGTTCTTCCTGCATCTCTATGCTGCTCTACGTACGTTGTTTGCAGAATAAGTCAAGACATTGAATGGTTAAGCTAGAAAAAATACTTGCAGTTATACTGCCTGTGATTCTGTCAAATTTGATCAGTTTAAGCAGAATTGGACCTGCTTGTTATCTGGATGGAAGACTCCCAAGGACGAGCTCTGTGTGCACTGCAATGTGAGAAATGGAGTGGATGGAGTATGCTGCCTTCGGGGTAAGGATGAATCCAACACCACGGGGCTGGATGGAGAGAGCTCAGCTGCTAGATGCAGAAAAGCATATCAGTATTTCCACGGCTGCTTCCTCCCTCCGCTCACGAAGGTCCCTCACGCTTCAGTCTCTGTGAGCTGCGCTTATGTTCATGGAGACAGCAGAGAGAAAGAGGGGGTGAGGGCCAAAACTGCTGCAAGTATGCAGCATCCATACGGGAACTCGTGCTCACGTTTTCTCTGGACCCCAAAGCCTTGCCTTTTTCCCACCACAGTAGCCTGTTGGTTGTAGCTTGTACCTAGTACCTAGTGAATGAGCTATTTTGGTACAAAATGTGGGCTTGAATCCTCTCTGAAAAAGAAGGGGATCAAAGCCAAACCTGCCAATCCCCCATAAGCCCTTCGGCCACTATGCAGAGGGTAAATTTTTCATGGAGAGGAACTGCTGCTGAACTCAATACTGCTGTTAAAAGCTAAATGCATTAATCTTGTTCCCGCCAGGTTTTCCTCTGCCCATGTCAGAGACTTTGACCTTTTTTTCTTCCTCTCTGTACATACCGGATATCAATTGATCCCTTAAAGCAATAAGTAGACTTCTTCCTTTTCCATGCCCCAAACTGTTGGGTTAATAATTTAAAGAGCCAGCAGTTTAGCTGCTGATAGAGCACCTGCAGAATGGACCTGGTGGCTGCTCAAATATTTATATTACAGTGGTACCAGAAATTTAGCTCAAGATAAAACCTCAGTACACCTGAGGCTGTATGTGCACATAGCACCTATACCTGACGGATCACAGGGAACACTCAGAGGGATTCAAGACAAAAAAAAGCAGCTTTCAGAGCATGCGGAGTTCCACCAAGCCAGATGCACCCAACAGCATTGCACAGCAGTAGGCAGCTCAGCACACAGCTGGGCACAGCTGGAGGAGCTGGCTGTGGGCTGCCTTCAGGCAGTTTGCCAGCTGCCTGCACAGCAGCCCTGTGGATGGGTGTGTACAACAGCTCTCCATCAGAGAGTCGCACAGAGTCAGTGCAGCCAAGGAAATTACGACCCAAATCAATCCTCAGAAGTATTCAGGTGTCTAGCTCCTACTACGTGCCTGCAAAACCTAAGAGGATGGGGCCTACATAACTTGCTCAGCATCATATGGGAAGTATGTGGGAGTCCAGACTTAAAACCAGTTGGCCCAAATTTAGAAAGCGAAGCCGCCTTCTTAGACAATACCCTATAAATACACCTAAGAAAAGAAAAGCTCAGACCAAAGGTCCACCCAGCCCACCATCCTCCTGTCTCCAGAGCAGCCAAGAACACATGAGCGGAGAAAGGAACAGGGACAGGCAATCATGTGCGATACCTCCACCTGTACTCTCCTAGCCTCTACCACTTGCTATTCAGGAACTTCAGGCAGAGGTAGCTACTCCTTACTCAGCAACCCTCTGCAGACTGCTCTCTGATGAACTTGTCTTGTTTCCCCTCGAGCCCAGGTAAGCTTTTAACTCCACAGCATCCTCCTCCTGCAAGGAGATCCACATCCTGCTTACACACCGGCTGAATGAAGGTTCTAAAGAAAAAAAGCGGTATATCACAATGGATGTCTCCCAAGAGGACACTGTGAGATGAACTGAACAGTTGCATGCTCTGCACTGTACTTCACAGTATTCAAACTTGTGTGGTCCTGTTGGGGCAATATAACCGGCAATATAACCAGCGGAAGGAGCAGAGAAACAGAAGCAAAGGACTTCTGTGGTCCTGTTCAGGCTTCGTCCCAGTTGCACCACTGTGAGGCTTTGGGCAAATCAGTTCGTCTCCCCATACGGCTGTATTTCCACCGGTAAAACAAGAAACACAACCACCTCCTCAAAGAAATAGTGAAATGATTCATTACTTAATGTTGGTACCGCGCTTTGAAGAGGCAAAATAGTGCTACTCGCAGGAAAAGAGCCCTACTTTGGCAAAGCACAGGTTTATCTTTAAGGACATGGAGTCAGCAGAGCTCCTGTGTGCTCACCTGAAGTTACACACTTAAGTGCTTTCTGCAGATACTTTCTAATGTCTACAGTACGAGCATCTAAACAATATCATGAAGATCAGCCAAAAAAGCTGTCAGGAATATGTTTCTATAAGGAGCACTCCTTACTATACAAATAAATGCCCACATACCACTTAGAGGCTCTGAGACAAATTTTAACCAGAGAGGGTTTTTAAGATTACCTGTGAACTACTCCTGCCCGGTGAAGATGTTCAACTGCCAGGATAAGCTGTCGGATATATTTGCGCGCTTCATGCTCCTCAAGTCTTTTTTTCTCATAGATCTTGTGCATCAAGTTGCCACCAGGGCACAGCTCCATGACAAGGTAGTAGCTGTTTTCAGTTTCCAGTATATCCAGCAGCTGAGCAATATTCGGGTGGCGGATCATTTGCTGGATCTGCCCTTCCCGTCGCAGATTCTTGGTGACATAGGTGTCCTTTTTGGCTCTTTTCTTGTCAATTACTTTCACTGCCACCTAATGAAAAAACAGGAGAGGGATTTGTTAGCAGTCACACCAATGATTTATTGCTTTAACCTTGTAATCTCAAAAATTAAAAAAATAATAAAAAATCAAAGGATGTCGGTCTCAACTGATACAGCATGGTTTCAGGCACAACAGCTCAGGTTAGAGAAACAACTGCTTTTCCCACTCCACCCCCTCCACTGACATTTTCTTTCTTTATCCCCCTGTACGATGACAGATAAAAGTTATTTCAAGGAAACAGATAACAAAGGGGAGGAGACAATCGCATTTACTGTATGCAAATACTTAGCACACTTAATGGCGAACAGTTATTTAATCTATTTTCTCAGAAAGTTTTCAGTCTGGTATTTACAAGTTCTAAGTGTCATTTTTGGCTGTTCCTGGCTTTTGACATACAACTTGAGATGATATGGTAAGTTTCTCAAGCTATAGCCAAATGTTAGCTTTGCATTATTAAAAACAAAAAAACAAAAAACAAAAAAAAACACAAAAAAGAAAACCAAACTTATTTTGCTATCACTCTCTGGGCACATTTCTTTTCTCTCTTTTAAAATGTGTATGAAAGACAACCCCCTCATTAATTCTAGAACTGAGCAGCTCCGCAAAATCCAAGATGGCAAAACTTTTTTTTAATGCAAGTTCTGAGTGGCACACCTGCTCAGAGCAGTCCAAGTCAACTGGTGCCCACCATGAAAGTACTTAATAAACCCAAGGAGACTCTGTACCACAATCTACGACGCAGCACATGCCAGTGCCTATCCAACTGCTTTCCTTCGCATTGCTGGTGCAGAACGCCACAGGGGAACAAAAGGATGGGACTGGCTAGGATAGTGCTCTTTCCTATGCTCCGGTTCCTTTTATTGTTTTTAACGGATTTGCTAAATAGTCGCAATAAAAGTATCTGCCTTTTTCTGCCTCAAATTTATAGACACTTATTTGTTTATTGAGGGTTTTTATTTAGACTGGGTGCTGCAGACTTCCAGGTCATCTGCGCCAGACAAAGATTTAACAGCTCGCGCCAGCTGAGGAACAAAAGGCACCATGCAACCCTCCTCCCAGCCCCTCCTTTCTTCCGAGCTCTGCAACAAAGAAAGTCCGTCACCCCATATACCCAGACCCTGCCACTTGCCCATCATTACCCATGTGACAGCTCCTTGTTTGTCAGGATGGGGGGGGTGGAAACACGGTGCTTGGTATTCCAGCATGACACTGAATTTTAGATGATGCAAAAGTCTTGTTTGCACAGGTACAGGTCCAACAAAACGCACAGAAAACGCCATGATCCCTCTGCCCCCCAGACAGAGGCACAAAGATGCTGCACCCGCATCTTTGCTGCCTGCCTTGATTTGGCCTTGGAGCATCTCCCGTATTACCTTACTCCTACAACGAGATGGAATAACAGATGTGGGGAAAACCTCAGTGTTATTTACACCCAGACAACCGCACAAGCCCAAGAGGCTTCTCTCCATCTCCAGCTCATACAATGTCCTTCCTCACAGCTGAGGAACTCGCAGCAAACTCACTTTCAACTACAGCCAACGACATCGCTACAGGCCACGCCACTGCACACTGGTGGCCTTCGGCAGTGGAGAGACAACCTTATTCAAAGCATACCTGGCTGCCTTCCTAGCTTGAGAAAGTGCCAAGCACACATCAAGCACATGACAGCTCCCAGTCGGACTAGTCTTATCTTTATTTTTCTTCTGCGAGCAAAGGAAAGGTTAAATTAGCGAACATTTTGGTTTTCCTTTAGAGAACAAAAGCCACAAAAAAATATGGTCTGGAAATACGACAACAAAAATAGATCCAGACCCTTTGACACAAACGCCTCGAATCAAGGTCAAGATTTACCAGCAGAGGAACTGAAGAGTAAAACTACAGGAGCTGGGGCTACGTGGTCTGTCTTAAGAGCCAGAAGTCAGGATTGCCAAGCATATTATTAGCTGGATACATTTCTGCTGCTAGAAGACCATTCTGATGAAATACCCTTGATAAAAAGGTAAGGCTGAACACCACGCACGAGACGGCTGCCTGGGTGAAACCCAGAGCAGCATCAGGACCGTAAACGCCTGGAAGCTACATTCCTGACTAGTCACATAAAAGAAAGATCATTTAGTCGTAAGATAAACCAACAGTCAAATCACAGCTTAACTTCGCAATTTTTGAAAGCCTCAGGTGATTCACCAAGGAAACAGTCTTAAATTAGTACGTTCTTCCATCTAATGAGATAGGACCAAGAACACAGAGGCTTGCATGGATTACTTAGACAGCAAACCACAGAAGTTATTCTGGTGAGGACAAACAAATTCAGGGGTTATAGAAATATGAGATGCCAGTTTGTTTGCTGGCAACGCAACACGATTGCTGCAAATTAAAAAAAAAAAAAAAAAGCTGGTATCTTCCTCAGCTACAAGACACAAAACATGGAGTATTAACAGTATGGAACAGTAATCTGCTCTCCATACTGGTAAGCCATCTCCAATTCAGTGACCAAAAAAAAGTACATTACTCAATGCAGGTGTGTCTGCTGCCCAGGCTGAGCACGGCTGTGGGGCACAGGGGCAACCACCTGAACCCAGGAGGCAGAGCCAACTATGCGAATACATGATGACTTCTTTGCTGTCACAGAGAATTAGCTTTCTGTGCCTTAAGGACAAATTTTCTCTTTGGTTTTGACAGATACTTGGTCAGGCACCCTGCCTATCCCAGCTTTGCTTAAAGCCGCTGTCAGACCCACCCTTGACTCCAAGCTACTTTTCCCCCTTCAAGGCCCCTTGCATCAGGTCTGAGTGATCCATCCGCACAGCTGACAAAGGAGGAAGCAACAGTTTTGTTTCGGCATAGGGGAAAGAGAAGAGTAAAACACCAGTTAAGACCACAGGAGACTTGTATCTCCCACACCAGGCAGGAAACCAGCGATACTCTTTGCTCTGGGGACAGAGGTGCATGGGACCTCGCCTCCTCGCATAGGTCCGTGATGCAGCACAGGGCACCCTGGAAGCGTCACAGACAGATGCCCCCCTCTCCATCTCTGCTCAGAAGCCAGGGTCTTTAAAGAAACCTCTGTATATCTAAAGAAAAAAATTGCAGCTGACCCAAGATGACATAAGCAGCCCATCAGCTTTCACATGGATACTCTCCCTAATAGCATCAAGCTTTCGTTCCTGTTCCTCTCTGTTTCCCCCAGGCCTTCTTCCTTACTACGCCTTTCACTTGTTCTTCTGTCCTCCTAGTCCATGCCCTTTCCCTTGCACTGCTCTTTTTGCTTTTGCTTTCTTGGAGGATCACTTTGCTTTCCTAAGTGAAGTGCATCCCATGGTACAAGGGTTGCGCAGAGGGGCCAACATCATCAGGCAGAGCTCTGGTGGGATTTTTTTGCTTGTTTGGGTTTCTTGGATTTTCCCTTGATTTACAATTTATTCTGAAGTGTATTGAGGAAATCTAGGGATCAAACTCTGCATTCAGTTATGCCAGGGTTGACATAGCTAAATATCCCTGATTTTGAGTTCATCCAGAGTTAGACCAAGGCAAGTGAAGTCTGAATGCGCCCCAACACATTTAATATACACAGCCTCCTGTATGGTGTATATGTCTGTGCATACACCTGAAAATCTCATTCATGCAGAAGGAAAAAGCATTCAGCAGAGAAAATACTGTAGATGTTAGATAATCATGAAATAAACACAGTCGCGCTTTCATAACCTACTCGAGACATGCCAATTGCTCAGTTTTGCTCTCCCAAGTTTCAAGGAGGGGCTCTTTGTCTCCGCATCATCTGCATCATGTCTATCTCCTGACTCGAATTCTTGGCCAATATTGGCACAGAAAGAAAAAAATAAATGATAAAGCAAGTAATTGCTCTGAATATGTAGCAACAGTGGCTCTTGACATTCAACACTCTGATTTGGCTAAACCTTTGCTGTGTAAATAAATAAATGGTTTAGGTTATTCTGTGTTATGAGGTACAAAGATGAGTAATAGGCCATATTTTTGGTTCCCAAGTCCTAGAATTACACTGCTGGAATGAATTACTTTCCTGAAGTTTATGGTGTGACACATCATATGAGCAATTGCTGCTTCTCTCGATCGCTGCACTAAAATAGTTCAGGTTGGGCTAAAACGTACTGGAGCGGAGGTGAGGGGAAGTGCAAGCACCGCTCTT